>NC_064924.1:6281980-7481980 GCF_023897955.1 Schistocerca gregaria | reverse complement strand
AATCCTAGTTCTTATTACCGCTTCTCAGTACCGATATAGTGTAACACAATCTGTATAAAATGCATAATGTATGACGTTTTGTACATTTGCACCAAAATTTCGCACCGCGAGTCGACAGCGGCGTCACGTTTCTGTCTGTGCAGAGCGCACTGTGACGTCACTGAAGGCAGTCCGAGACCAAGAGGCAGTCGCAGTTTCGTTAAAGCCTCGGCGTAGAGCGGTGACGCAGCCGGAGAAACGGGACAGGTTTCATCCGTTGCTGTAAGAGATTACCCAACACGGAGCAGCGCGAGCCAGCAGGAGACAGCCGACGGCCGCTCTCAAGGTCGGCAGGTGGCACGGGTAAGGCCTGGCGGCTTAACGATGTCTGACGGCCGGGTGGGGAAGAAGGCGGGGAGGGTAAACGGCCTCTGGGTCTCATTCGACTCCCGCTGAAAGCGGCCTAGCACTGCGCCAAATGTGCGGGGACCTGGGCGAGGCGGTTTCCGGACTGGCGTGCTACAGGCAACCAACTAAGTTTCCTTATAGAACGAACAGTCTGTAGTAGAAACAAAGTGCGGTTAAACCTCTGGGGCGTGCTGGAGCATTCAAGATTTGAAATTTGGTACAAGGAACTACCACCTCTGTTAGCAACAGGTGTTCCAACACGGCCACGCATCGAGTCGGTCTGAGCTACGATGATAGAGATTGGTACGCCTCTCCACACACATCTGCTTCTACACTCCGCAAGCCACCTTATAGCACATGGCGGAGGGAACTTTGTGTACTACTCTCACAGTTCCCCTTCCCAGTTCCAGTCACGAATGGCCCGGGAGAAGGACGATTGTTGGTACAGGGATGACAGATGCAGAGGAGTTGTAATTGGGAAAAAAACTTTATCTACATTCTTGGTAACGTACAGGTAATTAATATTTCTGTAGATACTTTCTCTGGACACAGTAAAATACGACGGTACTTTGGAAACTTGACGGATTGAAGGATAAATAAACGACTTACCTCAATTAAACTTATTTTTCAATGTTGTCTCGCTGTACGGTAACGCACTTAGTTCCAGCGCTCCTCCAATGTCTTGATCCCACCTAGGTTCTTTTCCAACGAAGAACTTAAAGCAGAAGTTGATGGGTCTTTTGCAGGCTGAAGTAGTCTAATTTTCTAGGTGTGTGTGTGTGTGTGTGTGTGTGTGTGTGTGTGTAAACCTCAAACACACACACACCTAGAAAATTAGACTACTGCGGCCTGCAAAATACCCATCAACTTCGGCTTTAAGTTCTTCGTTGAAAAAGAACCTCCGCCCAACGAGGAAAATTTTGAGCTTCGTTAAGAAATAGAAGTTTGATGGAGCCAAATTAGGCAATGATGACGGATGTGGCAAAAATTCGGATCATAGCTGACGTTTTTATGTATTTTTGCCATAGCAAAGTTACTTGGGAGTGGGCGCACACTGCCCTGATTAAAGACGGCTTTCTTCCTCGCCAAATGTAGCCTTTTTCGTATCTTTTGCTATAGATGGTTGAGGAGTATCGCTTACTCCTGTTCCGTAATCCTTTGGCTTGTTGGAAGGTAAGTGTACCAGCAGAATCCGTTCCGCATCCCAGAAAACTGACCCATCTGGCCGACCATTTGGCCTTTGCATTCTTTGGTGGTGGTGGATCAACAGGTTTCCATTACTGTGAATGTTTAGTCTCTGGTGTATGCTTTCATATGTTGTCACAAAATTGCGTAAATAATCTTGTTAACTGGTCTGAAAACTGATCAAACATAGTATGGACATTTCCATTCTGGCGCATTTCTGATCCTGTGTTAAGTGCTGTGGCAACTATCTAGCAGATAATTTTCTCCTATCCAGTTCCACAGCTAAAACCTGAGATGCCCTTTCAGACGTCGCCACAACTTCAATAGTTTCGCACTTTCAGTGGAAATCTCCCACGACAATTACGAATTTTTGCAATAATTTCTTGTGTAGTGGCACATCTTGGCCGACCACTAGGTGAATCATCCTAGTCTAAGCTGTCCTGACAAATTACAAAAAGCTTCATTCACTTTGCAACAGCTGAATATGAAGAAGCAGAGTCTCCCAGTGTGTTCTGAAAATCGGAACACATTTTCATTTCTTTCAGATCTTCCTCCACAAGTTTCCATTGCTTTCATATCTTCCTTTAGAAGGTACTTCATCAATGGTCGAATCTCATTGTTTTCATCTTCAAAAATCGCTGCATAGAAACAACACAGAGATATGCATCACAGATATCCATCAGATATGGTTGCTAGTTTTTGTAAAATAAAGGAGTGATTAATCAGTACTTGTTTCTAACAATATTTTCAAAACAAAAATATACAAAAGTTACATAGCCCTCTCATATATTTATAAGTGTGAACAAAATATTAATTGTGCAAAAGTGCAATTAAAAACTGCGAAAAAATTATATATTTATCATTTTCAGAGGTTAGTCAGATTGTTTGATTTTAATTGTATTCTACTGACTTCTGCAACTTTTAATAAATAAATGTCACTCTTTGCAAAACTTGACAACTCTGAACACACATGCTTTCATAATTCACTGTCACGTGTTAAACAGATTTAATCATGTCTGTGATTGGCTCTGAGCACTATGGGACTTAACATCTATGGTCATCACTCCTCTAGAACTTAGAACTACTTAAACCTAACTAACCTAAGGACATCACACAACACCCAGTCATCACGATGCAGAGAAACATGTCCGTGATTAAAATAGCAGTTCTACATCTTACAGTCAACATTGCAAACGCACATAAAACAAACAAAATCAATTAAAGTTTTTCCATATTCAAGTAATAATAAGAAAACACATATATCTATTAGTGAAAAGGAAATAAATTGCAATTACTTCATAACATTATTACCAAACATAGCTTTGCTACAATGTCAACGTTATGAATAGTTAGTCTAAGAAAGCAAAATGAATGACAGAAAAAAAACTGAAAAATTACTTAAAATCTTTGGTGTATGGAAACCACATTGATGATGAGCAAGGCACTACAGGAATCAGTGCCTGCCAACTCATCCGTGATCTATCTGGACTTTTTAGAGACTGCGTGATACCTCAAGACGTCGGACAGGAGCATGCCTTACTATGAATGGACCTTATTTTAGGGGTGGCTCAAAAGTGCTGGTCGTACGTAAAAAGCAAGTAACATTAGCTCTACCGTTTCACAAAGTTTTTTCTCATTTGTTTACAGCATTCTGTGTGTTGTTCACAACAGCAAAAAGCTTACACTAGAAGAGATGTGTGTCACACTAGCGAAGACACAGTTCTAGCTCCTGAGTTCTAGCCCCTGAGCTCTTGTTAACTGGACATTTTTGTGCTCTTTTGATCCATGCTATCGCCTGTCAAAAACTGGAATACATATTTTCTTTAACACCATGGATGTGTCCCTGTAGCTGCGGAAACCTGGGTATGATGAGAACAACAAACATAGCTGTAACATTCGAAATGCCTTGCTACGAGGGTAGTTGGAGTAGATTCATGGAATTACCACCAGATGTCAGCGCTAGAGCAACGAGATTCCTGCGTAATAATAGGTCATCCTTTGAGTAACGATGTGATGAATCGGTGCTCTTCGTAGTAAGGTTAACAGAAACTTTGTTATAGAAGGATTCCTCCATTTTTCGCTCGAAGTTTCTTTTTCCGTTTACTTTTTTCCCAGAGTAATTATCTGTTTTTGTATTTGCATATTCAGAGTTATATATCTTCAACCATACCTTTTGGGAACTTCGCTGATTCAGGCATTTTAATACATCGTGCAGTGGACAAATTGACCTGAAGAACCATTCGCAACACAATAGACACCAAATTAAGTAAAAAATGTATCTCCAGGAGTTCAAATTAGCTATCGAGCTATTGTGTTAACTCATACAGTAAATAAGAGCGTGATAAAATGGCCAACAACCAGATGTGAATTTGGTTTAGTGTATCATGCAGTAAAACGTAGTCCAAGTTATTAAAGCCCAGACAGCATAAACAAACTTGTGGCCCAAATTTTTATCTATTCTGCAAATGCCTCCAAGCCTTGATGAGAATGTACTAAACCAGAAATGACTGAAGAATGTTCTTATATGGCAAACTGACGGAGTTCCGCTTCATCAGTACCCGAGCCACGTGTACCAAATACTTCCAAAATGGTAGAATTTTTCTTACGTATCACAATGCCTTTGAGAAAAGGATCTCTTCCTTCATGAAGAGTAAGCGATGTGACACGAACAGATGTTAAACAGATTTAATGTGAAGCACCTGCTCTGTTAATCACAGACATGATTAAATCTAATCACGTGACAGTGAAAGCAAAGAGCGATATCATGGGTAACAGCCGAGCGGCGGTACAAAATTCACTGCAACAGTGATCGGCAGGCACAGTCCACGAGCCCGCGTGTGTTGAACCACCGAGTTTTACTACGGACTGTGCCGATCACTGTTGCAGTGAATTTTGTACCGCCGCTCGGCTGTTACCCTTGATGTCGCTCTTTGCTTTCACTGTCACATCATTAAACAGATTTAATCATGTCTGTGATTAACAGATTAATTATTGCTACCATGTGAATGAATCTGCTTTGACGTGTATCGCATCGCGAGTGCTAAAGCTCAATAGAACTGTGTAATGTGTTTGTCATCTTAACGGACAACCGAGTGCTTTAACCCATGACTGTTACAGTGAACATAACTAAAGTTATGGATCAGGTATAAGAACGATTTTTCTGAGTTCTCCCGATCACGGTAGTCGTACCCAAACGTGACGAACACTTATACAGCGGTCTGAAATTATCACTAACTGTGTATAAAGTACTGAAACTGATGTGTGTATAATAAGTAATGGACGGCCACATACTAAACGTGTTGATTATCACCATAATTACGTTTATTCAGCCAGTGGTCTGTTAAACGCCACTGCGAAGGACTTCGCAGCCTAACCGAAAAGAGACTTCACCAGCATACTTTTCCGTGGAAATACGACAAACGGAATTGCTGTAATAACCTCGTCTGCAGCATCACAAGCTACCATTGTCATCTCGACACGGCGCTACGCTTCTCCAACAACGAATACATAAGCTGCACTGCCGTGCGCTCTCCCCAGTTAAAAACTAACAGAATTCAGCGGTTCAAACTGTAAATCGTTTGTTCCATTGTAAAATTATTTTCTTTCTTTATGGAACCACTATTGGTTAATAAGTATTTTCATTTACTTAAACTATCTTTCTTTTAAATTAACGCTGCAGCAGTTGTGTGTGCTATGTGCCTTTTGAGGGGATTGTTACAGACGCTTCCGCAGTGTTATCTTCAGAGTGAGTAGGCATACCTTTTATACTTGATAAGATCGCGAGCGGACATCGTCCGAAAGGGCGTCGACCAAGAGTGTTAAAGCTGCTTGTTTGCTATTGGTGTAAGCTTTGGTTCAATGATAAAATTAATATGACAGCTGCCAAACCACACAGGTTATGGTTACATCGTGCTCACATTTATGTTACTAAACTTTCACGAGTAATAACTTTCTGTTGGTTTACAGTGATACGTGGACACGTCTCTAGTCAAATCCTGCAGTGTTTACGAAGTTAGTAAAAGAATTATGTGTGATATACATAATTTAGTAACTAGGTGGAATCATGTAAACCGTGTTGTCGTGGGGCGAAATAATCAGACATCAACCCAGGTTATCTAAAAAAAAAAAAAAAAAAAACTGCTATAAGCACACTGCCCATAATCTCGCGAAATACACCCATGAGAACCGTCTTCTCCACATATGTCGACCGTGTAGTGACCTGACAGTGGTATGTTAATTCTGTCTTGACCAATTTGTTAATATTAGGATCGAAGTGCGAAATCTGTTGGGATGTGACGTGTTTTGTTTCGTGTTTTCATTGCGTACACAAAATGACGATTGAAGAGGGGTGAACAGGTAGAGAGTTTCCATGCTTGGGGAAGTCATAAAGTGGTAGATAAAGATACAGGATCTGTATGGAAAATGTAGGAAAAGAATTAGTCATTAAATTGGAGCCAGGTGTCAGAAGAGGAGTAGATGGAAAGGGACGAGTAGAAGGTATGTTTTGATTGCTATTGGCGAAAATGGAGGAAGGGCGGTAAGAACTAAGTGGACAGATAGAAACTCTTAGCAAAAAGGTAGATGAATCACGAAAGAAAATACTAGACGATCCAGGTGAAACAATATATCAGACATTTAAAGAAGTTTAAAGTATAATGTTTACAGTACAAGATAAGTCAGAAAATATTAGAAATGAAAAGGTAGTATGCTTGGATAAATGCATTGACGCCCAAGCTGCTGAAGTAGAGTGACTGACCAAGTTTTCCAGGATGTAGTATGAAGAATGAGACAGAAGTGGAGAAAGTTAAAGAGATCACTTCTGAAAATGTGAATGAGGTAGATGATTTAAAATATTAAGACTTTATGAGAAAAAGAAGCAATACCGTTGAAGTGTTGGGAAAGAATTTGCCTTGTCAGAACAGGTCAGAACAATAGAGTAAAGGGTATCTTTAAGAGAATGATGGATATTGGTAAATGGCAACCTAACTGTTATATGAGTGCGTGGTGTGTGTTATTTCAGGCATGTCCAAAAGAACAGACGCCACGCGTTCATATGATTGATACGCCCAGCTGGGCAATGGATCCACTTTCTTCATTGCGGGTGCACAGATACGTGGGAATCTCAGAGTAGTGAAGATGAGATCAGTAGACATGGACAGCAAATAGGCGGAGCTCGGTGGGATTATGGATCGACTCAGGCGTGCCGAGATAGTCCGCGAAGCTGTGGTCACGCTGTGCCCCGGATGTCACCGTGGTTAATGCACCTATCTAGTAAGCAAGAGATCCCGAGTTCTAATCCAGGTCCAGTACACAATTTTACTCGTCACCGCCGATTATGCGGAATGTCCCATTGCAGCTGACAGCAGTGATACCCATCAATTTCCATAAAATCTAACTGTTGTGTGGAGGGTAATGGAAACTTTGGTAAAGACCACGAGTTGTGTATCCAGAAGGAATGGTTAAGAAGTGATCTGTTGTGACAAAGCACACCTTGGGGGTTCACCACTCTTTAGTGAATACGTGCAGTGGTGTGCATAGGGTCCCAAGCTGTTGTAGTGCTGTTTCTTTTTTTAGTTTTCTGCACTGCTTCCCACTCTTCTACAATCCTTTATATCTGTCAAAACAACTCTTCAGCTATCGAACTATCCGGAGCAAGGACTAAGCAGACGTAATTGTATGGCAAAATTCCCCTTACCTGATGCATAATTCGTGATGATGGTGATGAATAGGTAAATTAGTGACAGGTGGAAACAACAGGATTAGTTTGTGTGTTAATAGATTCATACAGGATATGTGGAAGTGCTGATAAATAAAACCACGAATCACAAGACTGATATAGTAGTGCGACAGTATTTCAATAGCTAAATTTGGTTTAGGTTTGTAATTTTAGTAGAAATAACAATAAATTGAGTATTTTGTTGCTGTGTAGGAACAATGACTGAAAATGAGAAGTAATTACTGAATAATAAGTATGTGGAGGAGAGTAGCTGAGAACTGTGATTGTCTTGCTGCAAAGTATGAATAGGAGAGTAGTAAGTGATTCCTGGATGAAGCCATGAATTCTGGTGGACAGTCATAAGGGAAATTTTAGATAATTGTTAAAATAAAAAAGGAGTAAAACAGAATAGTTAATGCTGATACAGTTAATTTGAGGTGTGAAAGGATAGTAGGAATGTGGGCTGAAGAGGAATAGAGGAAAGGGAGGAAGGAGGAGAGGTAAGGAATGTTTTTAGGGCCTTGCCATAATGCAGTAAAAAAGTAGATTAAACATGAAACATGTTGTGTGGTGTCGACAAACTATGTGGAAAGCGATTATCAAAAATGGTTCAAATGGCTCTGAGCGCTATGAGACTTAACATCTATGGTCATCAGTCCCCTAGAACTTAGAACTACTTAAACCTAACTAACCTATGGACATCACACAACATCCAGCCATCACGAGGCAGAGAAAATGTCTGACCCCGCCGGGAATCGAACCCGGGAAAGCGATTATCGATTTACTGTTTTGAATCGTGTGAAACTGAAAAACAGATAGTTAAAATGTAACATGAAAAGTGTACACAGCAATAATAATAAAAAGTAACATAATAATAGACTGAGCATCTCAATAAGACAATGTTTCGTAACGTTGCCCGCAAACAGACATTCGCCCTCTGTGTCCAGAGGAAATAAGTTTGAGGTCGAGAGATTAATTTTCCTTCTAAGGACAAACAATGTGAATATGATGAATGTGGTGGTTAACGAATATAGCACTTGTGATCCAGATGGTGCAGCTATTTCCAATATTAGTGATCTAATTGAGGAAGGTATTCATTGATGAGCTCTTGTATATAAGATTTTGTAGAATACTGGATTCAAATTTTGATTTGGTAATGGAAGAAAAGTAATCAAGAACGACAAAGTTTCATTAACCGAAGGAGATGTTTAAAAGGTAATTTTTGTTGTACAAAGGATCGTGTAGGTTGTTGGACTTCAATTTTGATTTTGTGGTACAGGGTGACAATTACTGAACTACATTGAAGCGCCGAAGGAACTGGTATAGGCATGCGTAAACAGGCAGAATTCGCCGCTGCGGTCGGAAAAACCTATGAAAGCCAAGCTTTTGGCGCAGTCGTCATTAGGGTTTGAGTGAGTTTGAACGTGGTGTTATAGTCGGCGCAGGAGCGATGGGACACAGCATCTCCGAGGTAGCGATGAAGTGGTGATTTTCCACTACGACCATCCCCGGCATCGCTGCTGCCGGAAAAAGATCCTGCAAGAACGGGACCAACGACGACAAACGAGAATCGTTCAACATGACTGAAGTGGAACTCTTCCGCAAATTGTTGCAGATTTCAGTGCTGGGCCGTCAACAAATGTCAGCGTGCTAACCACTCAACGAAACATTATCTATATTCGTGTACCCTTTATGACTGCATGACCAATCTTTACGGCTCGCCTGGGCCCGTTAACACCGACAGTGGATTGTTGAGGACTGGAAACATGTTGCCTGGTCGGACGAGTCTCGTTTCAGATTACATCGAGCGGATGGACGTGTACGGGAATGGAGACAACCACAGGAATACATAGACCCTGCATGTCAGCAGGGAACTGTTCAAGTTGGTAGAGGCTCTGTAATGGTGTGGGGCATGTGCAGCTGGAGTGACATTGGACCTCTGATACGATTACATACCACTGCCAGATCACACGTACGTCAGCATCCTGCCTGATCACCTGCGTCCGTTGATGTCCAGTGTGCATTCCGGCGGACTTGGGCAATTCCAACAGGACAATGCGGCACCTCACACATTCAGAATCGCTACAGAGTATTGAGTATATCTGGGATGCCTTGCAACGTGCTGTTCAAAAGCAATGACCACCACGTCCTACTCTTACAGATTTATGGACAACCCTGCAGGACTCGTGGCGTCAATTCCCCTGCAGAACTACTTCGAATCCACGCCACGTTGTGTTGTGGCACTTCAGCGTGCTCGCGGGGGGTCTACACTATATTATGCAGGTGTACCAGTTTGTTTTGCTCTGCAGTGTATATGAAATCGTAGCTTGTGAGCGGTTTGCGTTAGGACATTCAAATTGCACTGTTTCACGTGGGGCATGATGTGACTTAGTATGCGTGTGCATGGTTTGGTAAAGTGACGAAGCCCTCTTTCATTTGGATGAGTTCATCAATAAGCAAAGTTGACACATTTGAGGGACTCAGAATCCGCATTTCACGATCGAAAAGTCTCTTCACCCTTAACAGGTGACACTGTGGTGTGCAATGTCCTGTCACGGAATAATCTGTGCCACATTCCTTGGTAACACGGTAACTACCGATAGGTACGTGAAGGTTTTGGAAGATTATGTCATCCCCAGTGACCCTGATTTCGACAATATGTGGTTCATGTAAGACGGAGATCGACCCCATCGGAGGAGGAGAGTGATATCCTGGAGGAGCACTTTGGGGACCGCATTCCGGCTCTGTGGTCCCAGAGGCCACTGGCATGGGCCTAGATTGGCCACCGTATTCTCCGGATCTGAACACCTGCGGCTCATTTTTGTGGGTGTATATTAGAGACAAGGTGTGCAGCAATAAACCCGAAACCATTGCTGAGCTGAAAACAGCCAGTCAGGGGGTCATCGACAGCATCGATGTTCCGATATTTCAGCGGATCCTGCAGAATTTTGCTATTCGTCTGCTCCACATCATCGCCAATGATTGGAGGAGTATGGAACATGTCACAACCTACATCTAAATATCTGTAGCGACGTTTACATGTTGAATAAAGCGTCTGTACACCGTAGTGTGTAACTAATTTACGTTTTTTTCGTGTAGTTCACTAACCGTCACTCTGTAAAAGTACAGGTTGATATATGATGTAAGATGTGTGATAAGATGAGGGGATTATTATTTGATACTTTTAGGGATTACATAGTCTAGCGCAAACTGACAAGTAAAAGCACATACGGATCACTTGGATGTCAGGCTTCTATTCACGACTGAAGTTAAGGCCAAGCTTTTCCTGAAGTACTGTGTGACCCATAAACGTTCCAGAGACAAAGGTATCGGAAGATCGTATGCTCCCAGATCGCTGTGAGCTTAGACTGAAAATCACACTGAATGAAGTTCCTTTTCAGATTTAGATCGCAAGTTGGGAGATCTAAGTCTTGCTGCAAGAAATGGAGTGTTCGTTCTAGAGTACTTCTTTGTGACTGTAAACACCCAACCATAGCTCAAGGGTTAAACTGGTCTTTATTGCCTCTACAGATCTCCATGGAAGACAAACGGTGGCAACATCGCTTTACACTAGTGTTAAGTGTTTCATGAATTGTTCTTCCTTTCGCAATCTTAAAGTTTGTTTTCAAAGTAGCCATTCCGCTTTTTTATGCATTTCTCGTATTTTCTCATGTGCTATGTTTTATGTCAGTTACGTTAAACAAATTATGCAATGTATACAGATATTCAAACAAGTAAGAAACAATAAAGGTATTCGCTAACTATTCTATTTTGTTTTCTTTTCGTCTGTATATCCTCTAGCCTGTAATTTATAAACGCAGTGTTAGACATCGCCGAAAGGAGTACTGGTCCGGAATTCCAATCAACTTAGTGCATCTTACTTGCTGTGTTTCACGGAATGACACTTGCTACGTTCCCGAAACGCTATCATCTTCAACCTGTGGAGCTTAGAAACGATCACGGTTACTGCTGCTTGGAATACCTGCTGGAATGAAATTACTGCTTATGCGTTTTAGAGACGTGACTGTCGCATTAACCGCGTTTTCTTGTAATTTATTTCTAATATGAAATCGTCGGAAAAAATATATTTGCTGTGATGGGAATCTCTCATTGCATGATTGATTACCAAAGCTGTGTAGGGCTGACTCAAGCAATGGATCATTTTACATCTGCATTTTTCGATGTGCTTTGATGGATGACTGTGAAACCAGGCCCACACGAAGGATTTTCGAGGATCTCAGTTCGACATTCGGCGATCACTCTGCCTGTGTGTGAACGATTTATGGCTTAGCATTCACCAGTGTCCCCACGACGTCTTATCGTGTCACACGTGGCTACATTTCTCTAGATAACTTTCTCCACGGCATTACAAACACACATATGTTCCTTGCGTATAGCGCCTTCACACACTTATATTAATGTACCTCGCTGCTTGGGTACCGTAGACTGCAAAACCTCGCTGTGAGATGTACGCGAAAGCGACCAAAATTGTGAAAAATTTATTTATTCGTTCTTCATTTACTACATCACATTGAAATTTCAATTCCTGAATAAAACGTTCCAATACACTAATTAACAAAAGTGTGCACGAGGCCATGTTCCTTTGTTGTTCCGTATTTCCTCATATTATTTGTTCCTACGGTGTTTTCTTTCAGTTTTATGCAGTCACAATGTGGGGAATATTTCCGTGTTTAGCAGATCCAAACCTAAGTGTGTGCATGGAAAAACTCAGAATCCGAATGAAACTTAGAAATCTTTGATAAGAAAACTATGACCCAAGACTTTTTGCCGGCCGGAGTGGCCGAGCGGTTCTTGGCGCTTCAGTCTGGAACCGCGCGACCGCTACGGTCGCACGTTCCAATCCTGCCTCGGACATGGATGTGTGTGTGTTGTCCGTAGGTTAGTTAGGTTTAAGTAGTTCTAATTTCTAGGGGACTGATGACCTCAGATGTTAAGTCCCATAGTGCTCAGAGCCATTTGAACCATTTTAGCCAAGACTTATTTTACACAACAACTGCTGATGAAGTTGCAGCGTATTATGCTTGGACTCTATAGAGGCTACGATCTAGGATTTGAGCCAGGAGATTTCACACTGTCGATATTGAAGAAAATCGATAACAGAAGAATTCTAGCAGCTGCCATTGTTACTTACTTTGAAAATCCGGTGAATTTACGAGGATAAGCAAAGAGAATACTGGTTGAGGAACAAGAGGAGAATGCATGTGGTTTGCACTAGTTCACCCAGGTAAGGTAAGACCTAATATAAACAAACACTGTAAGATCTCTGATTCCGGTTTACCGTAACTTACACTTTGGCAACTTTATATACCTTATCCTCGTAAACTACCGAAATTATAATCCTTAAATTTGGCAAGGGATTAGTCAAAACTACAGTGAAACATTCTGTGGAAGGAATTCTCATTTATAACAGTAGCAAGACATTTATGTAAGAGAAAAGCCCTAAGATTTGCTGAAGTTATTTTTCACAGAAATTTGGGGAGCTGAAAGTTTCTAGCAAACTAAGATATGACTATTATGTCCCACAGATATTCCTAACAATAATATATAAAACTTTGTACAAATATAATTTCATTGTGGCATTAAAAAAAATTGTGCTTACCTTGCTGAAAAATTTCAGTTGTTTATAATTAAAAATTTAAATAAGCACGAAAAGTATTTGTGTATCGATATAACATTCCTTAACGACTGTACCAAATTTAGTTACATTGCCTTGAAAACTTTGGACTTTGAAACAGTTATGACGTATTGCAACTTCGAGTACGTCCATTCTTAACCTTGCAACCCTGTCGTCTTTAATGGGAATATAAGGTGATGCACTTTGAGATTTGGAATTTTGGGTGCTTTGACGAATGATAACCGTTTGTGAAACTAAACGTGATAATTTACTTTCTATCTTCAGAATAACATTCTTATTAAAAATGCATACACTGCGTCTAATACAGTCTAGGTAACATCTGCCGGTTGTAGTTTAGTTTTGGGTCAATCGCGATTATCTCACGATACGGTTTTAAAGCTACGTTTGCATGGTAGTGGGCTAAAAAACGTTTTCCCTGTACTGCACTGTGCTCTTTTGGGGCGAATTTAACTGTGATGCGAACTGGATAGTGACTCGAGTCGACATTTGCACCTCTGCGGGTTAGAACACCGCGAACTATTTTCTGAGAACAGTGTGTGAAAGCGACGTGAGAGATCTGGTTGGATACCCCAGGTCAACTGTTTTTGAGAATGTTCCCTTGAGATCGATATGAATTTAAAATTGTTTGGCCGACACACCGCAATGAATGTGGCCTCATTCCTGTTGCTTAATTTGTACTCGTATGTTGGGAAACTGCTAACAGTTTTTTTGGTACACTTTATCTCTGCCAAGTAATGCCATGACATAGCCCAGTAGGACTTTTATATTGTATACGTGACAATACAATACCTTTTTGTGTGCATTTTTTCCTAGAAAGTTTTTGGTACTTGTGGTTTATTTGTTGCAATGGCATATTTAATTTTTTGTGTGCAGTATATCAATATAGATCAATTAAATATTATATTCGAAGTGTCAGTTCTGTCAATGGCACAGGATGATTTCTGTATGGCTGAGTTTTGATGTCCCCGTCAACACTATCTGGTAAGGTTTACATACTGCACAGCATACTGTAACTGATGACGGACAGGAGGGGTGTTGGAAAACTCTTACTTAGACTTATTGCACCTTCAAACTGTTCTTCCAATCATCACAATATCTGCTGTTCGTCTTCATTATTTTGTATGTGGTGGCTGTAATTTCAGTTGCTCGTAATTGCAAGGCCTAGGTATTTACGTGAAACTTCTAGCCTTAAAATTTTATTATTTATTGGGTAACTGAAATTTAATGTAATTTTTAGTACTGATTAAAACTTTATATCTTTCAGGTTCAATTGCCACTTCTCTCACTATAGAGGTATCTTGTCTAGTTCAGTTTTTAATTCGTTTTCACTTTCTGCTGAAGTTACTAGGCGGTAGAGTCACAAAAAAAAAAAAAAAGGTTAAAATGGCTCTGAGCACTGTGGGACTTGACTTCTGAGGTCATCAGTCCCCTAGAATTTAGAACTACTTAAACCTAACTAATCTAAGGGCATCACACACATCAATGCCCGAGGCAGGATTCGAACCGTCGACCGTAGCGGTCGCGCGGTTCCAGACTGTATCGCCTAGAACTGTTCGGCCACTTCGGCCGGCGGTAGAGACACACAATCAACTGAAAACAGTAAAAGTGGACTGGTCAGGTTGTCTCGTGAAGCGCATGTATAGATTAAGAAATGCAGAAGGCCTACAGCCTTTCGCTGGGAAACGTCAGATTGAACTTTGGTTTCACTAAGCGACTTCCCGTTAGTCAGTATGACTTGTGACCCTTTTGACAGGAAATCACGAATCCAATCGCACAAAGACGATGATAACCCATCGGACCGGGACAGCAAAAGTCGGACATACTGGAAGGTTGCGCACGGCGTATAGATATAGGCCAAGTCTGGCTGCAGGGAATAGAGAAACTACGTGTGCGCGCGAGCGAGCGAGCGAGAGAGAACCTTAGACAGCACAGTATGTCGTTATAATGTTTACGTTTGTCAGCTGATCAGCGGCAGCATCTAATTCTGGAGTACGGCAAAATTTATACGGCTCTTAATTCGAACATTTTCTTTAAGGTTTCTTTATTACAATGGTGAAACTTTCTTCATTGTTTGGTTGCTTCAAACATATAAAAGAGGACGTAATATTTCGCTTCACCTGTAAAATACTAAAATTACATGAACGAAGAGGATTTGGGGACAATACATCATGTAATAGCTGATTGAATGGAGAACTATCATCAGTAACCAATGTTTTCCAATATATTATTATGCTTCCCACCTTAACATTGTTTCGGTACATGCGGAAAATTAAGCAAAAATCATAGAAGAAACACTTAATTTGTGTAAAAACAGGGATTTTGGATAGAAGTAGATGTAATTTCATGCAGAATCATGATACAATGTTTCACATGTATTAGCGAGGAATTTTCAGGGGACTTCATGCGTTCTGCCATAATCACTGAGAAACTACAAAAGCAATCCTGCTGGCCGAACATCAATAACTGAAGATAATGATAACGATTGAAAATATCGGATCAGTTGTAAAGGTATTTTTATTTATTTTTCAGTCCTTCGACCACGATCCGTTTCAGGATACCACATGCCATCATCAGGTGTGATAATTTTGTGCTGTGACCCCGAGCGCCGCGATAGAGAGTATATGACGCGGCGTAGCTCCATTGGTTGCAGAGCAATCACGCATGTTGAAGGGTGTGTAACAGCCCGAAATCAGTCGTTGTCTAAGTGCTCAAATATAAATAAAAAGAGCTTGAAACTGTAGCGGTATTTTCGGATTTCTCTGAAATTTCCAGAATGAGATTTTCACTCTGCAGCGGAGTGTGCGCTGATATGAAGCTTCCTGGCAGATTAAAACTGTGTGCCGGACGGAGACTCTAACTCGGACCTTTGCCTTAGGCACACAATTTTAATATGCCAGGAAGTTTCATATCAGCGCAGGCTGTGGCTAAGCCATGTTTCCGCAATATCCTTTCTTTCGGGAGTGCTACTTCAGCAAGGTTCGCAGGAGAGCTTCTCTAAAGTTTGGAAGGTAGGAGACGAGATTCTGACAGAAGTAAAGCTGTAGGGACGCGGCGTGAGTCGTGATTGGGTAGCTCAGTTGGTAGAGCACATGCCCGCGTAAGGCAAAGGTCCCGAGTTTGAGTCTCGGTCCGCCACACAGTTTTAATCTGGCAGTAAGTTTCGTATCAGCGCACACTCCACTGCAGAGTGAAAATCTCATTCTGGAAACATCCCCCAGGCTGTGGCTAAGCCATGTCTCGGCAAGTTTGGAAGGTAGGAGACGAACGAGATACTGGCAGAACTAAAGCTGTGAGGACGGGGTATGAGTCGTAGTTGGGTAGGTTAGTTGATAGAGCACATGCTCGCGTAAGGCAAAAGTCCAGAGTTCGAGTCTCGGTCCAGCACACAGTTTAATCTGCCAGGAAGTTTCTCTGAAATTTGATTCTGTCGTTTGTAAAAAATAATGAACTACCAACAATATGTTTCAAACTGTTTGTTGCCTTTGCAGGTGGCCAAATATAAAAAGGAAACTCATCACATTAACGCTGAAAATGTCTGAAAAATTTGGCGAATTGCATTGCTGTGTATGTAGTAGTGTTGCAAGAAGTTGTTAATTATTGTAATAATTGAATGCTGTCAGCTATAATGAGAAAAACTGAACCGACTGCTCGCCTTCTCCCTCTGTCACGTGACATGATGCATCGAGCCTAAACACGACAGAGAGGGAGGCGGGGGTGGTTGAGCGTGGCCTTTACAGGGTGTCCCAGGAGCAATAGTCGGTATCCACGGATGACAGGAACGATCATTACAAGCGAAAAGAAGTCTGGCAAGCATGGGCTCCAAAATGTATACTTTAAGAGCCTTCACCACTTGTTCATGTTCGATACAGTTGTCTTAGTTCTGCAGGTATGCATTTTAGGGCCCACGGTTACGAGACTTTTTTGCTCTGAATGTACGTCAAGATACGTCCTCGAATACCAGTGATTCCTGCTGGAACACGCGTGTACGTAGTTTGAGGAGCGGACTCACCGCGGCTGTGCACAGGTGTCTGCGGAGGTCCACGGCCTGCAGAGGCCCGCCGCCGCGCCGCCGCCGCTGGGTGTGGTCTGAGTCTGCTGCCGCGGCCATGTCTGCTGGCGGACTGAGCGCCGCGGAGGAGCGCCGCCGCAGATATGAGGCGCCGCTGGGGCCCCAGGGTCCTCCGCGTCCGCCCACGCACAGTGGCCGCCATAAGCTGGCCGCTGGCCGCCACCCGACACCTGCTGCGCCGCCGCCTAACGAGAGCTCCCCGGGCCCCCACCGCCAGCCAGCCCGTCTGCCGGCCGATACGCGCGTACTTGTTCGTTAGGGGTTCAGGGACTGAGCAGCGAAGTCATTGGCCCCCGTTGAACAGACGCAGGAGTGGAACTCAGTGCAAAGGCAGGGTCCCACGACGTTGTACCGCAACGCCTGCAGCATACATTTATTGGATTGGCTACTGAAGTAGTAGATACTGAGAGGCACCCACATGCCTTGATCATACTGTGGCATCAAGCAGTCAGGCCTGCAAGATGAGTGGTCTGCCAAGCGAGTGGATTTATTCTTATTTATCGCAAAACATCAATGACTGATTGTGAGCTATAGTACCCACAATTAAGCCTCAAATTATTCTCCTGTTTGAATATTACGCATAAAAACGGATAACCCACATCTGACTATTAAGGGGAGCAGGAGGTGCCTATGCTGCCCATGTTAAAGTCACTAAGTTTGAGGAACATTTATGAATAAACTACCAAATAGAAAAATTTGAATGTTTTTTACATATAGAGTGGTTCAGTATTGCAGTTATGACAGAGGGATGTTGGAGTATCTTTTCTAGTTTCCTTCCAATTATTTTTTTTTATTAATGACCCAATTTTTTTTACAAATAATTGCTTTATAATTAAACTGAAGTGTAACTACTGAACATATTGTCAAATGGCTGTGTTACAATGTACGTTTGGCCACTAAGAGTGCTGTATAAAAATTTCATCTCTCTAGCTTGAGAGGAGTTTGAGAAAATGTTCCTTATGTTCGAAAAATTCTAATTTACGGGAAATGGCTATCAAAGTTTCTCAATACATTCCTGCACTATGGGATGGATTATCAGGGTCTTCTTCTTCATCCTCCAAAAGCTTCCTCTTCTGTCTTCTTTTCTGGTCTGTTGTTCCATCATACTTCATATGCCTTTCTCTTCTTTCTGCTCCTCTTATCCTTTCTCTGTCAATAACTCTTAGTGCTCGTACAGTGTTCACCCACCCGCTGTAAATCCTAATGCCTTCAGAACTTCACACTTCACACTGTACCCTTGGTTGTAGGTTGCTATTGCATCATAAATGCCAAAGTGCAGTGTTTTTATCGTTACAAACACCCTTTTAGAAATCACTTTCCAAATCAAATTGTTTACGCTCTCATTAGGATTCTGCGTCTTTCTGTGTAGACATTTGTGTAACAATTCTGGCTGTGCTAAGTCATGAAAAATTGGTTTTATTACATTTATCACAGCTGCTGCCAAACCATGTTTGTGATCATAGTCCTTTTTTGCATTATATTTGCACCAGGAATTTTTTGGGCACAGGCTGTGTTGAGGGTATTCATTGGAAGAGGTAGTATGAAGGAACAATGCCCACACTGCTTTTCCCGTGTCACTAACATTACTAGTATTTTCCCTTATAGCACACCCATAGTATCTCTGTAGACGTTCAATCACCTCATCAGTAAGCCTGTCTCTCCCTCCTATTGTCTTTCTATCATTGAGCTTACTTGAACCCAAAGTTTGTTTGAGCCTTCGAAGCCGTGCACCCATACGCTTTTGCACATGCCCAATGCATTCCAACTTTTCAACTACAAATTCATTTCCATGTGGTTTCAGTTCCTCTATAGTGTTGAAAGGTTTGGAGTCACCATCCCCAAGGTAGTATTTGTACCTAACGTTGTATCTGGGAACTGAACGTTCAAAAATTTGTTTCACTCCATCCACTTCCACTGCTCCACTTTCTCCACTAAAATTTGCCTCACAGGTTCCACTGTGCTCTCATTTGATTTTATTTTTGCACCTACAATGTTTTGATAATATTTCAACATCTATCACTTTTGCACTATCACCACAAGTAGCAGTTACAACCCCATTCAGGGATTTGTGACCCCTCTTTCACCAGGAACCATCTAATGCCACTACCACATCCCTAGAACCACCTTTCATTTCTACAGATTCCTCCACTGCTTCCTTCATGGTTTTCAAAGCCACATCTTCAACAGAGGATCCTACCGGTTCACAGTAGCACCCAAATTTGATTGGAGGCGATGGCAAGTTCATAATACCACATAACAGTCTACCAGCAGCAGACCCTTTTCCAATGGATCGAAGACCATACACAAGTCGAACATTCACATCAAGCACTCTAGATCGTCCATTTTCACCAAAGAGACTGGTATGTGAATTGTAGAAAGTCACTTGATACTTGCGACATGCACAGATTATCTTCATCTCACAAGCTAAACCAAAGTGCTTTGTTATCTCTAGCCCCACTCCACTTGAACACATTTTGCACAGAACACTTTCTTTCAGCGCAGAAGATAATAATCCAATATTCAGTACTTCGTTAATATCATCACTGTCACTATCATATTCACGAACTCTGTCACTTCCACCAGTCAGCTTCTTGCTAGAAGATGTCACAGGGCTATGGCCCGCCATGTGTTGCTTAGCAGAAGAACGCACTGTTTCAGTAATTGTAGTATCGCAACTTGGTATTAGTGTTAATTTTCTTTTCCCTACGTTCTTCCTCTTCTTATATACTCGGTTACTAAAACGTGGCATCGTAACCAGGACAACGCTTTACACAAGAAGTATAATACTACCAACAACAGGCGCAACACTGAACTAATGCGAAACGGTAAACAGCAAAGAGACGATGTTCCGCGCTCTTAGCGCTTCATTTGTCACAGAAAACAATATAGCCAAACCTTGCACACTCGCTGTACGCGTAACATAAGGCGCTGTATGCGTAACAGGCCGAGAAAATCTCAAGCAGTTCGCCAGGAAGTCACGAGAGGGTGTTAGATGCATTCAGCGGCCGCGCATTTCCTCTGCACGCATGGGGGAAAATGGTAATAACTCCACTTCTAGGGCGAGTAGAACGATAATTCAAAGTTTACATTAAAGAGGAATGTTCCAATTAATTTTCGCTAGCAAAAAAAATCGTAATTTTTTGGATTTGACCACCTCCGGCCCCCCTTCAAAATTTACACAACTCTGATTGTTCATTACGCACTGGCAATACCACATTTTCTTTCTCACCCAACGGCTTTGATCAACACGTGGGCATCGCACTGAATATGAATGGCGCACACGTTATAAATTCTGGATATCATGACTACACACTATTCGAAGAACGAGGCCACCAATATTTTTCTTTTCACTATCTTTTTTTATTCAGAGAAATTCTATTATGGTTCACAGATAACCTAAACACACCATTATATTTTATACTACAATTACACACGACAAACTCCGCCCAGTGGGCATGGCTTTACATTGGTGATTATCTTACGGTCTCGTAATGACCTAACGCTACAGTGCACTTTCTTGATAGGATGGTGGATCTTTTGCTAAATCTCACACTTCGACTCTCACACCCATCATCACGAAAATTTCCTCTAGACCGAGTGGGACAAAAGGGAACATGCATAACCCACTGCCACTGAACCTGTCTTGTTACTCTCCCATGCAAACCACACATACTTAAATTACATGAAATACATCACACTGGCAACATACAATACATCACAAGGGATAGTCACAACGTTAGAATCACTTCACTTTCAGCTTTCCCACTTCAATTAGTATTCATCCCAATTTCACACAACAGTGCCCCACTTCATAACTTTTCTTTCCTACTATGAACTCTGGAGGGTATATGGACGTCTTCCTGTGCAATGCAAGCCAAGTGGCGTTGCTGGATAGACGGCTGACTCACCTTGCTTCACTCTCAGAGTATTATACTTTGAATCAAGCGTCACACGGAAACATAACATGCAAAGTAATATTAAGAACATATGCGTCACACACTCGAGTCCTCAACTGATACCATGGACGAGTACTTCTCTTTATCCTTTGTCTCATACACAGATTGAGACTCACAAAGTACTCACCATGTGGAAGTACTCGTCTCTAATTTCAAGTCCTACACACGCCATTTCTTAAATATTTCCAACTTATAGTACACACGCCAGTATTTCAACTTAGTGCTAGCACTCGCAAGTATTTCAACTTATTGCTACAAGTGGTTTCATTGTGACCATAGGTCACTTCGGAAGATTTCTATGATCCGCTTAATATTACCTGCCTGTCATTTAATTCTCCCCCCAAAAGTTCCTGAAATAGAGACATAACTATTCCAAACTACTCTTAAGTATTTCACATGCATACCATCTCTCCACTCTTTGTCTTTGTCTTTACAGAGCACACCTAAGACATGTCTTACCAACACAAAATCCAGCGCCAGAGTGCTGAAACATGGCCGTTCTTCAGGTCATCTCGCACTTCGGCCGAAGTGGGGTAGCACCTTGCTATTGTATTGGCCAGCCACATTTCAGGCGCTCAAAGCTCAAGTAAATTTCATCTCTTTGGTTCCACCAAAGGTGACCAAAGGACCATCTCAAAGATGATCATATATTGCACATTCACTATCTGCGGTTAGCAGATGACCATACATTCATTCATTTCACAGATCTCACATAATTTGGATGTAAGGATTTGTTTTGTGGGAGTGCACATGTGATCAATTACATAAATAAATTGTCATTCTTTCCTACACTGGTATCTACGATCACATTCCTTTCCTTCACCTCCTCCTTTTCCTTGAGAGGATACGGATCCTGTACACCTCCCGCAAACTCGACCCTCCCCATCTGCTTGTCTCGCCCATCCTCTTCCACCCCCGCCCACTGCCGCGCCTGTATTCCCACGTCCCACCTGGTCTCCATCTCTCCACCCTCCTAACCCTCTCCCAAGGTGGCTTCCGCCATCTCTCCCTCCCTGATGATGTTCTCCTCCCCTCCATATACCCCTCCTACCAACTTTGATCCTCCCTCCATCTTCCTCTGTCTGTTCCTTTGGGCACCCTCCCTCTCTCCTCCCTTTCTCCCCACCCCTCCCCTGGGCTTCCCCTCCCCTGTCCCTCTCCCCCTCCTCACATCTCCTCAGCCATTGGCATCTTTGTTCTCCCCTCCCCACCCTCTCCCCCCCTCACCTTTTTTCCCCTCTTGGCAGGTCCCCAGACTCGCACACGCTACGTGGACTTTCGTGCGCCGGAGATCATCGCCATCTGTGTCTCGTGTGTGTGACGTCGTTTTGTGTTTTTAGTGTCCACCATCACGCTTCTACGTTCACTTGTGCCGTCGGATTTATCAGTGTTCTGTGTGCCGTGTCAACGTGTTTTCAGTGTCGTTATCGTCGAGTGTGGACGGCTCCGTGTTTTTTTTTTGTGTATCTGTGACCAATATTTTTTAGCCCGTCACTATGTTCATTATGTTTCTCCAACCTGTCTTCTGTCATTGTCAACACTATGGCTGAGAGCGGCGTAGCATGCCGCTGACAGCCTACCTGTTTGTATGTGTATTAAAATAACAATAAAGGAAAAAAAACCACACTGGTATCTGGCTTCGGTGTATTAAATGAAATTGAGTTATTATTACAAAAAATATGTTGTTCTGACAAGAATAACGAAGAATATTGTACATATTTTCAATGTTGGGTGGTACTGTACCCTTCCAATACATGTAAGACAAATAATCGTGACGGAATTACTACCTCTGTTTCATAACACGATTAACAAAATAAGGCGCTTACATTTCCTGGATAGAAATTAATATAATGGCGCTCACTGCATTTTAATACTTTGTCCAACCTCCGTTCTACGTAATTACTTCAAAAATGCTATACAGCATTAATTTTGTTATGGTTTCTAGTTCTTGGAGTGAAATTGTCGCCCACTCGTTTTGGATCGCTCTTTTCAGCTCGCATACGGCCTCAAATTGCCTTCCTTTGCGATTCACACACTGTAAAGTATTCCACAAATGTTTTCCACTGGGTTCAAATTCGTGCAACATGCAGGTCATGGCAGGATGTCGATATCTTCGTCTTCAAATCAAATTTTGCTTCTAGCAGAACAATACACAGATGCATCATATTAATGAACTATCAGACTTTCGTCCCCTGAGTCCTCTTGTGTTGTAATGAATTATGGTTCTAGGGCAGTAGTTCCCAACCTGGGGCTAATTACCCCCTGAGGGGTAAAAAAAGAATTCCATTTTGTTACCGTTAAGAAAGTAAATTATTTATTTATAGATCACTATTATTAATACCACTCTTATCTTCACCATCATCCGTATTTCGTAAGACTAATACTGATTACGAAGCTACCAGTCCTTATCTTTTTTTTTAAACATGAACATTAACCCGGATAGTCAGACTGAGCTTAAGGCTCATGAAACGAATCTATGAACATTGTCTACTCACATAGTCAACCTTTTACACACAATTTTTCTACTTTTTGCCATGCATCTATGACAGTAAAATTGAGTCGTATGTTACACATATGCTTGAATATCTCAGGAAAACGCCTTATCTGAGTTGTTGATAGTTCCCAAATTGGACCACAAATGTCTTCATTGTTAATTTGGCAACAGAAAATCCATCTAATTGAGAGACGTCAGCAGTTACTACATAACGTTTATTAAATTGCTGCTACTATTATCAGTAGTAGTAGTAGTAATACAAAGCTTTGGGGAGCCTAAGGTCCTCTAATTTCTACCAGTTCAGAAGCAGGGAGTAGAGAAATAAGTAATTTACAAACAGTAAGTGCAGCGCACGCCGTTTTATTCGGTTGCTTTTAAACGGTGCTGTAGAGTATATGTGGTGCGAGAGTCTCTAGGATGAGGAGTGGTGCAGAGGAAGCATAGTTCGTAACGTGTGTCTATCTTCAATGTGGATAGTTAGATTTCTTTCCTGGAAAGGAGCACAGGCGGCAATCGCAGTGCACTGCAAGAGTTTCATCATTCTGTAACAAAATGCTGTTAGAAATCAGCATCATCATCAATTCATGATATAATAAAAGACCTACAAGAACTATCCTTCGTCATTCTAAAATATAGTTAGTGATCTACCTTTAGCGCAGAAGGCTGCCGAAATAATAACACTTCCACCACCAAAATTTTTCCTCAGTCTTACCTGCTGCTCTGTTCTCAGTTCATGTCAATAGTTTTCATCCTGCCCCTCTAAATTCAACTACTATTGATCACTAAACATCACATTAGCCCACTCTCAAGTCCATGACGAACGTTTTTCAACAATCTCCAGTCGAGTCTCTCTATGTTCGGGTGTTAGTGCGGGTTTCTAAGTCGTTTCTTGAAGGTAACACGTTTGTCGTCTGAAAAAAATTTCTTGTACACGTCTGGCAGTTACTGGCACCGGTAAATCAGCAACAAGCTGCATTAACGGTTGTTGCCCTTGATTTGCGGAAAACTAACCTTTTCTAAACATCACGTAATTTTCTGCCTTGTCCCTTCTCTCCAGACATGCTCCCAACCTGACGGAATCACCGAACACTCTGTTCTAACAAAATCGTGCAGGCAATTTTACGATTACAGCGTCTCGTTTCCTTCTACCTACCAGTTTTTGATTTTTGCCACATGATAACTATTTTACCATTTGGCATTCTCTCAATGGCTGTGTTTGTATACAACATCCACTGTCACCAATCGTACGTGTTTCCTTATCTTCTGCAAAGGCATATGCACACACTAACGCCCCACAGAACCGACTGTCTTTATACCGAGTTCCACCATGTACCACCCGTATCAATGTCTTGGTAGAGACTGTACTCCTGACACCAAACGCGATACCGTTTGACTGCATTTGTCTTTATACCGGATTTCATACTATTGCAAGTATATTGGCCACAGCTGTTCCCACCGATAATGTTGATTTTCCTGCAAAAATCCATGCCTTTATACTGATGTACTCTCTCGCAGCTTTTCTTAAGTTGGTTACGTGAGCCAAAAATTTTATCTAATTCTGAACGTATGTGATAGTGGTAAAATCTAAGCGTAGAAAGCAATATTGATGCTAGAGCCGAGAAATAACTTAGAGGCGCAGAAGTATATTAGTCCAGCCAGTATTTGTTTCGTACATATGAAATCTAAGGTCGGTGTGATTCCTGCCAATTCATCTCACTTGCTATGTTTCGTGGTATGACACTTCCTATGTTAGCAAAACTCGGTCATCTTGTATGTGTGTAGCCTAGAACCCATCGTAGATACCGTGAGGCGGCCGACTGTTTAACGCCTTGACCCTCACGTTTTACCCTATTCTAGTACGGAATTTTCATACTACACACTTTTCGGTCCAGATTGTCATTTTACCACCTGTATTGCGCGCTGATTACATGTGTGGCTGGGGGGTAGTGTGTAGCGATGTAGGTATCCCATCCCCCTGAATTACATTATTGTAGCAGTTTTTTCCCATTAAACGCATCTGTCCTTGACCATGTCGATGGTGGGCGAAAACTGGAAGAACTTTCGCACGTTCTGGAAGAGCTGAGAGTCACTTAGAACGCAGGGACTCACTCTCGTGGGCCGCATGGACAGCCGGACGAGTCTTTGCAGGGATTATCCTCCTGGTTCAGCTTCCGTTGCCAAAGAGCAGCTGATCAGAAGACTGGTGTCCTTAATAGAAGAACGGGAAACCAGTGGTGAAAAGGAAAACTGTTTTATTAGTAAACGATGCACACACAAGAGCGCCTGCGAAGGTGTACTCAAAAACGAACCTGGGTGCACGGATAGCAAAACGTGATTTTTTCGGATGAATCCAGGTTCTGTTTACAGCGTCATGATGGTCGCATTCGTGTTTGGCGACATCGCGGTGAACGCACATTGGAAGCGTGTACTCGTCATCGCCATACTGGTGTATCATCTGGAGTGATGGTATGGGGTGCCATTGGTTAAGCGTCTCGGTCACCTCTTGTTCGCATTGACTTTGAGCAGTGGACTTACATTTCAGATATCTTACGACCCGTGGCTCTACCCTTCATTCGATCCCTGCCAAACCCTACATTTCAGCAGGATAATGCATGACCGTATGTTGCAGGTCCTGTACGGGCCTTTCTGGATATAGAAAATGTTCGACTGCTGCCCTGGCCAGCACATTCTCCAGATCTCTCATCAATTGAAAACGTCTGGACAATGGTGGCCGAGCAAGTGGCTCGCCACAATGCGCCAGTCACTGCTTTTGATGAACTGTGGTATCGTGTTAAAGCTGCATGGGCAGCTGTACCTGTACACGTCATCCAAGTTCTGTCTGACTCAATGCCCAGGCGTATCAAGGCCGTTATTACGGCCAGAGGTGGTTGTTAAAAAAAAATGGTTCAAATGGCTCTGAGCACTATGGTACTTAACATCTATGGTCATCAGTCCCCTAGAACGTAGAACTACTTAAACCTAACTAACCTAAGGACATCACACAACACCCAGCCAACACGAGGCAGAGAAAATCGCTGACCCCGACGGGAATCGAAACCCGGGAACCCGGGCGTGGGAAGCGAGAACGCTACCGCACGACCACGAGATGCGGGCGGTTGTTCTGGGTACCGATTTCTCAGGATCTATGCACCCAAACTGTGTGAAAATGTAATCATATGCCAGTTCTAGTATAATATACTTGTCCAATGAATACTCGTTAACCATCTGCATTTCTTCTTGGTGTAGCATTTTTAATGGCCAGTAGTGTAAATAATACATCATAGGACGCTACACAGATGGTTGTTACAGATTTTTCCACTGGATTTGACTTACGTGAAATCTCAGTTTGGAGTGTTTGTTTTCATAACATTCTTGCAACAGATCTGAATGCATTCCTACTGCATTCTTATCGTTGCACACGTGGCACTGAAAGTAAATTCGTGGTTGGTTGCTGTCCCAGCACCGTCAACATTATTTTTAGCATTTCCGACAAACAAGTCTGGACGTGGGATCGGGGCAACACTTGTCTCCCGTGTCCTTATACACTTGTGTCATTGGTGAAAACATTTTTACTTTGTAGTGAGAGATAGGGAACGCACTTCCAGATCTCTGACTGGAGGAGAATTTAGGCCCTTTATGGGACTGGCTGGAAAGATTGTGTGTCGTGCCTTTCCTAGGTCTCACGGGTGGCTAAGAAAATTCACAGAGGCTTTCGATTTCGGATTCTTATGGGTATTCTGATTCGAAGTTCTACAAGGTGAAGTTACTCTGGACTCTGTGCTCGTACGTGTTTACGACTTCGGCTCTTTGGCAAGTCTTCGAGGTTTCATTTTGATCTTACGTTCGTGGGCGGCGTGTAGTGAGAAGCTGTTGAGACCCGCAATTCGCTGCCACGTCACACAGACTCTGCCCAGCAACAGTTTAACAGTGACCTCGAGCAATTAAAAAGAGGACCGACTCGTGGAGATAACATATTGGACCTACT
The DNA here is from genome assembly GCF_023897955.1 of Schistocerca gregaria. Lineage (NCBI taxonomy): Eukaryota > Metazoa > Arthropoda > Insecta > Orthoptera > Acrididae > Schistocerca > Schistocerca gregaria. The sequence goes on along the minus strand of NC_064924.1, from coordinate 7,454,532 downwards.
GATAACAAACAGACCCGAAGATTTCGACACTGTAAGTGCAGAACAGGGAATCAGTGATCATAAGGCCGTTGCAGCATCCCTGAATATGGAAGTTAATAGGAATATAAAAAAAGGGAGGAAGGTTTATCTGTTTAGCAAGAGTAATAGGAGGTAGATTTCAGACTACCTAACAGATCAAAACGAAAATTTCTGTTCCGACACTGACAATGTTGAATGTTTATGGAAAAAGTTTAAGGCAATTGTAAAATGCGTTTTAGACATGTACGTGCCGAGTAAAACTGTGAGGGACGGGAAAAACCCACCGTGTTTCAACAACATAGTTAGGAAACTACTGCGAAAACAAAGACAGCTTCACTGCAAGTTTAAACGCAGAAAAAACCTCTTAGACAAACAGAAGCTAAACGATGTCAAAGTTAGCGTAAGGAGGGCTATGCGTGAAGCGTTCAGTGAATTCGAAAGTAAAACTGTATGTACCGACTTGACAGAAAATCCTAGGAAGTTCTGGTCTTACGTTAAATCAGTAAGTGGCTCGAAACAGCATATCCAGACGCTGCGGGATGATGATGGCATTGAAACAGAGGATGACACGCTTAAAGCTGAAATACTAAACACATTTTTCCAAAGCTGTTTCACAGAGGAAGACCGCACTGCAGTTCCTTCTCTAAATACACAAACGGAAAAATGGCTGAAATCGAAATAAGTGTCCAAGGAATGGAAAAGCAACTGGAATCACTAAACAGAGGAAAGTCCACTGGACCTGACGGGATACCAATTCGATTCTACACAGAGTAAGGGAAAGAACTTGCCCCCCTTCTAACAACCGTCTACCGCAAGTCTCTAGAGGAACGGAAGGTTCCAAATGATTGGAAAAGAGCACAGGTTGTCCCAGTCTTCAAGAAGGGTCGCCGAGCAGCTGGGCAAAACTATAGACCTATATCTCTGACTTCGATCTGTTGTAGAATTTTAGAACACGTTTTTTGCTCACGTACCATGTCGTTTTTGGAAACCCAGAATCTACTCTGTAGGAATCAACATGGATTCCGGAAACAGCGATCGTGTGAGACCAACTCGCTTTATTTGTTCTTGAGACCCAGAAAATATTAGATACAGGCTCCCAGGTAGATGCTATTTTCCTTGACTTCCGGAAGGCGTTCGATACAGTTCCGCACTGTCACCTGATAAACAAAGTAAGAGCCTACGGAATATAAGACCAGATGTGTCGATGGATTGAAGAGTTTTTAGCAAACAGGGGAGTGTTATGGGACCAATGCTTTTCGCAATATATGTAAATACCTAGTAGATAGTGTTGGAAGTTCCATGCGGCTTTTCGCGGATGATGCAGCATTAGAAAATTGTAGCGAAATGCAGGAAGATCTGCAACGGATAGGCACTTGGTGCAAGGAGTGGCAACTGATCCTTAACATAGACAAATGTAATGCATTGCGAATACATAGAAAGAAAGATCCTTTATTGTATGATTATATGATATCGGAACATACACTGGCAGCAGTTACTTCTGTAAAATATCTGGCAGTATGCGTGAGGAACCATTTGAAGTGGAATGATCATATAAAACTAATTGTTGGTAAGGCGGGTACCAGGTTGAGATTCATTGGGAGAGTCATTAGAAAATGTAGTCCATCAACAAAGGAGGTGGCTTACAAAACACTCGTTCGACCTATACTTGAGTATTGCTCATTAATTTGGGATCCGTACCAGATCGGGTAGACGGCTGAGATAGAGAAGATCCAAAGTAGAGCGGCGCGTTTCGTCACAGGGTTATTTGGTAACCGTGATAGTGTTACGGAGATCTTTAGCAAACTCAAGTGGCAGACTCTGCAAGAGAGGCGCTCTGCATCGCATTGTAGCTTGCTCGCCAGGTTTCGAGAGGGTGAGTTTCTGGATGAGGTATCGAATATATTGCTTCCCAATACTTATACCTCCCGAGGAGATCACGAATGTAAAATTAGAGAGATTCGAGCGCGCACGGTGCCTTTCAGACAGTCGTTCTTCCCGCGAACCATACGCGACTGGAACAGAAAAAGGAGGTAATGACAGTGGCACGTGAAGTGTCCTCCGCAACACACCGTCGGGTGGCCTGCGGAGTATAAATGTAGATGTAGATGTAGACCAGAGTTCGGCTCAGCCAGACTTGTCGCAAACCACTTCTATGGCAGCCACGGTAAGATCGCGTTTGCAATGCTCACTCCCTGTTTCGGAAATCGCGATATAGTGAGGGAAGAGTAGTTGTTTCCAGGTTTTTTTTTTCCTTCCTAACTTTAACTGCTCACTTCACGCACTAGTATGCAAAATTCCTGCGATCTAATTCTTGCGTCAAAGGGGACTATTCTCGCACCATTCATGTTTTGTTTTGCTGTCGACTTATCTCATTGGAGCTCACAGGTCTAGTGATATTTCTTCCTGATTCTTCCTTTATTTACTTCTCTGTTGTACACTCCATTCGATTCATACAGTTTTTGCGTAATTTCAATGTTCTGCAATCACGGTTGAAAGCGTAATTCGTGTCCTTCATGTGTCTGGGCATCATGTCAACCATAATTGTGCAGCATCATCCTGGTGACGACCCTAACAATAATTTTTGTATCACTTTTCTGTTTCAACTATGTTAATTCAGTCTCAAATTGTTTTATAACCTTAACGTGCAATTTTTTCACACTGTTTGAATAAATATTTTACAAGATCAAACTGCGTCATTCAGCAATCGTTGAAGTAAATATATCATATATTATTTCCAGGTCCTCCACCCATACGCACTAAGCGAGGCCCCTGACGAGTTCAGAAACTTACCAAATAACTTTTTCCGATGTGTGCGGCAGCTGTTTTTTTTAATAGCCTGTTAGCTTCATAAAGGTAATTATTTTACATGACTTTAAGTGATAGATTAAGCATCAGTCTAACCTGCATATCCACAGGGCACATGCGCAAGAGGTCGTGTTCCCGGCAGACCCGTCTTCTGGCACAAATTGACGGCCCTTCCAATGCTTTTCCATCTGGGTATCGGGTGCTAACTTGCTTTCTTCTTGTGAGGTGTCAGATATAAAACCTTTTCCTCACCGTAATACTGCTTCCTGGAATCCCTACTGTAGGAAGAAATTCCTTACTCTTTTTAGGCGCGTGGCTGTGGCATCAACTCGCGTTGTCTTTCTTCCGACGATTTCGTTTTAGAAATGAAGTACACGTTTGTTGTGAAGGTCATCTCTTGCTAACAAATGATTAGTCTTAAAGACGGTGTAGGACATAGTCGAGTAATGGCTAATTTTCGTCTGTGCCTTTCGAAGTGTGTCCCCTCCACATGAGCAGCTCCCCATGGGTGAGGCGCGGCACCGAGAAACCAGGGCCACGCGGAGGATTTTCCAGGATCTCCATTCGACCTTCGGCGGTCGACTGCCGATATGTGAACGATTTATGGCTTATTGTTCACCAGTGTCCCCATTCGGTCTTATCGTGTCGCACAGGTGGCTACAATTTTGTAGATTACTACATCCATATCATTACAAACACATCAATGTTCCCTGCATGTAATCCCTTCAGAAATATTCATATGCTTCGCTGTTTAGACACCGTAGACTGTAAAACTACGCCTCAACTTCTCAACGATATTTTCTTTTGTGGGAATCTGGGGTTACTGACCTAGAGATTTTTAGTTTTGAATGCTCTGAAGGATAACGATTACTATTTGTAAAACTGCAAGTGATCGTTCACGATTCATCTTCGGAACAGCGTTCTTATTGGAAACGCAATGCGTCTCCCACACTCTTAGGTAATATCCTCTAGGTGTAATTCAGTTCTGTGTCAATCGCAGCTACTTTAAGACACGTTTCTTGAACTGTGGATCGTGTGATAGTAGGCTGAAAAAAATATTTTCTACCATTCTTTTTCTGAACATAAGAATGCAATCAGTAATGTGGCTAGCAAAGTAATGGAAACAAATCGATTGGGTACACAACTGTAGAAAATTTTGTACAGAGATACAGAGCTAGAACCTCTAGGAAGTCACTGAAACATCACAAGCATGCCTCTCAGAAATCTACTGCAGCTAACGAAGCCGTCATTCACAACAGCTTGCGTTTGTCATTAGTACGCGACATTTCCGTTTTTCCATCAGCCTCACATCAAGAATGATTAACAGGTTAAGGTATTCCGAACTCTGTTAACCCAGCAAGATGACAGAATTGCATAAAAACAGCGCACGAATGTGCGTCATTGAAGAGGAAGCCATAGCCTCAGATAACCTTAGGCATTTGTAGTGATCTTTTATTCACATGATTATTGTCCGATTTAGATGCCGACTTTTGATATTTATACTGTTCTTTAACGTTTCCCTGGGGACAGCACGTGACCCTTTTAAAAATAAATTATGATCGTTTGATTATCGCACAGATAAACACTGCCACATTTATTTGTATTGTCAGCTATCTCTTTCTAATTTGTTTCCGTCGAGCAAAGACTACACTGGCACATACTGAATTTGAAAGATGGTGATTGTTGAGGAATTTTAGGTATATCCAATCACAAACTCCTTTGAAGTCTTTTAGTGAATGCTTCGAACCCGTAGTTATAACTTAAATGATCCGTTCAACAAGCTGTACAGAGTACAGACGAGTTGTCTTTATCTACTCGACCACCACATCTGTCCCCAATCGAACATATGTAGGACATCTTAAATGAGTCTTGTGTCATCCACGAACAGCATTACATGTCTCTGTATTGGATTACATTAGGTTAGTACTTGTTCCATAGATCATGAATACGACACTTGGTTAATGATGTGGGACGTGCCGGGTTAATAAAAGGTGTCTATACAAGATATTACATTACACGAAATATTACATGATATTATTTTTAATCTTTTTCTGGGGGCTGGGGAAACTACCCACTTACTATATCCAAAAATTCATCTAACGAGTAGAAGGAGTTGCCATTAAGAAATTCTTTTACTTTCTTTTTAAATGCCAAATGGCTGTCTGTCAGACTTTTGATGCTTTTAGCTAAGTGACCAAAGACTTTTGTGGCCGCATAATTTACACTCTTCTGAGCCAAAGTTAGATTTAACCTTGAGTAATGAAGATCATCCTTTCTCCTAGTGTTGTAGCCATGTACACTACTATTACTTTTGAATTCGTCCGGATTGTTAATAACATATTTCATAAGTTCCGGTTTCTCAGAGCATTTACTATTTCATTAGTGCATGTATATATAGTACTTTCTGTTGAAAAACCTTTCTGGAAACCAAACTGACATTTTTACATAGGTGTGAAGCTACTCTACAATACATTACTTTTCAAGAATTTTGAATAAGGCAGTCAGAAGAGAGATTGAGCGGTAGTTGTTGACGTCAGACGTATCCCCTTTTTCATGCAGTGGTTAAACAATGGCATACTTCAGTCTATCTGGGAAAATACCCTGCTTCAGAGAGCTATTACATATGTGGCTAAGAATCCCACTTATCTCTTCGCAACAAGCTTTTATTATCCTGCTGGAAATGCCATCAACTCCAACCAAGTGCAACAGGAATGGAAGTCCGTCCCACAAACTGGCATCCAGCACCTTTATAACACATGCACGTCTACATGCTTGCATTCAACATTCTGGCGGTTACATTGGTTATTAGTATACCATAAATTCACATTTGCAATGTTAATCACTTAAATTTGTTACCTAGACAAACGTATTCCAAAAATTTCACTGTTCTCCACGAATTATTTTTTCGTGCTGTGATTTTTTCCTGTCCGTGTACTTTCTTTACCACGACGCTTTGTTGTACAGTGACGCTTTTTCCTTGTTCGTCGCCGGAAGCAGCATATTGTAGGAAACAGATTTGTAGACCTGTCTTGCGCAAACATGAACGCATGGATCTAGCAAACTTCAGTATAACGGTGAGACCGTAGCAAGCTCCTTGCGTTCCAGTAGCTTTCATATGATTTGGAATGATGATGATTGCCGGGTTACGTCAAGTCATATCGGATTCCCGTGTCTTTTACGTAGATATTCCACGTGCAGAGCATCGTGTCTTTGTTCACATTTTCAGTTCATTCAGAACACTTGGTGATATGAATCTTTGTGCTAGAAATCTGTTCAAATCGCTCTGAGCACTATGGGACTTAACTTCTGAGGTCATCAGTCCCCTACAACTCAGAACTACTTAAACCTAACTAACCTAACGAGATCACACACATTCATGCCCGAGGCAGGATTCGAACCTGCGACCGTAGCGAGAAATCTGTAAATTCAAGTGACAGTTCAGCAGTTTTTTCCACTCACGTAGAACATTCGGCGCGTCTGTAATAAAATTCCTTTTGTGATTGGGAGATAGTGGTTAGAAGGAATGTGAGATACTTCGGCTGTTTGTTGAGAACCACTGGGGCGAATGTCTATTAATAATCTACTGGTTAATTATATTGTTTATCTACTACATTTTAACTTAGCCAGTTCATTAAAGCACCTTCTTCCTGAAATAGCCAACTTCCACCACGTTTATTTTCTTTCATGTTAGAATTCTTGTGTATTTTCATTGGTGCAGTGTATTTCTAGCATTTGATTCAGATTACATTCCATATGCGTTCCCTACTAGAATTTCTTTTTTGTGAATTATTTTCAGTAAACCAGATATGTTTGTGCTGATACAGTTCCACTGAGACTATGTAATTGGCAATCTCTGCTTTCACCACATGTACTGAATTTTAAAAAGATATCACACTGCATAAGTACGTAACAGAAGACAAAGACATTTCTCTTGCACAAATCGGACATAAAATATGTGATTTACCACACGCTGAGGGTTGCGTAATACATGGACAGCAGTTTCATGTACATGTTCAAGATTCAGTTGTATTACGAGTAACTTTTCCCGCCTCTTTTTGAGTTTTTCGTCAGCGTTCCATCTCCTATCATGAATCGAAACATCCAATCGCGGTACCATTGGGCCACATTCATTGCCTGGGGGTGATTTTCAGGGCATCAATTTTGCATCAACACTTGTTTAAAGAAAAAATAAGGTAACTTACAGTTTCAGTATCGTTACGTACCATTACTGACGCGACATGTTTCAGATGTGTTTCTGAAATTTTGTAAGTTTCCTCTTCTTTGTATGTAATGCATTACACGTATTCTCTTTTAAGGAGAACCACTGTTGAATGAACCGAATTAAAACATTTGACATCGTTCTGCATTCGCTTCCAGTAGGCAATCACCTATGCTTTTCAGTACGTAACATCAGGGAACAGATTATTGAAGTCCTATTATGATTCCTAAATGGACATTAGTGTCTCGTTTCTGGTCGGTTGATATGGGGGGAAGGGACCAACCAGCGATGTCATCGGTAACATCAGGTTAAAGAAGGGCTGGAGAGGAGGTCGGCCGTGCCCTGTCGAAGGAACCATGCCGGTATTTGCCTGAAGGCATTTAGGAAAATCACGGAAAACCTGAATCAGGATGGCCGGACGCGGGTTTGAACCGTCATCCTCCCGAATATGCCACCTCTCTCTGTTTCGTTCTCTTCCAGCCAGTCACGTTCGAGGAAATAGCTCGTAAGATGGTATCGCTCTTATCAATTGGTGTGGTACAGTGAGAGCCATTCGAGAAGACTAGGAAGACTGTTTCCTCACTTGCGTCTGCTACTGACAAGATATCACAAAAGCGAGAACAGTTTCACGCCGGTACCGTTTTCTGAAACTATGTCGAGTGTTTCATAAACACTTATCTAAACTGTGTGACTACATGCCACTAGTGACACACAAAACGCCATTTAAATATACCGAGTTGTTGTTGAATCCGCCTGTAATATCGCCAGAAAGTTTAATTAGCATTTTCAGTTTGACACAAGACAAGTACATATTCATCCCAATTTTAGTTTGTATCTTGTGCTGCAGGCGGGTTGTTGATTTTGCTCTATATTGTGCTTTGTGTGATACCAAACGTCATCCGTTTTTAAATGTCCAGATATCCCTGAATTTCCACAACCTCCAAGTGAACATGCTAGAATTATCACTGTCAAACCTGCACTTCTAACAGAGTGATGCCGCACCAAAGACACCAGATTCGAAATTGCTTATCAACTTACATAAGTTTCAAGGCAGCTAAGAAGTAGCTGGGGGTCCGAATCATCCACAGATCGGAGGACAAATTGTTTTCAGTGTTCCTTTAGATTTTTTTTGTAGTGTCTTCGATGACACTAGAGGAAGAACGTGGAAAACAGCGGACAGTGTGGCATGTTCAAATAGAAGTAACTAATGACTACATTTTTTCGACATCAAAAAGTTCTTACGGGGAAGACGTGTGGTATTAAACTAGGGTGCCACAGAAAGCACCATATGGAGCAGTATCAGAAGACGAATCATCAAAGCGTAGCACAAGAAAGAAAAATAAAGTAAATAGTGTGTGTGTGTTTCTGAGAGAGAGAGACAGAGAGAGCAAGTGAGAGAGAGAGAGAGAGGGAGAGAGAAACCGGCGACCTAGAAACGACGTGGAGGTTTCGTCCCGCCGTAGCCCTCTCAGTGGTTCACAACAACTACAGCAATCAACCCACCCCACCGCCGCCCCACATTGAGCCCAGGGTTATTGTGCTGTTCGGCCCGCAGGGGACACTAGACAGTTGGTAGCACTGTTACACTGCCCCAAACTTGTAAAATTTATAAATTTTCCTTGCAGTGTAGACGGAAAGAAAGTGTTACTTCAGAATTGTAAGTATAAATGGAGTTTTATACACTGTTCTTTCTCTGATATAGTGAGCAGGAATAAGAACGCCACTCAGGTTACGGTAGTCGAATTGTGCTTCTTTCTTCGTTGGAAAATCTTAATCAGGAGGTATCATTGGCTTTGTTGGTAAATGGGACAGAGTAATTTTAAGGAAAACGGAAATAGCACTTCCAATGAAAAGGACAAAAAGTCATTTATGCAACAAAGTGACGGTTCTCAGAAAGGAACAACAGCTGCAGCCCGGTGGTATGTCCGGTTCTAGGCGCTACAGTCTGGAACCGCGCGACCGCTACAATCGCAGGTTCGAACCCTGCCTCGGGCATGGATGTGTGTGATGTCCTTAGGTTAGTTGGTTAAAGTAGTTCTAAGTTCTAGGGGACTGATGACCTCAGTAGTTAAGTCCCATAGTGCTCAGAGCCATTTGAACCACTTTAGCCGGTGGTATGTCATACACCACAGCCCAGTCCCAATGAACTATGTATGTCATGTAGATTCACAACAGTTCTTACGTTGAGGATAAGCTTAGGTACCCAACAGCAATTAAATTTTCAACATACTGAAAGACCATGCACAGATATTTCACGGTGATGTACCAGCAGCAATTGGTTTCTGTAAAGGAACATGTACAAGAAACGGTAGGGGAACAAATTCTTACCAGGACTGATCTTGAATCGATTCCATTGCCGTCAGAGCTGACAAAAAAGCTGCAGGCCCAAGAGAGATGTTCCCAATATCAGTGACTGCAAACGCGACTGTAAGCTAACTACTGAAGCTGTATGTGCTGCCTGCCGAAGGGGGCCTAGTCTAACGAGAACACAAGTGCCATAACCCTATTTCCCAGAAAGTTCGCTCAGTGGACGAGGATTCAAAATAAGCGAACACGTGTCTCAGCTCATAAGTACATACTCTACTATTTATGAGAAAATAATCTGCTTTAGATTCCTTTTAGAGGGTGACAACCTCAGGTGAAACAGTGGCACATTGGTTAACGTTGTGGCCTCTCACTTTTGCTCCCCGAGTTCGAAACTCGATTGTTGCTTTTATTTGTTTTTTCTTTTTTTCACTTGTCTACCTATGTCCACAGAACTTTACTACACGAATGTTTATTACCGAATTAGGGAATGCAAGGAAGTTATAATGATTCTAAAATTACAATTGTGTTCCATAACGGTATACATTTATAATTTACTATATTCGAGTATACAATCGTTGTAAACTCTGATATTCTTATATCTTATTCTTATACCAATTCTTATATTACTATATCTTTTGTTCTTATGTTTCTTCTTCAGGAAGATTTGGTGCAGTCCCTTTACCGATCATGGAAACATTCAAAATAGAGATTCCGAACACCACGAGCGAAGGTAGGTTTGCCACAGTGATATTTCTTCATAAGAATCCGTCGGGAAAGAAACGTCATAACACTGATGAAGATTTCAAGTATCAGCAATAATTTCGCATCAAACCACGCGTAACGGATAACTTTTCCGTACACTGGTTCTTGCAGCTGATTATGGCTCAAGATATCCTTCAACAATTTCGCCGAAAATATTTTAAAATTTTTCTCATTTTTTAAAATTCATTCGCCACACAATTAGTAGACGAATTAGGACAACGTTATTTCAGTATAATTCGGAAAACATTCGTGTAGTATTCTTCTACGGACATCGGTGGAAAAATGAAAACTGAACACAAAATTATAAGTAATTTGGTTCGGAACGCGCGAAAACGTGAAGGCTCATGCTAGCCACTGTGCCACCACTTCGGTTGAATTATTTACTCGGTAAAAGCCACATAATGTACGTCGAAAAGATCGACCGTTGTTTTCACAGAAACAGTCGAGTAGCTACGTCTAAGCAGAGATAGATGTTAGCTTATTTTGACCCTTCCCACACTCAGCGAATGGCACTTGCCCTGTTCTCCTCGTAAGTCGTTCAAAATGCGGAGTGCCCATGTCGTAGCGTAGCAGTAGAAACACAGTAAGCAATTTAAGAAATACGTACTACAGCTTTCTGTTGATGTTCCTAATGTAACGTGCTTCACTGGCAAATTTGCATGCTAGGACCGAGTTTTAGCTCCATCAGGGACTGCTTAATCCAAACTGAAATCAGGGTTATGTACAGCCTTACTCTGCAAACCATTGTAAAGTGCAGGGAAGAAGGTCATTTCCGTTGTATAATGTATTAGTGTGTGTTCGCTCATGGGAAACCACTGGATGGATTGTAACCACACTTGTTACATATATCCCTTATAGTCAGGCTACAATTACGCGTGGAGGGGGGGGGGGGGCATAAGAATCAGCTACCTATTATACTTCAGGAGATATGAAGTATAGCACTGAGATGCCTGAAAAACAGCCGCATCAAGCACAACGTATAAATTGATACTTTTCGCTACTAATTCTGTTCGGAACATATTTTACGGACATTATCCACATATGACGCTGAATGTATCTACACAAATACCGGGTGGTAGCAGAAGTCTTTCCCTGATTACAAATATTCAGACTGTATGAATTATGACATTATGCCATATACACCAATACTTTTTATCTTTAACTGAATGTGAAATTCAATTTTTTGTGTACATACATACTTACTGTTACCTTGGTTGTTAAAGGGGCCAGTTACGTTACGTTGGAATCTGACACCATTGGCAAACATGTATTCAGATCAGGTGAAAGTCCCATGTGTCCTCTGGTATCGACAGACACTGCCATCAGAAACAGTCCAGAGAAAATTCCTGACGGCATATCACAGAAAACCATCAGATGTTAAAAGCATCAGTATGTGGTATGCGACGTTTAAAGGAACAGGGAGCTTGTCTGATCTTCCTAGAACATGTAGGCCTTGATGTAGTGTGCAGACAATTCAGAGAATGTGAGACGCTCTCGCGAGAAGTCGAAGAAGTCAGTCCGCAGATTCCACAGACATCAGTGCACTATGTCCTAAATAAACAAGTTCTTTTCCGTGTGAACAAAGTCCAAGACGTGCAGTCCCTCGAACCAACGGATTACTGCGCTTGTTTTGACTTTGTTGTTGCCATGGTTGTTTGATTGGTTGGTTGTTATCGGGGGATGTGTGGGAGGGGGAGGGGGAGCGAGGAGGACCAAACAGTGAGGTCTTAGGTCCCATCAGATTAGGAGACGTGGGGAAGGAAGTCGACCGTGCCCTTTCAAAGGAAGCATTCCAGCATTTGGCTGGAACGATTTAGGGAAATCATCGGGAAACCTAATCTACATCTACATCTACATTTATACTCCACAAGCCACCCAACGGTGTGTGGCGGAGGGCACTTTGCGTGCCACTGTCATTACCTCCCTTTTCTGTTCCAGTCGCGTACGGTTCGCGGGAAGAACGACTGTCTGAAAGCCTCCGTGCGCCCTCGAATCTCTCTAACTTTACATTCGTGATCTCCTCGGGAGGTATAAGTAGGGGGAAGCAATATATTTGATACCTCTTCCTTGCGAGCAAGGTACACCGCGATGCAGAGCGCCTCTCTTGCAGAGTCTGCCACTTGAGTTTGCTAAAGATTTCCGTAACGCTATCACGGTTACCAAATAACCCTGTGACGAAACGCGCCGTTTTTCTTTGGATTTTCTCTATCTCCTCCGTCAACCCGATCTGGTACGGATCCCACACTGATGAGCAATACTTAAGTACAGGTCGAACGAGTGTTTTGTAAGCCACCTCCTTTGTTGATGGACTACATTTTCTAAGGACTCTCCCAATGATTCTCAACCTGGTACCCGCCTTACCAACAATTAATTTTATATGATTATTCCACTTCAAATCGTTCTGCACGCATACCCCCAGGTATTTTACAGAAGTAACTGCTACCACTGTTTGTTCCGCTATTATAAAGTCGTACAATAAAGAATGCTCCTAATCAGAATATCGGGACCCGGGCTTGAACTGTCGTTCTCCAGAATGCGAGTACAGTATGCGAACCATTGCACCACCATGTTCGATCACTGTTTCCATGTTGACAGACTGAGTAAGACGACGACACTCTAAAAAAGGGTTCTTTCTCACACGCTCCCACGTTACATTTGAACAGTGTTAACAATCGACACAATGGTATGATTTGGTGATACTAGAATACCAATGCTGCGTTTGAGACCATTCTAGTCAGCCCTAAGCTGTACGTGTTCTGCGGTCTTAACCACAACAAAATCATAGAATCTTTGTTTCTTCAGTGAAACGGCAATCACAACCAATACCTACGTCTGTATCTTTTAGTTATTTGTTGTTCTGGACTTAATTTTCCAACAAGATGGTGCGCCATCTCATTGGGGGTTAGATATCCCTGCAGATTTGCATACAACGTTTCCACGAAGATTGATCGGACATTGTTGTATTATGAACTGGCCTCCACCATCACCGGACCTAACACCACTGTATTTTAGCGGAGCGGTTCTAGGCGCTTCAGTCCGGAACCGCGCGATCGCTACGGTCGCAGGTTTCAATCTCGCCTGGTGCATGGATGTATGTGATGTCCTTAGGTTAGTTAGGTATAAGTAGTTCTAAGTTCTAGGGGACTGATGACCTCAGATGTTAAGTTCCATAGTGCTCAGAACCATTTGAACCACTGGATTTCTTCCTGTACGGTTATGTCAATTTCCTGGTTACGGAGCACTAGTGAACGACACAGCAGCATAGCGGCACAGCAATATCTGACGTCATGACATCCATCCCCCACGAAACGGTTGCTTGATTTGGGAGGAGAGAAAAAAAACAGCGATGTCATCGATCTCACCGGATGAGGGAAGGATGGAGAAGGAAGTCGGGCGTGTCCTTTCAAAGGAACAATCCCAGAATATTTCTGAAACGATTTAGTGAGATAAAGGAGAACGTAAATCAGGAGTCCAGTGTGCTAACCACTGCCGCTCAGTCTTACGAAATGTTATCCAACAGGTGTTACGTAATTTAGTAATAGTACGTGTGGAGAGAAACTTTAATATGTTCCCTGTATTTTAAGATGAAAATGGCTGTGAGCACTATGGGACTCAACATCTGAGGTCATCATTCCCCTAGACTTAGAACTACTTAAACCTAACTAACCTAAAGACATCACTGCCCGGGGCAGGATTCGAACCTGCGACCGTAGCAGTCGCGTGGTTCCGGACTGAAGCGCCTAGAACCACTTGGCCACAGTGGACGACTTAAGATAAAAGGTGTGTGTGTGATTTTCTGCCTTATGCATATTTGCTTCTTGGAGGCCCTCTATATGATGTTCCAACAGACATGAACACAGATACGTGAAAAAATGCGGCAACATGCATGAAGTTCTAACGCATTTATTGTTTACTTCTGAGACACTGCTATGGTCAAGTCAGCTGCCCGAAATCCGGGACTCCTGTCAGCACTTTTGACAGCTTTGAACTGCGAAACGCAAACAACTGCAGGCGGAAACGATAACCGCGTATATAGCTATAAAGATGCGTTGCCATGAAGGCGTTTACGATATCGTGTTGTAGAAACGAGAAGCAGCTGCGCCCAGCGTGCAGAAACTGTCCGGGATCAGGTTTCATAATTTGGATACTGTACTTATACATTATGCATATTTCTATGCAGGACTGTTTCGTAATTTCAGAGGTGTTTTCACGAAAACGTGGAAATGAAATTTTATTCGATACTTCACTACAAACAGTTTATTCCTAGGGTTCCGTGCCTCAAACTGTAAAAACTCAACCCTTATATGATCGATTTATGGTCGGTCTGTCAAGAGCCCTTTCTTATCGCGAAAGGGTAGACATATTTAGTTGACGTTTATGTCACAAATTAAGGACCGAGCATCCTAGGAGCTATAAAAAATTTGAAACTAAGTCGCTTCAATCTAAAGATACGGCTGATTATGTGACGTATTTTGGTACTCCAAAACTCACTTATTAAAACCAATAGGGTCTTCAGGTTGACTTAAAATAGCGAAATTTGGCAAGAAGCAACGTTTCGCAGTAACAAATAAAGGAAAACTCCAAAAATTGTTAATTTGTATTCATATCACATGCAAAAAGTATTTCGTTTGTTATTGTGAAGGTAGTTCGATAAACACTCTGCCAGTCACTTAAATGATTTGCAGAGTAGCCATGTAGATGTAGATTTGTTATCCGATTTCCGATTCGAAACTGTAGCATTCCCTGCGACCGATATCTTGCCAGTATCAATCTCAGTAACAGGCAAAAGTTATCAATATCATCAATGGCTGGAACAGATGAACTATCTATACACACGATTAAGTTTGTACGGAGCCCTCAGCTGTCGAGTCCTACTCGCAGCTGGCCAATTTCTTGTTTTCGTTTCTAACAGAAAACTGTCAAACACCCGGGTTTGTTAGCTAGTAGTGGTAAGCGGACGATGCGTGTACTCATCTCAGACGACACAAACACAAAAGGGGTTGGGGGCGTCATTATCGGTGACTGAATCGCAAGAAGGCAGTTCACGCGAGACAGATCACTTAGGTGATGACATTGTTGTTGTTGTTGTGGTCTTCAGTCCTGAGACTGGTTTGATGCAGCTCTCCATGCTAATCTATCCTGTGCAAGCTCCTTCATCTCCCAGTACCTACTGCAACCTACATCCTTCTGAATCTGCTTAGTGTATTCATCTCTTGGTCTCCCTCTGCGATTTTTATCCTTCACGCTGCCCTCCAATGCTAAATTTGTGATCCCTTGATGCCACCGACCATGTCCTACCAACCGATCCCTTCTTCTAATCAAGTTGTGCCACAAACTTCTCCCCAATCCTATTCAACACCTCCTCATTAGTTACCTGATCTACCCATCTAATCTTCAGCATTCCTCTGTAGCACCACATTTCGAAAGCTTCTATTCTCTTCTTGTCTAAACTGTTTATCGTCCATGTTTCACTTCCATACATGGCTACACTCCACACAAATACTTTCAGAAACGACTTCCTGACACTTAAATCTATATTTGACGTTAACAAATTTCTCTTCTTCAGAAATGCTTTCCTTGCCGTTACCAGTCTACAATTTATATTCTCTACTATCTACTTCGACCATCATCATTTATTTTGCTCCCCAAATAGCAAAACTGCTTTACTACTTTAAGTGTCTCATTTCCTAATCTAATTCCCTCAGCATCACCCGACTTAATTTGACTACATTCTATTATCCTCGTTTTACTTTTGTTGATGTTCATCTTATATCCTTCTTTGAAGACATTGTCCATTCCGTTCAACTGCTCTTCCAAGTCCTTTGCTGTCTCTGACAGAATTACAATGTCATAGGCGAACCTTAAAGTTTTTATTTCTTCTCAATGGATTTTAATACCTGCTCCGAATTTTTCTTTTGTTTCCTTTACTGCTTGCTCAATATACAGATTGAATAACATCGGGGATAGGCTACAACCTTTTGCAGCTGTGACTTATTAAACTGATAGTTCGGTAATTTTCACATCGGTCAACACCTGCTTTCTTTGGGATTGGAATTATTATATTCTTCTTGAAGTCTGAGGGTATTTCGCCTGTCTCATATATCTCTCTCACCAGATGGTAGAGTTTTGTCAGCACTGGCTCTCCCAAGGCCGTCAGTAGTTCCAATGGAATGTTGTCTACTCCCGGGGCCTTGTTTCGACTCAGGTATTTCAGTGCTCTGTCAAACTCTTCACGCAGTATCGTATCTCCCATTTCATCTTCATCTACATCCTCTTCCATTTCCATAATATTGTCCTCAAGTACATCGCTCTTGTATAGACCCTCTATATACTCCTTCCACCTTTCTACTTTCCACTCTTTGCTTAGAACTGGGATTCCATCTAGCTCTTGATATTCATACAAGTGGCTCTCTTTTCTCCAAAGGTCTCTTTAATTATCCTGTAGGCGGTATCTATCTTACCCCTAGTGAGGTAAGCCTCTACATCCTTACATTTGTCCTCTAACCATCCCTGCTTAGCCATTTTGCACTTCCTCTCGATCTCATTTTTGAGACGTTTGTATTCCTTTTTGCCTGCTTCATTTAGTGCAATTTTATATTTTCTCCTTTCATCAATTAAATTCAATATTTCTTCTGTTACCCAAGGATTTCTACCAGCCCTCGTCTTTTTACCTACTTGATCCTCTGCTGCCTTGACTACTTCATCTCTCAAAGCTACCCATTCTTCTTCTACTGTATTTCTTTTCCCTATTTCTCTTAAT
Organism: Schistocerca gregaria; assembly: GCF_023897955.1. Classification (NCBI taxonomy): domain Eukaryota; kingdom Metazoa; phylum Arthropoda; class Insecta; order Orthoptera; family Acrididae; genus Schistocerca; species Schistocerca gregaria. The sequence goes on along the minus strand of NC_064924.1, from coordinate 7,437,661 downwards.
TGTTCCCTTATGCTCTCCCTGAAACTCTGTACAACCTCAGGTTCTTTCAGTTTATCCAGGTCCCATCTCCTTAAATTCCCACCTTCTTGGAGTTTCTTCAGTTGTAATCTACAGTTTACAACCAATAGTTTGTGTTCAGTCCACATATGCCCCTGGAAATGTCTTACAATTTAAAACCTGGTTCCTAAATCTCTGGCTTACCATTATATAATCTGATACCTTTTATTATCTCCAGGATTCTTCCATGTATACTACCTTCTATTATGATTCTTCAACCAAATGTTAGCTATCATTAAGTTATGCTCCGTGCAAAATTCTAACAGACGGCTTCCTCTTTCATTTCTTAGCCCCAATCCATATTCACCTACTACGTTTCCTTCTCTCTCTTTTCCTACTGTCGAATTCCAGCCACCCATGAGTATTAAATTTTCGTCTCCCTTCACTACCTGAATAATTTCTTTTATCTCATCATACATTTCTTCAATTTCTTCGTCATCTGCAGAGCTAGTTGGCATATAAACTTGTACTGCTGTAGTAGGCGTGGGCTTAGTGTCTATCTTTGCCACTATAATACGTTCACTATGCTGTTTGTAGTAGCTTACCCGAACTCTTATTTTCCTATTCATTATTAAACCTACTCCCGCATTACTCCTATTTGATTTTGTATTGATAACCCAGTATTCACCTGACCAAAAGTCTTGTTCCTCCTGCCACCGAACGTCGCTAATTCCCACTATATCTAACTTTAACCTATCCATTTCCCTTTTTAAATTTTCTAACCTACCTGCCCCATTAAGGGATCTGCCATACACCGCTCCGATCCGCTTTCTTTCTTTCTCCTGGTAACGATGTCCTCCTGAGTAGTCCCCGCCCAGAGATCCGAATGGGGCACTATTTTACCTCCTGAATATTTTATCCAAGAGGACGCCAGCATCATTTAACCATACAGTAAAGCTGCATGCCCTCGGGAAAAATTACGTCTGTAGTTTCCTCTTGCTTTCAGCCGTTAACCACAAGAGCAAAGCCGTTTTGGTTAATGTTACAAGGCCAGATCAGTCAATCATCCAGACTGTTGCCCCTGCAACTACTGAAAAGGCTGCTGCCCCTCTTCAGGAACCACACGTTTGTCTGGCCTCTCAACAGATACCCCTCCGTTGTGGTTGCACCTAGGATACTGCTCTCTGTATTGTTGAGGCACGCAAGCCTCCCCACCAACGGCAAGGTCCATGGTTCAACGGGGGGGGGGGGGGGGGGGGGCATGACATTATAGCACAAATTATATATACACTCCTGGAAATGGAAAAAAGAACACATTGACACCGGTGTGTCAGACCCACCATACTTGCTCCGGACACTGCGAGAGGGCTGTACAAGCAATGATCACACGCACGGCACAGCGGACACACCAGGAACCGCGGTGTTGGCCGTCGAATGGCGCTAGCTGCGCAGCATTTGTGCACCGCCGCCGTCTGTGTCAGCCAGGTTGCCGTGGCATACGGAGCTCCATCGCAGTTATTGTTGTCGCCAGTGGTCGGCGGAAGGTGCACGTGCCCGTCGACCTGGAACCGGACCGCAGCGACACACGGATGCACGCCAAGACCGTAGGATCCTACTCAGTGCCGTAGGGGACCGCACCGCCACTTCCCAGCAAATTAGGGACACTGTTGCTCCTGGGGTATCGGCGAGGACCGTTCGCAACCGTCTCCATGAAGCTGGGCTACGGTCCCGCACACCGTTAGGCCGTCTTCCGCTCACGCCCCAACATCGTGCAGCCCGCCTCCAGTGGTGTCGCGACAGGCGTGAATGGAGGGACGAATGGAGACGTGTCGTCTTCAGCGATGAGAGTCGCTTCTGCCTTGGTGCCAATGATGGTCGTATGCGTGTTTGGCGCCGTGCAGGTGAGCGCCACAATCAGGACTGCATACGACCGAGGCACACAGGGCCAACACCCGGCATCATGGTGTGGGGAGCGATCTCCTACACTGGCTGTACACCTCTGGTGATCGTCGAGGGGACACTGAATAGTGCATGGTACATCCAAACCGTCATCGACGCCATCGTTCTACCATTCCTAGACCGGCAAGGGAACTTGCTGTTCCAACAGGACAATGCACGTCCGCATGTATCCCGTGCCACCCAACGTGCTCTAGAAGGTGTAAGTCAACTACCCTGGCCAGCAAGATCTCCGGAACTGTCCCTCATTGAGCATGTTTGGGACTGGATGAAGCGTCGTCTCACGCGGTCTGCACGTCCAGCACGAACGCTGGTCCAACTGAGGCGCCAGGTGGAAATGGCATGGCAAGCCGTTCCACAGGACTACATCCAGCATCTCTACGATCGTCTCCATGGGAGAATAGCAGCCTGCATTGCTGCGAAAGGTGGATATACACTGTACTAGTGCCGACATTGTGCATGCTCTGTTGCCTGTGTCTATGTGCCTGTGGTTCTGTCAGTGTTATCATGTGATGTATCTGACCCCAGGAATGTGTCAATAAAGTTTCCCCTTCCTGGGACAATGAATTCACGGTGTTCTTATTTCAATTTCCAGGAGTGTAGATATTCCCGGAGAATCATCTTGAGCAGTAGTCAGCTGTGAGTGATGGTTTTCTTTAGTAAAGCGCTCTAGTATAAGCAACACTCTGTGGCAAGGGATCCGTGTGTGCTCAAAACGTTCCTGCAAACTTCGTGGTTAGGACAACTGTCAGATGAGTGGATACTGCAGTACGGCCTGCGTGAGGTACTTTGCTACTGTGACAAGCAGATAAGGAAGGGGAGGGATTAGTTGTGTTTACCTTAAGCCGCTTTGGAAGATAGGACGTATTGCAAAAGATAAAGACAGTTTAAAAACTGTTACGTGTCGAAACAGCATGATGTGCCAGTTTTATAACAGTTAACCACACTGAAGATGGCAGATTGACAGAATAAATCAAATGGAGGAACGTATTTACTAATGGTAGTAAGATAAGCTGTCCTTTGACAGAAAAACCTCCGAAAACCTTACAGTCAAGAGGAAAAAAGAGCGTACGAGGTTCATTCTAAAAGTGTGCGATATTGAAAGCTATCTGTTTGAAACGTCTTTCGTATCATTTATCCTTAGGCGAATTTTAATTCGCTGATAAGGTACAGAGACTATGCATAGTTTTTCGTCTGCTACGGCAGCAGCAGTTCTTAGCTGCATAGCTGAAGTATTTCTGTAAGTGGTACTGTGGAGGCCGTACTCCTCTGACTGATCCGCTGACAGGACGGTTGAGATTTTAATTTACTCGACCATGTGGACGGAGTGACAGAACACTTGTTTCCGTTGTCCGCTTGGGTCGAACGATGCCTTTCAGCGTGTTTGCATATTCTTAGCATAAAGTCGTAGTTGATGCAGATACGCCTCATTGAATACGTCCTGTCGAATTGTTTTCGAGACAAAATGGCATCGGTAGATAGTACACTTATTTCGTAGCCTGTATATTACAAGAAGTATACGTTACGTCTGAGCTACTGACAACTTTTAGACGCGGGCTGATCATGAATGTTTTGACCGTTACTATTGTTGTTAGTGCTTCTTGTGAATAGATGCTAAACTATGAAACTTTGAGTCTACGTCTCCATTGCACACATTCTCTCTATTGAGAGAGGATACAGTATACTGTGAGGTTGTTTTAGCAGGTTTGGAAGTATTAGTCTTTGTTTTGATTTACTTAAACGTATGTTCAAGATACCTTACATTTATTGTGCACTATGAAAGTTCACCCTACCACTTGCCTTTTTTATGTATAACTACATTATTTGCACCAATGCTCCCATACTGTTATAACGGGAGTGTTAATTTCCTTCCTTTTTTCATTGTTACTCTGTCTAAGGATGTTATTAATACTGATAATTTACACGTCGCCTTTTTACGCCAATTGCCAGATGTTTCTCGGCACGAGGGCCACCTGCCCTGGTTTCAGAGTAACTACGCTCCCCGATTACACTCAGTCGGTTGTGAGCTCTGCAAGATCCATGAGCTATTTTATATTAACGTGACAAACCCTAGTTCTAGGGCTATATTTTATTTTTGACACATGGATCTATGTCGACAATTGTAAAAACGGCGATGGTACATTACTCCTCACTAATGTAAAATTGTAAGTACCAGTCGTCGTTATCATACTTCCGTAATGCAAGAGCTCTCTAATCTGCCTTAAAATTTCTTTTTGGCTTATAAGTTTCATACTTTTCTAATGTAAGCTATTATGTTCATTGTCCTTAGGTTAACTTCTGAAGAAGACAAATTTATGTTTGTGGAAACCTAGGTAAAGAATTTCTTTATCCATTGCAACTGGTCGGTTGTTTATGATAATATTTGAGGTTAAGCGCCATTATGAATACGTTTCAATTGTAAACTTTAACTCTACACCCTTATATCACTACATGTATACTCCTTTATTATAAAGGGACCTGAAAATGGCAATATTGAGTTCCTGAAACTGGTAGCATTGAGATAAAATAAAATAAACCAGGGCATACGGATTTTGGAAAAGTTTTTTAAACAAGAAATATTCAGGAAATGTCGTACCTGCACTGATTGCTTAAGCAAGAATTGTTATGAGTTTGAGAAAGGCAAATTGTGTAGCATGTCGTCTTGTTGGTTCGGATTAGTTTGATTGTGAGGAGGTGATTAAACAAAGTTATCTGCACACATGGCTTGCGCCCAGGAGTTATGGTGTCACCACTAATTTGCCATTCTATTACCTAATTTCATGGTAGAGTCATTTTTTATAATATCTACATTTAGTGAAGAACGTTGTAATACCGCAACGGAGTCCAAAATGCTGCTGTACGAGTTTAGTGTTATATTGTGATGGATCCATTCAGGCTATATTTCCGTCTTTAGACCATCTTCGGAAGTTAGAAAATATTTTTATGCTAGTATATAATAGTGTTCGTAAATATATTTTTCAGATACACAAATTTTGTAATTACGTCCATGTATTATCAGTGGTCACCGTCGCAATATATTCTGTTGCGAACGGGTTTAAAGCAAACATTGCTTCCAAAATTATGTCGAATACCTAACCAAAGGTATCAGACGTACACAGACAACGAACCATAGGCACATCGATTACATAGATCATACATGCAGCCCATAATAACGAACGCGCCATAACAAGTGTAACCATGTAATATCTGTGTCCAACTGTCGCCAATTTCATTCTTCTCAAGTGTGATGACTAAAAGGTCAAATTATACAAACTGCGAGAAAGGACTATTAACAGCAGCAAACGGCAAAACAGGTTATAACATAAGAGTCCTAAATCTACATCAAGCCGTAATGGAATACAGAGTGATAATGACCACAGACGATACGTATTTGTATATATGAAACACGATAACTAATATTATAATGAAATTGAAAAAATGATGTAACTTACGCACATGGTCTGAAGATGGCCATCTAGCCGTTAACATCTTTGAGAGATATCTTTAATGCTGCTGGCCTATTGGATCATAAAGGTTATAGTTGTCAAGTAATCACTCTTGCACAATACAGGTTTTGAATGTTTGTCTCTTTCCAGTCATTAAGTCTCCTAGCGTCTCCTCATGAACGTTTAATTTTGCAATTTTGTATCTCTACATTGGACTTAGTGGAATACAGGTGCTCGAGATATAACTCGCGGCGTGATACGCATAGATGCTTTTCCTTGCATTGCAGTTGGCAGATTTTCTGCAGCGATGCAATTTAAGATACATCACTTCCGAGGCATATAGACTTTCCTTAACCACAACGTAAGTCATGAAAATATTTTAGAGCTAGTTTAAAACCACAGATAGGACACAGAAAGCTCACAGTTAAAGATGGCAGGACAGAATTATTATTAAGTTTAGTTTCCTTCAAGTTCAGATTTAATTTCCCTCATTCTTGTTCTTACTGCGCAGCTTAAGTGCTCACGTGTGTTCCATTTAGGCTTTGGAATTTTGTTTAGTCAGTTTTGGTACGTAAATTTGCAGCGAAATTTCTACAGATGCATTTTGGACAGTTATTCTTCCAAAGTTCAGTTTATAATTTTATGAAGAACTTTTACCTTCCTAGATCTTGTGTGTTGTAATTGCATGACACATACTCTGACATCACACATTGTAGCATTGTTAACAGCACTGCGCAATACAGCATTTCGCGGGACAACTTACTTATTATACAGTCTTACATTCTCTAATTATTTTCGATAAAAGACAGTTTCAATACAGAGAAACAGTTTCAGATGGATCTGGCGACTCATTTCATCAAATGTTCTTTATGTAAACATTGTTCAGATTCGCTTTACAGCACAGACCTGCAAGAATGTTTAAAACTAGGAAACCAGTTTACATACACAACTAACAGCTATGAAAAAATAAACAACTTGCAGAATCAGTCGAAATGAGGGCCGCAATGATCACTTTGATCTGAGAGACAGGGTTAAAAGTTTTGCTATTCCGAAATCAATAATCAAACAACACATGTCTCATTAATTAAAGAAGATTCCACTACCGACCTACTGGGCTGGAACACATGTTGTGTAAAAATATGTATCGCACTTGAGACATCTATTGTTGTCATCAAAATATTACAAGTTAGTATGTCCGAAAATCCTTCGTTAGGGATGCGTGAATGGAGTTCATTGTAACGACCGCTGGTTGCTCAATTTACCTCAGATGTGCATTTTTACTTACTTCTCTGTTTACAATTGGTCAAGGTATTTGTTGTTTTTTGTTTGTTTGTGTGACTCGTTTGTTCTGTTTTTTTGGGTACGTTTCACTACAACACATTACAACGACGCATTCAGTCTCTGAAATAACAGACATGCAGTACATGTACGGCCTAGGAGATGGGAATGCGGACACAGCACGTCAGCGTTTTTCTGAATGTTACCCTGGAAAGTAACTGCCTTGTGCAAGAACGTTTGTACGACTCCTCCAACGCTTGCGAGAGACAGGCGCTCATTTGAGAAGTGCGTTGCAGACCGTGGGAGACTACGCAATGCACGAACGACTGAGCTTTAAGAACGTGTTCTTTGTCCTGCGAATGACACTCCAACAGCTTGTATAAAGAGGGCTGCGAGAAGGGGAAGCGTTTATCACATGATGGTCTGGAACATTGAGCGTGAAAATGTTCTGTAACCGTACCACATTCAACGGATCGAAAAATGAAATGAGCCATAAGTTTGGCTAAGAGCAATTGCCTGTCTATGCATGTTAGGGAAAAGCGGTGTGTGTCTGCAGTTCTCATTATGTGCCTTATTTACTAATGAGGCTGCCTTTTCACGTGGTGGGCCGGCCGGTGTGGCCAAGCGGTTCTAGGCGCGTCAGTCTGGAACCGCGAGACCGTTACGGTCGCAGGTTCGAATCCTGCCTCAGGCATGGATGTGTGTGATATCCTTAGGTTAGTTACGTTTAATTAGTTCTAAGTTCCAGGCGACTGATGACCAAAGCAGTTAAGTCGCATAGTGCTCAGCGCCATCACGTGTTGGGATCTCCAATTATTATCTTATTTTCCTGCTTTCTTTGAGTGTGTGCTTTAGTTTTCTTAGGTCTGTCCACATTCGTAGCTTTTAATGTGTGTCAGGGCACTGATGACCTCGATGTTGAGCGCCCATAAGCCCCAACACACCAACACCATCCAATTATTATAACAATCATCTCTGAGCTTATAAAATCCCTTACGAAGTGCGCCAAGAAAGGTAACCGATGTTGGGTCTCAACGTGTCGGGTGGAATCATCATCATCATCATCATCATCCCCTCTTACTGGTCCCTTTTTTTTTACGCCACGTCTTACTAAACAAACATATCTACAATTTACCAGAAATAAGTTCCTTCATTTACTTGATGACGTAAGTTTGAAAGTCATCAAAGGAATGTGGTTCCTTCACGAAAGTGCTTCACCTCACTTCGGACGCATAGTTTCTCAATGTCTCGATAGCCAGTTTTCGAACAGGTTGACTGGTCTAGTGGGATACATAGCACGGCCTGTCCGATCACCATATTTGAATACAATGGCGTTTTTGCTTAACTGCCGTACCCAATGTCGACGATATAAGTGATCGTATCAGAAAGAACGTTTGACTAAATACGGAACACGCCAGCAGTTTTCGACACCATATGGGGAAGTTGGAACGCAGGCGCTTGTAAGCAGGAAGTTGTCACTTAGAACATGTTTTGAGAATGTCAATGCGTCTGGCTAGTGTTTTTGTGTTTTGAATAATAAATCGTTTCATACCTCCCTAACAAAAAAAATACTGTCAGTTCGAATATAATACATTTCCTAGAGACATAAAAGCTTATATCTACGAATCAGTACGGTTATAGAAAGCGTCGCTGGTGCGAAACTCTGCTTGCACTTTCCTCACATGATGCACTGCGAACAGCGGATGATTGACAACAGGCAGATTCCATATTCGTAGATTTCGAACAAGCTTTGACACCATGCCCCACTGCAGGCGTTTAAAGAAGGTACGAGCATACGGAACAGGTTCACAGGTATTTGAGTGGCTCGAAGACCTTTTAAATAATAGAACAGAGTATGTCGCCCTCGACGGCGGGTGTTCATCGGAGAAGACGGTTTCGTCAGGAAAGCCCAGGAAGTGTGATAGAACCGCTATTACTTTCTATGTACATACATGATTTGGCGTAGAGGATGGACAGCAATGTGCGGTTGTTTGGCGATAATGTCTCTTCGTTGAAGACTGTGGAAGGATAAAAAATGACAGACAATTTCTAGTCGGTTTGATGCATGGCAGCTAGCTCTAAATGTAGAAAAATGTAACTTAATGCTGATGAGTAAAGGAAATAAGTAGTTATATTCGGATACAGCATTAGGATTATTCTCTTTGGCGAATTCCTGTAATTTAAATAATTGGGTATAACGTTGAAAGCGACATGGACTGGAACGAATATGTGAGGACTGTGGTAGGGAAGGCGAATGGTCGACTTCGATTTATCGGGAAGAGTTGTAACATTAGTATCGTTTTCGATAGCTTAAATAAACTTACGTTCGATAATCTAACCATGCAGGCTCAGAAAAGCCACACCATTTGCGTAAAAATTTCTTACATGGTGGCTGAACAGCGACCACCTGATATTTCAAAGAAATCTTGCGCGCCACGGCGCAGAATACGAATTGTTCATAAATTGTATCGATAGAGATATTTTGTGTTTCTTATTTTTTGACAGCTGAAAAATTGTAATCCTCTTCTGTTACTACAGTCCTGATATATTTTTTAAAGACGGCGAACGCGTGTTTGGCGTGGTCCGCAATCACTATTGTTCAGTGCTATGTAAGAATTTATGCCTGCATCTAAGATGAAATATCGAAGATGTTAAAGGACTTTATTTAAGGAAATAGCCAGCAAGATATAAAATTGATATGTTACGGAGCCTATTGTTAGCAATAGTGACTAAGGGAATGAAATTGGTTATTGTGCTCTCAAATGCTGTAGTGGTTGCTTATTACTTAAAGCATTTCCGTGGCATCCATCTCCTATTAATGGCAACAGAAATAACGGTGTTTTTATAGTTTTCATACAGCTACCAGGGACCGACTGCATGTCGTCAAACGTCGTAGGGAAGGCAGAAGGCGCATTCCCATTTACCTTGTTTGTGATTTAAATCCAATTTCTTTTAACGTGTGGTGTAGTATAGCAAACAAAATTTCCAGCTCTGTCTGGTCCCTTAAGTTTCTCTGTTAGTAATTGCTATGTCTCATATCCGGTCGTGGTCGAACATCATCACGACACAAATAAATTAAGTGGCAATGCGAACTCTGTTCTTAATCTTGAGAACGTTACGCCTTCTGCAAACGATTTCAGGTGACATAAACTATCACATACAGTACGAGAGTATTTGAAAAGTCTTTGCTCTTCCCGCCAAGAACTGACGCAAAACTCACAACTGATTTCTGAATCTTAACAAGAGAATAATAATTTAATCAAAATATAAATATTTTTTTAAAGAAAAAACACTACAAAGTTTAGGAACGTGTGATTCATGTTTAAAGGAAAGCGCATATTGAATGCTAGTGCCACGTATTCTTCAGGACTGTTGTAGTGCAAGTCGGATTGAAGGAAGTCAAAGAAGTAGTTCTGAGACGGGCTGCTACATTTGTTGCCAGTAAGTTCGAACAACACGCATGTGTTACGGTGATACTTTGGGAACTTAAATGGGAATACGTGGCGGGAAGGCGACGTTCTTTCCGAGTAATTCTGTTGAGAAAACTTGGAGAACCGGAATTTGAAGCCGACTGCAGAGCGATTCTACTGCCCCCAATGTAGATTTCACGCTAGGACTACGAAGATAGGAGAAATTAGGGCTCCTACAACCTTTTTTCTTTAACTTCTCATGGTTGGTGTACAAAATCATATAATATTTCTTAAAAAACTTCATTGTCGCCGTTGACTGTATGCACTGTTTTTTTTTTTTTAGGAAATCTTTTTTCTTTCGCTTGTTTGCGAGTACAACGGGAAAGTGACTAATCGTGGCAAAGGTTACAAAGCGCCGTACCGCGGCTTGCGAAGTGTGTATGTGGTTCTAAATGAATAGGAGACTCACGAACGTACCTGTTTGGGATGAAACAGTTACAGAGCCTCCTCAGCTGTGCACACGTGAAGCTGCGACGCACGCTTTGAGAACCGGAAATGACATCCAGAATTCTACACCGCACGTGGGAATATACTTCCGACTCCTTTGTGTTCTGCGAACTTCAAGAAATAACTTAGTTGATTACGAAGAACCATTTAACTCCGTCTTCAGAAACACGTTACGGAAACACCGCCTCCGCCGCTGAGGGCGCACCGCTCTCACAAATTCCACTAGGGCCACTGCCCAACTCTTCTATTTCTCGAACTCCGAACTTTTCCACGTAACAATTTGACATTTAGCCTTTTCATTAAATTCGTCTCTGGAGGTCAGTCAGGGAGTTTCTTTAGCCAGTTCCAGCTCTCGCTAGCAGGACATCTATACAGGGTGTTACAAAAAGGTACGGCCAAACTTTCAGGAAACATTCCTCACACACAAATAAAGAAAATATGTTATGTGGACATGTGTCCGGAAACGCTTAATTTCCATGTTACAGCTAATTTTAGTTTCGTGAGTATGTTCTTCCACCTACGCTCAATGGAGCACGTCATCATGATTTCATACGGGATACTCTATCTGTGCTGCTACATGTGCCTTTACAAGTACGACACAACATATGGTTCATGCAAAATGGAGCTCCTGCACATTTCAGCCGAAGTGTTCGTACGCTTCTCAACAACAGATTCCGTGATCGATGGATTGGTAGAAGCGGACCAATTCCATGGCCTCCACGCTCTCCTGACCTCAACAATCTCGACTTTCATTTATGGGGGCATTTGAAAGCTCTTTTCTACGCAACCCCTGTACCAAATGTAGAGACTCTTCGTGCTCGTATTGTGGACGGCTGTGATACAATACGCCATTCTCCAGGGCTGCATCCGCGCATCAGGGATTCCATGCGATGGAGGGTGTATGCATGTATCCTCGCTAACGGAGGACATTTTGAACATTTCCTGTAACAAAGTGTTTGAAGTCACGCTGGTACGTTCTGTTGCTGTGTGTTTCCATTCCATGATTAATGTGATTCAAAGAGAAGTAATAAAATGAGCTCCAACATGGAAAGTAAGAGTTTCCGGACACGTGTCCATATAACATATTTTCTTTCTTTGTGTGTGAGGAATGTTTCCTGAAAGGTTGGCCGTACCTTTTTGTAACATCCTGTATAAGTTACTGCTTCCTGCCAAGTCTTCCAGAACTTTTTTTGTACCATCTGCTAGAAAATGCCAGCCTGATGCGAATTCCTCGCCCGTGAAAGCGACCTACTCGGCCCGGATCTTAACCCACTGAGAAGAATTCGTGCAATACTGTCCCATCAGCTCCAGAATGAACGACAGGCTCTTGTCACCTAATTATCATCGAAAAACCGAAAACAGTAAGCAGCAGGGACGAGGACGGGCCAAACGGTGCTGCCAGGAAATGATATCCAACTAACATCTGCGTGATTAGTGTACAATGGGAAAACCGAACATTCAAATCCTTCCGCGCAAACTCTGATTCTCTTATTTTATTACCCTGGACACTGTTCCAAATGTAGGTGACAAACAAAATATTTTGGGAATCTGAGGAAGAAGCTAGATATATAATTTTCGTGAAAATGCCTTTGTTTTAACGGTTGCTACGGCTTGCTACTGGCTTTCCATATCCGTGATGTTGTCTTCGCAGTTTCGTGACAATACTAAATGAGCTGCTTTGTTTGATCTTTTCGATCTTCTCCGTCAGTCCCATCTGGTATGAATCCTGCACCGCATAAAAATTCATCGAACGAAGATGGATAAGCATATTGCAGACCATATCTTTAGTAGAGTTCTTCTACCTTCAAACGACTTTCCCAATAAAACGCTGTCAGCGGTTCCTCTTCACAACATTGCCAGATGATTATTCGTAGGTATCTAGTCGAGTCCTTATCCTCCTCGTTCCTCCACCTCCTCTTCCTCCGCTTTCCTTTACTTACGATTTTCACAATGTTCCGTCTTCTCTGCGTGGTCCTTCTACATCTTCATCTGCATTTATACTCATCAAGCCACCCAAAGGTGTGTGGCGGAGGGCACTCTACGTGCCACTGTCATTATCTCCCTTTCCGGTTCCACTCGAATATGGTTCGCCGGAAGAACGACTGCCAGAAAGCCTCCGTGCGCTCGAATCTCTCTAATTTTAAATTCATGATCTCCTCGAGAGGTATAAGTAGGGGGAAGCAATATACGAGGGTCAGTCAAAAAGTAATGCCTCCTATTTTTTTTTCTACGTTTAATTGTCAGGAAATTTAAATGCAATTACATAGGTTGAAAACCACAACATTGAGGATCATTTTGTCATTTTTCAATGTAATCTCCGCCCATCTCTACAGTTTTGGTCCATCTTTGAACAAGGGCATGTATCCCAGGACGGTAAAAATCACAGCTCTGCTTCCTAAGCCATTGACGCACGGATGTTTTGACGGCCTCCTCATCTTCAAAATGAATCTCACGATGAGCTTCTTTTAGTGGCCCGAACAGATGGAAGTCTGATGGTGCCAGGTCAGGGCTGTATGGGGGATGAGGCAAAACTTCCCATCTAATTTTGACAATCTCGTCAGAGGTGTGACGACTGGTGTGTGCTCTTGCATTGTCATGCAAAAGAAGAACATCTGCCATCGATTTTGTTGGGCGAACTCGCTGAAGACGTGCTTTAAGTTTTTTGAGGGTTGTGACGTATTGAACAGAATTTATTGTGCATCCCTGCTCCAAAAAATCAACCAGAATCACACCCTCTGTATCCCAGAAAACAGTTGCCATAACTTTCCCTGCCGATCGCACAGTTTTGAATTTTTTCTTCCTCGGCGAGCTTGTGTGACGCCACTCCATTGACTGCCTCTTTGATTCGGGTTCAAAAAAATGCACCCATGTTTCGTCCCCAGTCACAATTTTTTTCAGAAACTCATCTCCCTCCAAACGGAAGCGCTGCAAGTGTTGGGAGGCTATTGTTTTCCTTGCCTCTTTATTCTGATCGGTTAACATTCTTGGAACCCACCGTGCACAAACTTTTGAGTACCCCAATTGTTTAATAATCGTGATCACACTGCCTTTACTAAGAGAAATAATGCGACACACTTCATCTGCAGTCACCCGACGGTCACCACGAATGATGTCATCAACTTGCTGAATGTTGTGTGGAGTCACTGCACTCACCGGCCTGCCGCTCCGCTTTTCGTCAGTCAACGGTGTTTGCCCTTCAGCTTCCTTACAACGACGAACCCATCGTCTAACAGTGCTGACATCCACTGTCACAACACCATACACCTTCTTCAGTCTTTCATGAATGCGTATGGGCGTATCACTTTCTGCATTCAAGAATTCAATCACACAACGCTGTCTCAAACGAACATCGATGTCGGCCATCTTACAAACTTCTGCTGTGCTGCCACCTGTTGACACAGAAAGTTACTACTGCAGTGGATTGCAGAAGAAGGTTTGAGGAATGGCGCCAAATTCAAATTTTTCACTTAACTTAATTTTTTTAAGTAGAAAAAAAATGGGAGGCATTACTTTTTGACCGACCCTCGTATTTGATACCTCATCCACAAACGCACCCTCACGGAACCTGGATAGCAAGCTACACCGCCATACAGAGCGTCTCTGTTGCAGAGTCTGCCGCTTGAGTTTGCTAAACATCTCCGTAACGCTATCACGCTTACCAAATAACCCTGTGACGAAACGCGCCGCTCTTCTTCGGATCTTCTCTATCTCCTCTGTCAACCCAGCCGTGTACGGATCCCACAGTGATGAGCAATAATCAAGTATAGGCCGAACGAGCGTTTTGTAAGCCACATCCTTTGCTGATGGACTACATTTTCTAAGGACTCTCCCAATGAATCGCAACCTGGCACCCGCCTTACCAACAGTTAATTTTATATGATCATTCCACTTCAATCGTTCCGCACGCATACTCCCAGGTATTTTACAGAAGTAACTGCTACCAGTGTTTGTTCCGTTATTATAAAATCATACAATAAAGGATCCTACTTTCTATGTATTCGCAATACATTACATTTGTCTGTGTTAAGGGTCAGATGCCATTCCCTGCACCAAGCGCCTATCCGCTGCAGATCTTCCTGCATTTCATTACAATTTTCTAATACTGTAACTTCTCTGTATACTACAGCATCATCCGTGAAAAGCCGCATGGAACGTCCGACAGTATCTACTAGGTCATTTATACACACTCCTGGAAATGGAAAAAAGAACACATTGACACCGGTGTGTCAGACCCACCATACTTGCTCCGGACACTGCGAGAGGGCTGTAGAAGCAATGATCACACGCACGGCACAGCTGACACACCAGGAACCGCGGTGTTGGCCGTCGAATGGCGCTAGCTGCGCAGCATTTGTGCACCGACGTCGTCAGTGTCAGCCAGTTTGCCGTGGTATACGGAGCTCCATCGCAGTCTTTAACACTGGTAGCATGCCGCGACAGCGTGGACGTGAACCGTATGTGCAGTTGACGGACTTTGAGCGACGGCGTATAGTGGGCATGCGGGAGGCCGGGTGGACGTACCGCCGAATTGCTCAACACGTGGGGCATGAAGTCTCCACAGTACATCGATGTTGTCGCCGTTGGTCGGCGGAAGGTGCACGTGCCCGTCGACCTGGGACCGGACCGCAGCGACGCACGGATGCACGCCAAGACCGTAGGATCCTACGCAGTGCCGTAAGGGACCGCACCGCCACTTCCCAGCAAATTAGGGACACTGTTGCTCCTGGGGTATCGGAGTGCCACAATCAGGACTGCATACGACCGAGGCACACAGGGCCAACACCCGGCATCATGGTGTGGGGAGCGATCTCCTACACTGGCCGTACACCTCTGGTGATCGTCGAGGGGACACTGAATAGTGCACGGTACATCCAAACCGTCATCGAACCCATCGTTCTACCATTCCTAGACCGGCAAGGGAACTTGCTGTTCCAACAGGACAATGCACGCCCGCATGTATCCCGTGCCACCCAACGTGCTCTAGAAGGTGTAAGTCAACTACCCTGGCCAGCAAGATCTCCGGATCTGTCCCTCATTGAGCCTGTTTGGGACTGGAAGAAGCGTCGTCTCACGCGGTCTGCACGTCCAGCACGAACGCTGGTCCAACTGAGGCGCCAAGTGGAAATGGCATGGCAAGCAGTTCCACAGGACTACATCCAGCATCTCTACGATCGTCTCCATGGGGGAATAGCAGCCTGCATTGCTGCGAAATGTGGATATACACTGTACTAGTGCCGACATTGTGCATGCTCTCTTGCCTGTGTCTATGTGCCTGTGGTTCTGTCAGTGTGATCATGTGATGTATCTGACCCCAGGAATGTGTCAATAAAGTTTCCCCTTCCTGGGACAATGAATTCACTGTGTTCTTATTTCAATTTCCAGGAGTGTATATTGTGGAAAGCAATGGTCCCATAACACTCCCCTGAGGTACGCCAGAGGTTACTTTAAGATCTGTAGACGTCTCTCCATTGAGAACAACATGCTGTTTTCTGTTTGCTCTTCAATCCAGCCACACAGCTGGTTTGATATTCCGTAGACTCTTACTTTGTTTTTCAGGCGACAGTGCAACCTGTATCGAACGCCTTCCGGAAATCAAGGAAAAAGGCGTGTACCTGGGAGCCTGTATCTAATATTTTCTGGGTCTTATGAACAAATACAGCGAGTTGGGTCTCACACGATCGCTGTTTTCGGAATCCATGTTGATTCCTACAGAGTAGATTCTGGGTTTCTAGAAATGACATAATACGCGAGCAAAAAATATGTTCTAAATTTCTACAACAGATCGAAGTCAGAGATATAGGTCTATAGTTTTGCGCATCTGCTCCACGACCCTTCTTGAAGACTGACTACCTGTGCTCTTTTTCAATCATTTAGAACCTTCCGTTCTTCTAGAGACTTGCGGTAGAGGGCTGTTAGAAGGGGGGCAAGTTCTTTCGCTTACTCTGTGTAGAATCGAATGTGTATCCTGTGAGGTCCAGTGGATTTTCCTCTGTTTAGTGATTCCAGTTGCTTTTCTATTCCTTGGACACTTATTTCGATGTCAGCCATTTTTTCGTTTGTGTGACGATTTAGAGAAGTAACTGCAGTGCTGTCTTCCTCTGTGAAACAGCTTTGGAAAAAGGTGTTTAGTATTTCAGCTTTACGCGTGTCACCCTCTGTTTCAATGCCATCATCATCCCGCAGTGTCTGGATATGCTTTTTCGAGCATTTACTGATTTAACGTAAGACCAGAACTTCCTAGGATTTTCTGTCAAGTCGATACATAGAATTTTACATTCGAATTCACTGAACGCTTCAAGCATAGCCCTCCTTACGCTAGCTTTGACATTGTTTAGCTTCTGTTTGTCTGAGAGGTTCAAAAATGGTTCAAATGGCTCTGAGCACAATGGGACGTAACTGCTGAAGTCATCAGTCCTCTAGAACTTAGAACTACCTAAACGTAACTAACCTAAGGACACCACACACATCCATGCCCTAGGCAGGATTCGAACCAGCGACCGCAGTGGTCACGCGGTTCCAGATTGTAGCGCCTAGAACCGCTCGGCCACTCCGGCCGGCTTGTCTGAGAGGTTTTGTCTGCGTTTAAACTCGCAGTGAAGCTGTCTTTGCTTTCGCAGTAGTTTCCTAACTTTGTTGTTGAAACACGGTGGGTTTTTCCCGTCCCTCACAGTTTTAGTCGGCACTTACCTGTCTAAAACGCATTTTATGATTACCTTGAGTTTCTTCCATAAACACTCAAAATTGTCAGTGTCGGAACATAAATTTTCGTTTTGATCTGTTAGGTATTCTGAGATCTGCCTCCTATTACCCTTGCTAAACAGATAAACCTTCCTCCCTTTTTTCATATTCCTATTTTCTTCCATATTCAGGAATGCTGCAACGGCCTTATGATCACTGATTCTTTGTCCTGCGCTTATAGAGTCGAAAAGTGTGGGTCTTTTTGTTATCAGTAGGTCCAAAATGTTATCTCCACGAGTTGGTTCTCTGTTTAATTGTTCGAGGTAATTTTCGGATAGTGGATTCAGTATGTCTCGATGCTCTGTCCCTACCACCCGTCCTAAACATCTGAGTGTCCCAGTCTATATCTGGTAAATTGAAATCTCCACCTAAGACTATAACATGCTGAGAAAATTTATGTGAAATGTATTCCAGATTTTTTCTCAGTTGTTCTGCCACTAATGCTGCTGAGTCGGGAGGTAGGTAAAAGGAGCCAATTACTGACCTAGCTCGGTTGTTGAGTATAACCCCCACCCATAATAATTCACAGGAAATATCCACTTCGATTTCACTACAGGATAAACAACTACGAACAGCGAGAAACATGCCACCACCGGTTGCATGCAATCTATCCTTTCTAAACACCGTCTGTGCCTTTGTAAAAATTTAGGCAGAATTTATATCTGGCTTCAGCCAGCTTTCCGTGCCTATAACGATTTCAGCTTCGGTGCTTTCTATCAGCGCTTGAAGTTTCGGTACTTGACGAATGCAGCTTCGACAGTTTACAATTACAATACCGATTGCTGCTTGGTCCCCGCATTACCTCAATTTGCCCCGCACCCTTTGAGGCTGCTGCCCTTTCTGTACTTCCCCGAGGCCGTCTAACCTAAAAAACCGGCCAGTCCACGCCACACAACCCCTGCTACCTGTATAGCCGACTGCTGGGTGTAGTGGACTCCTGACCTATCCAGCGGAGCCCGAAACCCCACCACCCTATGGTGCAAGCCGAGGAATCTGCAGCCCACACGGTGGCAGAAGCGTCTCAGACTCTGATTCAGAGTGCCCACTCGGCTCTGTACCAAAGGTCCGCAGTCAGTCCTGTCGACGATGCTGCAGATGGTGAGCTCTGCTTTCATCCCGCTAGCGAAACTGGCAGTCTTCACCTAATCAGATAGCCGCCGAAAGCCAGAGAGGATTTCCTCCGATGCATAGCGACACACATGTTTGGTGCTGACACGAGCGACCACCTGCAGACCGAGTGAGGTGGCGCAGTGGTTATACACTGGACTCGCATTCGGGAGGACGACGGTTCCACCCCGCGTCCGGCCATCCTAATTAAGGTTTTCCGTGATTTCCCTAAATCACTCCAGGCAAATGCCGGGATGGTCCCTCTGAAAGGGCACGTCCGACTTCCTTCCCCATCCTTCCTTAATCCGATGAGACCGATGACCACGCTGTCTGGTCTCCTTCCCCAAACAAACAACCAACCAACCAACCACCTGCAGATGGGTGCTCCCTGTACCCTTCATGGCATCCGGAAGGACCCTTTCCTCATCTTGAATGACTCCCCCCGGTATGCACACGGAGTTCACACAGGTTTTCTTCCCCTGCCTTGCAGCCATACCCCTAAGGGGCCCCATTACGCGCCTGACGTTGGAGCTCCCAACTACCAGCATCCTTCCATTGATGCTTTCTGTTATGTATGTACTCATTAATGGAGTCCACTTTACATCCCTTCTGAAGGCTTTGTTTGTGTTTCGCGTTTTGTTTAGTCCATGTATACCATAATTAGTCTCATAGTATACTCTTCTCTTTGTTTCTTTTCCTATGTGTTGGATTTTCCAAACTGTCATTTAAACAGCTTGGCACTGTTTACTTTGGATGCTTCTCTAACGTCCTTCTCGACATTTCCACCGCTGGACAATTCAATATCAAGGTGACAAGGTATAGAATAATTCTGCCATCTACTTCCAGTTCGCGTCTAAATGGATCCTCGGATATGAATATATCTTTGGTTTTTCTCGTTGTCACATTAAATATTTGTAAAGTGCATTGTCAGCATATCAAATTATTTTTATTTCTTCGTAATCCATTCTATATCCACTACCAACTAACACCTTTATCATCTCGTCAATGACTATATTAAGAAGTCTAACTAGCCCTATTAACTGGTATACAGCTAGTTAACCTGGAATCAATTTCCACCTGGTTGTAGATTTTCGAATATATTTATTCAATAGTTTTTATTGATTTGGAAGGAGTACCTCTACCATAGATCAGGTTTACCGGATGTGTTCACTGAATCGTATCAAAAGCCTTTTGTAAGGCAATAAAACGAAGACGAAATGGCCTGTTGTATTCTATGGACTGCTCCACAATCTGTTGAAGACTGACTGGTGCGTCTGTACGTGACCTATCAAACAATAATGCTTCTTTGCAAGGTTTATTTTTTTTCTCTATTAGCTTCGTCAGTAGATTTATCGCTCTGTAATTGAAAGAGTCTTTTTCTTTTCTTTTTTGTACATCATGATAGACGTAACTTCCTAGTTCTTCATTCGTTTGGAATTTTATTACTAATTATAAGTCTTAAATAACTTGTTAAATTGTAGAGGACGTTGATATCCTCCGTACTTCAGTAATTTGGTGTGAAACGTATCTGTCCATTGGGATTTCCTATATGTTAGCAAATTTACAGTTATATAAAGGTTTAGTGGCATGCCGCTCTCTGATTTCTTTCCGTTTCCTGGTATTTTTTTTGTTTACTGTCTGTTTAATACTCAGCTCCAATAGTGTTCACTTCCAAAATTTCATTCAATTATTTCGCCTGCTGTCGTATGAATCTCCAGATTTGTCTGTACAGGGCTAGAAGTCACGCTCTGTATCTTTATAAATTTCCCAGTGTTCCTTCTTATAACGTTTCACTAGTGATTTTGTCTCGTGAAGAGTTGTTTTGTAGTTTTTTACATTTAGATCAGGCACACCTCATTCTACACATTTCCTTAATCTCTTCTCGAAACCATGGTGTTCTGTTTTTCAGCCTTGCTTTGTAACTCGTATATTTAATGTTTCTTGAACTACTGCTGCAATACTTGCTTTGATTTTCTTTGAAATGGTTCAGACGGCTCTAAGTACTATGGGTCTTAACATCTGAGGTCATCAGTCCCCTAGAACTGAGAACTACTTAAACCTAACTAACCTAAGGACATCACACACATCCATGACCGAGGCAGGAATCACGACCGCAGCGGTCGTGCCTAGAACCGGTCGGCCACAGGGCCGGCTTGATTTTCTTTCAGTACTGATCTAAATTATTATGTGCATTAATGTTGATACCTTTTACTTTCTCTGCTAACTGTTTCTGAATTTTCTTAGATTCATTCCATAGTGACTATATAATAGGCTATTTATTTTTTAAGATAGGTTCTTTAACAATCCTGTTCCTTCCTACACGCAACATAATTTTTGCTATCTTCACTGCACAGAGTATCAGTACTGTGCATCGAGAATAACTGACCCCATGTACGACGACCGACGTTTACCTGCATCTATTGTCTTTATATCTGTATTGTTTATCGAGTAAGCGAAATTTAATGGAATTTATTATTATCCACGTGGAGGACGTCACTTTTATCGTCCAGGGTCAACGGTAAGTTTTCGCACAATAGAGGTGTTTTGTAGGAATAATTTTCTAGTATTCGTCTCCATTTTCTGATCACGTTACTAGGCGGCAAAAGGTGGCATCAATTGGAAACATTCTAAAAAGCTTCTCACATTATTTCCTCAATCGTGTATGTCGATGAGAATAGCAGAGGATCTGAAAACTCTTATGTATGTTGCGTGTACCCTTACGCCGATCCACATGTATGCATCGCGTTCTATTTTCTCGTTATTTTGCAACATGCATCGTCAAGTAAAATAAATACAATTTTTGTGTTCCAAGTTTGTAATTTAGTTTTTGTTTACCATTGTAATTTTGTAAGACCTGGTCCCAAAAATTTTGAGATTGCGTCCAACAGGAAATAAATTAAGACATATTGTAAAAAAAAAGCGGGTAACCATCACTGTTCTGGCAGCTAGAGTTTTTTTCGTTGCATACGTAAATCAGTCGTGACGCTGATGATGTGAGCTGAGGTCTACCAAATCACATTTAAGCGCACTGAGAGGGAGTAAGTTTCTTAAGGTACTTAGCACAGCTGATTCGAAAAGGAAATAGAAGTTTCGTTTCGTAGGAAGTGAGTAAGGGTGCAAACGCTAAAGGACTCAGTTTAAGAACAATTTTTTCCCCATTTGTTCTATCTCACTCAGCTAGAAGCTTGTAGGTAGTGGTGTTGTGGGTGCCACCGCAATTCCTTGGTCTTAGGGGTATTCTTTTGGGATCTCTCTCTCTGCTCCTTGGGTTTGCCAGGCTGCGAGGACTTCACTGTCATTCTCCGGGTCTGAGGATGAGCGTGAAGCCCTAGGATCAGCTGCTTTTGAGCTCTTCAGACACTGGTGGCTGTCATATTTCCCACAAGCAGAAACCTGGGAAGGGAGTGACTCATGGGACCCCTTCCTAGCGAGAGAAGCCGGAAGTGGGGACCGGTGTACCTGATGGTTACAGGGAGGGAAATGCCCCTCACCATCAACGGGATCAGGTGTGGTCTGCCGGCTGTGAGAGGTGACTGTGTTTGGCGGAGATGATGGTGCAAGAACTGTTGTAGCGGCGGCGTAAGACAATGTTATACGTACAGGATGCAGGCGTTCGAATTTTCTCTTAGCCTTTGTGTAGATCAGTCAATCCAGGGTCTTGTACTGCATGATTTTCCCGAAGTTCTGGAGAATCCTGCAGTCTGGCGAGCAAGGCGAATGGTGCTCTCCGCAGCTGACACAGACGGGTGGCGGGGCAACATGTAATATTGGGATGTGATGGGCGTGCACAATCTCGACATGTGACGCTCGAAGTACAGCGGGAAGACATATGGACGAACTTCCTGCCTTAAGCACTGCATTCGTCGAGGGATATAGGGATTTACATCACAGCGGAACTGAAATGCGACGACGAGGAAGTGGTCTAAGGATTTCAAAGCACGATGGACACGATGAACCATGTAAAGCGTCCTTCCTGAACTAGTTTGCTCTTCGGGAAAAAATTTAGGAATGGAGATCAAACCCTACAGGGGCCATCACATAAAGGCCTAAATGTGTGAAACTCCTTTTAGTCACCTCTCAGAACAGGCAGGAATACCTCGGGTCTATTCTCACCTCGCAGGGGGACCTCAGACTTGATGACAGCTTCCCCTCTCGCAGGCATAAGTTCGGTCGGCTGCTGGAAGGTTTCTTGGGGAATGGCAGCCCATTCTTCACCGAGTGTTGCACTGACGAGAGGTTAGGATGTCGGTCGGTCAGGCCTGGCACGAAGTATGCGTTCCAAAACATCCCAAAGGTGTTCTATAGGATTCAGGTCAGGACACTGCGCAGGCCAGTCCAGTACAGCGATGTTATTGTCGGATAATCACTCCGCCACATGCCGTGCATTATGATCAGGTGCTCGACCGTGTTGAAAGATGCAATGGCCATCAAGGAATACGTCTTCAACAGTGGGAAACAAGGCTCTTAAAACATCAATGTAGCCTTGTGCTGTGACAGTGCCACGTGAAACAACAATGGGTGCAAGCCCCCTCCATGAAAAACACGACCACACCGTAAAAACCACCGCCTCGAAGTTTACTGTTGGCACTACACACGCTGATAAATGACGTTCACCAGGTGTTCGCCACACACGCAGCGTGCCATCGGATCATCACATTGCGCACTGTGATTCGTCATTCCACACATTTTTTCCACTGTTCAATCGTCCAATGTTTACGCTCTTTACACTTAGCGAGGCGTCATTTGGCATTTACGTCGTGAAGTGTAGCTTATGAGCAGCCGCTCCACCATGAAATCCAAGTTTTCTCACCTTTCGCCTAACTGGCGTAGTAGTTGCAGTGGATCCTGATGCAGTTGGGAATTCCTGTGTGATGGTCTGCTCTATTACACGTTACGACTCTCTTCAACTGTCGGCTGTCTGTCAGCCAACAGACGAGGTCGGCCTGTACGCTTTGGTGTTCTATGTGTCCCTTCACGTTTCCGCTTCACTATAAGGTCTGAAACAATGGACCTAGCCATGTTTAGGAATGTGGAAATGTCGTGTACAGACATATGACAAGTGACACCCGATCACCTGACCACGTTCGAAGTTCCGCGGAGAGCCCCATTCTGCTCTCTCAACATGTCTAATGGTTACTGGGGTCGCTGATATGGAGTATCTGGCAGCAGGTGGTAGCACAATGCACATAATATGAAAAACGTATGGTTTTGGATGTGTAAGGATACTTTTGATCACATAGTGTAGGTACATACAACCCACCACTCTGTATCTTAGGCTTTTCTATCAACCCCCAGTTTCTGATTTCTGCTTGATGCTTGTAGAGACGAGTGCTCTGCTTGTATCTCATTCCAGTAATACACAGTCAAACACCCTAACCACAACTTGAGACATGTCCGAGTGACCTCTTGTTCCTCTTTATGTTACGAGAAACAGAAAATGTGAGATACTACTAATTTGTACTAGAGACGAAGACCATAATGCTTGTTCTCCAAGAGCCAGAAAACTAAGGGTAACAGCTCTTGCTGGAAACCTCACTGCCGTTCCTCGAATGTGTACGGTCTTCTAGTTATCTAATGGCACCAGCATCTTCGAACACAGTCACTTCGAGGTTCAGCAGTGGTACTGCTCACGACAACACCTAATCGAGACCACTTCCTGGATGTGACTTTTTCTAACTTATGGTATTGACTGTTTCTGACTGCTACACTTGACTATCTTTGCTCCTCTGCACAACCTGGTTATATACTGTTTTTCACGAACTCTTGCGCGAGTTTTTCTAGTAGAGATGTTCCCCCTGACTCGTAAGGATAAACATTCTTTCAAAACCTTGTAGAATGTTCTCAAACATTCTGGCTGTATGCCAGCATATGTCAGTGATGTTTATGACCGATGATCTTAGTCATTACAGCATCGCCATTTCCTCAGCAGACTGTCGAAATATGTACTTCGTAGCCAGCCACATCACTTGTTGATAGCCGTGATAATCAGTACATCAAGAGCCCCCAGCGCTTCTGCTTGTCAGGTAAGCTACGGAGGTGGGTCAGTGGGATTGACAGGCCTCGCCCTCACCTTTTCTGGGTGAAATTTTAGTGGAAATAGTTTGTAGTACACTTGTACTACAGAGCAGATGACAAAGGGTCTCCGAAGATTCATCTATGACGAGACAAACCTCTTCAGTATATCATCGATCTCCCCCCGCGCACCGCCAACCTGTTTAAGGGGAAGGATGGTTACAGCAGTTAGAACCGTAACACTAAAGGTTAGAAACCTAGAACGTAGAGGACATCAATTGGACCGCAAATAGGTGAACTAGGTGAGGGAAATAATCACTTAAGTAAATCGGCGGTGGGTCCAGGCTAGTACCCGTTCGTTTGCGATATACTGAGTTAAATGTGCTACACATGTTAATGTCCACGGTAAACTATGTTATTACCAATTACGTCTAAAGAGGACCAACACCGTGTTATTCTGTTTTTCGTTCCGGAAGGACAGACAACACTATACAATCTTCGGAGAATGAAGAATGTGTGTAGGGCAAGAAGTCTGTCGAAGACCACCGTTGTGGAATGGTTCCGTGTTAGTCGTAATTCGACGCAAGACGTTGGATAATTTGGGAGACCAATTCCAGTGAGAGACATTTTAGTAAACACCCTATAGGCCTGATCATTCCCCAAGCGATCATCACATCTTCTGTCTGTTAAAAAACGATCTAGAAGAGTCGAGAGTTCTTGTATGAAGGATACGTACAGCAGGCGGTTATGGACTTGTTCATGCAGGAAGCCAAGGTCTCTTACCAAATGGGTATCTTCAACCTGGTGCGTCCGTCGTATAATTGCGATTTTGTCCTAGTAGCATACCGATTCTGATCTGTACGGCCTTCGAAAAGAGAATTTTTGATCGCCCCTTATTTGTTCCAACGTAATTTCGAAAACTGCAATAAAGAACGCAGTTTCAACTCCCACACATTCGCAC
Organism: Schistocerca gregaria; assembly: GCF_023897955.1. NCBI lineage: Eukaryota > Metazoa > Arthropoda > Insecta > Orthoptera > Acrididae > Schistocerca > Schistocerca gregaria. Next base: position 7,412,249 of record NC_064924.1, on the reverse strand, counting down.
TTCTGATGTGACAATATCTATGATGAAATACTATACTGTTAAATTTACCAGACGGTAAACAACTTGTTTGATTAATGGCACGCGCGGGATTAGCCGAGAGGTCTGGGGCGCTGCAGTCATGGACTGTGCGGCTGGTCCCGGCGGAGGTTCGAGACCTCCCTCGGGCATGAGTGTGTGTATTTGTCCTTAGGATAATTTAGGTTAAGTGGTGTTTAAGCTTAGGGACTGATGAGCTTAGCAGTTAAGTCCCATAAGATTTCACACACATATGAAAATTAGTGGCACAGAATCACTAATGCCTTGTAAATAGTTTATAGAGTCGACATGACAAGCAGAGTATACTCGAACGGCCTCAAGGAGATGCAAGAGCAATTAGATAAGGAAAATAAACGCTGAAATTAGTAGACGAGTTCGTGTTCTCTGTACACAGAAAAGCTGTGCTAAAGGCAAATTATTGAATATGTAGAATAAATTTAATCTTTACGAAATCTTTTTTGGAAGAATTTGTGTTTAGTGTTGCCCTGTATGCAAGTGATTGGTTGACTGGTTGAATGATTAAATGGACAAAACTGCTAAGTCATCAGTCCCTTTTTCCTCGCAGAGACAGGTCTACATAACTGTACATAAGAGATGGCCTGCTTTGCAAAACCGAAGATCACTAAGGATGATAAGGGACAGGAAGGAAGAAAGGCAGAGCTACGAAGAAAGGCAGACCTACGAAGAAAGGCAGACCTACGAAGAAAGGCAGACATACGAAGAAAGGCAGACATACGAAGAAAGGCACGTGAGGTGCCCCATCTAGGGAGGAGCGGCAAGCCCCTGGAAGCAGACTGCAATGAGGGCACATACATCCCCAGCCTTACCACTTACCAGAGATATCCTACTAAGAAACTAACTTGGAAAGACTAGCAACACGAATGAATTTCTTTTACTTCATGTCTATGGACACAAATTGTATGTTAACAGACTACCAGTTTCGGTCTATAATGACCATCTTTGGATCTTTTCCAAGAAAACGTGTCCTAACATACCGTTTTCATAAAACAAATCTGAAGGTGGTCATTATAAACCAAAAATGGTAGTCTGCTGACATAAAAGAATTGTGATCACAGACGTGAAGTAAAGGAAATGTATTCTATTTTCAGGTCACTGTTAAATTTGCGACCACTTAGTAGCTTGTGAAACAGTAACATGATCATTGCAAGGAAAGCAACACTAGGCAAAAGTCGAACAAGCTGAACAGACCACACACGAAGTGGAGGAAAAGTATAAGATAAGGTAGGGTGATGGCTAGGATTGATCAAGCCCAGGCTGCTGCAACACAGTCCAGGCAGAAGAGTGTTCTTCCAGCTTCTCAATGAGCTGATGAGGTTATGTGCCCTCTCTCAAAGAGAGCGGTTCAAGTCCCCATCACGAATAAAACGTAAAACTGTGTCAGCCACTGAGGCATCGTCTCCTAACAGGGGTAGCGAGTCAGGGAGATTAAAAGTTCGACGGAGTGTGGATAGGTTGGACACTCCATTAAAATGTGGCTCACCATCAAATGGGAGTAAAACGACATAGGTATGAGTCAGTCATGTACAGCCGATGCGGAGCCAGCAAAGACGGTAGATTCCTTGCAAGAGGCCTGCATGGAGGACCTCCACATACCCCTAGTCCCCTCTTTCACCTGTGGTTCGTTTGGTGAAGTTAGTGAGCCAAGCCATATTCCATATTCCTAAGACTTTACAGCTTAATACCCATTGGATGTCCGTATGAGGAATATTGAACTCAAGAGTTGGCTTAGTGCTAGCCAGTTCAGTCGTGCTATCAGCAACTTCATACCCCAGGATCCCAATGTGGCCTGGGGTCCAAACGAAGTCGACAGTGTCCACACTGTTCAAGGACACACAGGTAATCTTTCATTGCAATAACTAAGGGATGGCGATGGTAATACTGTCGAGAGCTCACAGGCTGCTAAGGAAGTCACTGCAGATGAGGAAGGACCAGTGCAGGAACATATGTGCTCAAAAGCATGAGGGATGGCTGCCAACTCCACAGTGAAAAGATTACAGCCATCCAGCAAGGAGTGCAGTTGGTATGTCCAGCACTGGCATAAGTAAAGCTTCCATGACCAGCAACTACTGAGCCATCTGATTGGACTACTACTGAACCTCAGGTTCCGCCGAAGGTAGAGAGGAAATGGTGGTGGTGGGCCTCCTGATGGACCAAGTCTTTTGGACCTTGTGATAACTTAAGATCAAGCTGTGGTTGGAAGACGCACCATGGAGGTGTATGTGAGTAGGCCTGGAGAAGAGGTTTTAGAGGAGACAATTGAAGTTCAGAGAGGACGAAATGGTCGAAGACTCATCGTAATCTCTGATCTGAGCTGTAGTTTCTGGAGAAGGATTTCCGTGGTTGGGAAGAGAAGATGGTACACTTTCACTCCAGCTGGTGAAGATGGGGAATCTGCATCAACTGTATATAGAAGATTGGCGCTAGAAAGTGGCAGGTCTCCGACATACTGAGTAACTGGTTGGTTGGTTGGGTTGGAGAAGGGACCAAACTACGTGGTCATTAGTCCCTCCGACCTTGGAATAACTAAAACCGATAAAACCTCACACTATAAGAAAGAACGACAGTGGCCAGAAAATTACAAACTACTGACAGAGAAGGAAGGAAAAAAGCAGCAGAAGAGAGGAGGGAAATAAATTGACTAATGAGAGTGGCATGAAGGAAGAATCACAGGTAGAGAAGATGGACACTGAAGATAAAACACACCCCCGTAAGGAAAGGAGTGGGAAGGCAGAGAGTGGGGGTGAACCACGAAGCCCAGTCGAAGCAAGTCACATCGGGGTGAAGGGGGGAGCAAGACGGATTCCCAGCCCTCCACCCACCGATAAGGTTGAAGGTCCCACCCTTAAATAAAGCGTTAAAACCCCCCATCACCAAGAAATCGTAAAACTAGATTAGCCGCTGGGGAATCGTCAACTAACGCCAGGGGTAGCGAGTCAGGAAAGCTAGAAGTTGGCTAAGTTGGGTCAGTCGAGTAAGAGGTGGACGACAGCAACATTGATCCACAATGAAAGTGAGGAGGATCCTCACTGCAGAGGAGATAACCGTCAGTCAGCCATGTATGGCCGATGCAGAACCGGCAAAGGAGACAGAAGCCTTACAAGAGGCCCCTAACGAACTCTGCCACATAGATGCAGAATCCTTTATCGCCCTGAGCTTGTTTATCGCAGAAAGCCCCAAAACCTGACGACGTAATGCCGAGCGAAGGTCTATTTCCGGAAGCCGGTTAGTAGCCAATTTAGCCAGTTGTAAGAGGTCCATGATTAAAGAATTTGTTACTAGAGCACTCGAGCTGACGTAATTTCGATGTATTGCTCACGCGCTGCCTGCGATATGTACGCTAGAAGAGAATCTGAGACCAAAGAGCAGTATTGACTGCAGTAAGAACTGTGTGTTAGTAGGAGTAAGTTGTTGCTAGCGAGCAGTCGTGTCTGGTGTATCGTGTTGGCTGGGTCGGTCGTGTGCAGCGATGGCGGAGCTTGAGCGTTGTAGGATAAGGTAAAAGCAGCCTCGCGCATATGTAGTATTGTTACATCAAGTTCCATGTAAATGTTTTAAAAATCTGTTAATAATAATCTTTCTCATAAAAAGTAACTTTTGGCATTCATCTCAATTTAAAGAATTCACTAATTTCTCCAATCCTTGGCCATCCCGATTATTGAAAACAAAAATCAGTTCTTTCCTTTTTATATAAGACAAATCTATCGGCCAGCATTGCACTTAGCTGCGCCAGGAAAATTTCTTATAGGAGCAGATATATACGCGTTATCCGGCGATCTAATTAAGGTAAGATTTTTGAGTTTATTCAGAATGATGTATCAGGGCCATGGCGCAGCATCGCTGACGTTCAAAATTTACCAGGTTAAATTGACTGTCAATTATTGAAAGGTTATAAGTGAGTCGCAATTTTATCGAGAGGTTTGTCACATTGTGTTATTGATAGGTTACGCTAAATGTCAATGCTATACATATTTTCACTGTTGGGTAGTTACGCTAAATGAGAATGTTATTCATATTATTTTATTTTGTGGGGAGGTTACATAGTCGATCGACAAGTTCATTGCCAGTGATCCCAAAATGGTCTGGGATGCAAATGAAAGCCATGAGCAGCCACATAGATCAAGTCCTGGATAGCTATGGCAACAGATGGCGAGGGAAGCACTGGCCGATAGCTTGGAAACTGCTCAAGGAGTTCTGCCAATCCATATGTGGCATACAGCAAACCAGTGCCTAAAAGTATTGGTTAAAAACAGTGTTGGTTGCAATTTTGGTTTTTTATTTATCAACGACGCGTTTTGCCTTATCTAGGCATCTTCAGGTTATCTTTTCTAGATAGACGCGAGAGGCATCAAGATCTGCATAACGCGTTCCCGTTCAGAGGAGCGAGTAACAGAGTAATTGCAACAAAGACTGTTTTTAACCAATACTGCCCAAGGAGTCACTACAGATAGTGAAGGACAGTCCTGAGTAGAAGCGGACATGGTCCAGTGCACGCAAGATGGCTACCAATTCTGCAGTAAAAACACTACAGCCATGTGGCAAGGTATAATGTTCTATGTGTCTCACATAGGTTGGTTGGTTGTTTGGGGAAGGAGACCAGACAGCGTGGTCATCGGTCTCATCGGATTAGGGAAGGATGAGGAAGGAAGTCGGCCGTGCCCTTTCAGAGGAACCATCCCGGCATTAGGGAAATCACGGAAAACCTAAATCAGGATGGCCGGACGCGGGATTGAACCATCGTCCTCCCGAATGCGAGTTCAGTGTCTAACCACAGCGCCACCCCGGTCGGGCTCACATAGGTGTAAGAATAACCAGTGTGACCAGCAACCATCGAGCCATCAGTATAAATCACTTCTAAACCCTGCAATGGACTGAGGAGACAGTAGAATTCGTGATGTAGGGACAGAATCCTTTGAATTGAAGGAGAGATCACACCACGGAGGGTATGTGAGTGAGCAGAGAAAAAAGTTGGTGAAGGGAAGCGCTGGAGCACAGAATAGAGCGACTGAATGCAGGCAGCCATGGTAAGCCCAGATAGTGGTCGAATCGCTCGGGTGGTTGACTGCCGTGTAGGGATAAAGGAGACAATAATTAGGGTGCTTTGGGGTGCAGCAAATACGGAGCACATAAGATATCAGCTGTTGTTGGCGCATAACTCGCAGCAGTGGAATCCCCACTTCTGCGAGAAGGCTAATCATACGGCTAGTCCAGAAGGCACCAGCCACAAGTCATACCCCACAATGGTGGATGGGATCTAGTATTTGCAATATCGGAGGTGACACAGAGCCATACGCTGGACTCCCATAGTCTACACGAGACTTTACCAGAGCTTTTTACAATCACAGTAGAATAGAGTTACCCGCACCCCAAGTGCACAAACACCTAAGAACATTGTGATGTAACCAGCATGTCCTCTTCAGCTGGCAAAGATGAGGGAGCCATGTCAACCAGTCATCGAAGACCTGACCCAAGAAGCAATGGGTGTCCACCACCTCGAGAGACTGGCCATCGAGCAACAGGTCCGGATGGGGATGGACTTATGGCGATGGCAGAAATGCACGACACACAACTTGGCCACCGAGAGCTGAAAGCCATGGGAGAGAGCTCAAGATTGCTTTCAGTACATCGCCCCATGTAAAGGGCGTTCTGCAGTGCCCATGACGGAGGACGTGACGTAGATACAAAAATCGTCAGCATACAAAGAGGGAGACACTGTCGGCCCAGCAGCCGCCACTCCATTAACGGTTATGAGAAAGAGAGGGACGTTCAGCATGGAACCCTGTGGAACGCCATTTTCTTGCCGATGGAAAGTGCTGGAGGAGGAACCAACTTGGACCCGGAAAGAGCGACAAAAAACAACGTCACAGATAAAAACGGGCAGAGCGCCACGAAGGCCCCATTCGTGAAGGGTGGTGAGCATGTTGTGGCGTAGGTGGTGTCTTAAGCTTTATGCAGGTCAAAGAAGACTGCAGTGAGGTGCTGCTGATGGGCAGAAGCCGACTGGACAGCAGACTCCAGGTGGACTAAGTTAACCACCATAGAGCAGCTATAGAGAAAACCACCTTGAGTCGATAACAAAAGGTCGCGGGATTCAAGGATGCAAAACACGCGCTGACTCACCAGGTATGCAAGGAGCTTGCAGAGGGTGCTGGTACGGCAAATTGGACAGTAGTTATCCAGGTGAAGAGGTGGCTTCCCAGGCTTCAACACCGGAATAACAATGCTTTCCTTCGCTGGGTAGGAAATACCCCCTCACTCCATAGACGGTTGAAAAGGGTCAGTATACGATGGCGGCCAGCCACCGGTAAGTGTCGGAGCAATTGGTTATGTATCCAATCCGGTCCAGGAGCCGTGTCGGGACGAAGGGCGAGGGAGATGGCGAATTCCCAATCGCTAAATGTTGCATTATATGGCTCCAAGCAGCGAGAAACGAATGACAGACAGTCGTTCTTGAGAGCTCTATGAGGAGGAGGAACGTGTATTTATACTGAGTCAATGCAGAGGCTTGGCAGAAGGGATGAGCGAAATGTTCTGTGAGAATGGGCAGATGGGTAAGGACAACTCCATTCACAGAAACTACTGTAATGCCTTTTCGAAGAAAACGGCCAAAAGTGCGTCCGAGTTTCGCCCAGACTTGTGAAGAGAAGTGTGCAGTCATATGGCAGCTACATATCGTTCCCAGACAATCAGATTCTGAAATGCGCCCAGATGTGGAATCATTTAAAGGCTAGAAGGAGAGCAGTAAAAAGGTGACGCTTAAAGAGTTGAAGAGCACGGCGGCGGTCTTTTATGACCACAGCAACTTCCGGAGTCCACCAAGGGACCATCTTCCGACAGGGGGAACCCGTGGAAGAAGGGATGGCTGAAACAGCAGCGGAAAAAGTGATGGCGGTCAGAGTCTGTGTAGACACATCAATACTGCTGTGTGGAAGTACAGGGCGAATGGTAGCAGAGGAGAAGGCACCCCAATCTGCTTTAGAGAAGGCGCACCTTGGAGGGTGACAGAGAGAGATACACGGAAGGAAATTCAAAACAATTGCGTAATGACAGCTATCTGATAAGTCATCGTAGACACTCCACTGAATGGAAGGAAGATTGTCAGGACTGCAGATGGAGAGGTCAATGGAAAAAAATGTGCTGCGTGTCACACTAATGTGTATGGGAATGCTGGTGTAACAAAGGAAGTAGGTTACAGTACTCTTGTTCACCCACTGGTTGAATACTGCTCAGCAGTGTGGTATCCGTACCAGATAGGGTTGATAGAGTAGAGAGGATCCAACGGAAAGCAGCGCGCTTCTTTACAGGATGATTTAGTAATCGCGAAAGCGTTACGGAGATGATAGATAGTGGGAGATAGTGGGAGACTCTACAGGAGAGACGCTCAGTAGCTCGGTACAGGCTTTTGTTAAAGTTTCGAGAACATACCTTCACCGAAGAGTGAAGCAGTATATTGCTCCCTCCTACGTATATCTCGCGAAAGGGCCATGAGGATAAAATAAGAGAGATTACAGCCCACACAGAAGCATACCAACAATCCTTCTTTCCAAGAACAATACGAGACTGGAATAGAAGGGAGAACCGATAGAGGTACTCAGGGTACCCTCCGCCACACACCAACAGGTGGTTTGCGGAATATGGATGTAGATGTAGATGTAGACAGAGGTCAAGCCTTTCCAGAACACCTTCAACTGTCCTGCCCAGGGCAGTAGTCGTATGACTACCACAAAGAATGTCAGTTTGGAGGAGAAGATCCCGATGGAATATGGCGCCCTGTACCGAGTTCAAAGAGTGGCATGGTGCGATGGAGACTGGAATGTCACGAAGATAGTCACAAGCGTCCAGGGCAGCAGAAGATGTCTTTATGCACAAACCAGGTATCGAAGGAAAGGTTTCAACCCAAACCGGCGAGCTTGACCCTCTTTCCAGGGGGTGCACAGGGAGGGGAAGGATCAGAAGGAAGAGTGTTATGTCTTCCATCACTCTTAGAGATGGCCACAGAATGGCTGGGATGTTCAAGCTTTTCTGACTTCATGTGAAAGTCGTCTACCCTAGTAACACCCACTCCGACCAGAGTCTCGCCCTGTGGGCGCCAACGAGCCACAGCAAGGGCTGTCTGGCACGGCGGCCACTGCTGGGAGTTCTGATGCCCTAAAGTGATGAGCATCGACTCCTTGGCATACACTAGGCGTTAACAGCTCATGTACTAGCAGTGTGATCCCTGTGTTGTCAGGGGGCTCAGCCAAGTGGGTATTTAACAGCCCCATCACACAGACTGGCTACTATGCTGGTGACCTAGCAGGAAGGGAGCCAGGGTGCAAGTGGAAAATGGAGGGGAGGAGGAGAGCAGCCTTCACCATGGAAACTAGGTTGGGAGTTCGACCCCAAATGGCTAACACTGAACGTAAATCGTTGCAAATGGAGGTCAAACTCCAATGGGACCAAAAACTCCGAAAAGGAGATGGAAAAGCAAACTAAACATTACATATACAAAAACAAAAAGCTGGGATGATAGCCAAGTCTATATTAGTAAGTCCACCAACGGGGAAAGGAGGGGGTAGAGAGTAAGGAGCAAGGACAAGAAGGAGAGGAACAGGGATGTTGATGCAGGCTCCATGTGTAACACACATGTGCCCACAAAAGGGACTGTGATCCCCCTGTGAGGAGCTCTGCATGCAGATGGATCATACGACTTAAGGGGAAATTGTGTAAGCGTGTCCACAATAAAGCACACTGGATGGCGCCGACTGTGGTGCGAGCGGTTCTAGGCGCTACAGTCTGGAACCACTCCACCGCTATAGTCGCAGGTTCGAATCCTGCCTTGGGCATGGATGTCTGTGATGTCATTAGGTTAGTTAGGATTAAGTAGTTCTAAGTTCTAGGTGACTGATCACCTCAGAAGTTAAGTCCCATAGTGCTCAGAGCCGTTTGAACCATTTGAACTTGCTCTTGCTTCACCGTTGCCACTGAGTGACGGCTGACCCAAAAACATTAATCGTCCACATACAGGGCAGATATGGCTAACTGTCTGGTGGAGGTAGTGAGTCTATTAACAGTGATGAGAGAACAAAGGACACCTAATACAGAGCCATGTGGAACACCATTCTTCTCTTTCTGCAGAGCACTGAGAATGGTGCACTGAAGACCCCACTCATGCAGCATAAGTAGGATTTCATGTCACTGGGCAGGCCGGGAGAAACAGAGGGCAGGCCGGGAGAAACTGAGGGCAGGCCAGGAGAAACCGAGGGCAGGCTGGGAGAAAACGAGGGCAGGCTGGGAGAAACCGAGGGAGGCCGGGAGAAACCGAGGGCAGGCCGGGAGAAACCGAGGGCAGGCCCAGAGAAACTGAGGGCAAGCTGGGAGAAACTGAGGGCAGGCCAGGAGAAACCTAGGGCAGGCTGGGAGAAACCCATGGCAGGGCTGGACAAACTGAGGGCAGGCCAGGAGAAACTGAGGGCAGGCCAGGAGAAACTGAGGGAAATCCGTGAGAATCCGAGGGAAGGCCAGGAGAAACTGAGGGATGGCTGGAAGAAGGGAAGGCTGGAAGAAGGGAAGGCTGGATCAAGGAAAGGCTGGAACAAGGAAAGGCTGGAAGAAGGAAAGGCTGGAAGGCTGGAAGAAGGGAAGGAAGAATGGAAGAAGAGACAAAACTGCCAATGACCGAGAAAGTGCCATATGTGGCACAAAAATTAGTAGGGAAACCATCGTTAAGGAGGAACACCTTGTAGTCTGCAAGAAATTGGACAATGTATAGCCCCTACTATATGAAAAATCGCTGCCCCACATAGGGAGTTGTGTATTAAAATAGTCAAGGAGGATCAAAGAAGTGGGGAGTTACTGAAGGAAGAAAGTTATGGCAGCAGGTGTAGATGGCCTAGAAGGAGGGACATGGAAATTACAGACAGTGAGCACAGAGTTCATGTGGATAAATACATCATCTGCCTCCAATGTGTTTCAAAGGGAGATGCGTGTACTAACAACATCTATATGGACAAACATGCAAACTCAACAAGAAGCCCTCAAAAGGCAGACCGAGTTTGAACAAAGCAGAGAACCCACAAAGAGTATATATCCATAAGGTGTCATTCCCGGTGAATGAAAGCTGCCAAGTCAAAGGAAATAATGGATTGCAACTCCAGGAGGTGACATTAGTACACATTACAGTTCCACTGAATAAGCAGAGAATGGGATCCAAACATGAGAAACATGAGCCAGCGCCGACCTCACTGCTGCGTCAAAATCTGTCACGAAAGGAGATGGTGCGATATACATAAATAAGAGGTCAGATTGGTTGCAATGGGTCAGTCACCATCGCTGGGGGAACCGGAGGGGTCATGCTGGCTCTTAAATTCCTCCTCCTCCTCTTTCTTCTTCTTCTTCTTCTTCTTCTTCTTCTTCTTCCCCTTCTCCTCCTCCTCCTCCTCCTTCTCCTCTTTCATAGGTCGAGCAGAGGGGAATTCAGATGTCATCAATACACTGTGGAAGCCTGTCATTTTATATGAGCCTCTATGTAAGATGAGCGATCAAGGGACTTATTATCCTCTATCTTTTTTTTCTTCTTATAAACCATGCAATTTGGTGAGCATGGAGAATGAGGGTGATAACGCTCATGGGTGGTGGAGCATAGAGGATCTCCTCATGGAGTGGGTGTCCACAGTTGCCACATAGAGGGACCACCATATAACCAGAAGATGTGCCCAAAACGCAAGCACCGAAAGTACCTCGTGAGTGGCAGGACGTACAGCTTGACATCACACTGGTAATACACAATCCTGCCCTTCTACAGGAGGGAATCGTGCTCAAATGCTAGAATAATGGCAGTGGTGTGGGTGTGATTGTCCTTACGACTTTTCAAAAACACAGAAAAAAAATTATGAATGCCCCGTCATTTCAGTATGGCCTGGAGTTTATAAGTTTGAAGGGAAATATCCCCATGACAAATGACTCACTGAATTATATTGAAAGAGTGGTGAGAAGTAATGGACACCCCTCCATCACCAAGATCGTCACAAGCACGAAGAGTTCCAGACCAGGCAGCAGAAGTAGTTTAGATCAAGAGTGAACCCGACCACATCTTACTGAGAGACTCCACTTCACCAAGCTAAATACTTTTTAGAAAAGATAACGGCTTGGTGGCAGTGAAGATGTCCCTATCAGCCCTTGGGCAGACCAGGCATGGAGGAAAGTGTTTCATCCTACTCTGGCAAGCCTGCCCTTCCTCCCAGCGTGTGGCAAGGGAAGGCAAAGGAAGGCCACAGGATCAGAAGAAACAGCATTAAGTAATCCATTACCAGCTCGAGAGACGGCTGTAGAAGAATGTCCAGTTTTTTGAGGCTTAATATGTTTCACATGTGAAGCATTCACCCTGATACCATCTACTCTATTCAATAGACTCTCCCCATGGGCCACACCCTACCACAGGAAGGGCTGACTGGCAAAGTGGCCGGTGCTGGGAGTATCCTTGCGTTGTCAGGGGGTTCAGGCAGATGGATACACAACAGCTCCACCATACAGACTGGCTATATGTGCTTGTGATGTAGTGGGACAGAGGAGGGCTATAGTGGGAAATAGAGGAGAAAGGAACTGGAAGAGGTATTCACGCCATAGATGCTAAGGAGGGTGTTCTTCCTCAGATGGCTCACAATACAGAGAAAAAATTTAGAAGTGGAGCTCAGGGTCCTGTGTGCACCAGACACAAAGTCACCAAAGAACCATGAGCCTCTTAAGGGTCAGAGATGTGTGTCAACAAGTTACTATGCACATATCACGCAATTCCAGTAAATTACAGGCGGGTGGTTGTGGGCATGGAGCTGGTGACAGATATAGTCAGGTGTATATTACATGATTTTCAGATCACACGAATTTAATGACGAAGATGTCAACGTGAGTTCACTATCATGCTCTTCAAACCACAGCAGGACACATGATTCTAGCATCGTGACATGGGCAGTTATTCCACTGGAATATTGCAGTGCTGTCGGGGTGATAAGCACTGTCCAGACACATTAATATAACCATCTGTCAAAAGCCTGAGTAACTAACTACCTTTAGCAGCACAGACCGCAGCGAGAGGCTCACGAAGAGACTCAGTGACGTTTTGGAATGTACTGACAGGGATGTGGAGCCATGCAGACTAGTGCCGTGAGCAGCTGTACTACGCTTCTCAGTTGAGGATCCATGGTGTGAACAGCCTTATCGAGGTGGTCCCCCAGATTCTCGACTGGGTTTGAATCCGGGAAGCTTTAAGACCAGAGGAGTATGGTGGACTCACCTTGGTGCTTTTCGAATGAAGTACATACACTGTGAGCTATGTGACACATTGTATTGTCCTGCTTGTATATGTTACTGTACCAAGGAGAAACAAACGGCATGAAGGGGTGGACATGGTGGCGAAGTATAGATGCATACTTTGGGTGATCCATCGTGCCTTCCAGAAAGAAAAAAAAACCTACCTCATATCATTAAGTTCCCTCCCGCCGGCCTGGACCCTTATGACGATTGTAACATGTTCTTTACTGTCAGGCGTCACACGCCATACATAACAATGGCCATCTGCCTAATGGAGAATAAACCAGTTCATCTGAAAAGACCGCATCTCACCATTCAGTTCACGTCCTGTATCCGTACTGAAGTGCGAATTCCAGCCCTCCACGAAGACTAAAGGAAGTCAGCGAGGGTGCATGAAACAGACACCTGCAGCGGAGGCATCAACGCTCGCCAGTCAGTGGTTCAGGAAACACTGTTTGTAGCCCCTTGGTTCATCTGGGAAGTCAGTTGCTGAACAGTTGCACGTTGTACACCTCTGAAATAAAGCGTGTAGTGCACCACAGTTGCCATTTTGCCATGCACGATATACCTTAGTCCCGTCGGCACCAACTTAGCCGTTTCGGAAATGCTTTCACCCTTGGCTCGAAAGCCAATGAACGTGCCCTTTTGGACGTTAAAAAATCTCTCCCATTCTGCATTACAACGATCTCTCTGTTTTCCTCGTTTGCCCGAGCTGCTTTATATACCCTCCACAGCTAGTGTTGCAGCTGTAATTTTGTGGGTGGTTATTGCACACAGGAAGTTGTTGCGTTCATATGACCGGCCATGTCTCGAGCATGGAGAAATGTAGTTGTTCCGAAATGATGTTTACATAGCCCACAGCTGTCTTAGTGCCACTGATTACCACCATAGGTATCACGGAAACCCATGTCCAACATATTATTACACCACCCCCAATGGCCTGTATCTATGGCACGATGCATGTTCACAGCAGCCATTACTGTGTGTCAGCCTGGTTACTGCGTGTCAGGGCATATCCATGGACATGGTGTGACAAACTTAACTGAGCTGACAAAGTGACAAGTTTCCATTGACTGATCGTCGTGTTACTCCGTGCCCGCTGCAATCGTGTTTGACGATGTCGCTGGGTCATCATGGAAACACGTAGGGCTCATATCCAGCGTAATCCGTGTTCGAGAATGTGTGCTGAACGGTGTACTTAACAGTGTGGGGACGGCTTCTACTTTCACGTTATGCGGTGAAGCTTGGAACACCTTGTCATGATTTCATCCGCCTTCAGCCTCTTTCCATAGACGCTCAAGACAACAGCACACAAACAGTTTCGCCCATGCCGAGATGCCCATTCCCAGGCGAAAGACCATAACAATCTGCTCTTTGTCAAAGTCCTTTAATCCCTGGGAATATCGTCGCTAGTTTCCTTGCTGCGTCAAGGCCCACAACGCCTCCAGGCAAGATCCCATCTCGCGCTGGACAGTGGACATTATGTTTCCGCTGAACAGGGCAGATGTCACTATTTCGCCCTCTCATTTGAAGAGTAGTTCCTAGCATGGTGTTCAAAATGTTGTAAGACGTGTATATTTCTATTGTCTATTGTCAAACCACAATTTATGTAAGATGTTTATATTTATTAATAGGATTAAGTAGGAATAATTAATATTTGTCATGTTGGAAATAATTGTGGTAGCAGGGAATGTCTGCACCAAAGTATTGTTGGCAAGAGAGACCGCAAATAAGATATAATTTTAAAAAGGTCAGGAAAGAGACAGCGTATGGATACATTTTAAGAAAAGACCGGAAAAGGCCGCGCATTGATATATTTTGTAATGGTAGCAGGGATTATCTGCACCAGAAAGCATTCTTGGCAATAGAGACCGCACTTTAGCGTTCGTAGGAAGTCAGTAGTAAGAGAGATGTGAAGCGAGTTGGTAGCAGGTGTGAAGCGAGAGGTTGAGAGGAGCGGTGTGCCTACCAGCCACCAGCTATGCTTTACAAGAGATTATAAACGGATATTACTGAATTATTTTCTTTGCGAAACTCAAGACTACTGAAGGTATGTTTGCGCAATGCTAGTTGTAAGATTATTGTGAAAAGTAAGTCCCATTGCCACGTTTGTAAAATCATTTCATTACCAACAGTAAATATTTTCAGAATATAATTAATTTTTGCCAGCAATGTTGCATTACTAATTATAATCCATCTCAAAACCCATCAACGTGAAACTCTGCAAAAATTTTATTGTTGTCAAGAAAAAGTGTAGCTATGAATTACGTAACTTCAGTCAAATTAATTAAAGAATAACGTCAGATTTGCTATTAAAGAATAATTTCAATTTTGGTAATAAATACAGCCACTTATTATGATAGCCCACTGCCAGTTAATAGAGTATGGTAAACCAGAGTAAGTATATTCATGTCGCAGTTCAATGTAGCAGTCATATGGCTATCCAGTAACAGTAAAAAAGGTAAGGAACGGTTTTGGGTTATTGCAGATAACGACTGAGGGCAACGACAACGACGTTTCGTTGAAATAATCTGAAAATCATTTTTAATAATCAGCAATTAAATTTGTATGCGAAGATTGAGAAAGAGAATAAGTTTCAAAAGGAACATTTCATTTGTTACTATTAAGTAAGAGGTAGAAATCCTAAGGGAAGGTTGCGTAAAAAAAAGAGATATAGAAGAGACGGGCAGGTTTCAATGTGTCATGCTGAATTTTCCGTGGGACGATGTCATACTGAACATCAGCTATAAATAAAGGTAAGCTTAATTTTAATCGCTTTGAGTCTGAATTTATACAACAACTCATGTAAAACGAACAAAACCATAACAAGGCTGCTGTGGAGTGAACTATAATAAACAGTATGTGGCCCATCCCGTATGACCTGCGAACAAGCTCTTTCTTCGTACATCGCACACGCTGTGCTATGGATGCGCATTAGAACAAACAAACGTCTTAACTGTCGCATAGCCGAAAACCAAACTTCTGAAGTTCCTTTAAGAAAAGTTGGGACTACAAACTGCTGCTACTTTTGTGGTTTCGGCCCTCAGTTGGTAAAATCGGAGCTTTTATAGGATCAAATTGTCGTCCGTCCGACCACCCGACGTTTAAAAACCCCTTTTTATCAGGGACGGGTGGAAGCGTCATGTTGAAATTTATGTGGTAAGGTGTAGTGTCCCTTGGCGGAGTAAAAATTTGAAGCTTCTAAGTCAATGCGAACAAACGATACGGCTAATTATGTCACTTATTTTGATACTCGAAAACTCATCAAAACCTACGGGGCACTTTCCTTCGGCCGAAAATCGTTGAATTTGGCAGGAGGTAAGATTTCACTGTGCAATCAAAGAAATAAATCCGAAAATTATTATTTTGTAATTACATCACCTGAAACAATTTATCATTTGTTATCAAACTGTCTGTCGTCTGTTAAGATCCCTTTTTCTCAGAACGAATAGACACATCAGTTTCAAATTTGTATCACATACGAAGAGCAATGATCACTTGACGGTATAAAAAAATTTATGTTCTAAGTCAATGTAATCGACATATACATCCATTTATGTCATTTTCATACTCCCAAACTCACTTATTAAAACATATACGGTACTTCTCTTTGATGTAGAATATCACGAAATTTCGCAAGCACTGAAGAAGCTAAGTACAAGTAAAGGAAATCTGAAATTGTCTATTTGTAATTATATCACACGAAAAAAACTACTTCTTTTGTCGTTTGTTATCCGAAGTCATCCTTGAAATTAAAACATTCTCTATGTCTTTGAATACCAGGGGATGATATTTCGCCAGTATCAATGTCAGTAACAGGCAAAAATGCTGATGGTTCTCGATTTCCGGAATGGATGAACTGTCTGCTTACTTAACTATATTTGCATGGCACCCTCAGTGTGCGAGTCCTGTTCACATTTCTCCCATTTTTCTTTCTTAAGTGTGGGACAACACGGCATTAAGTCACTGGTCAACCTGTCCTTTGGTTAATACAGTGACATGAACATTTAAACTTTCCATCGTTTATGAAACCGCAGGATTATGATAAATTGTGAGCAAGAATGAATGTGTCTCAGACTGCAGTTAAGTGATCTTCCATTTTATTATACTATAGTCATCTTTTAGGCACTGGCCTGATCTTTAGACACTGGGGCGCCAAAGAAACTGTAGTAGGCCATGCGTATTCTAATAGAGAAATGTATAAGCAGGCTGAATACGGCGCTGTGGTTGGCAACGTCCATGTAACAATTGTGTCTGGCGCAGTTGTTAGATCTGTTACTGCTGCTACAATGTCAGATTCTCAAGAGTTTGAACGTGTTGTTATAGTCGGCACAATATACATAAATGACCTGGTGGATGACATCGGAAGTTCACTGAGGCTTTTTGCAGATGATGCTGTGGTGTATCGAGAGGTTGCAACAATGGAAAATTGTACTGAAATGCAGGAGGATCTGCAGCGAATTGACGCATGGTGCACGGAATGGCAATTGAATCTCAATGTAGCGAAGTGTAATGTGATGCGAATACATAGAAAGATAGGTCCCTTATCATGTAGCTACAAAATAGCAGGTCAGCAACTGGAAGCAGTTAATTCCATAAATTATCTGGGAGTACGCATTAGGAGTGATTTAAAATGGAATGATCATATAAAGTTGATCGTCGGTAAAGCAGATGCCAGACTGAGATTCATTGGAAGAATCCTAAGGAAATGCAATCCGACAACAAAGGAAGTAGGTTACAGTACGCTTGTTCGCCCAATGCTTGAATACTGCTCAGCAGTGTGGGATCCGCACCAGGTAGGGTTGATAGAAGAGATAGAGAAGATCCAACGGAGAGCAGCGCGCTTCGTTACAGGATGATTTAGTAATTGCGAAAGCGTTACGGAGATGATAGATAAACTCCAGTGGAAGACTCTGCAGGAGAGACGCTCAGTAGCTCGGTACGGGCTTTTGTTGAAGTTTCGAGAACATACCTTCACCGAAGAGTCAAGCAGTATATTGCTCCCTCCTACGTATATCTCGCGAAGAGACCATGAGGATAAAATCAGAGAGATCAGAGCCCACACAGAAGCATACCGACAATCCTTCTTTCCACGTACAATACGAGACTGGAATAGAAGGGAGAACCGATAGAGGTACTCAGGGTACCCTCCGCCACACACCGTCAGGTGGCTTGCGGAGTACGGATGTAGATGTAGATGTAGATGTAGACACACCATCTCCTGATGGTGGGAAATTTCCCGTACGATCATTTCACGAAAGTACCGTGAATATCAGGAATCCTGTGAAACATCAAATCTCCGACACCGCAGGCAGAAATATCCTGCAAGAATGGGACCGACGACGACTGAAGATAATCGTCCAACGTGACAGAAGTGCCAGTCTTCCTCAAATTGCTGCAGATTTGAATGCTGGACCGTCAACAAGTATCAGAGTGCGAACCTTTCGGAGCTGAAGGCCCATTCGTGTACGCTTGACTGCGACACAAACCTTTGCGCCTCGCCTGGGCCCATCATCGCCCACATTCGACGGTTGATGGGTGGAAACATGATTCCCGTCGGACGAGTCTCGTTTCAGATTGTATCGAGCGGATGGACGTGTACGGTATGGAGACCACCTCATGAATAAAAGAACCCTACATGTCAGCAGTGGACTGTTCAAGCTGGTGGAGGTTCTTGAATGGTGTGGAGCGTGTGCAGTCAGAGTGATATGGGACCCCTGATACGTCTAGATACGACTGGGAGGTGGCGCGTACGTAGGCATTTTGTCTGATCACCTACGTCCCTTCATGTCCATTGTGCATTCGGACGGACTTGGGGAAATTCCATCAGGACAATGCGACACCCCAAACGTCCAGAATTTCCACGGAGTGGCTCCAGGAACACTCTTCTGAGTATAAGCGCGCTGGCCGTCGAACTCCCCAGGCATCAACATTGAGCATATCTGGGAATGCCTTTCAACGTGGTGTTCAGAAGTGATCTCCATGCCCTCGTACTCCAACAAATATATGGTCAGCCCTGCAGATTTCATGGTGTCAGTTCCCTTCAGCACTACTTCAGACATTAGTCGAGTACATGCCACATCGTGTTGTGGCACTTCAGCGTGCCCATGGGGGACCTTCACGATATTATGCTGGTGTACCAGTTTCTTTGGCTGTTCAGTGTATGTACCTTGAACAGTTCCCATATGCAGGTGTGACATACAGGATGATTCCATGATGATGGTAGGAACTTTGAAGGATGCTGGAGAAAGTAACTGCGCAATCTGAGCAGGCACCGTTGTTGCTTAGCTTTTCAGATGTGGTGTATAGACCAAAATAGGAAAAACGTTTTCACTAAATGTATAGGCTCTGAACTGCATATCTTAAGAACTATGGACAGATAACATCTCGAAAACATTTTTGACAAGATAATTATCTCAGCATCTAGGTGTTTACCGTCGATACTGGATTGACGACGTAAGGCAATCAAGAAATAAGCGTGCGATATACCTAATGAGCGCAAGAAAAATCGACCCTAAGTGCTAGACTGCTCATCGTTGTTTGGAAGTAGTTGTTTGCATTAGCTTATTTGTTGTTTCTTTACTGCCTAATAAATACATGTTTATGTAAGAACCACGGACCTTGCCGTTGGTGGGGAGGCTTGCGTGTCTCAGTGATACAGATGGCCGTACCGTAGGCGCCACCGTAGGCGCCACCACATTTCCAGTAAAAGATATATGTTTCACAGTGGCGAAGGTGAACGGAGTGCTTATAGCTATTCAGGTATGCATTTTAGATCGCATATTTGTTGGACCTTTTCTCTTGTATTGGTCCATATTTGCCGATAACAGTACCGGTTCATGTATTCCACTGTCTAGCAGAACGATTTTCGCTTGTAGCTTTCGGTCTTTCGTTTCCGGCGAAGGTCCCTTACTTCATATTGATAGATTTACCCTTATCCAACATCCCTGAAAGTTTGTAACTTCGTTTGCTATCGCTCTGTATTTTTGAATTGTCCGTCGTTGACGGAATTACTAGCAGTCTGAGAATTATTTTTTTAATGCTCTTACTATTTAATACGACTCCGATTCCGCGTTTGCATCAACAGTGCAGGGTTTGAACGTATATTTACTTCTCCAGATTGCGGGAATTGGTCACTGGAACGTTTGAAGGTGACGCTAGAAGCCTCTAAATCCATCAAATAACAATAGAAGTGAAGATCGTTTAATTAGTCTTAGGTAAATTCTGTCTTCCTTTCAAAGTTTCATTAAAATTTTAGGAAATAATTTGGGATGGTACCTGCTTTATTCTGCATTTCAAAATTAGCATATGTTACAGTTCCAGTCCCCTAATCTTCGGCTCTCTTAACCTGAGTGGTATTCTGCAAACCAGATTAACCAGTTACTGCAGCCGTGCGAAAAGAGGTCCTCGCTAAACCAATCTGCATTCCGCAGAAGTTCTTAGCCCTAGCTTATTAAGAAGCTATCTCAGAATTCTTAGAATGGAAGGCTTTCTTTTCTGATACGGAGAATTTCGATTAACACCAGTAAATACCGTGTTCATTTATTCAACGGAACTGTGAACAGTGGTGATGGGTAGACGACTTTTTGTAATGTTATGACCTGCCGATACAGTTTTTTTTTGCGTTGAATTGTCTGACATAGTACTATTGTAATTTTCATTTTAACAGCCGTTGCTTAAATTGTACTCTTACTGAATCTTTTCTTAGCACTCAATACTTCTTCCACGAAACCGTACGTTATTCATAGTTCATAAGTGTACCCGATTGCCTTGGTGCACTGGTAACCTGAGGGGGTCCTTGCCGAAATATTTTTCGCTCGATGTCAAAAGACACCGCAGCACAGGAAGCAGAACACATCTGCTGTCATATGACATCTCCAACGATAAGACTGCGCGAAATATTGCGTGCTCAAACATGGGTGTTGACTTTTAAGGAAATTATTAATATAGCAGGTACCACTGAGTCCAGGAACACCTATCACTACTAGCCTAATTCTACGTTAATCGGCAGAGTACATATGCAGACGTAGACCTTTCATATACACTCCTGGAAATTGAAATAAGAACACCGTGAATTCATTGTCTCAGGAAGGGGAAACTTTATTGACACATTCCTGGGGTCAGATACATCACATGATCACACTGACAGAATCACAGGCACATAGACACAGGTAACAGAGCATGCACAATGTCGGCACTAGTACAGTGTATACCCACATTCCGCAGCAATGCAGGCTGCTATTCTCCGATGGAGACGATCGTAGAGATGCTGGATGTAGTCCTGTGGAACGGCTCGCCATGCCATTTCCACCTGGCGCCTCAGTTGGACCAGCGTTCGTGCTGGACGTGCAGACCGCGTGAGACGACGCTTCATCCAGTCCCAAACATGCTCAATGGGGGACAGATCCGGAGATCTTGCTGGCCAGGGTAGTTGACTTACACCTTCTAGAGCACGTTGGGTGGCACGGGATACATGCGGACGTGCATTGTCCTGTTGAAACAGCAAGTTCCCTTGCCGGTCTAGGAATGGTAGAACGATGGGTTCGATGACGGTTTGGATATACCGTGCACTATTCAGTGTCCCCTCGACGATCACCAGAGGTGTACGGCCAGTGTAGGAGATCGCTCCCCACACCATGATGCCGGGTGTTGGCCCTGTGTGCTTCGGTCGTATGCAGTCCTGATTGTGGCGCTCACCTGCACGGCGCCAAACTCGCATACGACCATCACTGGCACCAAGGCAGAAGCGACTCTCATCGCTGAAGACGACACGTCTCCATTCGTCCCTCCATTCACGCCTGTCGCGACACCACTGGAGGCAGGCTGCACGATGTTGGGGCGTGAGCGGAAGACGGCCTAACGGTTTGCGGGACCGTAGCCCAGCTTCATGGAGACGGTTGCGAATGGTCCTCGCCGATACCCCAGGAGCAACAGTGTCCCTAATTTGCTGGGAAGTGGCGGTGCGGTCCCCTACGGCACTGCGTAGGATCCTACGGTCTTGGCGTGCATCCGTGCGTCGCTGTGGTCCGGTCCCAGGTCGACGGGCACGTGCACCTTCCGTCGACCACTGGCGACAACATCGATGTACTGTGGAGACCTCACGCCCCACGTGTTGAGCAATTCGGCGGTACGTCCACCCGGCCTCCCGCATGCCCACTATACGCCCTCGCTCAGTCCTTCAACTGCACATACGGTTCACGTCCACGCTGTCGCGACATGCTACCAGTGTTAAAGACTGCGGTGGAGCTCCGTATGCCACGGCAAACTGGCTGACACTGACGGCGGCGGTGCACAAATGCTGCGCAGCTAGCGCCATTCGACGGCCAACACCGCGGTTCCTGGTGTGTCCTCTGTGCCGTGCGTGTGGTCATTGCTTGTACAACCGTCTCGCAGTGTCCGGAGCAAGTGTGGTGGGTCTGACACACCGGTGTCAATGTGTCCTTTTTTCCATTTCCAGGAGTGTATTTACCAAGCCACCAATTGTGTCGTGGCCACATCTCAAAATCTGGCTTCGTAACTTTACGACCAAAAGATGTATTGCTAACAAACGCACATGCTCGATAAATCAAATTGAACGTCTTCTCTCAGTTCTACAATTTCTGAAATGTTTGATCCATCGCAATATGTCCCATCAGCCTAACCTTATATGAGTCAAGATGACGATAAAGTTCCTTTTTCAATTCGTTCAGCACCGCTTGATTAGTTTATCTACGCACGTACTCCTCGCCAGTTTTCTTAATACCGCATTTCAAAAGCTTGTCGTCTCCTTTTACTATCGCCAACGTTTCGCTTCCAGGCAAGGGCACCCCTAGGACTAATATTTTCGAAAAAAAAAATTATACGATGATGACAGGTTTTTTTTCTGAATGATATCTTGCAGTAGCCAGTCTCTGCTTTGTTTTCTCCTTACATCGTGTACCGTGGAAGTGTGGAAGTATTTGGCCCTTTGAGTAACGAAACTCATTTACACGTTTCAGTTACAATTCAGCTTAGAAATCTGCTGCTGTCTTTGGAGAATTATACCATATAAATCAGTCTTTGCGCAGTCAAAAACGGGGGGTAGAACTCCAAATCCCTGCATACTGCATTAAATTCTTGAATAAAGACGTCTGCAGGAGCCGCATATTTGTATTAGTCTCCTGGAATTTTATCAATATATGTCTCGTATTTAAAGAAACAAAAGCTATTACAAAATTTATTTATTTTTCGCGTAATATCGATTTAATGTCAGATCTATTATCTCGAAAGTTTAATATTTAAGTGGCCTTAATATTTTCTTCTAAAACGAAATCTCAGATCTTAAACTGCCTTTCATATAAACTTCGTTGAATTTGTGAAGACCACCAGATCCTTTACAAATCAAGTTCTGTGCCTCATTAGGTATATCGCACGCTTATTTCTTAATTGCCTCACGTCTTCTTTCCAGTGTCGATGGTAAACACCTAGATCCTGAGAAAATTATCTTGCCAAAAATGTTTTCGAAACGTTATCTGTACCCTTCATTTTTGAAATATTATTCCATGTGATTCCTCAGACAGTTCTCCATGTGGAACTGGAAAACTTGTGGCCTGTCTCCAACCTAGCAGCTATCTCGATCAATTACTGGCGAGGGTGAATCACGATAGAAAGTATGCTTTTCTGGACTTTTCACAAGGTATTAGCAATCGGAACCTTACGTGAATTTCACGAACGGATACCTCCATCGTGATTCGTCTGACAAAACGAAAAATGTTGGACCTCGTCCCGTTAAACTGTATGTACATACTAGAGTTCTGTATGCTGTCTATTTTACAAATGAACCACACTTTCCTAAAATTCTTCCGATAAACCGAAGTCGACCATTCACCTTCCCTATCAGAATCCTCACGTATTCGTTCCACTTCATATCGCTTTTCGACGTTACGCACAGATATTTAAACGATGTGTCTGTGTCAAGCAGGACACTACTAATGCTGTATCCAAACATTAGGGGTTTGTTGTGTGATGTCCTTAGGTTAGTAAGGTTTAAGTAGTTCTAAGTTCTAGGGGACTGATGACCATACATGTTAAGTCCCATAGTGCTCAGAGCCATCTCCAGCCAATGTAACACATAGAAACCACAGCAGTTACCATCTTCACACGCCTTGGTGCCATTACCTTTGCAGCAGCGCATTTGAGCCGAAACAAGCCACTGCTGGAAGCAGACCTCCGCACATTGTCATCCTTTGCCAGGCTCATCATTGGGGCGGATCTCAATGCCAAGCACCCAGCTTTGAATTCACGCGTCTCTAACCCCAAAGGCCGGCTCCTCCCTGACCTAGAGGATACTTTAGCAGTATCGGTCTATGGCCCCCACGAACCTACCCATATCCCAGTCCGTACTAACTGCCAGCCAGATGTTGTGGATGTGGCCATCTTCAAAAACATCACCGTTCAGTTTTAACTGGAAGTTCTCCACGAACTGGCCTCTGACCATGAACCAGTACTCTTGCACCTCACCAATTCTGCCCTTTCATTTGATGTTCGTTCCACTGCGACCCTCACCAATTAGGACAAGTTTGCCAGGGTACTTAACACCACTCGACACGACCTCGATTTGACAACACCGACCAATATAGTCCGTGCTGTTGATTACCTTACTGCCAAAATGCAGAAAGCAGTGAAAGTCTCCACCTCCACTGCACCTCGGAATTTACCACCCCTGGACGACTTGCCCCTCTGTTACGACAGCTGAAGGTGTAAAAGAACCGCTACCGCCAGAGGTGGAAACAGTTTCGTGACCCTAGGAGAAACCCAAAATGAGACGCCTCCAACGCGAATTCATCCACCGGCTCGCCGAATGGAGGTCTGAACTGGGCTGTCATTCACATCCTGCTGCGTTCTATACCAGCGACTGCCCATCCTATTCACACAGCAGCGGGCTTGTCATATGATACCCTTCAAATTGTGGAAAATCTGGAAGATGCGTTCGGGCCCAAAACCGCCCTCTGGTCGAGGACCTTTCTCCGAAGGAACTACAGGAAGAACATGAAGTCCTGACAGCTGTTACTGCTTTCCGCATTCGCCCACCCCAGTCTGCTCCCCTTCTTACGTCCATGGCAGAAATTTAGCGCATCCTTCGGCGGAAACGTGGCCGGTCGGCCCCTGGATTGGACGGAATTTTAAATGAACATCTTTGCCACGTTCCCCGCACACCACTGATCTTGTTCACCAAGATTTTAAACTGTTGTCTTACGTCTGGCGTTTTGTCCCATCAGTGGAAACAAGCCAAGCTGACTGCGATCCCCAAGAGGTAGAAGGACCCTACAGTCCCCACCAACAACAGGCCCATCAGCCTCCTAAACACTATGGCGAAGGTCCTTGAATCTGTGATCCTTCACCGACTTTCCCAACCTCTAGCAGCAGCTGGGATGATCTGTCCTGAACAGTTTGGATTCACTTCGCACGTATCTGCTGAACTTCAGGTCCTACGGATCACTGAACACATAAGCAAAGGCTTCAACACTGCCAAGTCGACAGATGCCGTTTTTCTGGACTTGCTAAACGCCTACGATAAGATCTGGCAAGACAACCTCATACACAAAATGCTGACACAGACCCCTATACCGGATATTTATGTCTAAATCGTGGATGACTTCCTCCGTGGTAGGACTTTCCTGGTGGCTCAACAGGGAATGCGTTCTGGCATTCACCAATTGTCGGCAGGCACTCAACAAGGATCGGTGCTATCTCCCTTCCCTTTTAATATCTATGTCAATGATATGCCGGTCATCCCCGAGTGCCACCTTGCACAATACACTGACGACACAGCACTATACACCACTGGCCGCATTACTGACGCCATCGTCGCCCGCCTCCAGCGACAGGTGGACGCCACCATCACCTGGTGCCAGACAAATAAAATAGCTCTCAATGCCGCCAAAACTACGGCAGTTTACTTCACGAAACGGCGCCCAGTCCTCCGCCGCAATATCTGGATTGCAGGTGTGCAGGTGCCCTGGTCCCCGGCAACCACCTATCTCGGGGTCCAGATGGACCACAAGTTGCTTTTCCATTGACATGCGGAGTATGTCACCAACAAGGGGCAAAAGTTAACCAGGGCTTTGTACCCGCACTTTCGCAGTAGGGAACTTAACCTCCGCATTTACCGAACAGTTATCCTGCCTGCCCTCACGTATGGATCTGCTGCATGGGCCACGATTAGTGTAACCAGGATGCGGACACTGCAGCGCCTGCAGAACAAGGTGCTCAGGTGGAGCCTGCAGGCCCCGCCACTCACGAGAATTGTCACTCTTCACGAGGAAGAGGATATCGTCCCCCTAAAGACAACCATATGCAACAACTCGTTGTGGCTCTATGAGAAAGTGGATGCCTTGCGGGACATTGTCCATGGGTTACGCCACGTTGGGACCACACTTCCACGTCGCTGGCATCGAAATCCGGTTCCCCTAACCATCCTAGAGCAATCGGATTCCGACCATGGCTAAAGATAGGCCTGGCACGCCCACCACGGACGCATCCTTTGCGGGTCTAGCCCCCATTCTACGTCCAATACTTTCCAACCATACCTGCCCACGTTAGGCTAAATTTTTCTGCCTGACTCATGTAGTACTGTCACCGTCAGAGGGTGGTACGGGACTACAGGTCCCACCGCCACACCTCCAAAGTGAATTGCAGTGACGCAGTCACTGCCCTGTGGATAAATTTACTGCCTCACCAACACAGTTAGACCGCAATAGACCGGTGATGCTGTATTGTAACATATCATTACACGTGTGGTACTTTATATTAGTTTTCTGCGATCATTCTCAGACCTATACACTTGATTGATTCCTAAGGTGTTCAATTACGAAACTTACCTCCGTGAGTGTGTAAGAATTGCATAATAATTAAGGACCTTGTTCTTCACGAGGGAAGCAATCAATACTTTCTGGCGCCCTTCATCCTTGAGTCACTCATGTTACCGATTTTCAGTTAATAAATGGTACAACATACCATGCACAAACGAACGGTTCCCAAGAAAAGAGCGATAACCATTAACTAGTTGGCAAGGATGAACGAGTTTGTCTGTCTCTAGTTGGGACCTTACACTCTGCTCCTAACGAAAGGACTACAGCCAACTCTGGGAATGATGCTGTAAATTTCGAGCTCTGCTTGCACCCTGCGTACGAAGCGAGCAGGCTTGACCACCTCCGCCAGCCATCTGTGAGAACTGAGGATGGCCTCAGAACACATACGACATGAGCCGTCGGCGCCGACCTGAGCCACAACTTTCCGACGACGGCACCCGGTACGCTCGACAACCACCGGCAAGGCTGCCTCCACATCCTGGATGAGGCCTCCCGGCCGACATACCGAGTGCACATGGGCTTTCCTTCGTGCCCTAAACACCATCTTCCTAAGGGGCTTCATAACGCGCCTAACAGCAAAGGCTACGCACGTGTTCCTGCTCTGATCCTACTGAAGGAACGGCCACCTGTACACCCACAGTGTGGAATATGCGAGGCCATACGGTAGCCTCCACATTGGCACTCCGTCTCGAGCGACGCGACACGTTAGCACCCAGCACTCACCCTACGCGGTCGACATCGTCGGTTACACAAGAAGGTGCCTCGGCAGTAGAGCACTTGGGCGAAAAAAGCGACACATGCGATGCTCCCAAATCTCCGCCACAGCTACACTCCGAGGCAGTAGCCTGAAGGCGACTGATCGCAAACTACGGCGGCCAGCTGCTATTCCGTCTGCACACTGCAGACACACATCGTAGCAGGACTAACTGAAGAGTAAACAGTAAAAGCTGGCAGCAGCCTAGGTAAGCAATTTGTTACCCTCCTGATGTGAAACTAAGGGACGCTGATACCTGAACTATGGAGCTGGATGTTCAGAAGAAATGACAACTGAGCTTTACACTGCCTGAATTTACACTTACAGCTAACAATCAACTACTTACATATCAAAACACGCGAGCAATTGAATATACACTATTAAGAAAACATGGGATGAGCTAATGTCCTGGATATGAGTCACTGACGATAGCTGACACCGAATTGTGCGGCTAACGACGCTGATTACAACTCTCACTAGCCTCAAACACTTGAGCAAATACTGCGCTGCTGACTAATTGAAGATACACTTATCAAATGCAAGATTAAATCCTGAGGTCTACTGAATATTTACTATTCGCAAGGGTAGTTAAATCAAGTAAATAAAGCAGCACTAGCGACTCTTGAGGCGGGAAACTACACTAGAGAGTAAACTCACTCAAGACGAAATATCGAAAAATACACAGCCTCTTGTAACAAAAATATATAGTACAACTATAAACATTTAAATCATCAGCTACAGTCCACTTCCGCTCAGAAGTAACTTAGAACAGCACTAAATTAAACGACGTGGACAATGTGTACAACACATTAGCGGCTGCTGCTCTGCTCTGAGGTTGGAGGTCTTTCACCGAATTTCGCGAACTGTTCAAGTCCTATTGCAACGTTTCCGTGCAACATCGTTTTGGGTGTTGACACGCGATAGTCTCGTTTCGCTCACTGTTCCTAGAGATAAGACGAAACCGCTCAGCGGCCACTCCTTTAGGCTGACAGGGGCAACAGATAATCTCTTGAGCCCCGTTGTAGCTCGTACCGCTAGCACTAATCTATGGCTTCGTGCTGGAGCAAACTCTGCCCTGGTGCTACCGGCATCAGAACATTTAGAGCCATAACGAGAAATAAGGCGCACAAGGAAGTTTCACTTTAACACATTCAGTTTATGTCTTAATATTAAATAGAATATAGGAGGCATCCGTTATAACGAACTGTAACACTTCAGCTATTTGCAATGAACAACAACAACAACAACGCTATTAGTTTTCCGCAGTAATTTGTTTCCTACAGTGGAAGAACGATGCTGGAATAATGCATGCTGTGTTAGTGAATGTATACAGCAACAGTCCATCACTATACAGGTAAAAAAAAGAAAAGAATGATGGACGGTGTGGCACACCTCTCTGCAAAGAGCTGGGAATGTCATGGAAAGTGGGATCTTAGAGCTCTAAGACAAAAGAGCTAAAATCAGTCGTGGATTAGTTTTCAGCATCTTACACAATATTTTTATCATGACTGAGGTCGTCATCTCCACGAATACCCGTAATCAATAATGGGACCTGAACAGCGTGGCCCAAAGTTTTTAATCGTATTACTGTTTTGAAATTTAGTAACTCAAACTTTGCTACTGGAATGAAACTTTAAAGTAATTAGCATACTACAACCTACGAGCAAAAAAATTAAAAATTGTGGAACACATATAGGAGTGAATATCGACTTTTATTTTGTGTACTGAAGTACATAATATTTTTATTTCATGTACACTGCTCTTCCACACTACACGAAATGTCAAAAAATTATTCTTTCAGTTATTATCTTATTGAAACAATAAAGCAGGAATATTTACCAATTTCTTCTTTACAGTATTTTTTAGGAAAATAATTTTAGAAGTAGGTGTTTTCTCCTAATAATTTGAGTAGATTTACACACTCAAGTTTAAAAACTATTTAGTACATTGTTTAATAACGTTGTTTACTGTGTAAGCAAGCACTGTATTATTCATGCGAAACTCTCTTCGTAGCTTTAATATTGGATCAGATAAAATACCTAAGTATGCAAAACGTTCGTTACGAGAAATTCAGTATGAAGTTTTACATCTTTTTCTTTTCAATGATAACATTTCAACACATTCCAGATCCATAATCATGTTGGTTCTGAATACCCTTTTCAGCTTCTTTACTTTTCCTTACTGTATGTGTTATTCTGGTCTTCTTCGCCATGCTTTCATTAGCGTTTTCGTTTTCAGCAGCAGCTGCCTGAGCACTCGCAGCAACCCACTTTTCGTGTTGTCCCCAGTTTTCATGTCTTGTCTGCTCGTGGTTTGTAACCTGCTTGTTACTCCATCATCGAAACGTATTGCGGCGTCCAGCACACCCCTCTGAGAAGCTGAAATACCGACGATCACTTGTTGGCAAGCGTTTCCAAATGGAACTATGGAAGCTATCATTCGGATTCTCTGTTTTCTCATAAAAAAAAGATTGAGTGCAATAAATCCTTGCTCACAGTAATGTCGGTGAGTTCAAGGATATTACACAAACGAGTTGCTACGGAAATACCAGTGTCAGAATTAAATAGCGAGACATTGTAGGCAAGGTTTTGTGTTCGACAGTAGTCTGACAGCTAGCCATTCACGCGCCGAATCTGCTTTGGAAAAGCATATAAAAACCAAAGTGATGAAGTGCTGTACATGTTTAGTATATTCTTAGAATAAAGAACAGTCATAGAAATTCATTAAATAAAAAATCAATTTTACGGCCCTCATCACTTCCAGGTTCCTTTTATGAAGCCCAACGCGGTAGTAGTGGAAATGCTGCAGCTGTGGCACTCCAATACATACGACTTTTTAACCTTCTAATCACTATGGACGAGCGCTGACTAAAAGTGTCCAGATTAACTAAGGAGTAAAGCAAGATCTAAGTTCGTCGATAGACTACTGGGAAAATACATTCGTATTATCGAAATGTATATACACTCCTGGAAATTGAAATAAGAACACCGTGAATTCATTGTCCCAGGAAGGGGAAACTTTATTGACACATTCCTGCGGTCACATACATCACATGATCACACTGACAGAACCACAGGCACATAGACACAGGCAATAGAGCATGCACAATGTCGGCACTAGTACAGTGTATATCCACTTTTCGCAGCAATGCAGGCTGCTATTCCCCCATGGAGACGATCGTAGAGATGCTGGATGTAGTCCTGTGGAACGGCTTGCGATGCCATTTCCACCTGGCGCCTCAGTTGGACCAGCGTTCGTGCTGGACGTGCAGACCGCGTGAGACGACGCTTCATCCAGTCCCAAACATGCTCAATGGGGGACAGATCCGGAGATCTTGCTGGCCAGGGTAGTTGACTTACACCTTCTAGAGCACGTTGGGTGGCACGGGATACATGCGGACGTGCATTGTCCTGTTGGAACAGCAAGTTCCCTTGCCGGTCTAGGAATGGTAGACCGATGGCTTCGATGACGGTTTGGATGTACCGTGCACTATTCAGTGCCCCCTCGACGATCACCAGAGGTGTACGGCCAGTGTAGGAGATCGCTCCCCACACCATGATGCCGGGTGTTGTCCCTCTGTGCCTCGGTCGTATGCAGTCCTGATTGTGGCGCTCACCTGCACGGCGGGAAACACGCATACGACCATCATTGGCACCAAGGCAGAAGCGACTCTCATCGCTGAAGACGACACGTCTCCATTCGTCCCTCCATTCACGCCTGTCGCGACACCACTGGAGGCGGGCTGCACGATGTTGGGGCGTGAGAGGAAGACGGCCAAACGGTGTGCGGGACCGTAGCCCAGCTTCATGGAGACGGTTGCGAATGGTCCTCGCCGATACCCCAGGAGCAACAGTGTCCCTAATTTGCTGGGATGTGCCGGTGCGGTCCCCTACGGCACTGCGTAGGATCCTACGGTCTTGGCGTGCATCCGTGCGTCGCTGTGGTCCGGTCCCAGGTCGACGGGCACGTGCACCTTCCGCCGACCACTGGCGACAACATCGATGTACTGTGGAGACCTCACGCCCCACGTGTTGAGCAAATCGGCGGTACGTCCACCCGGCCTCCCGCATGCCCACTATACGCCCTCGCTCAAAGTCCGTCAACTGCACATACGGTTCACGTCCACGCTGTCGCGGCATGCTACCAGTGTTAAAGACTGCGATGGAGCTCCGTATGCCACGGCAAACTGGCTGACAGTGACGGCGGCGGTGCACAAATGCTGCGCAGCTAGCGCCATTCGACGGCCAACACCGCGGTTCCTGGTGTGTCCGGTGTGCCGTGCGTGTGATCATTGCTTGTACAGCCCTCTCGCAGTGTCCGGAGCAAGTATGGTGGGTCTGACACACCGGTGTCAATGTGTTCTTTTTTCCATTTCCAGGAGTGTATGTTGAAAGGATACTACCTTATATTTGCCATTTAAGGATTATGAAGTGTACTTTCAAGTCATATGACGTAAAGCCAATAACGAAGTAACTTTAAGTAATAGTAAGAAGTAATACTGTTTACAGTAGTGAGTAAAACGCGCGCTGTTCAAGATCCAAGAAAGCAAAATTGAAGAAAGTTTCTACAGTGACCAATTAAAAAGCTTTAGAATATAAGCTCAAATGGCTCTAAGCACTACGGAACTTAACATCTGAGGTCATCAGTCCCCTAGATTGAGAACTACTTGAACCTAATTAACCTAACGACATGGCAAACATCCATCGCCGAGTCAGGATTCGAACCAGCGACCGTAACTGCAGTGGGGTTCTGGGCTAAATTGCCTAGACCCGCTCGGCGACAGGGGCCGGCAGAATATAAGCGAAACGTGTTTTGTCTTAAGCTTTCCTTATGGTTGCAAAAGATGGTACATAGCTTATACAACTTTTACAATGAGACAAGACATACTATAGGACTATGCACACATACAAGTAGGAGTAGTATCGCATGCAGAACTTATGAAAGAGCAGTGCACTGGTAGAGCTGTCGTTTGTAGTTGGGTGACACGTGAAAAGGTTTTCGTCGTGATTATGGCCGCACGACGGGTATTAACAGACTTTGGACGTAGAGTGGTAGTTGGAGCTAGGCGCATGGGACATTCCGTTTCGAAAATCGTTAGGAAATACAGTATTCCGTGAGATACAATGTCGAGAGTGTAAGCTGAGTCGCCATAAGTCATACAAACGGTTTTGTCAGTGGGAACGCGATAGCCTTTGTAGACGCTCCACGTGTGAATCCGATCAAGACATTGTTGCTCTAAGACGTCCACAGAGACTGCAATAGATCGGAAAGTTGTCGACGAAATGGAAACTGGAGGTGGGAACGGGCCCTAAAGGAGGTAACGGCTAC
The DNA here is from genome assembly GCF_023897955.1 of Schistocerca gregaria. Taxonomy (NCBI): domain Eukaryota; kingdom Metazoa; phylum Arthropoda; class Insecta; order Orthoptera; family Acrididae; genus Schistocerca; species Schistocerca gregaria. Next base: position 7,379,999 of record NC_064924.1, on the reverse strand, counting down.
AGTAAAGTGGTCGACACTCAGGACGGAGCCATGAGGCTCCTTATTCTCCTGGCTAACCCTCGAGTACCTTGAAAACTCTTTCTTTTAAAAATTTCTGAGGGAAATAGGGCAGGGTTCGCGGAAGCCGCATTTCTACAGAGTTCACAGAGTACAGAGGATACCAGAAAGTGTTTTAGGTTTCCTCCAAATCCAGAAACCCTGCCATAGTCTGGTATTTCCGGAGAAAGCCGTTCATGACATGGGTTGACAAAGTGACGATATGGTCAGTTGCGGAATGTCGCACATGAAATCCAAATTTGGCAGCGGTTAGTACGTTTAGAGACTCGAGCATCCATACCACCCCGCCATGAAATATATGTTAGATCAACTTGCAATCACAGTTGGTGATGGAAACGGGGTGGCAGCTACAAGAAAGGTGTTTATCCTTGATGGGCTTGGGTATAAATATGACAGTGACTTTAGGTCACTTTCTTGAAAATTTGCTATTTACCCAACTGTGATTGACTGGGTTGTGGGACTAAACGGCAAGGTCACCAGTCCCACAGTTCAAAAGTTGCATGTGTAAGATAGAGGCATACACTGAAAGTGGACGGATCCAGTCAGAGGGGTCAAACTATAATGCAAGAAAGGTAATATCACGCAGCAGAAGGAATAAAAGAGTAGGCCAAACCTAAAAACTGGAAAAACAGGGGAGTGGTCATGGGTTCCCAGATACAGACAACCACTCTGCCCCCACTCCAGGAGTAAAGCAAAATCTTTTAACTGAAAATAGAAACCACTTTCATGAGGGAGACTGAGGACCAGTTCGACCATTCATGAATTGTCTGCTAATATTAAGGACAAGACCTCTAGAAGGCTAAACTTAATATGAAGGGCCAAAAGAAGAGGACAGGATACTGTCAGGCTGACTCCACAACCACATTTTGAGCATGGCTCATTATGCAAGTGAAAACAATGAGTGAGTGTAATATGATTATTGTGTAGACGGCATAAGACAGTGGACTCCTTCCAAAAGGAGCAGTAAAAAGAGCGCCAAACTGAAGTAGTCTCCTTGATTGTGCAGAGTTCCTTGCTGTGAGCAGTAGCGCAGCGGATGTCATTCCACTTTTAGACAAAGAGATATTTGATGTAGATCTACGTATCTGTAGCTGGAATCATGAAATGGAATGGGGCGGGGGGCGGTAAGTAAGTATCTGCCTCTCTAGCCAAACAGTCACCCAGTTTATTCCCCAGGGTGCCCAAATGACTTGGGACTCTGAGGAAGACAACTGAGCATGCCTCATGGCCAATCGCAGAAAGTGGGTCACGGATAGCAGAGACAGAGGGGTGAATAGAGTACCGTCAGTCTATAGCCTGCAGGATGCTCATTGCGTCAGTACATGTTACAACATTGTGGATGTCTAGTCTGGGAAAATCCAAAGCATGGTAAAGATGGAGAAGAGTGGCATGGCCTGCTCTCCAAGATGTGTAGGCCTGGTGGCGGAGAGCATTAAACTTCTACATGTAGGTAGTTTTCACTTGGTGAATATGGGGCAGCCAGGTCAGCTTTTTGTCACAGCGGCCCAAGAAATGTGACTGCAAATAAAGTTCTGGATGGAGGTGTAGTGTGGATCGATGGCAAAAATGCGTAATCCCATTTTCGTGGGAGAGAACTGGAAGCTATGAGAAAGGGTTCACGCAGAGGCCCGTTGGATGGCTCCTTGGAGCAGGCATTCAACAGATGCTACCTAGTGGGTAGCAAAAATGCAACGGCAGGGTAACCAGAGGCCGAGCAGACGTTACAAGCCCATTGATAGTGAGGACGAATGTGACACTTTATGCAGAAACCTGTGGGATACTATTCTTCTGGATCCAATGGGTGCTGAGTGAAGTGACAACTATAAACCAGAATAGCTGATGGGATGAAAACTCTCAGATAAAAATCTGGCGTGAGACACAAAAGCCCCATTCATGGAGGGTAACTACAATTTGACAACAGCAAGCCATGTCATATGCCTTGTGTAGGTCAATGACCATGGTAAGATGTCATCAGTTAGTAAAAGCCTCTCAGCGTGCTGTTTCCAATGAGTAAATGATCAGTTAAAGGCCGTCCTTCCCAGAAACCGCACCAATACGGGGGACACAAGAACTCAACATTATTCGAAGCTAACCTTCTTCTCAAGCAGTTTACAAAGTAAATTGGTTAAGAAGCTGATTGTTCAGTAGCTGCCAAGTGAAGCTGGGTTCTTCCTGGGCTTAAGGAGAATAGCTGTGACGCAACTGTGATGGGAAGGCACCTGTGAGTCAAATACAGTTGAAGACCCTAAATAGATATTGCCTCTAGGTAACATCCAAGTGTTGAATCATCTGGTTGGGGATGGTAAACAGGCCTGGAGCCGTGTCATATGAAGAGGTAAGAGCCTGAAAGAACTCGCACTCAGTGTGGAGTTCATTATACCCTCCAGCTTGGTGAGGGTCGAAACAGACAGGAGTTTCTTCAGCTCATCGTTTCTGCTGGGAAAAGGTAGCTGAATAGAAAGGGGACCCTGATGCTGTTGCAATATGTTCTGAAAGGACCAGTGGATCAGTACATGGAGTATCCTGCATTATAAGATAATGGGTAGTTGAATGTCGTTTAGGAGTGATAAGATTTGTCTGAAGGGTATCGTTTAAATGGTTGCAGCGCCCGTCGGTGGTCGTGGATAGTGACTTTTACGACCTTGATCGATCACGGTAACCATCGACGACGAGAGGGACCTCTTTAGAGGGGGATAGCAGTGCCAGTGACATGGAGAATGGTGCAGAGACGACTACATCAATGCAATCCGCGAGAGAGTTGTCTAAGTGCACAGTAGACACATAAAGGTCAATTGGTTCTGTAGAATGCCTAACTTGGCAGCCCATCTGCCTGGTGGGCTAAGGAACGATAGAATCACCGTAAATTGGTCAGTGTCACAAAGATCTTCATGGGGCGAGCAGGGAAGGAGTTCGTGTGATCAGTAGCAGAGAAGGTGCCATGAGCAGCAGTGATGTGGATAGGGTAATCGTTACTGAGATCACACAGATCAATGTCTGTGGTACGTTGGTCAGTTGGAAGACACCTACACATAGATGTGGCAGTCCTTGAGGAGATATGGTGGTGGGAGTTGTTGTATTAAGGTATACAGTTCAACACAAGGAAGTGGCCTACCTGGAGGTGGGTAGACATTGCTGATGGTCATTTCTGGGGTCATTTGTATCTTACTGCTATTACTTCCAGGTTGGTACGAAGGAGATCTAGCTAATGACATCAAAGCGAACCAAAGTGCAGACCCCACCAGATGCTAAAATGGGGCCAGCACAGTTCTGGCAATGTCAGATAACCATGAAAAATAGGAGGGTGGTCATCATGGAAGTGTGTTTCTACAGGAGCAAGACAGTTCTAGCATTGCAGAAAGTGGTTCACAAAATGTCACGGAATCAATTTAAATACTGACCCCTGTGTCCCGAAATGCAGTCCAGCCAGCACAATGGCTGTACGAGGCCTCTTCAAAAGATTCCGGAACATTAGTCATTTCGCGCCAATGTTGAATTGGAGCGAAATGCTGTTGCATCACTGCACACGCCAGTATTTAATGCGTAACAGCCGGAAGTTTCATTGTTGTAGGTCTGTTATTGTTCAGTGTCGTACAGTTTGCGAAACTCGAAATGGCAGAATTAGAAGAGCAACGCATCCAATTTAAATTTTGCCTGAAACTCAAGAAAACCTTTACAGAGACACGCCAAATAAAGCAGGAAAGTTACGTTGGTGAGTGCTTAATCCGTACTCGGTGTTACGAATGGTTGATGCGCTTAAAAATGACCGGACCGAAGTTAAAGATGACCCACGATCAGGACATCCTTCGACGTCTGCACCACCTCATATGCATTCCAATCTAAGACTGACAGTCCAAGAGACTGCAGAAGTATGTAACATTTCAGTTATAACATGTCATGAGATCCTGAAAGTATCTTGGAATGCACTGTGTAGCCGCCAAGTTCGTCCCACGGTTCATGAGTCAAGACCAGGAAGGCCTTCGACTCAGAGTCTGGAGAGTTTCTGGATCGCGCAAATGAGAACGAGAAGTTCCGTAAGAGAATTGTAGCTGGTGATGTGACGTGGGTCTACGGTTGTCATGTTGAGACCAAGGTTCTATCTTCACAGTGGGTAGGGAAAGGTTATCCAGGACCAAAACAAGCTGGTCGGGTCAAAGCCGTCGTAGTCAAACGTCAAAGACGTGCTAATACTTCTTTTTTTACTTTGAAGAATTAGTACATCATGAATTCGTGCCATAGGGCAAGCTGTTAATATATGGTTGTATCGGGAAGTCTTGCGACGCCTGCGAGAAAATGTGAGAAGTAAATGGCCTCATACGTGGAGAGACAATTTATGGATCTTCCGTCACGATGACGCACCCGAACGTTATCCCTCTTGATGTGTGAGTGGCACAAAAAGCGAAATCACCGTGCTGCCTCATCCTCCGTGTCCTTCAGACCTGGCCCCTGCAGCCTTTTTTATTTCCAAAGTTGAAAACCCCGTCGGAAGGAGCAGTACTTGCAACGATATACAAGATAAAAGAAACATCGCAGACGGCGGTTCGCGTGACCCAGCAAGAGGCATACCAAGACTGATTCTGGAAGTTGAAACGGTTTTGGGAGTGGTGCATCAATTGTGGAGGAGAGTATTTCGAAGGAGATCATGCACAATCAGTAAAACGTAAGCTTAGAAACGTTTGTGGGCAAAGTTCCGGAATTTGAGAAGACCTCGTAAGCAGGGAGATGGAAAGAATGGTTGAGCAACCGTCACAAGCCACAAATTTCCCTGTCAATTCTAAGATACATTTAAAATAGTTGAGAGCGATGCCACTGGACAGCGGACGGCTGGAAACGGGTGATTTCGACTGATGTATCAAGCTGTATGCTGTGGCAATTGGATGGAAGGGTTCGGGTTAGGCAAACGCATGGACAGCGTTACCTTGCCGTCATGTGTTGTGCGAATAGGGAACTACGGAAATGGCTGCGTTTTTGTAGTCGGTGTGTGGTCCCTTGCTGTACTTACGAAAACGCTGAATATGGAAGAATGAACACCATTTACAACCTTGATAGGTTGTAGTAGCATGGCGATGCATCATGTCTTAGGGAAGTATCTGGAGGCAGTGGTTTGTGGACGTTACGTTGCTGAAATGTCCTGTTCTGCCCCGAGTCCCAACCTGGACCCAATGGAACACCTTTCGCATGAGTTGGATCGTCGACTTCGTTCCAGGCGTCAGTGCACACTATCACTAGCTTCTCTGGTTTCACCACTTTTCTAAGAGTGAGACGACATTGCAGCAATCACCTGATTGAACGCGTCCCCAGCCGTGTTGGAGTCGTCATGAAGGTGAAGGGAGGACACGCCACATACCAGTGTCCATTAATAGATACGGATACTTTTGATCAGAATATATCTGAATTTGGTACAAAATTCCGTTTCGACGTCAGCTCGTGTAATTATTTGCCCAGAGAAAATAGTTTGTCGTTCCGACCCACTTCATTACTCACAAGTGTAATTTTCACTTTTGTCTAACGTCTTTAGACTGTTCGAGATGTCCTGTGAGCGGTAGCAAACCGTTTCGAAGGGTGATATTGGGCATACTATTGCTTATCACATTTTCACCTCCTGCACCTCTGCGGCTAAGTGGGATAATATAGGTCAACCTGCCAGCGAACTGGCAATCTCTGAACAGTGGAGCACGGTTGTACATTTTCGCTCCTGAAGAAAATCTGGAATCCGTCGACATCTGACGTAAATAAACGGTTATACCGGAAACAACATGGTCGTAACGTACTGTTAACGAAGACGGTAGTCATCGGGACCAATTTGCCGAAGGGTCTTCTCTGTGAACTACTAGGTTTATAGTCCCACAGCTACAAACGCTCCTGATAGATGTGTCATCCATATTTCATCATCATCTTGTCTCCTACACAGGAAAATATATGGCTCCAATATTAAGGATATAGAAAAAGTTTCCCATTGTGTGCTAGAGCATTCTGTTGGACGGACGGAGGAAGTTCGCTCTCCGAGCGAGCGAACAGACGTGTAAGGGTGGGAGGGAGGGAGGTAGGGATATTAATGTCGACAACACAGATGTTGAGCCATGTCTGATGGGAGCTACGAAGCGGAAGCACTTCATACCGTAGAGAAAACCTGTTACTAAAATTTCGAGGAGACCGATTTATAGGCCACTAATCGTTTGCAAATAGGAAAAATGCCAAGTTGCACCGTGTCTCGGAATACACGTTAACCTTAAGTGGTCCTGTAACTGGCTATGTATATGAGCTCAACGTTTGAAGGAAGGCAGCTGCATAATACCTCCAACGGGACATGTTCAGTGAGGTAGTGTGGTGTACAATCCCTTCTTAAGCTGTTTCCAAAAGCATTAATTACTTACATACGTATATCATCACGAACAGTCGCCTAAATAGCCTTTCATGAAGAGAAACCCTACAACTACACTGTCATGCTAACTTACGCTTTGAGTTACGGAATGTAAAATGCGTTGAAGTTTATTGCACGAAGCTGCTTCCCTCACCATCGCCTAAGAGCTTCAGCAACTCGATAGTACAGGTCTTCTATCATTTATTTATACAGGATGTTCGGACTTTCCCGTCACAAGCTTCTACCGCTTGTAGAGGGCAATGGGAACATATTTTCAATAAGAACCCATGACTGTACAGTTTTCATTCTACTTCTGTTTCAGTTCAGATGTTTAACTCTTGCACTTCTGCTTCTGCTTGAGAAATTGAATAAGGCGTGACACAGTACAATTATTTGTTAACAGTGCAAAAAGAAACATAACGAAACATCCATTTATTACTTAAGCGTATTTGCATTAATTTACGAGGATCCTGTAGAGACAGAGAAAGATCTGCTGGCACGAGTTCTGGCCGCTGTACTAGAAACTGTAGCGACACCAGGTGCGACGGAGAAAGTGTAAAAGAACATACTTCGCAGGTAGAGCGTGACAGTTTTTGAACTACATGAAAAAACAAATTAGTTGCAAACTACAGATATTCGGATTTGGGTTATGACATGTTCGATATGCCTGCCATCATTGGCGATGATGTGGCGCAGACGAATTTCTAAATTCTGCATGACCCGCTGAAGTGTTGGAACATCGACTCTGTCGATGACCTCCTGAATGGCTGTTTACAGCTCAGCGATGGTTTTGGCATTATTGCTGTACACCTTGTCTTCAATATAGACCCATAAAATGAAGTGCCATGTGTTCAGATCCACAGAATGTGGCGGCCAATCAAGGCCCATGCCAGTGGCCTCTGGGTACCCCAGAGGCGCCCAAACTGCTTCTCCAGGACATCACTCTCCTGCTTCGATGGGGTCGAGCTCCGTCTTGCATGAACCACATATTGTCGAAATGGGGATCACTTTGGATAATGGGTGTGAATTCATCTTCCAAAACATTCACATATCGTTCGGTTGTCACCATGCCATGAAGGAATATCGCACCGACTATTCCGTGACTGGACACTGCACACCTGTCACCTGTTGAGGGTGAACAGACATCGATCGTGAAATGTCCCTCAAATGCGTCAGTTTTGCTTATTCATGAACCCATCCAAATGAAAGTGGGCTTCATTGATGAACCAAATCATGCATGCGCATACTAATTCCCAACATGCTCCGCGGCCAACCCTGAAGTTTGAACATCACAGGCCAAACCGTTCAGACGTTATGACGATTTTATTTCATATAGTTCAATAATTGTCACCCTATATAATGTTTGTTACAAAGTTAGTGGTTCTGACATCGAACCGTTGTCGTAATGCACCAGTACTGCACCTCCGTAGAATAAGTTGAGTCTTCTTTGGAATAATATCGGCTTGTAATGTTGAAGTGTTAACACGAACAAGCTGTTTACGTGATAAATGGATGTTTCATTATGTTTCCTTTCGAATTGTTGCCTAATAATGGTACTCAACCACGCCTAATTCAGTTCCTCAAGCTCAACTGGACGAGCCAAAAATCTGAAATGAAACCGTTGTAGTACGGAAACTGTACTTTTTCGGACATTGATTCCTATTCAAAATATTATGTAGGCCTACTCACTCTACTCTTCAAGTCTTAGAGTTTTGTAATGGAAATTTCGAAACACCCTGTATATGCGCATAGTTAGTGTCATGGTAATATATTGGGCTTGGTCTTGTACTAAGTAAATGAATACTTTGCGAAATGGCAAATCGTACTTAAACCATCCGATAGTAGAATCCTTTATGATCACTTACTTGTAATAAAACAGTACAGAATCGTCTGAAGTGACGAAACTAGTTGGAAAAGTGCTTTATCTGCAGAAAAGTCAATATTGTAAAGCCTTTTATTTCAGTTCAGTGGTAAGTTCTGCTTTAATCATTGAGTAAATATTACACTCAAGTGATGATAAAAAAATTATTTGTATCCTTTTGGAGTTAAAGCTACTCTTAATCGTAATCAAAATCCTATGCAAACACAGTGTTCGTATTGGCGGAGTCACTGAGTAATGACTATTCTCCACGGTACCATGGTACTGGGCCCTACACATTGAAGCTTTAATAGTTTGGCTCGAGTCCGCACGTGCTACGGCACGAAAAAATATATATTTGTTACACTCAGCATAATTGAGTGGCCCAGAGATGTTGCTATTCTCGGTGTTTGGCAACGTATATCGCCATAGGGTGCCAGTTCACACCTGCCGTAAACTCAATTTTTAAGTAGATATAAAATATAAAAAAACAATGCAGGCAGGTATTGCGGTGAAATTTAAAATATTGACTCACTCACGTTGATTTATAACTTGAACAAGTATTTTATCCGTATTTTTCTATATAGTCACTAAACACTTAAAATGCGGTCTGGTTTTTTTTTTTTAATGTAAGGGTGGCTTTAACATCTGATGCTACAGCACTTCACTATACAATTCGTATGTCGCGATCACGCAGCTAGGGAGTCTGTTCGCAATTCGCAAAATACACTCTTGTCTGCTGGGAGGGCCTGGGAGCAAATAACACACCTTGGTGGCGCAGTGGACTGGAAACCATGTTTGTGTGCCATGGTCTTACCTCAAGGCAGAGGAATCCTGCTGCAGTATAGTCCAATAACTTCGGCAGATTGAGGCTCATTTTTTGAAGCTCCCATCAACCGTCCTCAAAACGTTTTGGACTTCAGTGACCTATACACTTTTCCATTCCTGTTGCTACTCTTTTTTTTATCCATATCCAAATATCCTGGAATGTTACGACACATTTAACATCATTCAAGCCAGTGTGTAACTTACTGTTGACGAGACATTCTCCGAGTAGCTTGGAATTCAACAGTACTTGGAGAGCCTTCGTAGTCTCCAGCAGCAGAGTACCATTCCACAGCCTCTTAACAGATTTGAATCGCCTTACAAGTCCCTTGGGAGCTTTATGGAAATAGAATGGCGACAGTTTTCAGAAGAACCGTCGACACACTTCATCACAACGAAATCGTTATGCACCCAGGGTGTGGTCTGTTACATTGCTTACCGCCGCTGACAGTTATAGATGGCCCAGGTGGACTAGCCACACGAGGCCTCTTAGGATTGTGGGTGTGAGCCGTAGTAAAATTTGCTGTTTTGAAGAGCGCACCGCGGCGCGTAGTGTGAAGCAGTCTCTGGCGGTGGCGCCGCTGTGGCAATCGCAGCTTTGGTGTCACACTCTGGTGGAAAACGGGAAAGGTTGCCGGTTACGTGCATTTAAGCGGCGCTATGTGCTCGTCAGTAGGTCAGTGGGAGTCAGTCAGTCGGAGGCAGCTGCTCAGAGACGGCAGTCTGTCAGTCTGGGCGAGTTTAGTCAGTTGGTCAGCCAAGTTAGTCTGGGTCTGTCTCTCGTCCGCCTTGGAGAGGAGGTTAGTGTCTGTCTGTCGTCCGGAGTGCTAGTATGTGTTAGGCCGCCAGTCTGCTCGAGTTTGCTCAGGCAATGGGCATTGGCGGTTGGATCGATCGGTTGGTCGCTCGCGCACTGAGACACAAGATGAATTGGCCGCCTTGAGCGTCGACCCATGTGAGGTCGCCAAGTCAGTCCGGTGGGCCGCGCCGTATAGCGAGGGGTGGTGGCTTCGCGGCCAACACGAGAGCAACAGAAGTCAACCCACGAAATCGTGTCTGGCCGGGGTTAGCTGCGACGCCTTGAGACGGGAGATCAGCGCGCCTTCATTCGTCCGTTGAAGCTGCTGGCAGCGGACACTTCGGGAGAGCGTTTTAGGGGGTGCAGCGCCAGGTTTTAGCCAGAAATCGCAGTTTATGTCTGACTGCCGTACGTTAATAATACCGAGTACCATTGACTTCACCTATTAATGCACACACGTTTAGTGAATTACTTTTACTTTTAATATTCTTCAGTGCCTTACTCCGTCCAACTATGTTGATGCTAGACATCCGTGTAAGACAAATGTGATATAGCCTTAAACTAGAATTCAGCAGAGTGTGGGAGAAACTTATCCCTAATCGGGTCATGAATCGATCACAAATGGCTGAGTGGATGTGCTGACGATATGACAAAATTTGGTACGAATTGATTACTGCTTTTGTGCGCACGAAAACCACTGCTGTCAGCGCCGTTTTTGGATTTTTTTCTACTGAGATTTCAAAACATCTGCGTTTGTTCATGACAGTAATTTGACTAACCAGACAACATACTCAAAAGAACGAGACACTCATGTTCTATACCTTAATTACGGAAGTCACTTTGTTCCGTGCAGGTGACGCGTTGCTTGCTATGCTTGTAATACCTGTAGCATTGTTACAAACATAACTTGTAGTTTCGTTTTCTAGTTAGAGCATCTAATAACTGTCGTACTATAATCCATACGCATTACAAAAAAGGAAGTATGAATGCATCTTGCACATCTACACCTAAACCACTGGACCGATTTCAACCAAAGTTGGTTCACACAAAGTCTGGAAACAATCGCTGTTGGGTAAAAACGATGTATCAAAGGGGTGGCCGTGGGGATGAGGAAGAAGTGTAGCGAACGACGCACAAATACCCACAAACATGCCGACCGGGTTGGCCGAGCGATTCTAGGCGCTACAGTCCGGGACCGCACGACCGCTACGGCCGCAGTTTCGAATCCTGCCTCGGGCATGAATGTGTGTGATGTCCTTAGGTTAGTTAGGTTTAAGTAGTTCTATGTTCTAGGAGACAAATGACCTCAGAAGTTAAGTCCCATAGTGCTCAGAGCCATTTCAACCAACCCATAAACATTAAACATAATTTTATACCTTTGAGACTTTCTCTCTGCCAATCCCCCCAAAATGATGAAAGGAAAAAAGTTCATCGCTTACTACATTTTCTCTGTTCATGCAGTGAAACTCCCGCAGGAAACTTGAAGTTCCAATTTATTAGTTCTTTACTACCGATTAGTGAAAACCTCATCATGCATGACGTTTACATTTATTACTTCTTTGGTGCGAACACTGTCCGTCATATATTTCGCAGACATCATCCACATATGCCGCTGTATGTACCTACAAAATTATATCATTTTAAAACATGTACTTCTGGAGATACGACTCAAAAAATTTGAGCTGTGCAGAAACGAAACTTCTAGGCGAAATTCGCTAGACATGGAGGTGAAGAGTACGTCAAACATACAGGGTGACCATAATTGACTGTATGAAATGAAATATTAATACTTTCTGAAAGGTTAGCATTAGGACGTTCAAACTGCACGGTTGGCCTCGGGGCATGATGGGATCAGTATACACATGCGCCTTGTTGTTGTCGAATATTTGCACGTGAAAATGACATCGTACAGCATGCCTGAGCGTATGGTGCCTGTGAAAACCAACTATGCGAGCAGTATCAGCCTAACTGCGGCAAAAGGAAGTTTGCGACCGGGTTTATGCTGAAGACAACCGGTCCAAATGTGCTAACAATCAAGAATTTGATTCGCAAGTTTGAGAGAATGGGTAGTGTTCGCGATGACAGTGGGCAGTGTCGGTCGTCCAAAAAGGGTGGAAACGGCTGAAACCATCTAGAAGACATGTACTTTGTTTCAAACCAGACCCGGGAAATCTATTAGATGAGGTGCACAACAAGTGGGAAACAGCTGGGAGACGCTGCGACAAGTTGTTGTTTGTAGACTTGCATCTCTCGCCATACAAAATTCAGTCCCATCAGTCACCGGGCTCAAGAGCCATTTAACAGCAGCTGTGTTTAGCCAACACTAATCTCCATAAAATTGACGAGCAGGACTACGATGTGAATATGGTTTAGTTTAGCAACGAATCTCACTTTCATTTGGATGGGTTCGTCAATTAGCAAAATTGGTGCATTTAGGGGACTGGATTCGCATTTCGCGATCGAGAAGTCTTTTACCCCTCAACAGGTGGCTTTGTGGTGTGAAATGTCCAGTCACAGAATAATCGGTGCGACACGCCTTGATTGCAGAGTGACTACCGAATGGCATTTGAAGGTTCTGGTACATAATTTCATCCGCATTATCTAAAGGTGACCCCGATATCGTCAAGATGAGATCAATACAAGACGGAACTGGACTGCATTGAAGCAGGAGGGTTTGATGTCCTGAAGGATCACTTTGGGGACCGCATTCCAGGTCTGGGGTACCCAGAAACCACTGTCATGGACGTCGATTTGCCGCCATATTCTCCGGATCTGAACATATGCGACTCCTTTCTGTGGAGCTATATTAAAAACAAAGTTTACAGCAGTTTGCTGAGCTGAAAACAGCCATCATAAGGTCATTGTTATAATCGATGTTCCGACACATCGCGGATCATGCAGAATTTCTGCTATTCCTATGCGCCACGTCATAGCCAATAAAGACAGGCACATTACACTTGTTATAGTTTCAATCCAAAAAAACCCTGACATGATAAGCAAATCCAGTAGTATGTCATGTAGCTCCGAATAAATGATGACATTAAATTAACCAAACTAATACGAGTAACGAGTGACCAAATGGAATGCCACAGACTAACACAAAAATGCCTAAATTCATGTCATACCTTCCCACCGTGAGACAGACGCAGTACCGAGGGAAGAAACGAGAACAGAAGCCGAGAGCAGAACCGTGTTAAGCTAGAAGGCCCTACAATAAGGGACGGACCCCCACGTCGCCAGCTAACCGACAGGACCACCGCCCCAGCCCATGTTAAACGCTAGAGCTCTCCAGAAGAACAGTATAGATCTTACAATAACACTAAAAGGGCCACACCAGCCGCAAGTTTTAGCGTGAGACTTTTCCGCCTCTCTGTCACATTGCAAACGTTAAAAACATTGCCCCACCACGAAAAGTAACCGACAGGACCACCCCCCAGCCCATGTTATAAGATAGAGCCCTCCAGAAGAACAGTATAGAACTTATGATAACTCTAAAAGGGCCACACCAGGTTCAAGTTTTAGCGTGAGACTTTTTCGAGTCTCTGTTACGTTGCAAACGTTAAAAACATTGCCCCACCACGAAAAGTATGACGTTTCTCATTGGGTAGAAAGAATTTTTGTAGGCAGAGCTTATGGTTCACATTGAGACCCTGATTGGTCAGATGAAAACACAGCCAGATAGTTTTTTTTAAACCAACTTCAGTAAATTGTAGTAAGGAAACGTTGGAGAGAAGAGTTGCTTCCGATATGGCGATCTGGATGGAGCTGCGTCGCCCGACGCCCCCTGACACTGCCTAACCAACGACAAGGTATTGAACGCATAACAGCGCATAAAGCTTCACTCAGAACTGCAGAAGTCTCATCTGTTACACCCCCGTTTTGTGTAACACTACTACCGATCGTCAATTAAAGCTCATGGTATTCACAGTTGCTACGTAAGCTAAAATCTGAAACGCGATGATTTTTCTGTTATATAATTATTGAGAAGCCACATCAGCCACTGTAATTTACGACAAGTTAGATAAGTAATTAAAGATAATTGAGGGCCACTGTAGACAATTTTGATAGTTTTCTCTTTTGTGAAACTTAATTTAAACCTAAATTATAGATGTGATATGGCATAGGTCATCCTTTGATCCATTGTAGAACTTGGAAACCCATTCAGGGAATATTCGTTCACATTTTTGTTGAACACAGTTGGTTTTTATCATCCTGTATTAAAATATTACCTTTTATCAATAGCGCAATTTATAAACAATGTTTTGTGATTAGAATAAAATTTCCAGTGATAAACTTAACTGCTTTTTCGACGTTATTTTACCAGCTAACTAAAAATAGGAAAGCCTTGAGCCCCTTCCACTAAATTTAGTTAGTAATAAGATTATTTTACAGGGAGTGCAGTGGAGCTGACACTGAAATCGTTAAATATTTGGTTATATCATCACTAGTCTCACTGAACTCTTCTGAACTCTACATGTCATGTGTGGTCTGGCGTCTCCTTACCAGCAACAGGTCCCAGGTTCAAACTAGTCAATTCCCTAATAAACATGCTCATAGCGTCATAGCGCTAAAGTGGTAGGGAGACATTACTTAGAACAAACAGACACCACGCACAATGTTAGAGAATGGCGACCTTGCCAGGATGGTAAAATACCATGATTGAGGGTTGACCACATGCCTAACTAGATCAGAAAAAGATCCTGTTAAAAAATTTTCGTAGTAAAAAAATTTTTTTTTGAAAGGCACAAATAGTTGAAAACACTAGCTGCAGCGCTAGATAGTAAGAAAGTATTCAATAGAGAGTGAGACATTCAAACAGAGACAATAGCATAACTATATTATGAATTTTAAAAATTGTTAGAATTAAGTTTTCTCCTCAATGCAAGTGCGCAGGTGGCGGATACATCGTTGACAAGTTGGTTCTGACCTAAGAAGTAAGTGAATGGATTGTCAGTCTTGGGTATAATAAGTGTCAAGTCGTGTGAACAGGAAGTTTATGAAACGCTTGAGATCGCATGAGCGCATGTTGACTCGAAGCAGGGTGTGTGACTTTCTTTTAAAACAGAAAATAAGGGATTCGGAAAGATTACCAATGGCAGATCGAGACCTTGACCGAATTGAGGTAGAGACCCAACGTGAAGACGGACAGAGAATAGAGGACAGTACAACAGACGATGCAGTAAAGCACCATAACGAGGATAATGTCCGTCAAGGCATAGAAAACGTAAGTCAGCATACGACAGAGGAGCAGGAAAGTAGAGAGACTGTCGATGAGGATTCTAACTTGAGTCTTGAATAAGTAGAACCCATAGTACAAGTAATCAGAGCTCCCTCACCACAGAGTACAAGGAATACGAGCAGAAACATGTCACAGCACAGTTCAATGCAATTGGTTGCGAACCAACACTTGGGCGAAAACACAGAGCGTAGAACGTCGGAAGAAAACGCAATAGGACTCACCAATCTGGCAGAAATATTACAACAAATTACGGAAACCATGACAAGGCAAAATAAAGACATAGTGAACCAAATTCAAAATCAGAATGCAGAAACCACGAGACAAATGCGTGAGATTAAAGAACAAAACAAAAAAAATCAGTTACACCTAAGTCATATTGAAGACGAGGCAAAAGAATCTCGAGAAGTGATAGGAAACTTAATAACAGGTTACAATCAATTGAGAACAGACATTGACAAGGTACAAGTGGACGTACAAACATTGCGTAATGACATTCAGGACGAGATCAAAACATTACGTAGCAACACACAGGGAGAACTCAAGAAACTAGAGAAACAGATAAACGTAATTACTAGACAAGCAGCAGGTACAGCGAGTGAAATTGTTCAGAACAGTTTGTTACACAAACGTATCACAAAAGCAGCGCTGAAAAGATATGATAACGGCATAGTCAAAATAGAAGCGCGAAGGAAGCGACAATTTCAAAAACTGCGAACACAGTTGTTGGAAACCATTGAAGAGCATAGTGAACAGGATCGAACAAGCACTGAGTCTGCAACCATACTGGACGCTATCACACAAATTAGACTTTATATGTGCACACATGTCAGGAACAGTCGCCGAAACCATGCAGAATGTTGCGGCGACATGCCGGTTGTACGAAGATTTCAGAGAGAAGTTTCTCTCACGGTATTGGTCCAGCGAAGCACAGAACAGAGTGAAGTACGAATTATTATAGAACCCATATTTTGAAAATTCAGGAGAGAAGAGTCCTGCGAAATCTTTCGAATTAATGGCAAAGAAAAATCAGTGCTTGGATGTACCATACAGTGGCGGAGAGTTGATTAAATTACGCGCGATGAAGTTACCATTGAAATACCAGCAGTCATTAGTAGGTCCCGGACGCAATGGCGTCGAAGCATTTAAAGGTACTCTAAGGGAACTAGAGTTCATATATTCGGAAGATGACGCAAGAAAAAGACGAAGCGCACGTGAAAACGGAAGCAAAAAGCAGTGGAATCCACAAGACACAGTACGAAGAAACAATAATTACGAACCAGGTGATAACTTCGCACCAAGAAACGACAATAGATTTTAACAAACAACCGGTTACGGATTTATAAGAGAATATGGGAATAACTATAATTCACCCACGAACGGCAACAACTATTACAGAGGGAATAACGACAACCGGAACGGGTATTGGAGCGCCAATAGACCGACAAATTATCAACAAAGAAACCAATATCGACAAACAGAGCAAGAAAAGAGAATACAGATAGTAGACGTGGAGGTAAGACCACCAAACCCCGATAAACGTTCGAATTGACAGCTAAGCGCCCATGCCAAAGAGAATGACACACCGACCCAGGACAATTGCAGCAACTTGAACAGAGAAGTAAATACCTTACATCGAGAAGAGAAGAAGGAAGAAACAAAACCACAGGGACCAGTTGAAAACAAAGACAAGAAAATAACAATATCGTTTTGGAACGAAATTAATTGGGAGAATACTGAAGAGGAAGATGAATTACCAGAGGCATGCACAACAAATGTAGGAGAAAGCACAAAGTAATGAGTATTGCAGAGCTATTTCAGATGGAAACCAGGGAAAGCGAATTCAATGAGGATAATGCGCAGTAGACAGATGTTGAAAATAAGTTACTAGTGGGCACACAACCCAACGTATATAATGAAGGGAGTTATGAAGCGATAATTAGAGCATTTAGATGCGATTATGTGAAGTAGCAGCGGAGAAGGAGAAGATAGACGAGGATGAGTAAAAAGTAGAGGATGTTGAAGAAAGCGTAAATGAAGGAAGAAATAGAGAAGAGGAAATAAAAGAGAGAGAAGTAGCAGTCAAAGCTAATCCTACAGAAAGTTCGAATTCACAAGGGAAATTCCTGAAAAGGCTCATGTATGTTTCAGTGGAGGATTCTTTGATGCAAGAAGAAGAAGAACAGAACCAACCCTTTCAAATTCAACCAACTGTGAAGGCCATGGTAAAACATACCCCAGTCAATATTGTAATTTATAACGGAAGTGAACTGACTGCGATGCCAGAAAATTTATTCATGCAGTGTAACGCCAATCAGGAATTGCCAGTTCTGAAAACACGTTAGATTAAAGTAAGAGGTCCTATTAGAAACAATGCTGCGGAAGTAACAATACAAACAAGGTTAACTCTTTCGTGTCAAGGTCAAAAGATTGAACCCAACTTCGTGATTATATCTAAACTAACTGTAGATTTGATTATAGGTGCAGATTTTTTAAATGAGAGACGAGCGATAATAGATTTGGGGAAAGGTAGCGTAACATTCGGGAATGTCACACTTCTCTTTGAGCAAAAGCTAAAATTAGAAGAAATACGAGTTATAAACAAACAATTAAGAATGACGCGAAATAAAGAGGATGAAGAATTAGAATTGTATGGACAAAAGAGGGAATCGCCTCAACTCATGTTAGAAGTCCATAAAGAAATCGACGAAAAACTGCAAGAAGTTCTAGGTATTTTGGAACACAGTAAAAAAGAATTAGAGGGTATATTACGAGATAAAGCAGAGGTATTTTTACCTAAGACTGGCAGTATTAAACACTTTCACTACAAGTTTGAAGATTAATTTTATTACTGGTAAATAATCAGTAGAATATTTCAAGATTATGTTGCAGATAAGACCGTCAGGAGAAAGAAGAATGAAGAGAGAGGAAGGTGGGAAAAAGAAAGTAGTTTCAATAAAAACAAAAACGAAAAAACACCAATAGTACCATAGATTAAGGTGAAGGGATAAAGCGTAGATAGTCTAACAGCATGAAATACTAAAATGCTATACACCACAACACTACACAAAAATAAAAAAAATAAAATAAAACTGATTTCAGGATTCTTGTAGAAGTTAAGACACAAAATAACTTAGAATTGTAACATGGAAAGGGCGCCTAAATTTGTAAAGCTTTTTAAGAAGGCAAAAAATAAGGTAGGTACTAGACATACACTCCTGGAAATTGAAATAAGAACACCGTGAATTCATTGTCCCAGGAAGGGGAAACTTTATTGACACATTCCTGGGGTCAGATACATCACATGATCACACTGACAGAACCATAGGCACATAGACACAGGCAACAGAGCATGCACAATGTCGACACTAGTACAGTGTATATCCACCTTTCGCAGCAATGCAGGCTGCTATTCTCCCATGGACACGATCGTAGAGATGCTGGATGTAGTCCTGTGGAACGGCTTGCCATGCCATTTCCACCTGGCGCCTCAGTTGGACCAGCGTTCGTGCTGGTCGTGCAGACCGCGTGAGACGACGCTTCATCCAGTCCCTAACATGCTCAATGGGGGACAGATCCGGAGATCTTGCTGGCCAGGGTAGTTGACTTACACCTTCTAGAGCACGTTGGGTGGCACGGGATACATGCGGACGTGGATTTCCTGTTGGAACAGCAAGTTCCCTTGCCGGTCTAGGAATGGTAGAACGATGAGTTCGATGACGGTTTGGATGTACCATGCACTATTCAGTGTCCCCTCGACGATCACCAGAGGTGTACGGCCAGTGAAGGAGATCGCTCCCCACACCATGATGCCGGGTGTTGGCCCTGTGTGCCTCGGTCGTATGCAGTCCTGATTGTGGCGCTCACCTGCACGGCGCCAAACACGCATACGACCATCATTGGCACCAAGGCGGAAGCGACTCTCATCGCTGAAGATGACACGTCTCCATTCGTCCCTCCATTGACGCCTGTCGCGACACCACTGGAGGCGGGCTGCACGATGTTGGGGCGTGAGCGGAAGACGGCCTAACGGTGTGCGGGACCATAGACCAGCTTCATGGAGACGGTTGCGAATGGTCCTCGCCGATACCCCAGGAGCAACAGTGTCCCTAATTTGCTGGGAAGTGGCGGTGCGGTCCCCTACGGCACTGCGTAGGATCCTACGGTCTTGGCGTGCATCTGTGCGTCGCTGCAGTCCGGTCCCAGGTCGACGGGCACGTGCACCTTCCGCCAACTACTGGCGACAACATCGATGTACTGTGGAGACCTCACGCCCCACGTGTTGAACAATTCGGCGGTACGTCCACCCGGCCTCCCGCATGCCCACTATACGCCCTCGCTCAAAGTCCGTCAACTGCACATACGGTTCACGTCCACGCTGTCGCGGCATGCTACCAGTCTTAAAGACTGCGATGGAGCTCCGTATGCCACGGCAAACTGGCTGACACTGACGGCGGCGGTGTACAAATGCTGCGCAGCTAGCGCCATTCGACGGCCATCACCGCGGTTCCTGGTGTGTCCGCTGTGCCGTACGTGTGATCATTGCTTGTACAGCCCTCTCGCAGTGTCCGGAGCAAGTATGGTGGGTCTGACACACCGGTGTCAATGTGTTCTTTTTTCCATTTCCAGGAGTGTATGTTACATGATTATAAGTAAAACTTTTTGTAAGAATCATTGTAAAAACTCCAGCAAAGACCAGATGCAATGACCCACAAGTTGCAACGCGAGAAGTATCAAGAAAGAAAAGGATGTAATTAGCTAGACACGATTCCTACAAGGCAGAAGCGTCGAGAGAAGGGAAAGGACAGCTAGACGAACAGAGGGCTCTTGTATCGAAAGTGGAGAGTAAATCTGCCCGCTAAGTGGAGCCCTGCTGGGACAGGACAGCAGAACGACAGAGTGGCGGAACCCTGCAGAGACACGACAGGACACCGAACGCCAGAAGGGTCTCTGAGCCCCGACTCAGCGGAGCGAGTAAAAAAGGCCCGACGAGAAGACCGCTTGGGAAAGCCACCACTGGCAAAAAAATGTGTAAAAGTCACACTACTGCTATTAAATAGCACGCTGATGCACGATACTGAAGAAAACTTCCACAAAGTAAAAATGACACGCCCAAAGAATTTATCAAACTGTTACTAAGAGGAGAACTTCAATGCAACTAGTTATCAATAAATATTTCCATATCCTGCCCAGAGAAGAACCAAGAAGCAAGTAAGAAGGAGAGAAAAAGCAGGAAGAACAGAAGTTGAAGATTTACAAGACTGAGACCAAGAAAGAAGATGGGTGGTGAATAGACGACGTACCTTCCCAAATCCCTATCCTATTGTAAACTAGTCGTCTGCGAAGTATTACAACGAAAAACGACCGCTTTCAGCGACACACAACGATGACTTTCACGCATACAAAGCCAGTAAACCACGAGATTCTGCAGTCACAGCTCCATTACTTTGTGGGACCTCCACATGTGATGTAGGAATTATGCAAAAGAAATGTGTGAAAAACTAAATAAGTTAAGTACACCAGACGGGTAATAAACTACAAAACAACAGTAATTGACTATGGACTTAAGTAAAAAATAGACTGTCGATAAAAGTAAGTCACTAGTTGTGAAATGGACACTATATAAAGAACAAAAGTAAGGCATAATAAACCCTAAAACTATGTGCCACTTATTTTCTCCTCATAAAAATAAAAGAATAACTATATTTTACTTATTTTCATCTTATAAAAACGAAGAATAAAAAAATTATCTTGTTGGATGTTTTCTTTTCTTTAACATTTGTACTATTTGTTAGGATAATATTTCAATACTTGTGTATATTTCTTTGTCAATGCATTTCTTGGAATAATTCTTATTTGTTAGTGTAACAATGTTGAAATGAGTGTCTAGAAACAAAAACATTTTTACTTGTACATGATATTTAGAAAATGTGTTACTTAATGACTACATTTATAAAAAAAATATTTTTAAGAATATCGACATGAAAGACTCCTCTATTTCAATAACAAACTTCTTAAAAAACAAACTTCACACTTAAATAAAGAAAGAAAATAATTAAAAATTATTATTATTATTATTAATAATAATAATAATAATAATAATAATAATAATAATAATAATAATAATATAAAATATTCTTCTCTTGTCAATATAAACATATTTTTGAGAATAATGTGGAAGAATATAAAAATATAATTTAGTAATACAAACTAGCATAGAACCAGAATAACGTGGCTGAACAGTAGGCAACAAAATTTAGATAAAGGAATAAATTTTGAGTGGCTTAGACAACGATTCAATCATTGCCTAACTTCAGTGCAAACATTAAGTTTGAAGGGTGGTGGTATGTAAGGTGTCAGGCAAATCCAACACCTTCCATGAAAACCCTGACATGATAAGCAAATCCAGTAGTATGTCACATAGCTCCGAATAAATCGTGACATTAAATTAACAAAATTAATAAGAGTAACGAGTGAGCAAATGGAATGCCACAGACTGACACAAGAATGCCTAAATGCTGCTCATACCTTCCCACCGTGAGACAGACGCAGTTCGGAGGGGGGAAACGAGAACAGAAGCCGAGAGCAGAACCATGTTAAGCTAGAAGGCCCTGCGATAAGGGATGGACACCCACAACGCTAGCTAACTGACAGGACCACCCCACAGCCCATGTTAAAAGCTAGTGCCCTCCAGAAGAACAGTATAGATCTTACGATAACACTAAAAGGGCTACACCAGCTGCAAGTTTTAGCGTGAGACTTTTTCGCGTCTCTGTTTCGTTGCAAACGTTAAAAACATTGCCCCACCACGAAAAATATTACGTTTCTCATTGGATAGACAGAATATTTGTAGGCGGAGCTGAAGGTTAACATTGAGACCCTAATTGGTCAGATGAAAACACAGCCAGATAGTTTTTTTTTTAAACCAACTTCGGTAAATTGTAGTAAGAAGAAGTTAGAGAGAAGAGTTGCTTCTGAGACGGCGAGCTGGATGGAGCCGAGTCGCCCGACGTCCCCTGACATTGCCTAACCAACGACAAGGTAATGAACGCACGTGATGCCGCATAACAGCACATAAAGCTTCACTCAGAACTGCAGTAGTCTCATCTGTTACACCCTCGTTTTGCGTAACACTAGTGTCGATCGTCAATTAAAGCTCATGGTATTCACATTTGCTATGTAAGTTAAAATCTGAAACAAATATGGTTCAAATGGCTCTGAGCACTATGGGACTTAACATCTGTGGTCATCAGTCCCCTAGAACTTAAGACTACTTAAACCTAACTAAAGTAAGGACACCACACACATCCATCCCTGAGGCAGGATTCGAACCTGCGACCGTAGCAGTCGCGCGGTTCCGGACTGAGCGCCTAGAACCACTAGACCACCGCGGCCGGTTAAAATCTGAAATGCGATGATTTTTCTGTTATATAATTACTGAGAAGCCACATCAGCCACTGTAATTTATGACAAGTTAGATAAGTAATTAAAGATAATTGAGAGCCACTGTAGACCATTTTGATAGTTTTCTCTTTTGTGAAACCTAGATTATGATGGGGCAATGTTTTTAACTTTTGCAACGTAACAACGTGTGTATGCGCAGGCAAACTGCGAGAGAAATACTCCTGCTGAACCCAAGGGCAGAGTTCTACCAAACTTGGTAGACATGCTACTTAGGCTATCCTGTCTGGAAAGAAGAACTGTGGGTGAGAACCAGCAGCCTACTGGGGAAGGGGTGGTAACATGGAGAAAGAAGAGAGAGGAAGAGATGGCTTAACAGATTAGGGAGCTAGAAGACAGACAGACAGGGAGGGAGGGAGGACTAATAAAAGACTGGAATAAATAAATATCCGAGTAATGACGAGTACTCAGCTAGTCAATCATTACATTGAACCACTCAACTGGAGATGCGAGGTGGCTACCTAATACAATTTAAATTATGGTTTTAAATACTGAATCGCATCAAATCAAGAACAAACATATAGGACTGTATGGGTCTCATCACCGAAGTTCCTGGACACGTCCACGGTGTTGAAATTACGGTAGTTCTGATGCACTGGTCCGTGACATGATAAGCTAGAAAAAAAAACGCTTGAAACCTGCATACTATATTAAGACTCTCATTACCGTAGTCTTCTCAAAATCGTAGGCATGTACCCACCAAAATTATTTAATGTACTTTTGTCAAAAAACAAACAAGCATTTAAAATATGCCACCTGAGTTGTATTCTGCAGGCTATTTGTCAAAAACGAAATCATGGGTTACGCGGCAATACCCTCTACGCAGGGAACCTAAAATTATCTCCTTTCCTCATGCTAGATGGAAGTATGCCATGGTCGGTTGGTGGGTTTAAGCGAACAAAGTTTAGTTTTACCTGTTTTTATATTCTATCTTTCCTACGGATCTGTCACTGCTTCCACCAATGAGAAGTGACCTCATTAGGACCTCGCATAATGCCAATGGATTTTCATTTCGGGCCCACTTGCCTCAGCCATCTCGTTAACAATTCCGAAGGGCTCCACACCCAACAGAATGGAATTTCTGTTTCTGTAGATAAAAATGGTTGTCCTGGATGTTCTGGAACAGACCTATGCTGGGTATATTCTCTGGATACCTTTCAGGCCATTCGGGATGTCTGAGTGGATGAGTCAAGTTCATATTGGATACATGTCGGACAGTCGTCATTACCACTCATCGAAGACAGTTCTGCTAGTAAATAAGTTCTTTTATGCCGGAGAATGATGAAAGAGCCAACAATTTTCCCATGCTTGGAGTAGTCTATGTGAATCACTGATATCAGAGTGCTCATTTCACATACGCCTACAATGGGATATACACTACCAGATAAAACGTTTGGGAAACCCAGATGTAATGCTGAACTGACCACTAGGTTTACTGTACAGGGACCAGTCAGTATAAAAGGTGGCACGAGTATTGTGATTGTGTGGTTGGTAGAGAAGCGGTTAATAGCAGAATAGACCAGTCAGTTCAATGACTTCGAACGTGGTCAGTGATTTCATCTGAGTAACAAACCCATGAAAAATTTTCAACTCTTCTACAACTGCCGAAGTAGTTTGTTGGTGATGTTGTGAAGCTGAAACGCAAGGGAACAACTACAGCTAAAACAAGACAAGGCAGCTTCATATTGACAGAGAGGGACAGTTCAGCATTGTGGCTGGCGGGGTCATTTTAAAAAAAAAGTGAAATCAGCGGAATAAATAATTCACTAGTTCTGAAGTGATAGAGCATGGGAAGTTAAGAAGAATGACCATAGTCATAACTGATACTTTAAGTGGTGTGAAGAGCGGTGGCGCCACTTCAATAGCCATGGCTGGAAATTAGTGACCTGGGGTGATGAATCACGTTATGCACTATTGGTAGACTTTAGGTTTGTGGAATGCCTGACGAATGTTACCTACTATCATGTGTAGTGGCGACAGTGAAGTGTAGAGGAGGCAGTGTTATGATGTAGATTTGGTTTTGTAATTAATGTCACCATCATTTGCCTTGGGGCATTGTTCAGCACATCAACATGGGGTCGAACTTGCTACAATGGAATTAGTGATGTTAGTGCCGTAGGGTGGCCAGATGGATGCCATTCCTGACGCCACTGCATAACCCCCCCCCTCCCCCCCAGACAGAATTAGTGTACCCAGCTCTCTGCATCTAGCATAAGCCATGAAACAGTGCGAACGTTTTCAAATGTCTGCGAGCTGTGGAACTGAGGCGGGACGTGGGGACCAGCCCTGTATTCACCTAGTGGTATGTGGAAAACCGCCTAAAAACCACATCTACGCTGGCTGGCACACAGGCCTTCATCGTTAATGCGCTAGGCGGATTCGATCAAGGGCCGGCGTGCCTACCGAGTCCAGGAAGCAGCGCATTAGCGCCCTCGGTTAACCTGGTGGGTGAGTTTCTGTAGTTAATGTTTACTCCCTTTACTGAATTAAAGAAAACTGTAAAATTGGAAGGGTGTGAGAGCGCATGTTACAGAACTGTGATCTGAGCACAGCAGAGGAACAGCGCAGAGGCGATTTTTGTGTCAGAATGAGAATGCACTCTGTCTGCGAGGCACTGGTTCGTGGACGGAAACATTCCTTACATTGACTGATTTGCCTGAGTCCCAATCTGAACTCCATGGAACCCTTTTCCTTAAATGGAGTGGTCTGGCCAAGCCCCAATCTGAGCCCAATGAAGACTTTTGAGGTGAGTTAGAACTTCGACTTTGCTCCAGACTAGGCTGCTATTACGAATACAGACATTCAGACACCTTATTAAATATATCCTCAGCAGAGTTGAAGCCATCATGAACGTGAAGAGTTGACACACCCCTTATTAATGTAAAGTAACAGATGTCCATATGCTTTTGATTAAGTAGTGTGTAAGCACTAACTGAGCCATTATATATAATTGTAAAATTTACGTAAATATGGTAGGCAGAGCGACAAACATTTACAAAAAAAAAATTATGATTTGATGAAAGAGCTATAGTACGCTAAAACAAATATTTTTTTGCGGAAGAAATTTACAGCTTACCACACCTTTCGTTGGCTTAAAAGAGGCGGCTTGGGGTGGGGAAGGGACCAAACTGCGACGTCATCGGTCTTGTTCCCAGGAAAATTATTACAGATAGGAAGGAGACGTACAGCGCAATAACAGGAGAAAA
The DNA here is from genome assembly GCF_023897955.1 of Schistocerca gregaria. NCBI lineage: Eukaryota > Metazoa > Arthropoda > Insecta > Orthoptera > Acrididae > Schistocerca > Schistocerca gregaria. The sequence continues at coordinate 7,354,199 of NC_064924.1, read as the reverse complement.
GAAGAATCATAAGAATGACAGAAGGACAACCAACACTACTATGGACAAAACAGGAAAATAAAAACACAGAGAGAAGCAAGTAACAGGTAGAAGGGGTAAACACAAAAGAACAGATGGCCGAGGCTGGCCGACCCCGAGAATGAAAAGGAAAAGCCAGCCACTCTACGACGAACACAAAGGGACAAAGGACATGCACTAAAACTTATATAGAATGATAAAACCCACCGTCACATATAAAAGGTGAAACTAAATTAGCTGATAAGGTGTTGCCAGCGTAAATTAATGGCAATGGGTCTGGTAACTGAAGAGCCCGATGCAGGGCAGTCAAAGGAGGACAGTTAACCAATATATGGGACACTGTCAGCCAGGTGCCACACCGACACTGAGGTGGGTCATCACGGCACAGGACGTAGCCATGTGTAACCCAAGCATGGCAAATGCGAAGCTGGCAGCGAACCACAGAGTTCCTGCGAGAGGCCCACATGGGGGACTGCCACACATTCGTACAGTCCTTAATGGCATGCAGTTTGTTGTGCATGCTGTTCGTCTCCCAAAGCCCCAAAACCATGTGGCATACTACTGAACTCAGGTCAGTTGCAGAAAAACCGATCTCCATAAGCGGTTTCTGTGTAACCTGCTTGGCCAGTATGTTGGCAAGTTCGTTGCCTGGGATTCCGACGTGACCAGGGGTCCAGACAAACACCATTCCACGACTGGACCATTCCAGGGCATAGATAGACTCTTGAACGGTCGCTACCGAAGGATTACGAGTTTAGCACTGGTCGATAGCTTGTAGACTGCTGAAGGAATCAGTACACAGAGGAAACGACTTCCCAGAGCATGAACGGATATGCTAAAAGCACCAGATATAGCCACCAGCTCAGCAGTGAAAACAGAGCAGCCATTGGGCAAGAAATGCTGCGCAGTATGGCCTCCATTGACAAACGCAGAGCAGACGTGAGCATCAGCCATCGAGCCGTCGGTGTAAACAACTTCGTGGCTTCGGTACACGTCAAGAATCGAGAGGAACAGACAGTGGAGAGCCACGGGGTTAACTGAGTCCTGAGGGCCATGTGAAAGGTCCAGGCGAAGCAATGGTCCAGGTGTACACCATGAAGGTGTACTTGAATAGACCTCAAGTAAAAATGGTAAAGGCAAGGATTCCAGTTCAGAAAGAAGCGATCCTACATGAACTGCAATTGGAAGCCCAGACCTGGGCCGCCGATGCGGGAGATGAACCGCCGTGGGTGGAAAAAGGAGAGTGATTCGGATGCGCAGGAAAACTACGAACGTGTGCAACGTAAGTGGCCAGCTGTTGTGCACGCCTAAACTGTAATGGAGGGAGTCCAGCCTTCACAAGGACGCTGGCCACCGGACTCGTCCTAAAAGCTCCTGTCGCTAGGCGAACGCCACAGAGGTGCGAAGGGTCGAGTAAAAGCAATACTGAGGCGCCGCCGAACCATAAACTAGACTCCCATAGTCAAGGCGAGATTGTACAAGGGCTCTGTAGACGTGCAGCAGCGTAGAGCTGTCTGCACCCCAGTTGGTGTTACTCAGGCAGCTGCCAACACTTCCGCTTAAGCTGAAGCTGAAGAAGGTGAAGAAGCCAAGTCAATCAGGCGTCGAAAACCAATCCTAAGAGTGGATCGCCATTAAGGTAAAGTCCTGGTTCTGGATGAATAGTACGACGCCGACAGAAGCGCATATCGCACTACTTTGCGGCCGAAAACTGGAAACCGGGTGCTAGAGCCCATGACTGCGCCTTGTGGATAGATCCCTCTAGGCGCCACTAAGCGACACCAGTAGTGGTGGAGCAGTACGAAATGCAGAGGTCGTCTGCATACAGGGGAGGTGAGATGGACGGCCCTACAGCTGCTTCTACACCATTAATAGCCACAAAAAATAGAGATACATTTAATATAGATTCCTTCGGGACCCATTCTCCTGGATATGAGTTGAAATATGGGAGGCACCAATTTTGACACCGAAAGTAACAAACGACAGAAAATTCCGTATAAAAATCTGGAGTGGGCCTTTGAGACCCTACTCTTTTAATGTGGCAAGGATATGATGTCGAAAGGTGGTGTCATACACTTTTCGTAAATTAAAAAAGACGATGACCAGGTGTTGGCGTCTGGAAAAGGCTGTTCGGATGGCAAACTCGTGGGACACAAGATTGTCAGAATTAGACCGACCCAGGTGGAAACCGCCCTGACACGGACCCAGTAGGCTACGTGGCATCTAGAACCCAACCGCTGACACCGTAAGTTCCAGCAGCTTACGAAGAACGTTGGTGACGCTGATGGGCCGATAGCTAACTACATGAAGCAGGTTTTTATTGGGTTAGAGCACCGGAATGTTAGTGTTCTCTCGCCATTGCGATGGAAAGGCGCCATCGCAACAGATCCAGTTATTCACGAGAAGATGTCGCTTGTAGTAAGATGAGATACGTTTAATCGTCTGACTGTGGATCCGATCTGGACCTGGCCCAGGAGCTGTGTTGGCGCAATGTGCAAGGGTACTGAGGAGATGCCACTCTTTAAACGAGGCGTTATAGGATTCACTGGGGTGTGTAGTGAAGACTTTCCCTTCCATCCACCATAAGAGAGTGCGACAGGTTTCGAGGGGGGGGGTAATTATCCCATGCAGAGGCGCGAGCATAGCGAAGTGCTCGGCAATCGCCTTTGCGTCGGTAGATGACACGCTATTTATGTTAACACCGGGAACACCTGTTGGGGTCTGATACACGAAAACATATTTGGCCCTTGCCCATACTTCGGAAGTCGACATATTGCACCCAATGCTCTAGAAGTATCTCCCCCAACACCCCTGCTTCAGTCGTTTGATATGTTGGCGAACAGGGGCACGGAGCCGTTTAAAGGCTATGAGATACTATAGGGAAGGGTGCCGCTTATGCTGCAGTAGTTCTCGCCAACACTCCTTAATTGATTCAGCGACTTCCGGCAACTACCAAGGGACTGCCTTACACCAGGGCACCATAACGAGCAAAGGATCATGTTTTCCGACACAGAAACGATTGTTGTAGTTACCTGCTCAACCATCACATCGATGTTACCGTGTGGGGGAGATTCAATGGTGACAGCAGAGGTGGAAGTTTCCCATTCTGCCTTGTTTAAAGCCCATCTGTGCAGGCGTCCATGGGCCTGAACCCGGGTTCAGATGGTTCAAATGGCTCTGAGCACTATGGGACTTAACATGGTCATCGGTCCCTAGAACTTAGAATTACTTAAACCTAACTAACCTAAGGACATCACACAACACCCAGTCATCACGAGGCAGAGAAAATTCCTGACCCTGCTGGGAATCTAACGCGATGCTGGGTTAGTGACGGGGAAGTGGTCACTACCACACAGGTCTCCATGTGCTCTCCAGTGGATAAATGGCGAAGTACTGGGCTGCAGATTGATAAATCAATGGCCGTGTAACTACCATGAGCCTCACTTAAATGTGTGGCCTCCACAGTATTGAAGAGGCAGAGGTCGAATTGAGACAGTGAAGTTTCGACATTTCTCCCTCTGCCAGTAACCACGGTGCCACCCTACAATGGGTTATGGTCGTTAATATCTCCCAGAAGTAGGAAAGGTTTAGGCTGTTGATAATCAGTGCAGTTAATACATTCAGGGGTACTGCACCATCTGGAGGAAGATATACATTGCAGACAGTTATTTACTGCGTCGTCCTTATTCTGACAGCCACAGCTTCAAGCTGTGTTTGAAGGGGCACAAGTTCACTACAGATTGAGCTTAGGACATGAACGCAAAGTTCACTTGACACTCGATTATAGTCACTGTGGTTCCTGTAATACCGTTTATATCCGCAGAGGGCAGGGATCCGCATTGCTGGGAACCAGGTTTCCTGGAGGGCAATGCAGAAAGAAGGTGTAAAGCTTAACAGTTGCTATAGCTCAGCCACTCGATGGACAAAACCTCCGCAATTCCACTGCAGGATGACGTAATCATAAGAGTGGTGAAGCATGGACCTTCAATGAGGCAGTTTACGTCTCAGGGTCACATGCTGCCACCAACATTTTGTCTGACCAGTCTATATCCATTGTGTCTGCGGGTCTGGTGAGATCTAGGTCCTCAGTGGACGCCAGAATCTCCACTTTACCCACCGATGCAGAGCTTGTAGGTAGCCGTGGTATGGGTGACACTACAATTCTTTTGCACTTGCGAACGTTCTTTTTGTATTTCTCTCACAGCTCCTGGGGATCCACTGGCTGGGAGGAGACTCCTTCCTAGCGAGAGGAGCTGAAGAAGACTTCCAATTCTCCTGCTCAGAAGTGGAGACTGATATCCCCGATGGTTGGGGCGTGTTGCTCCCAAAGTAGGTGGTGTGGGAGCAACAAGAAGGGAAGTGCGCCCTCACCCATCAAGGTGTGGTCTTCGAGGCAACAGGAATGTGAGGAACCGATGGGGTGACAACTGTTCTCGTAGCGGTGGCGCAAGAAATGGTCATAGCTACAGGATGTAAGTGCTCAGTGTAGGTCAGTCAGTCCAGGGTCTTGTATTCCATGATTTTCCCCTCTTTCTGTAAATCCGGCAGTCTGGCGAGAAAGGTGAATGATGCTCTCCACAGTGGACACAGATGGGAAGTGGGGCACATGGAGTATTGGGATGACATATGGACAAACTTCCAGCACTTAAAGCAGTGCATATGAGGAGGTAATACGGCTTGGCATCGCAGTGGCAGACCATCACCTTGACCTTCTCGGGCAATGTATCACCCTAGAAGGCCAAGATGAAGGCACTGGTGACAACCTGATTATCCCTCCGACACCAGTGGACCTGCTGGACGAAATGAACAACTCGCTGCTCTAAATCAGATCACAGCTCGTTATGTGACTGCAAAAGAAGGTGCCTGTAGAATATAATGCACTGGACCATATTTAATCTCGTATGGGGCGTGATGGTAACAGAAACATGCTCAAACTTGTCACCGGTGAGAAATGCCTGTGATTGGACAGAGGATGATGTTTTTATCACGACTGACCCAGAGTGAATTTTGGACAAGCCCTGTACCTCAACAAACTTGTCCTCCAAATGCTCCACATAAAAGTGAGGCTTAATGGACATTCCCCATCAACTCTGGTACACACAAGGTACTGGGGGGAATGAGCTTCATTGCCATCCTTAGCCTAGTGGTCCTCCCATGGTGTGGCCAGGGATCATATTTCTTAGCATTTAAGTTAGATTTTTGCCGCTTAGAGACTTATGGCGGTGGCCCACCAGCAAGAGATGACGTACTACGCTTCATGGCGTATCATCTGCCCTGATGCCACCTACTCCGACCAGGGGCCCTCCCCAAGAGCGCCATCCAGCCACAGCAAAGGCCACCTGGCAGGATGGCCATTGCTAGGAGTCTTGATGTCCCAGAGTGACAGACCTCTACTCGTTGGAATGCGTGGGGAGTTAACGGCAGAGGAATCAGCAGAGTGATCCCTGTGAAGTGGGGGCTACAAGCAATGGGGTACATGCCGGCCCCACCACAACGGACTGACTACTGTGCAAGGATATCCGTGGTCGTCGTAGGCGCAGAAATGACACTGCGTAGTGGGTGGAGGAAAACGGTCCCAGGAATGTGTCCTCGCCCAAGAGATGGAGGATGACCGGGACTGCAATGCCTCGATGAGCTAGTGGGCTAAAGATCTCAATGCAAAATGGACTAAATGCACCATATAAGGCGCCCTCCCCAATTGGCTCGCTCTTCGGGACAGTTTTGAAAAGTGGAGGTCAAACGCTACAGGGGTCCATCACATAAACGCCGAAAGGTGTGCTACTCGTCTTAGTCGCCTTTTGCGACAGGCAGGAATACCTCGGGCCTATTCTAACCCCCAGGCCTCCAGGGCATACCATGTCTTTCAGTAATGTGGTTCAAAAAAGATACAGTGTATTTCCCTCTAGTAAAAGTAATTTTGTATAATTTTGGAAAGAGTGAACATAAGGACACATAATCCTGTGTTGAAGGTGGTTAAGTCCAAGTCTTGAGGCAGTCACACCATCAGGATAGGATATAGGAAAACACAGCAACCAACGGATTCCCCCTGTTTAGATCCATTCATAAAGATGTGTACATAGTTACGGTGGTCATATGAAATGTCTGAAAATATCAAATTCAAAACCCTTTGCGGGCGCTTTTTTTTGTACCAACTCAGCGATTATATTTTTTTTTTGCTATTCTATTAGAAATGTGATCACCTATTATTTTATAATTTTATTATGTAATTTAGGACCACAGTGTATGGTGTTACATATATCACTACAGCACTGGTGGTATACAGATTTCCCATTTTCCTTCTGTTTCCTGTTTATTTTGCCATTACACGTTAAAAAATAATGATCAGTGTTTTCTGTTTTTGTTTTATGTTTTCTTTTACTTTATTAAAGACATTTGTTACCAATACTAATGTTCACTTACTACAATGTGCAAACAGTCCCCTAAACATAATCGCACAAAGGTATGAGTTGATACTCGTTACAATAATGCATATTGCAGAAGTGAAGCAATGTGGTTGCGACATCGGTTGTGATCCCACGACAAACAGAAGCTCTGATTCTTGTAGCAGTTTTCATACACCTGGTGCTGTGTACTACCACAAGATGTCAGGGACACACAGATGTGGTAAAACGTATTCCCAAATCTCTGGAATACCCCTAAGTTGGTGGTAAGTTTGCTTCCCAAGGACCACAAATGACAGATTAATTTTGTGGTAAGCGTTCTTCTCAGGCCCCTTCCAGAAACTACATTGGTGGTAACCATACTTCCCAATAACCTTAGAACGCTTTTGTTTGTTCCGATATATACTCTCCACAATCCTGACGGCTATATTTCACCACGGACGGAAACTATAGCTGGTGAAGTAGACTGCCACTAGATGCCAGGAGCGTACGGAAACCTGCGAAATGGAGGATTTCCTTTGACACTGCTGGAAAATGTCGAAGCATGCAGTACTGAAGCACGTGGTGACTCGGTGCAGTATCAGAAGTCTCGGACAGCGCCGATTCCAGCTCCCATACAGAGAAAGTTTAGTGGTAAGACTCACAATTGTTTGGATCTGAAGTCCAACCTGCCCCTCTTTACAGTCGCACGGTAAGACGGACGCCGGATCCTGGTTTGCATTGGCTGTAGATATTGCAATGATCGACTAGCGTTTTAGCAAACGTCTCTGGGCGTTGTTAGGAGAGACCCGTATTTCAGCACTACAGTTACTGTTATATGTTTGCCAGAAATCCTTCAGTTGGCTTTCCATACTTTTGTAAAACCAGGGGAACAGTTGATGGAGACTAGGAACGCTTGCCACGACCTTTTCTTGTCCTCCTTAGTTAAGCGTCGAAACTTGGCTCTCACACCTTGTAAAGGCTGTGAGCTTGTCTGCTGTCAAGCGGCATTTAAATCGTCGAAGGGTCGCACGCCTGTCTCTGACTGCTGAACGGTACTCATCTGTGCAAGGTACAGGTCGCTTCGTAAGATAAACTGAAGACTTTGGCCTGGATAAGTCAGCGGCATGATGGATCACACGTGTGATGTTATCCACCTTTACGTGGAAGCTATCACGGTGTTTCAACATTGCCAGCTGGCTGAACATCGCCAAGTTATTCCTGTAAGTCAACCATTTAGGTGGTTTTTGCTCAAGCAGTCCTCCATCCAGTAGGTGCAGCCACAGTAAGAAGTGTGCACTAGAATGGAGATCATTAGTTGTTGCCCAATGTGCTGAGTCTACAGTAATTATGTTGCAAGCCTAAGGGTCTCATTCTGTAATACTGATATTGCACTTCGTGGGCTGCACCTTTTTTTCATCCCCAACCCGATACATCAGATAGGTAGATAGTTCTTGCACCCACAGCGATTCTTACAGACAGTAAGTAGTCGAGGACAACATATGGGTTCTATTACTTAAAGCCAGCCACAAATTTGAGAACCTATTCCGTATGCTTGTACCTTCGTAAGAGTACAGAGTGGGGCACCGTAGCAAATGCTTTCCGGATATCTAGAAATATGCGATGTGCCTCTTGCTCTTCATGCATAGTCCGCAATTACGTCATGTGAGAAAAGAGCAAGTTGAATTTAGCACGAGCGATGATTTCCAAAATCATCCTGGATGTAAGCTTTCCGGTATCTACGGAATTTATTGTGTTTGATCTAAGAACATGTTTTACAATTCTGCAGCAAATCGATGTTAGGGACATTGCCCTGTAATCTTGGGGGTCCTTTTCTTGTCCTCGTTATATAAAGGAGGCACCTACACTTTATTCCAGTCTCTTGGGCGCTGGGAGAGAAATTCTCGATAAATGCAAGCTATGTAAGCAGCAAATGCCGTAGAGTACTCTTTGTAAAACTTAATTGGTATTCCATCTGGACGTGGCGATTTACTCGTATTTGTTTTCAACTCTTTCGGTTATTTGTGTACACCAGGGATGCTAATTACATCGTCGTCTATACGGGACTCCGCTCGATGGTGAAATGACTCATCGATTTTACGTACCACCAGAATTTTCTCTGATTCTAGGCCAGATATTTTGCTAAGGCATGAATGTTTAGAATTGCATGCTTCGCGAATAGAGTTTTTAAAGACTCAGGAATCTCCACTGACTTTTGCCTATGACCATTTGCGCATTCTCTTTTGAAGCGAGAGTGCAACAGCCTCTGCTTCCTCAGCATTTTCCAAATCTCGTTACTGAACCACGATGAATATTTTCCGTGCTTAACCCACTTGCCAGGCACGTTCTTCTGCAGAGCCCAATTTTTTTTTTTTTTTTTTTTTTAGTCACGAGTCTTCTGATCGGTTTGATGCGGCCCGCCACGAATTCATCTTCTATGCCAACCTCTACATCTCAGAGTAGCACTTGCAACATACTTCAATTATTTGCTAGATGTATTGCAATCTCTGTCGTCCTATACAGTTTTTGCCCTCTACAGTTTCCTCTAGTGCCATGTAAGTCATTCCCTGCTGTCCTAACAGATGTCCTATCATCCTGTAACTTCTCCTAATCTATGTTTCCCACGTATTACTTTCCCCTCTGATTCCACTCAGAACCTCCTAATTCCTTACATTTTCAGTTCACCTTATTTTCAACATGCGCCTGTAGCACCACATGTCAAATGCTTAGATTCTGCTCTGATCCGGTTTACCAACAGTCCACGTTGCACTACCCTACAATAGTATACTCCAGAGGTACAATCTCAGAAATTTCTTCCTCAAATTAAGGCCTATGTTTGATACCAGTAGACTTCTCTTAGCCAAGAATGTCCTTTTTCTAAGTGCTACTCTGCTTTTGATGTCTTCCTTAATCCGTCAATCAGTGTTTATTTTACTGCCTAGGTAGCAAAATTCCATAACTTCATGTATTTCGTGACCATCAATTCTTATGTTAAGTTTCTCGCTGCTCTTATTCCTGCTACTACATATTACTTTCGTCTGTATTCGATTTACTCTCAGTCCATATTCTGTATTCATTAGACAGTTCATTCCATTCGGCAGATCATGTAACTTTCACACAGGATAGCAGTGTCATCAGCGAATCGTATCATTGATATCTTTTCACCTTGAATTTTAATTCCACTTCTGAACATATCTTTTACTTCCGTCACTGCTTCCTCGATGTGCAGAGTGAACAGTAGGGGCGACAGATTACATCCTGGTCTTACACCCTTTTTAATACGATCACTTCGTTCTTGGTTGTCAACTCTTATTATTCCCTCTTGGCTGTTGTACATATTGTATATGATCCGTCTCTCTGTATACCACATCGCTATTTTTCTCAGAATTTCTAACATCTTGCACCATTTTACATTGTCGAACGCTTTTCCAGGTCGACAGTCCCCATGGACGTGTCTTGATTTTTCTTTAGTCTTGTTTCCATTATTAACCGGAACGTCAGAATTGCCTCTCCTGTGTCTTTACATTTCCCAAAGCCAATCTTATCGTCATCTAGCGCATCATCAATTTTCTTTTCCATTCTTCTGATAATATACTTGTAAGCAACTTGGATGCATGAGCTGTTAAGATGACTGTGCGATAATTCTCGCACTTTTCAGATCTTGCAGTCTTCGGAATTGTGTGGATGATGTTTTACCGAAAGTCAGATGATATGTCACCAGAGTCATACATTCTACACACTAAGGAAAATAGCCGTTTTGTTGCCACTTCCCATCCCATTCTGATGGGATGTTTATCCACCCGTTCTGCCTTGTTTGAACTTAAGTTGTGCAAAGCTGTTTTAAATTCTGATACTAATACTGGATCCCTTATCTCTTCTAAATCGACTGCTGCTTCTTCTTGTATCACATCAGACAAATCTTCTCCCTCATAGAAGCTTTAAATATATTCTTTCCATCTATCCACTTTCTCGTCTGCATTTAACAGTGGAATTCTCGTTGCGCTCCTAATGTTATCGCCCTTACTTTTAATGTCACCGAAGGTTGGTTTGACTTTCCTGTATGATGAGTCTGTCCTTCCGACGATCATTTCTTTTTCTATGTCTTCACATTTTTCCTGCAGCCACTTCGTCTTAGCTTCCCTGCACTTCCTATGTTTTTCATTCCTCAGCAACTTTTAATTCTGTATTCTGAGTTTCCCGTAACATTTTTGTACTTCCTTCTATTCACCGATCAGCTTAAGTATTTCTTCTGTTACCCATGGTTTCTTTTCAGTTACTTTCTTTGTACCAATGTTTTGCTTTCGAACTTCGTTGATGGTCCTTTTTAGAGAGGTCCATTACTCTGCAACTGTACTTCCTACTGAGCTACTCCTTATTGCTGTATCTATAGCCTTGGAGAACTTCAAGCATATCTCGTCATTCCTTGGTAATTCCGTATCTCACTTATTTGTATATTGATTCTTCCTGAATAATGTCAGACTTCAGCCTACTCTTCATCACTACTATTTTGTGATCTGAGTCTGTATCTGGTCCTGGGTACGCCTCACAATCCAACATCTGATTTTGGAATCTCTGTCTGGCCACGATGTAATCAGCTGGCCTTTCCTAAGTATACCACCTCGTCTTGTGATTCTTGAACAGAGTACTCGTTATTACTAGGTGAAATTTATTACAGACCTCAATTAGTCATTCTCCTCTATCATTCCTTGTTCCAAACCTATATTCTCATTTGACCTTTTCTTCTACTCCTTCCCTACAACTGCATGACAGATTTTCATCTCCGTTTACGTACTGTATTAACCTTTCAATATCCTCATATACTTTCTCCCTCCGTCTCTGAGTCCTTCCCTCCCTTCCTCCCTCCCTCCATCCCACCCTCCCTCCCTCCTCCCTCCTCCCACCTTCCCCCCATCACCAGCTCGTGATATCGGCATGTATACATGAACTATCGTCGGTTTGCTGTCGATTCTGATAAGAACAACCCTATCACTGAACTGTTAACGGTAACACGCTCTTTGCCATACCTTCCTATTCGTAGTGAACCATACACTCATTATAACATTTTCTGAACAAATAAATCTTTGTCTTCTCTCCATTTCACTTCACTGATCCCTACCGTATGTAGACTGAGCCTTTGCATTTCCCTTTTCAGATTCCTCTTTTCCCTACCACGCCGAGACTCATAGAACGTAATCCTTTCGTTGATTATTCTTTTTCTCATGGCCACCTCCCCATGGGCAGTCTCTCCACGAATCCGAATGGGGGACTATCCGGAATCTTTTGCCAATGGAGAGATGATCATGACACGTTCTCAATTACAGGGCGCATCTGCTGTGGATACACGTTACGTGTCTTTAATGCAGCGGTTTCCATTGCCTTCTGCATCCTCATGCCGTTGATCATTGCTAATTCTTCCGCCTTTAGAGGCAGTTTTCCACCCCAAGGACAAGGGATATTGAACCTCTATCCGCTCCTCCTCCCTTTTGGACAAAGCCGTTGGCAGAATGTGTCAGGTCTTACGGCGGAAATCTTCGGCCGCCAATGCTGATTATTAATCAGAATCTCAGCAGTGGCTGGTTTTGAACAGGGGACCGAGGATGTTTTGATTACTAGCGTTTTTTCAATCCGTTTAAACTTTACCTTAATTCCTCTTTGTTAATCACACTGAAACTAAATGTCAGTTCATTGTCTGAGATGCTAATAACTGCTTATCAGCTCTTTCTAGAAGGAATCTTAGCCTTCTTGACTGATTTATTAGCTTTCGTTGCCATAGTCGCTATATAATGACCACTAATCCCCGACTCTTAAGTACGTTTGTGATGGCCCACTGTGTTACTAATAAGACTTCGTTGTTTCGTAATGAAAGATGGTTTGAAGATTATAAAAAAATTTAACAGGTGTGACCTTCCATATATAGAATAACAAGGGGATCTGAGCACACTGTAGTTTGATCACACTGCTCAAGAAAATATCTTTACTATACATTTAGAGATTAAGTTGAATTATATCAAATTTTATTCCGTCGGAGACAATGATATTGATTGCTGCAATCAGACTCATTGCAACGTGAAATTAAAACAATTTTACGAGAAAACACAGTTACCACCTAACAGCTGCAGCATTGAGTATCAGGAATTTTGAATGAAAATTTGTAACACCTGGTGCGAACTGGTGTTTATGAGTGGAGTGTGTAAGGATTTTTCATTCTACAACAAGATTCTATTTCACGACCATCAACAGTAAAAATAAAAGTGTTAGACATGTTGCTCCTTATTGCAACATATTTTCCTGGATATCTTGTGGTATTTGTGCATTAACGAGATAGTTTTGGTGAAGAGAACACTGTGTTTTATGTTACTGCGAATGATCTGAATACAAGAGAATTCGTTTCATACCGTTGCAGCTACCAAACTGGAATAAAACCAATTTTATTTAGTGGTTTTTATCGTTGTTGTGAATCGTGTACTGGAGGAGACTTAGGCCTTCTGCCGCCGCCGGATATCACAGAACAGTAGAAAGAACAGCTGGAGTTTGCGACACGCCATGCTATGTGTTGCGTTCAGCAGAGGGGGTGATTTCTTTCCTCTCGCTTTTTACAGCAGCACTACCAGACTAAGTCCACACGGAGACGCAAAGTTGGGGAAGTCCACATACGTGTGTAGTTCAATTACTTACATATTCGGGTCTCGCATGACCCGAAGTCTGGAGATATCTGAAATCGTGGACATGGGTTGGAAGTAAAATATTCTGTAGTGTACCTCTGTTCTGTTTCTAACAAATGGAGTGCTTTAGAGCTAGAGGGAGAGGTCAACCGCTTATGACGCTTTAAGTAAAGAAATTCTAAATGGAGTGTGTTACCTATTAATGTGAGTCGTGCAAGGTATAATATATCAAAAAGATATTAAGATGTCAAAAGCGTTCCAAGTCAACATCGATTACAACAGGTTTATTATATTAATCTGTACGTACTATCTAATCTGAGTAATATAGCAGCCGCACTACCTATACTTTGTAACTTTCCCGTAGCTACGTGGTATCTCCGGAAGTTCCACTGGTTTCAGTTGCCCCTTCCAAACCAGTCACGTCTAGTTGACGAGGAATTGGGGGCTGTGAAGCATGTACACTGACAGTGTGACAATATTCCCCACGAAGTAGCTGGATAATATGAGAATTTGTAGTAGAGATTAAATAGAATATCTTCCAAAAGTTTAAATCTTCTGGCTTAAGACCAACGTTTTACATTGGACCCAAATACACAATTCATAGGAATGCCTGTACCTGTTATTCAGAAGTAAGCTACGTAGTGTTATGACTTCCTTTGCATGTTGTATGGTTCTTTAGCACATACAGGAGCGAGGAACAGATGCCGTTCATGAACACAGAATTCTGATGTTAATTTATTCTGCTTGTACACTACTGGCCATTAAAACTGCTAGACCAAGAAGAAATGCAGATGACAAACGGGTATTCGTTGGACAGGTATATTATAGTAGAACTGACATGTGATTACATTTTCACGCAGTTTGGGTGCATAGCTCCTGAAAAATGAGTACCCAGAACAACCATCTCTGGTTGTAATAACGGCCTTGATACGCCTGGGCATTGAATCAGACAGAGCTTGGATGGCGTGTAGAGGTAAAGCTGCCCATGCAGCTTCAACGCGATACCACAGTTCATCAAGAGCAGTGACTGGTGTATTGTGACGAGCTAGTAGCTCGGCCACCATTGACCAGACTTTATCAATTGGTGAGAGATCTGGAGATTGTGCTGCCCAAGGCAGCAGCCGAACATTTTCTCTATCCAGAAAGGCCCGTACAGGACCTGCAACATGCGGTCGTGCATTATCATGGTGTAATGTAGTGTTTCACACGGATGAAATGAAAGGTAGAGCCACGGGTCGTAACACATCAGAAATGTAACGTCCACTGTTCAAAGTGCCGTCAGTGCGAACAAGAGGTGACCGAGACGTGTAACCAATGGCACCCCATACAATCACGCCGGGTGATACGCCAGTATGGCGATGCCGAATACACGCTTCCAATGTGCGTTCACCGCGATGTCGCCAGACATGGATGCGACCATCATGATGCTGTAAACAGAACCTGGATTCATCCGAAAAAATGATGTTTTGCCATTCGTGCACCGAGGTCCGTCGTTGGGTACACCATCGCAGGCGCTTCTGCCTGTGATGCAGCATCAAGGGTAACCGCAGCCGTGGTCTCCGACCTCACTGTCCATGCTGCTGCAAACGTCGTCGAACTGTTATTATTGTCTTGAAAACGTCCCCATCTGTTGACTCAGCGATCGAGACGTGGCTGCACGATCCGTTACAGCCATGCGGATAAGATGCCTGTCATCTCGACTGCTACTGTTACGAGGCCGTTGGGATCCAGCACGGCGTTCCGTATTACCCTCCTGAACCGACCGATTCCATAGTCTGCTAACAGTAATTGGATCTCGACCAACGCGAGCAGCAATGTGGCGATACGATAAACCGCAATCTCGATGGGCTACAATTAGATCTTTATCAAAGTCGGAAACGTGATGGTTCGCATTTCTCCTGCTTATAACAGGCATCACAACAGCACCAGGCAACGCCGGTCAATTGCTGTTTGTGTATGAGAAATCGGTTGGAACCTTTCCTCATGTCAGCACGATGTAGATGTCGCCACTGGCGCCAACCTTGTGTGAATGCTCTGAAAAGCTAATCGTTTGCATATCACAGCATCTTCTTCCTGTCGGTTAAATTTCGCGTCTGTAGCACGTTATCTTCGTAGTGTAGCAATATTAATGGCCAGTAGTGTAATATCCTATCGTAAACATAATACATATCTTTGTAGCTGAAGCTGCAGCGTCAGTTGTTAAGAGATGTCAATGTAGTAAGACAGTGATATGAAAGAGTAATAAATCTGTCACTCTTCAGTACAACGTCTGTTCAGAAGATGTGGAGTCTTAGCCACTAAGAAAGTCTGTAAATGTTATTCAACTGGGAAGCACACGAGATAGGCTTCAGTGCACCACGGATGTTCGAACTTAAAAGTCCACCCGCCACTGGAGCTCCAGAGAGGGGATGCACATTGGCAGCGGCGCAATAGCCCGTGGCAGAGCCCTCGTGCCCTCGGTGGCGGATGTGGAAAACATGGCGGCGTAACAGGCGGCGCGCGTATTTGAAGGTGCGGCCGACAGGATGTCGGGCGATATAATACACGGACGACATCACGGAAACCCACGGCAAACGTCAATCTATGTCCATTCCAACGCGCTCCTAACCATCTCATTTCCATTAAACACACCACACAACGTGTCACAAGTTTAGGAAAATGCCCAGGTGCGCACTTTGCGTATGACCTCACTACCATTAGCCGCAGTTGCTGTTCATTATTATCGAAAGCTAGTCAGCACGTCCGAAAAAAATTCAAATATTCTTCCCGCCTTTTCACGCTAAATCAGTGGCACTGATAGAGTTGCTGACGTAGGAACAAGTAGACTTATTAGGTACAAATTTATGTCACATATTAATATCTATAGTCCCTTGGCGGCGTAAAAATTTTAAGCTTTTTAAGTTAATTCAATGGAAAGATACGGCCATTTACATCATATTTTAACACTCGCAAACTCACCGATGGAAACCTGTATGGTACTTCCCATTGGCACAGAATCATGAAATTCGCCATGTAACAAGGATTCACGGTAGAAGCAAAGAAAAAACTCAGACTTCTTGAATTGTAATTATATCACATGAAAATATCATTTGGTCTCGGAAATGAAATCAAATGTCTTGTGGCTAAGGCCTCCATTTGGGTAGACTGGTCGCCTGGTGCAAGTCTTTTGAGTTGACGCCACTTCAGTGACTTGCGTCTCGCTGGGGATGAAATGATGAAGACAACAACACCCAGACCCTGAGCGGAGAAAATGTCCGATCCAGCCGCGAATCGAACCCGGGACACTTTGCATGGCATTCCACGGCACTGACAACTTTTTTCTTTTTTCCCATTTTTTTCCTTTTTTCTTTTTTTCTTTGTATTTGGTCGAAGCGGACGTCACATGACGTCTATTGAAGTTCGTTGTTAATCTTTTCACCAAGTGTTTTTTTTTTTTTTATATATATATAGAGACCCGCCAGGTCTCTGACCGAACACGCTGAGCTACCGTGCCGGAAAGACAACTCGGCTATCGAGGTGGACACTGTGCCATTGGAACGTACATTACACTCATCATCCGTCAAAACCGTAACAGACTACAATTACCGCGTGCAGACAAAAATTTTAGCTTTTAGTCATGTTTTATTAAGTAAACAAGAAATTATTAAATTTCCTCTGGGACCAATATCTTGCGAGTATCGATATCAGTAAGAGGCAAAAATGTTTGACCTTCTCGATGCCTAGGAATTATACATAAATATATAAAGTTCGTATGGAACGCTGACTGCGCGAGTCATACTCACACTTTACTAATTTTACTTCTCATTCAGTACTCAGATATGGCCCAATACAGAGCCTCTGTCCTTTTCAAGGAATTACTACACTAGGTAGCTGTGGGACAGAAGGGGGGCCAAATTACGAACACATGAGAGGGGTTTACCAGTTCCGGAAAACATTGGCTGGAACCTATGAGCCGTCACTACACAGATAACTAGACACTCTTCCAACAGTAGGAGCGCCCACGTGATGGAACAGTATAGCCTCAGTAATATGAACATTCCATCTGGTTGACCGCAGCCCGGTAAGAAGGATTTAAAGACGATCAATAGAGGAAACATGTGCCATACAGATCCGTCTCTTTCAATTAATAGACCAAGAGTGTATCGGGGATGCAGTCTTCCAGCTTCGCGAAAGAAGTCCAGTCACGTTGTCTAAGGTTATTTAAACGCCACAACAATTCCACGGTTTAAAGTTGTTCCCTGGGCTTAGGAAACGTTAACACAAAAATACATCACAGAGGACTGCATAAACAGATCACTTCATAGTTCTCAACTTAGGTTGTCAATACCAGTTTTCTAGGAGGGGCCTCTTCACACACAAGATTTTTAGAAATTGTTAATTTTGTAGTTTCGAGCGAATTTCATTTTGGAAGCCTCTTAATGCAGAGAAGACATCCGTTTATTAGGCATTCCTGATTAGTAGGTTCGTTAGGATGCAGACACATTCTCCAGGATGACTTTCTTATTGGGAAACATTTCTTTATACAAACATTTAGATAATTTTTTCGTAATGAGATCCCCTGCCAATGAAGGCGAATAACGTGATCGCAAAGTGAACTGATTTGAAGATGAGGGGCCAACATATACTTGTGAAGTCGGCGGACGCACTTTAACGTACACGCGGATGCCTGTGGCTTATAGGTCTTTGACTTTCCATTTAAGCTGGCTCCCGCCCTTCCCCGAATTTGGCGAAGAACTGTGCATAGCGTATTCACGCTGCAAGTAAACTATTACCCTTCCAGTGGAGTATGTGGTATGTTTACCACAGGAAAAGGAACATGACCCCATGTACAGTCGCCTATAGTCGATGAAAGTATCCATAAGAATTATTTTCTCTCTAGTTAACTAATTGTGCTAGGACAGCTATGAAATTATCAGACAGGCACCCCCTATGACAGATTGACTGATCAGAGAAAATAATTAAGAGCTTCTATCTAAATACCGCACGAATACTCGCTAATGAAATTTACGTTTCTAACTTTATTCGGAAGATATGCCTGCAAACGTTTACGGAAAATCTCACTGAACTGGCCAACGGTTACTTACACTCCTGGAAATTGAAATAAGAACACCGTGAATTCATTGTCCCAGGAAGGGGAAACTTTGTTGACACATTCCTGGGGTCAGATACATCACATGATCACACTGACAGAACCACAGGCACATAGACACAGGCAACAGAGCATGCACAATGTCGGCACTAGTACAGTGTATATCCACATTTCGCAGCAATGCAGGCTGCTATTCTCCCATGGAGACGATCGTAGAGATGCTGGATGTAGTCCTGTGGATCGGCTTGCCATGCCATTTCCACCTGGCGCCTCAGTTGGACCAGCGTTCGTGCTGGACGTGCAGACCGCGTGAGACGACGCTTCATCCAGTCCCAAACATGCTCAATGGGGAACAGATCCGGAGATCTTGCTGGCCAGGGTAGTTGACTTACACCTTCTAGAGCACGTTGGGTGACACGGGATACATGCGGACGTGTATTGTCCTGTTGGAACAGCAAGTTCCTTTGCCAGTCTAGGAATGGTAGAACGATGGGTTCGATGACGGTTTGGATGTACCGTGCACTATTCAGTGTCCCCTCGACGATCACCAGAGGTGTACGGCCAGTGTAGGAGATCGCTCCCCACACCATGATGCCGGGTGTTGGCCCTGTGTGCCTCGGTCGTATGCAGTCCTGATTGTGGCGCTCACCTGCACGGCGCCAAACACGCATACGACCATCATTGGCACCAAGGCAGAAGCGACTCTCATCGCTGAAGACGACACGTCTCCATTCGTCCCTCCATTCACGCCTGTCGCGACACCACTGGAGGCGGGCTGCACGATGTTGAGGCGTAAGCGGAAGACGGCCTAACGGTGTGCGGGACCGTAGCCCAGCTTCATGGAGAAGGTTGCGAATGGTCCTCGCCGATAGCCCAGGAGCAACAGTGTCCCTAATTTGCTGGGAAGTGGCGGTGCGGTCCCCTACGGCACTGCGTAGGATCCTACGGTCTTGGCGTGCATCCGTGCGTCGCTGCGGTCCGGTCCCAGATCGACGGGCACGTGCATCTTGCGCCGACCACTGGCGACAACATCGATGTGCTGTGGAGACCTCACGCCCCACGTGTTGAGCAATTCGGCGGTACGTCCACCCGGCCTTCCGCATGCCCACTATACGCAGTCGCTCAAAGTCCGTCAACTGCACATACGGTTCACGTCCACGCTGTCGCGGCATGCTACCAGTGTTAAAGACTGCGATGGAGCTCCGTATGTCACGGCAAACTGGCAGACACTGACGGCGGCGGTGCACAAATGCTGCGCAGCTAGCGCCATTCGACGGCCAACACCGCGGTTCCTGGTGTGTCCGCTGTGCCGTGCGTGTGATCATTGCCTGTACAGCCCTCTTGCAGTGTCCGGAGCAAGTATGGTGGGTCTGACACACCGGTGTCAATGTGTTCTTTTTTCCATTTCCAGGAGTGTAGTTCCTTCTGGTTCATGTAAATCTCACACTACAGATAAAGTAATCATGAAAATGATTCTGGGGACGAGTCGACAGCACGCATGTCCAACATCGATATGAAAATACGTTAACTATGAAATTGAAAAACATGGACCAGAAACGAAAAGCGGAAGTCATGTTCAGGAGTGCCGGAGGGTATGACAATACTATGACAAAGCATGTTGTATTGCGAATGTTAGGAAGTAGAAATGACTTTTACACATCGCTTCTACTTCCTAGTAAGAATTTTGTCGTTCGATACGTAAATTGCTGACGTTACAAAAATGGCAATTAGGAACTGCAAAATAGAAACCGGTGGATTAAAATTTTACCAATGGCCTAACATCGCAACAGACGCTGCTGTCTATTATGTAGATAATGAAGGCTAAAACCATGGTTCCGCCGTGATTAAGTTGTGTCAAAATTAAAAACAGAATTAACATAAACAGAAGACGTATTTCGGCATTTGTGCTATTAAACAATAACACCATACAAAAGGGCGTCAGCAACATCTGTAGACTTATAGGTAAGAAGCTATCAACTCGACTATACACGCGTAAGGTGACCTTGTATGTCATTTGTCAACCTGTTTACAGTGACCGAAGATGTTAAGATGGTCAACATAGACACTACTACTTACACACTGAACCCTATCAGCACAATTGCGTTCAGTAATGGTGTTTTGACTGTCAGACTATGAACCTCAATGCTTTTGTCCCATGGCGTCACTAAGTAAGCAGTAGGCAGGAGTCAGCGCAATTCTCTCTGCGGACTGGGACAGACTAATGTGTCATTATGCAGTCCAGCTGTAACCGTCGGTTGCCCAACGTTCTCGTCACAGGGAAGCCATGAAACCATGCGAGTGGTCTTGCTAATTACAAAAATTCACTGCCGACCCATTGGGGAAGCCGGCACGACCACTCCTGTCTGTGCTAGGAAGGTAAACTCCCGATCGCAACGACCTCATATTTAGTGGTAAAATGGTCCAGTTCAAATTATGGCTCTGAGCACTATGAGACTTAAAATGTGAGGTCATCAGTCCCCTAGAACGTAGAACTACTTAAACCTAGCGAACCTAAGGACATCACACACATCCATGCCCGTGGCAGGATTTGAATCTGCGACCGTAGCAGTCGTGCGGTTCCGGACTGATGTGCCTAGAACCGCACGGCCACCGCGGCCGGCAAAATGGCCAAGTGGGTCGCACCTCAAATACTGATCCAGATCAAGCATGAAAACAGTAAGAAGGTGTCCCGAACTGTGAAAAAAGGAAGCAAAATCGAAATAGTGAATAGTCCGAGCTGTAGATGTGCTTCCGGCCGATGTGGCCGAGCGGTTCTAGGCGCTTCAGTCTGGAACCGTGCGACCGCTACCATCGCAGATTCGACTCCTGCCTCGGGAATGGGTGTGTGTGATGTCCTTAGTTTGGTTAGGTTTAAGTAGTTCTAAATTCTAGGGGACTGGTGACCTCCGATGTTAAGTCCCATAGATTTGTAGATGTGCAATATAGAGCTAACAACAATCGCGGCTTCGTGGTTGTGTGGTCACGATGCTGAATCCCACAGCCGGAGATGTATGTTCAGAACCCTTGAGTGCCAATTTCTTTCCCTTCTGATGTCTTGGCAATTGTCACACTATACATCGGTTACAGAATATGAGCCGTAAGGTAAGAATACATTATCCTCGCAAGTAGGTGTGATGAATAGTGAGAGCAAGCGAGATGCTGTACAGAACTCTCACAGAAATAACAAATAAATGGGTGTGAACTATGTTACACCAAAGGAATTCAAGAGTCAAATCTTCCAAAACGGAACATGTGGTGGTTGTTAAGAAGAATTTGGAGGTACGTACGTCTGGAGGTCCCTTCTTTACACCTTTCAATAGCAAACAGACGTTACACCGCGAAACAGACGCTGATTTGAATGCAGGGAATAGACCCATCAATGACAGAACGAACGGTTCATAATTTTGTGATGGAAACAAAGAAAGTGTGGGTTATGGAGAAGATGTGAACACGGATCTCCCCATTCGCAGTCCAACACCGTGACCACGTAACCACGACGCCGTGGTCGTTAAAATTCGCTCGATATTTATCTTTATCTTTGACCGTTCAGTTTCGACTTTGCTTCATTTTTTTCCATGAGTTCAGTACACTTCTCAGATTTAATGCTTCACCTGCGTTCAGTTTTCGATGGGCTTTCCACTGAGACATCGTAACACTAAATCTGAGGGCTGTGCGATGGGACGTCTTCTTTTTAAGTAATCATCGTAATCGTGATGGCCGTGTTCACTAAGACCGGCAGAGAGGCCAGGAAACTGGACAGCAAACGGAGAGACAGTGCAGCTCAAGTTTTCGTAATGAGTTCTTTACATGATATTCATTGCATCCTGTTTGATCCGAACCAGATTATTCGTCATAGACACGCTTTATTCTATTTGCATTAGATCGAAAACTTGAGTACAGTATGGTCCATTGTGTGGAAAGTGCTATACTGTAAAAAAAAAGGATCAATTTTAAAACATTCGAATAACAGTGATGAGAAATATCGACAGTGGTGACAGACAGGGAAAAATCAAAGAGCATACCGTGACAAACTAATTACAGCTAAATTAAGCATTCCTGAAACGTCTCAACCTTAACACTTTCTGATGTAACCATTTTCAGTGAATTTTTACGTTCCACGTATACTTCATAAGCAGGAAAAATAGTCGAAAGGTTGCGGGCGTGCTTTGTTTCGTAATGTGATGTCAGATTTTACTTTTATTTTTCCTCTTCTGTAAGTAGTCCCTATAGATGTGTGGGAGCACGCAAACGAATAGTTGCGTGTGCACAGTACAGGGGCAGCGGCAAAGACTCTATTGTGTACATAATCATTTACTCTTTGCTTTATGTTTGTTTTGTCTTAGATGGGTCATTCCTTCAGAATAAAGATGAACATTAGGAATACGAACGAGTCTATCATTAATAGAATGGAGCTACGTAGTGGCTACAGATAGTTACACCGTCATGTGAGTTTTGCACCTGAGTACAGCTATGCAAACATCTCCCTTCTTGCACTTCCACTATCATTTCCTCAAATCCAGTTTACCGTAAACACATTTAACGGCACCTATTCTAATTGATGATTTCAACGTATAATCTGTAAATGCCAGTTTAGCTCACATATTTCAGTTTCCACAGTTATTTATCGACCCACGTAAGCGCTCTAGTGCATATGACTTAATTGTGTCGTCAAGTAGCCACGTACTTCTTAAAACGTTGCTTAACTGTTTTAGTGATTTTGTGCGAAGTGAACGATAACATTTATTAGACTGCCTGGAGAGCTATTCATTTCTTGTGTGTATTTTACGAAATGTATAGTGTATTTTTGTGATTTTATATAGATATAAACACCAATCTGAGGTACATAGAATTAATTAAATAGAACTGGCAACAAGCCTTTAACCCCTATAACAGGCCAATTTTTAGATTCCTCTGCCTGCTCTCGCTTTGAGTGATAATCGCTGGTGACATAACGTTCACTAATTTTCAGCATGGATTAGGAATGTGTGTTTACTCACCAGAAGGTCTCCACATTGATCACCACGTCACACTTTTTCACAACACATGCAATCTAGCAGAATGGAAGAAGAGTTTTGCATGCACTACTTCGCACCAAGAACATTTCTGAACAATGTTTCTTGAACAATCTCCTGCTGCTCGTCTTATTTCTTCAAAGTACTCCACCATATTCACGCATTAGAAGCCGTTAATTTACATATGACAATGTGAAACAAATGACGCTCGAAAAACCGAAATTTAATCGGGCTAGTGAAATCTATTCACTTTAAGATGTAAAGAAGACAAACAAAATTTTCGAAGTTAATTTTCCGTCTTCGGTAAGTTGCAACGTAATTAAATATGGTCTTGCGTTTCAGTATCTTGTGCTTAATTATGGAAACCAGAAGCATAGAGCCTTTCAGTACCTGTGTGGCTTCCTTATGAGCTGGAATGTTGAATTTCATGCACAAAAATGAAAAAAAGGAAACATACGCCTAATGATGTGCCGGCTCTTATTAAAATATTAAGGCATCAGAATACGGCAAAATGTTTTCAGTTTCGCTACGTATTCTCATTACTCTTGATATAAATTTCTCAGTTGTTTATATTTGATGGGGAAAGTGAAAAGTAGGGATTGGCTCAGAGCTTCTCCCAAAGCGAGGCGAAAGCATTTATTCTGAAACGCTGTTTCAGATAATTAACTACTCACTGTTACAGCTGCACGTTCGAAGCCATCGTTACGGTAGGTGATCGCCCCCGCAGGCTTGGAAATTGTAGTCTTACACAGAAACGCAACCAATGCGGAAACTCGGTGCATTTCAGCGGTCAGAATCGAAACCAGCGCCTTCACTCGACGCTTCCGCCTAACGAAGGTGGAAGCAGTGGCATCTATCGACTACGCGAGACACCTCTTCTACGTGCTGCCGAGGTTCGGCTTGACGGCACCAGATAGCACCTTGGGCATCGGTTTGTCACTCATTCATCGTGATCCAAGAAGAGTTGCGCTCTAGCAAAACCACGGTTCAGTAGATTTGGTACACTACATGAATGATGTAGTAAGCGGTAGTGATAGAATTGGTAGGGAAAGAAACGTAGATAAATTTGTACGAGAGAGACAGGGAGCCGATGACTGTTTTTCGTGTTTTTGTTTTGCGCATAATTAGAACCGTCAATCATTCAGTTTTAGTCCATTGAATATTTTATATCCTTACAGAATATAAATTGTAATTTATATGTAACAAAAATTTATTGATTGAGTAACTTCTGTGCTTTTAAGTAAAGTGATTCTTATTGACCAAAGTACTGTTTACAAGCATAAACATAAAAAATATAATTACTGTTGCCATTTCGTATTCAATAGAATGTTATTTATCGTGAAAAAAGACAGGAGCTTCCTGTTATTATTGATGAATGCGAAAGTTGTTTATGAATAGTAACAACATGTTTTATGTAAGTTCGAAAAGTATTGAAGCGACGTTTGATATATTTTTGTTTGTGTTTTTATTTTATTTTATTTTACTTTTTTGGGGGTTCAATAGCGGTATGTGATAAAAGTGTATTGTTTTCTTCATCTTTACTACAACATACACCTGTTTCACGTAGCAAATTAACAGTTTTAGAATCAAACCTGAATTAAACATTCAAAGCTTCTGTTTTGCTACAAATACTGTTTATTCTTAAGTAAAAGAGAGGAGGATAACTACGTAGATGGTACGATAAATGTTACAGAACGTCCAACGATCACTCTCCAGTGTATCCATTTTCAGCTGCTGATTTTTCAACGTCCAGTGAATATGCAGTGCCTCTTTCAACACCTTCACCATCGTAGTCCAAGTTATTGTTGTTATTCATACCTCAATTAAGAATGAAAAAGCAAACAGTTTATAACCTTATGACACAATCTATAAGGAGTACTATTTTTCAGTAATGTACAAAAATATGAAAAGTGTTAAAAAACGTTAGTGATAAAATTTGAGGGGTTGTAGCGGGTGTCTTGAAGTAGTAATTGAGAGTAGGAACCTGTGTTCTGAAACGTTATCCAATGACGCTACAGATCGTCTAAGTTACACTGCTGGCCATTAAAATTGCTACACCAAGATGAAACGCAGATGATAAACCGGTATTCATTGGACAAACATATAATACTAGAACTTACATGTGATTACATTTTCACGCAATTTTGGTGCATAGATCCTGAGAAATCAGTACCCAGAATAACCACCTATGGCCATAATAACGGCCTTGCTACGCCTGGGCATTGAGTCAAACAGAGCTTGGATGACGTTACAGGTACAGCTGCCCATGCAGCTTCAAAAAGATACCACAGTTCATCAAGAGTAGAGACTGGCTTATTGTGACGAGCCAGTTGCTCGGCCGCCATTGACTAGACGTTTTCAATTGGTGAGAGATCTGGAGAATGTGCTCGCCAGGGCAGCATTGGAACATTTTCTATGTCCAGAAAGGCCCGTATAGGACCTGCAACATGCGGTTGTGCATTATCCTGCTGAAATGTAGGGTTTCGCAGGGATCGAATGAAGGGTATAGCCACGGGTCGTAACACATCTGAAATGTAACTTCCACTGTTCAGACTGGCGTCAATGCGGACAAGAGGTGACTGAGAGGTGTAACCAATGGCACCCCATACCACCACGCCGGCTGATACGCCAGTACGGCGATGAAGAATACACGCTTCCAATGTGCGTTCACCATGATGTCTCCAAACACGGAAGCGACCATCATGATGCTGAAAACAGAACCTCGATTCATCCGAAAAAAGGACGTTTTGCCATTCGTGCAACCAGGTTCGTCGTTGAGTACACCATCGCAGGTGCTCCTGTCTGTGATGCAGCGTCAAGGGTAACCACAGCAATGGTCTCCGAGCTGATAGTGCATGCTGTTGCAAGCGTCGTCGAACTGTTCATGCAGATGGTCGTTGTCTTGCAAACGTCCCCATCTGTTGACTCAGGGATCGAGACGTCGCTGCACGATCTGTTACAGCCATGCGGTTAAGATGCCTGTCATCTCGACAGCTAGTGATACGAGGCCGTTGGGATCCAGCACGGCGTTCCGTATTACCCTCCTGAACCCACCGATTCCATATTCTGCTAACAGTCATTGGATCTCGACCAACGCGAGCAGCAGTGTCGCGATACGATAAACCGGAATCGCGGTAGGCTACAATCCGACCTTTATCAAAGTCGGAAAGGTGATGGTTCGCATTTCTCCTCCTTTCACGAAGCATCACAACAACGTTTCACCAGGCAACGCCGGTCAGCTGCTGTTTGTGTATGAGAAATCGGTTGGAAACTTTCCTCATGTCAGCACGTTGTAGGTGTCGCCACCGACGCCAACCTTGTGTGAATGCTCTGAAAAGCTTATCATTTGCATATCACAGCATCTTCTTCCTGTCGGTTAAATTTCGCGTCTGTAGCACTTCATCTCCGTGGTGTAGCAATTTTAATGTCCAGTGCTGTATATGCGTCGGCGCCTGCCACTGCGCCACCCCTTCGGCAGCAATTGTGACAATCTACGCTGGCGGGCAGTAGGCGGAGCGTCTCGCAATGTTATTTGTTATTCAGTGTTCGCGACTGTATGCCACGATCGCCAGTGGAGAAGACGGAGCTAGCTGGAACCCTCGAAAATATCCATATGGGAAAGTGTGTCCGAAATCATCATCCACCGAGGCAACAGAGCACCGTATTCACAGGAAGCAAGGCCTTTGTAGGGGGTATCTAGCTCCTTCTTCACCACAGGTGATTGTGGCCATCAGTCGCGATCACGGAATAACAAACAACATTTCTAGACGCTCCGCCCTGCATCCTCTCGGATACAGTTTTACGTCGGCTGCCGAACGGGTGGCCTAGTGGCTTAGTGCGACGCTTATAAGTTCGATCCTCTGAGCGTCATTGAATGACGCTTCTGCACTTAGTTTCCCGTCCTCAATTTGTTCCTCAAGACACCGTTCACAACTCCCCGAAGTTTGTTGGCATCGTTTTGTAACACCCTGTATGTAAAGATATAGCTTCGATTTCATATAGTTTAAACTTACTGGCTGAAGAGCAGGGTGTCTGTACCGCTAACACCAGACCTCCCTCCTTAAGCTCACTTGTGTTATGGGGAGGTTTGGGGGGGGGAGGGGGATTTGGATAAAACAACAGTAAGCAAAAAATTTAGAAATTACGAAGTAAAACCCAGAAGATATATGCACCACTGTGTCCTTGCTTGGCTTCACTGGCTGCTAGTACCCACATACTCACTCGTCCAGTAAAGCCCAAACACCCTCCTCTACCCTGAACGACTCCTTGAAATCTAAGAAACATATCTTTTGCCTCCTGCTTCACTGATGAGCCTTGTTTTCTCGATGATCCGTTGTACTACAGAAACTAGTGCACTATGTCCCAAAAAATAGTTACTCTCTCTGCTTTTAATTTGTGATTAACTAATTAATATTATTAATAAAGGAAAAAGTAAACGTAAACGTTATTATGGAAGAACTCTATTTTTAGGGAGACGGTATAAATGCTACTAATCTTTTCCAAGAATTAAACTGGGAGACAGTATGGGTTTCAGAAATTTTTGTAAGAATGTACCTTGCCGATTTCAAAACCCCTCTGCAGACGGTTGGAGAAAAGATTTTCAAGTATTCCGTTTTACTGAAACAAACCACTCCTTTCTTGGCGAAGATAGGTGTCACATTCCTGTTCCTTACCAGTGAGGAATTTTTCACCAGTGATACGTACATGTAGAATTTCAAAACAAGCGGTCTGATATATAATACCAGAAACCTGTGAAGTCAAAATTACTTCACTGAAAGACTTCATAAAGAATAAAATACTATTTATATTGATAATACATTTTATTATAAACATGTTTTTTGAAGAATGCTATCAGTTACGTTTATACATATTTACAACGTATTATTAAATTTGTCTAACCATACTTGTACAATTCGGTTATGAATATTCTCTGAATTCTGGACTGAGGTTTTGAAATGTTGCTATGAATAAAGAAATAAAGAGTCAGATTGCCATCTTCGCTATATGATGTTAGTGGCAAGGAATGGATTGCAGGTATTATTATGTCAAGTGGTGTGGTAGTTGCACATCTGGCTTCGCCACCCTGCCACAATACCCCATTTCTGATTTTAGAAAAACATCATGAATCTGTGCTGGACTACTGAAATTTCGATGTGAATTCTTCTGCTGTTATTTTTTATATTTGCACCGTAGTGTCTGTAAATCGTAAATTCTTCTGTATTCCAAACTGTTTCTGTTTACCCCTGCACTATTTGACTTGCAAAGCTACTCCTGTTCTTTCCTGAATTCTGATTTTAAATTCTGAATTTTTTCTATATATTGTTGTGTAATTTTGCATATTTTCTCGAAATGGTCCATAACATCCCTCGTTTCCTTTCTATTTGTATAGTTTTGGGATGTCACATCCGAAGGACGTGTGGGGGCCTGAAAATCTCAAATTATTTTCAGTTTTGTCCCCGCCCCGTCAAGCAAGCCGAAAATGGCTCAGGAAACCTACCGAATACAAAAGTCACTCAAGTTTGTCATGTGTTACCGGTTTTGATGGGGGACCTGAGTCTTGCGACTTTTGTATCGCGACAGTCGTGGAACAAGAGCAGAATGTCGCGCAGTAACCATGGAATTTGTCCCGCGACTCGTGTTCCGCAACTTTTTCGCTCGATGTGTACATGACTTTAGAGCAGCCACATGTTAATATGCCTCATTTTGAGGAATATGCTTTCAGTTCAGGCCGTTGCGTGAGAAAGCCCAAAATATAAAAACAGCTCTGTCTGTTTTTCATGTAATGCGCGCCCTAGTCTGCACGGATTTCAGAAACAGTCGGATAATCCAATACACACACACACACACACACTGATGGGCCAAAACATTACGACCACTTATTTAATAGCCTATTTGCCTGTCTTTGGATCGAGATACATCGCTAATTCTGCGTATGAGGGATCCATCAGTTCGTTGGTAGGTTCGTGGAGGTATGTGGCATTAGATGTCTACGCACAGGTCATGTAACTCGCGTAAGTAACGGACCACTGATTTGCGTAAGCGGTGATGGCGCCCGAAAGCGACTCAGGTAGGTTCCATAAGGCTTACAGCAGGAGAATTTGGTAGCCGAGATATCAACGTGATCACTCTAATGCTCCTCAAGCAACTGTACCACGGTTCTGGCTTCGAGACACGGACAATTAAACCGCTGAACGATTACATCGCCATCGGCGAAGACATCAAGCATGAAGGGATGTAGGTGGTTCGCAGCTGTCACCGTGTCTTTGATCACAACCACAGGTCCCAAGCAAGCGTAGGAGAATGTCTCGCACAGCATAATACTGATCCCACCAGCCTGCCACAGCGCGCTGCACGTTTCGAACCGCCCTTCACATCGATGACGGTGTTTATGGCAACGACTTCGATGACGGCGTTTGTGCAAACGAGCATCGACCTAGTAAAGCAAAACTGTGATTCGTCCGAAAAGCCGATGGCTTTTCATTGATCGACGGGCTAATACCGATGGTGCCGTGCCCTCTGCAGTCAACATACGAACCCGTATGCTGTGCAGGTCCATGTTCAAAACCGTACAATGAGCGGTGTGCTCTGAAATACTTGTGCGTACACCAGCACTGCGCTCTTTCTGCATAAATGGTACAGATCACCATCTATTCTGCTTTAGAGAGCAGACAAGCCTCCGAACCCCACGTTCTGTAAAGAGTAGAGGACACCCATCCATATACCGCCTAGTAGTAGTTTCACTGTCCTACCCCCTTCCGTAGACGCTCACGACAGTAGCACGTGAACATTCGACCATTCTCACCGTTTCCGAGATACTCGTTCACAGGCTCTGAGTAATAAAACTCTGCCCTTTGTCAAAGAGGCTTATCTCAGCGGATTTCCCCATTTGCAGCCAATGTCTTCTGTAGGGTGATCCCCCATCCATGTCTGCTCCGCTTACATACTTTTGTTACCGCGTCACGTGCCAGCAAAGCCACCAGGAGCTATCCAATGCCACGGTGGGCGTTGGTTATAATGTTTTGGCATGTCAATGTATTCTTTACGGAAACTGCTAATTACTGTGCTTGTTTTGAAGGAAAGAGAGAGGGAGAGAGAGAAGAGGAGTAAGAGAGATAGAAGCGTGCTACAAGTCGCACTTGAAAGCCCACTGCGTTACCTAATCGTCACTCGCTGCAACAACTGATTGAAAATGATTGACCTTTGGATCCAATGCAAAGGTCTAGGTAAACATACAGACGTAAATCGGCAGCAGTCGTGTTGCAGGGGGAAACTACACATTTACCTGAAGAGGAAAAGGGAACCAACAGAAAAATGCTTTTGTACTTCAGCGATGTGCGCAGTGGTATTTGGACACGCGTGACGCATATGCATAAGAACCCATTCTACATGAAACTGTTCATTATAATACAAAACACCTCAGGTTTCTTTTGCAACTCTTTCAAAAATCTCCGAATAATGCACGAACAACCCGCAGACTAGGTACACCTCACCCAGATAATCGAGAGTTCCCTGCAGGAAATCCTAAGAAATTTTGATCTTACGTCAAAGCGGTAGGTGGATCAAAAGAAAATGTCCAGACACTCTGTGACCAAAATGGTACTGAAACAGAGGATGACAGACTAAAGTCCGAAATACTAAATGTCTTTTGCCAAAGCTGTTACACATATGAAGACTGCATTGTAGTTCCTTCTCTAGATTGTCACACAGATGGCAAAATGGTAGATATCGAAATAGACGACAGAGGGATAGAGAAACAATTATAATCGCTCAAAAGAGGAAAGGCCGCTGGATCTGATGGGATATCAGTTCGATTTTACACAGAGTACGCGAAGGAACTTGCCCCCCGTTCTTGAAGTGATGTACCGTAGGTCTCTAGAAGAACGTTGCGTTCCAAAGGATTGGAAAAGGGCAGAGGTCATCTCCGTTTTCAAGAAGGGACGTCGAACAGATGTGCAGAACTATAGACCTATATCTCTAACGTCGATTAGTTGTAGAATTTTGGAACACGTATTATGTTCGAGTATAATGACTTTTCTGGAGACTACAAATCTACTCTGTAGGAATCAGCATGGGTTTCGGAAAAGACGATCCTGTGAAACCCATCTCGCGCTATTCGTCCACGAGACTCAGGGGGGCCATAGACACGGGTTCCCAGGTGGATGCCATGTTTCTTGACTTCCGCAAGCTGTTCGATACAGTTCTCCATAGCCGTTTAATGAACAAAGTAAGAGCATGTGGACTATCAGACCAATTGTGTAATTGGATTGAAGAGTTCCTAAATAACAGGACGCAGCATATCATTCTCAATGGAGAGAGGTCTTCCGAAGAAAAAATGATTTTAGGTGTACCGCAGGGGAGTGTGGTAGGACCGTTGCTATTCACAATATACATAAATGACCTTGTGGATAACATCGGAAGTTCACTGAGAATTTTTGCGTATGATGCTGTATTGTATAGAGAGGTTGTTACTATGGAAAATTGTACTGAAGTGCAGGAAGATCTGCAACGAATGGACGCATGGTGCAGGGAATAGCAATCTAGACAAGTGTAATGTGCTGCGAATACATAGAAAGTATGATCCTTTATCATTTAGCTACAGTATTGCAGATCAGCAACTGGAAGCAGTTAATTCCGTAATTTATCTGGGAATAGGCATTAGGAGTGATTTAAAATGGAATGATCATATAAAGTTGATCGTCGGTAAAACAGATGCTAGACTGAGGTTCATTGGAAGAATCCTAAGGAAATGCAATCCGAATACAAACGAAGCAGGTTACAGTACATTTGTTCGCCCACTCCTTGAATACTGCTCAACAGTGTGGGATCCGTACCAGATAGGGTTGATAGAAGAGAGAGAGAAGATCCAACGGAGAGCAGCGCGATTCGTTACAGGGTCATTTAGTAATCGTGAAAGCGTTACTGAGATGATAGATAAACTCCAGTGGAGAGTCTGCAGGAGAGACGCTCAGTATCTCGGTAAGGATTTTTGTTGAAGTTTCGAGAACATACCTTCACCGAGGAGTCAAGCAATATATTGCTGCCTCCTACGTATATCTCGCGAAGAGACTATGAGGATAAAATCCCACACAGAGGTATACCGACAATCTTTCTTTCCACGAACAATACGAGACTGGAATAGAATGAAGAACAGATAGAGGTACTCAAAGTACCCTCCGCCACACACCGTCAGGTGGCTTGCGGGAGTATGGATGTAGATGTCGATGTAACGTGATACTCAATCATCGACAAGGCAGAAAACGTAGTAACTGAACAATATAAGATGCTTGGGAAAAAACCTTTAATAGTCAAGATCACATAGAGTAGTCTTTATACTGAGGTGGGGAAAGTCATGGGATACCTCCCAGTGTCGTATAGGCCTCCTTTTGCCCGGCATAGTGCAGCAGCTCGCCGTGACATGTACTCAATAAATGCAGAAATATTGAGCCGTGTTGCCTCTATAGCCGCCCATAATTACGAAAGCGTTGCCGGTGCAGGATTTTGTGCACAAACCTATCTCTCGATTATGTCCTTTAAATGTTAGATGGATGGCCAAACAGCCGAATATACTCATTTACAGTTAATGATCGGTTCAGTTGGAATAGAGGACCCAGTCCATTCCATGTAAACACAGCCCACACCATAACGGTGCCATCACCAACTTGCACTGTGTCTTGTTGATAACTTGGATCCCTGGCTACGTGGGATCTGCACCACACTCTAATCCTACCATTAGCTCTCAGCAACTGTAATTGGACCTCATCTAACCACGCCACGATAGTCCAGTCGTTTACGTCCAACCAATACCATCACGAGCCCAGGAGAGGCGCTGCAAGCGATGTCGTACAGTTAGCAAAGGCACCCATGCCAGCCTTTCTGCTGTCACAGACTCTTAAGGCAAAATGTCGCCGTACTGTTCTAACGTATACGTTCGTCCGACGCCCCACGTGGGTTTTTGTGGCGATGCGATGTTGTCATTATGGTGGATAATCTACAGCACATTTGTAAGGTGCAATATTTTTGGTTTACTTGTTCTAGGATTGAAGACAACTCCGTAAGTTAAAATGACATGTTTAATGTCGCAATATTAGCACAAAAATACACGCTTGTACACAGTTTTCAACGTGACAACAAAAAAACAGTGGCCAGGATAATGCATCTCGTCAACATAATAAAGTGAAATAATCCTAAACACAACAATGTTAAATATTAACTCTCAGAAGGTTAAATTATCCTAAACATGACAATATTAAAGTTTATCTGGAAGTTTCTTTACAGAATTGTTCGTAAACTTACTTTATGATGTGGGCCAGTACTACGAAAATCGTCCGAATCCACTTCAAAGTTTGGTACTATTTTTAGGATGACTATCAAGTCTACAGTGTATGTTTAGCTACCTGACAAATTGAGCAAAAGTTTACCCATGGTGAAGGAGTTTACAGTAGACGTAAGCTGGTGAACCAACAAGTTTACGCCTCTGCACATGGTATTTACCTTAGGCTGCGATGAGCTGTCGTCTGCTAGGGAGCTCGCTTCCGCTGAAATTCTTTTAAAATAAATTACACCTTTGCTGAATTTCCCAGCAGAAACTTTCTCTACGTTTCTCGTTAAGCGAGAGAACATGTACTCACCCCCAGTCTTAGAATGTGGCGATATACACACGCATGGTTGGAGCATCATGTACTTTACAATGCCCTCTCAGTTTTCACAAGAACAAGTAACTAATTGGGTGGTTTGTTTCTCCACCGTTGGAGCTAAACGATGCTACAGCTAATTTCTAGCTGGATATCAGCCGCTGTGAACGCCGTGTTCACACAAATTACTCCTCTGCGTCGTACAGAGCGTTATGCTCTCCGTTCTGCTGTTGACGCCAGTTCAGAGAAGAATCCCCGAAAATTTCTGTCTTCTGTCACTCATAGCCCAACTGTCTCCCCACCTGGGTTCTTTCGTTCTTCACTTCACGGCATTTTTCGACCAATAGGAGCGTTCCTCTTATTTTGTGGAAACTCTCTCTACCAATCGCAAGGTCCCTACTATTAAATTGCACCGAAACTTTGGCTCTTTTCCCCTTCCTAGCGCGTTCCCGAAAATCGGACGTTTCGTGCCAGTTCCAGAGACCTAAATGCGAACATTGACTCTCTCGTGTGTATGCCACTCGCTGGACATGTGATCGAAAATGCCATTTTTTAAATGAATTACTTTTTACATTCGAAGCCATCTACAGGATGTTCAGAAATTCTCGATACAAGCTTTCAGGGCTTGTAGAGTAGAGTAAATACATAATCATTTGAATAGGAACCGTTGTCCGGAAACGTACCATTTGCGATCTACAACGATTTCAGTTCAGATGTTTAACTCCTCCACTTCTAGTTGAGGTGGTGAAATACGCATAACGCAATACAGTTGTTAGGTAACACTTCGAAAAGGAAGACAACGAAACATCCATTTATTACTTAAGCACATCTGTTTGTATTAATATTTATGCATTACATGTTTACATTATTCCAAAACAAAAAAGTACTCAGCAAGCGGTACATACAGAACAATACCAATGCATTACAACAGGGGCTCGATGTCGCGACCCCCATCGTTGTTACAGATGTCGTACCTGCGAAGCATGTTTTGGTACGCACGTTTCATCCACCTGGTGTCTCTTCAGTCTATAGTGCAGAGACCAGAACTCGGGCCAGCAGATCTTCCTCTGTCCCTACAGGAATCTTGTAAATTAAACTTTGCATACGACCCTACAAGAAGTAATCCAAAGGAGTTAAGTCCTGGGACCGCGGCATCTCGGCAGCCACGCAATTGGACCGCCTCGGTCTATCCGTCTTTCACCATATCCTCTGTCGAGATGTCTCCGAAACGAGCGTGAAAAGTGAGCTGGTGCACTATCATGAAAAATTTCGGATGACCCTCTGACCCACTGACGTCAGCCTGTCTACCCTATAGGATGCGTGGACAACCCACTCTGGGACATTTTTCTTTGCATCGACAGACGTGGAAGTGTTACACATCTGACCTGAAACCGTGGTAGAACGGAAATTTTACGTTCCCGGGCATGTGTTCCTACTCAAAATTTATGTACTCACTCCACTCTTGAAATTGTAGAGGCAGTAACGGGAATTTCCCAACACCCTGTATGTGTCATTGCCATTGTACCCAAGAAATGACTGCGTGCCACTGTGGTTAGTTTAGTTAATACATTCATCAGAAGTTGGAAGCTCTGCTTTGTTTCTCATCTATTTACTCAGAAGTCTGCTGAGTACCAACAGCTAATCTCAATAACAGCAGTATGATGATCTTCCTTTTTGTTTAGCCTGTATTACTTGCAGTATCTGACATCACTGAATTAAAGTCGTTAGTATCCGGCTGAAGCTACCTTTCGCGTAACAGGGACTTCTAAAAGAGGTTGTGCAAGTTATCTGTACCAGAAGACCTGCATGACGTTGTAAGATCTGCTACGTTTACTAATAAATATGGAGTAATCGACTTAAATAAAAAAAAAATTCATTGATATTTAGTCTGCTGCCGATTCCTGGGTAGCAACAAAAAAGTAAGAGATCTCAACGTAACTTATGGTTCTTAGCAAGGAATCATAGAAGTGAAATATCTCTCCAGCGAATGGGAAACTTGGATAACTGTTAATGTTTTACAGAAGGACGTAGAGGTTTCTAATATCAGAAATGTAGTATACAACGGAACTGAAGAGTGAAGAGTACTCAGCAAAGAAAAAAAGAAGACTTGTTACCAATGATGGCACATCTGGATGAAAAATACAGACCATTTTACGGAAACTGGGCTGATTCTAGTGTGAAATGATTAGTACATTGAGTTTATTTCAAGTGGTGCACTGGTACTAAGACTGAAAGTACCTTTGGCACTTGGTTGGCAGTAGAAGGTTGTACACACTTAGCAATGTTTAGTATTTCAGACTAATTAATTCATAATACTTATGTGGCATGCAATATCATTAATCAAATATAACAATTTACCTACAGATGCACTTGTATTTATTGTACACATTATCTCATATTAGAATTTATAATGAGAGCTCGTTTGATATATTTTTTAACATAACCTCCAAACAACTTTTTGCCACTTAAAAGATTTTTGGGTTACACGTTTCAACTGTCGAAATTGACTTTGAAGAATAAATATTAATTTATGAGAATCTGGCTCTTGAAAACTTTTTCCCAAGTAAAACATAGATAGCTCCTTCCAAGTTCTCCGTATGAGAAAATACAGGTAGAGTAACATGCGTCAGTGGCATCATCCAACGAGTTTTGTAAGTTTCCAGAACGAATTTTCACTCTGCAGCGGAGTGTGCTTCTGATTTGAAACTTTCTGGCAGATTTAAATGTGTTTCGAACTGGGTCACTAAAATAGGACCCTTGCCTTTTCTGAGAAAGTGCACTGTGACTGAACTATCTGAACACGACTAATGAGACCACATAAGAGCATTGCTTCCGCCATTACGTCTCTCCCATCTTGCAAATTTAACGGAAGTTCTCCAGAACTTTTGTTTCTTTTATTACACATCATTGCTCTTGCGTATGTTTCCCACTTTACCCACCGCGTTCCCCGAGGTGAACGTAAAGTTTCCTGGCCGACACTATTGTCAACAGACCGGTGCAGAACTGACCATGTGGGACGGCGTTTGCCCTGACGTACACTACTGGTGCAGTACACGGAAGAGTTGCAAAACCTGCAGCAGACATGTCTCTGACCGCCTCTGTGCTCTACTGCAAGGCTGCAGTAGAGATACGAAGAATCCATGGCAGCGAGCGGATTGCATGCGGTTGAAAACGTATGCACGCCAGAAACTAAAATTTTGTCTGCTGCACAAAAAACTAAGAGTGATAGTCAATAAGTAATCCAAGACTTTTTTTTCGAAAAGCAGATTGGTTTTCTTCAGGATTCCAATTCACTATATTATTACCCACTCGTTTGGCTACAAAACCCTACTATTCAACACAATCTCCGTTCAGTGCCATGGCCAGACGCCACCTTACTGGGAAGGGATGTAAACTCGCATGGTACCACTACATTGTTCGACGTCGGAGCCAACGTCTTGTTGCATCAATAACCTCCCTATCATCCACATACTGCTTCCCTCTGTGGTTCCTTCATTGGAGCAAACACATGGAAGTAGGAAGGTCCGAAATCAGGGCTGTAGGTGGGTGAGGAAGAACAGTCTAATGAAGTTTTGTGAACTCTTCTCGGGTGGTCAGACTTGTATGAGGAGTTGCGTTGTCGTAGGGAAGGAGAAGTTTGTTAGCATGTTTGTGGCGACGAATAAGCTGAACTCGTTTCTTCAGTTTCCTAAGAGTAGCACACTGCACTTCAGAGTTGATCTTTGCAGCTTCAGGGAGGGCATGAAACTGAATAACCCCAGCAGAGCCACAGAAGACCGTAGCGAAGACTTTACCGGATCCGTGGGTTGCCGTTTTGTTTCCGATTCTAAGTGATAAACCCAAGTTTCATCGCCTCTGACGATGTTAGATGAAAAATTGTCACCGTCAGCCTCGTAATGCGCAAGCAGCTCCGCACAGAATGCTCTTTATGGTCTTCTGTTAGGAGGTGAAGGCTCCAGGGGGAGCACACATCTCTTGAGTACTCTAACAGGTGGACGAGTCTTACAATTTAAAAAGGAGCGGTCTGATTGTGAAATGTCGATCACCTCGAATCAGTGTTCGCAGACTCAGGAAATAGGAGAGGTTTGCGCGTCCTTTTTTGTGATTGTCCAGCCCAACGACTTACCGTCCTTTTATTCACTGCCAGGTCTGCGCAAACATTCTACGAGTGCCTATCATATCTGCGACGCTCTGAGTTTCGTCTAAGAGAAACTCAATGACAACTTCGTTTTTGAATCACATCTCCGTTACAGACGATGTTTTGAAGGCTACTTATAGCCCTACCACCTATCGGAACTTCATGAAACTATTGGGGCTTTACAGAATTATTTCACGGTGACCCACAGCAAATTTCGTATTTTTACAACTGAAACTGGTGGAGAAAAAAATGTGTTGCATTAATTACGGAACACCCCTTATAAGGCGAGAAGCAGGGAACCATACAGTAATTATTCTCTCTAACAAAATTGTGCATCAAGATGCAGTGAAGATACTTACTAAAGGACTAAGTTTCGCAGCCATTCCAAAAATGATACGAATATCAGCTCCGTGGAGCATTTTGCAACTTCTGTTCCACTGAAAGTAGCAGAAGAGGTTCACCGCGAAAGCACTTACAGAGCTGCCAATGTTTCGATCCATCATCTCAAGCAAAGAATGAGTGTCATTTAGAAATCTGTGGGAAGACGAGGCAGCTACAGTTCTATCATTTCGGAAAGAAGATCTACAGTCCTGATCAAGAAATTATAATCAACGACTTTCTCCTCCGAATGCCAGAATATTTTGTTGACTCCGACCTACGTAGGGAGAAATGACTATCACGGTAAACTAATAGCTCACATGAAAAGATTTAGTTGCTTATTTTCCCAACATGATATTCAACAGTGCTGCGATAGAGAAACAGTCGAAGTAGCTCTATGCAGCATCTTCCAAACAGTTGTTTTAATTGCAGAACAATGATGTACATATAGATGGAGACGATTTTCAGTCTTTAGAATGCCGTTGCCTACAGACAGTTAGATAATAATACAGAGTGGAAGGTGATGACTCCCCTCTTCTTTGAGTCAGTCTTACCACGTAACACTGAAGGATCGTAGAACATGAGTAGACATGCCATCACAGCTGTTGTAGCCTTCCTAATATTGAAGCTCTGCTTCCTATGTCACGACACCTGGAATACACAGGATCCATCGCACCGCAAAGCTGGCACTGGGTGAGGATGCCACGAGATGTCATATTAACTAAAAATCAGAAGAACTGACAACACGCACGGGCGAGGGAACCAGGAAGCCACAATCCTTATTAAGACTCAAATAAAGAACGTTCCTTATCATCCACTGGCCACACAGGAAGTCAAGCAGCAAAGTTGGTAGTACTTCAGCATGACGACGCACGCAAAAAAAAAGAGAAAACATTTCCCTAAGACACACGTGCAAAGCATTCCTTTAAGACTCATAGTAATATTGACGCACTTACAGAGCAGCTGGAAAAATACCTAAATCGCATTCTCAGCAAATACATGAAACCACATTCACAATTACGTACACTTTGTACATCACCTCAGTCATTTACAGCCAGTTTCGATGCAGTCTTTCTCTTTACGATAGTCCAACTTCCTGAATTCTTGGAGCTAATCGCTGAAAATATCTACGATTGTGTCACTGAATTCTTCGTAAATATTGTTGACAATGAGAATCTTTCGGTAGGTGTATGACCCTGTGATTGTGATCATGTACTCTCTAAAACTGATATAGAACTTGAGTAAAGTGACTGTGGAACCTTTATTTCTGAGTATATGTAACAGAATGTATTGAAATCAGTGGTGAAATGGGTAAGCTGGAAGAAAGTCTATTGAAGCATAGAGGAGTAGATACTTTCTGAAAGACGTAGTAGCTACTTTAGCGAGTGAGAAGATTGTACGAGAAGTGCACACTGTTGGTAGATTTTCGTACAGCAGATGCTCGGAAATGAGCATATGTATAGATAGATTAAGGGGTTTATGCAGTCCTCGCTGCATGAGCCCAAACCTTAAATGCTGTAATGACTGAGCTTAGGAAATAAATTAGAATTTTTGTCACGCCCAGGACTTGAACCCAGGTCTCCTTGCTTACTAGGTACGTAACGTGCCACCGTCTTCTCTAACACAAACTTCAATGCACACCTTGAGCTTATTTTCCCCTTCTCAGATCTTCACTATTTCCGAGGCTCTCTGATATCGGAATAACACCACAGCATTGGACCTAAAGGGGAAATCCTGCCTGTACCTCAGGCTTAGGTGATGTATAAATTTGATATAATTAAATTTTCCTGGATACATTTGAGTCTCATCTTTATCTACGATAATAATTGTGTCCAAACGGTATGTTTCCTACATGGGTTCCTGTTCGGTATATTATGAACTCTCTTCTTGCTACAAGTACTAGAAGTTTATAATAGGAATTTCCGAACAGCCAAAAGACCAGATAGAATGTTCCAGGATGTTCATAGACAGCCTGCTGCTTACTGTATCATAGTCTTATTTCGATGATAGGAACACTTGTGATCACTGGAATTCTGGAGTGACAATCTCTAATCCAGCGTCAGCAAGAAACACAGACTTTCTGTCTTGCATCACAGAATATAGATAATGCTAACATGGAGACGCTCGGTCGACGCCTGCTTTCAGCAGAGGCATGAGTGCAGCCGTGGTGTGCACGGGGTAAGCACAGAGAGTGCGGTCCATCCCCCTCCTGCAGGCCGGCCCCACTGCAGCCCATCCGCAGCTAAACGGAACGCTGCCCACACGTCACCTCTCACAGGCAGAAACACCCTCTCCCCCTCCCCCAGCCCCAGTTCCCTTCATACACGCACACAAACTACACTCCTGGAAATAGAAAAAAGAACACATTGACACCGGTGTGTCAGACCCACCATACTTGCTCCGGACACTGCGAGAGGGCTGTACAAGCAATGAACACACTCACGACACAGCGGACACACCAGGAACCTCGGTGTTGGCCGTCGAATGGCGCTAGCTGCGCAGCATTTGTGCACCGCCGCCGTCAGTGTCAGCCAGTTTGCCGTGGCATACGGAGCTCCATCGCAGTCTTTAACACTGGTAGCATGCCGCGACAGCGTGGACGTGAACCGTATGTGCAGTTGACAGACTTTGAGCGAGGGCGTATTGTGGGCATGCGGGAGGCCGGGTGGACGTACCGCCGAATTGCTCAACACGTGGGGCGTGAGGTCTCCACAGTACATCGATGTTGTCGCCAGTGGTCGGCGGAAGGTGCACGTGCCCGTCGACGTGGGACCGGACCGCAGCGACGCACGGATGCACGCCAAGACCGTAGGATCCTACGCAGTGCCGTAGGGGACCGCGCCGCCACTTCCCAGCAAATTAGGGACACTGTTGCTCCTGGGGTATCGGCGAGGAGCATTCGCAACCGTCTCCATGAAGCTGGGCTACGGTCCCGCACACCGTTAGGCCGTCTTCCGCTCACGCCCCAACATCGTGCAGCTCGCCTCCAGTGGTGTCGCGACAGGCGTGAATGGAGGGACGAATGGAGACGTGTCGTCTTCAGCGATGAGAGTCGCTTCTGCCTTGGTGCCAATGATGGTCGTATGCGTGTTTGGCGCCGTGCAGGTGAGCGCCACAATCAGGACTGCATACGACTGAGGCACACAGGGCCAACACCCGGCGTCATGGTGTGGGGAGCGATCTCCTACGCTGGCCGTACACCTCTGGTGATCGTCGAGGGGACACTGAATAGTTCACGGTACATCCAAACCGTCATCGAACCCATCGTTCTACCATTCCAAGACCGGCAAGGGAACTTGCTGTTCCAACAGGACAATGCACGTCCGCATGTATCCTGTGCCACCCAACGTGCTCTAGAAGATGTAAGTCAACTACCCTGGCCAGCAAGATCTCCGGATCTGCCCCCATTGAGCATGTTTGGGACTGGATGAAGCGTCGTCTCACGCGGTCTGCACGTGCAGCACGAACGCTGGTCCAACTGAGGCGCCAGGTGGAAATGGTATGGCAAGCCGTTCCACAGGACTACATCCAGCATCTCTACGATCGTCTCCATGGGAGAATAGCAGCCTGCATTGCTGCGAAAGGTGGATATACACTGTACTAGTGCCGACATTGTGCATGCTCTGTTGTCTGTGTCTATGTGCCTGTGGTTCTGTCAGTGTGATCATGTGATGTATGTGACCCCAGGAATGTGTCAATAAAGTTTCCCCTTCCTGGGACAATGAATTCACGGTGTTCTTATTTCAATTTCCAGGAGTGTACATTACAACTTCAACCCAGTCATTTTTCCTCCTCTTGAGACAGAAAATGAAACAAATAGGAAAACTTAGAAAAAAACACTGTTTCAAATACTGATGAAGTGAAACATAATCTTAACTGTTTCCCCTGGATTTACACGTACGTAAAATAGCTATTTATTACTGAACGTTGCACATAACAAATACTGCACATTATCAAATATAGATTTTAAATGGTTCAGATGGCTTTGAGCACTGTGGGACTTAACATCTATAGTCATCAGTCCCCTAGAACTTAGAACTACTTAAACCTAACTAACCTAAGGACATCACACAACACCCAGTCATCATGAGGCAGAGAAAATCCCTGACCCCGCGGGGAACCGAACCCGGGCGCGAGAAGCGAGAACGCTACCACACGACCGATAGATTTTAACTAAACACAAAATCAACCTATTTCTTATGAGAATCTTTGTTTAACTGATAACAAAATCTTCTTATGTTCACAATAAAAACATGAAGAACTAATAACGTCACAAAGAGTGTAATAATATCCAGTATTGTACTCCATGACAAAACAAGAATGACACACAGTTTAAAATATGTACATGAGTTTGAATACCTATGAAAAATGTAAACTGCTCATGAAATATATTTCCTTGGTGGCCTGTATTCTTGTCTTACTTTTTGTGTGAGCAAATTGTCCATTGTTTTCGGAAAATTAATATTTCGTGCTCTTTCATTTTCAACATCTCTGACAAAAGGCCATCCTCCACTGGGTCCTTATTTTCATCGTGCCAGCTGAAGCGCTTTCCTCTTACATCGTGTTTCAGCGGACCGTGGGAGGCGCCGGGCGACGTCTGCGGGCTATAGGGCAGATGCTCAAGTTGCTCTCGCTTGAACTGGGCCATTTGTGCGACGCGCTTTATCGTGGAGCAGAATCATTCCGCCCGTGAGCAGACCAGGCCGGTTGCTCTCGACGGACACAGAGGATACGGATTGTCGCACAGTACACGTCACTGTTAACGGTTTCGCTGTGCTAGAGGAATTGTATTAGGGCACGTCCTCGAAATTTTTAGGGAGAGGTGAGGACACTGCAATCGCGGGGAAATTTCAAACGATTTGGTTATGTCGTGGCGCACTTTTCATTTTTACACTTCTTATATGACGAGGGTTACCCAGAAAGTAGAGCACCGCTTGTTTTTCTTCAACAATTCGTTACTGAACATAAAGAGAATTACACACACGAAAGGTGCTTTATCTATACACCCTATTTTTCACGTAGTCTCCATCCAGTTCTATGGCCTTTTTCCAGCGCGAAACAGGGGCTTGTACGCCCTGTCGGTACCAATCCTTGTCCATGTGGCGGAGGCAGTGCTTCAGTGTGTGAATCACCTCCTCATCGTTCTCAAAATGTCTTCCACGAATAGCATCCTTTAATGGCCGAAAGAAGTGGAAGTTCAAGGGGGCTAGGTCAGGGCTGCAGGGTGGATGGAGTAGCACTGTCAAACCAGGTTTTGTGATGTGTTCAACAGTCCCAGACTTGTGTGGGGTCGAGCGTTATCGTGCTGCAGAGAAACGTTTCCTGGGTTGCTGTGCCGCCGAAGTTGCCAGGAGCGCGTCTTCACTTTTGTTAATGTGTTGACATATTCTTCTGAATTAATGGTACCGGCCCTTGGCACCACATCAATGAGAATCACACCTTGACTGTCCCAGAACACGATATCACGACCTTACCGGTGGAACTGTCGCTCTGTATTTTTTCTTCTGCTGTGAGTCGGAATGGTGCCACTCCATCGACTGTAGTTTTATTTCGGGCTCAAACCCAGGTTTCATCACCTGTTACAATCCGGGACAAGAAGGTCTTCCCGTCAGCCTCAAAACGTTGCAAAAAATCAAGATAAATGTTTTTGCTGTGCGAGTTGTGGTCCACCGCGGAACCCATCATGCACACACTTTTTGAATACCCGAGAGTCGCGAAAAACTGCATACACACTTCCTTTGCTAACTGACAGATAGAGCGCCAATTTCCGAGTCGTAATGCGTCGGCCAGTCGGAGTGGCCCAGCGGTTCTAGGCGCTACAGTCTGGAACCGCGCGACCGGTCCCTCGCCTCCATTTCCGTCTTTATGTTCAGGCTAATCGCAGGAAATACTGTAGGGAATTCCATGCGATTTTCACTAACAGGTAGACTGATTCACGAGGAAGGATTGAATGTATAATTTTCTGTCGCTAAGCTACGATAGGTATCTAATGTATGTCAGTTCCATGTTTAGTTGGCATTTGGAGTGACATCTCGTGGCAATGGTG
The DNA here is from genome assembly GCF_023897955.1 of Schistocerca gregaria. Lineage (NCBI taxonomy): Eukaryota > Metazoa > Arthropoda > Insecta > Orthoptera > Acrididae > Schistocerca > Schistocerca gregaria. The sequence continues at coordinate 7,309,845 of NC_064924.1, read as the reverse complement.
GGAACTACATGCTGGTAAGTTATAGAGGAGACGGTATCTGGTGGGAAACTCAGTAAACAGCCACCGCAGATCCATAGAGCAGTGAATCATGATCAGACTCTTCGTCGATCCTGTTGTTGTAGCGGTAAAGCGAGTGTCTGGAAACCGAAGAGTCTCGAGACTGGTTGCTGGTTGGACCACCGCCTCCTCCGATCTGCCTTTTAGCCTACCCTCCACCTCTCAATGATGTCGAGATCTGCTTGAAACGACACATGGTTTGGACTCCACGTTAAACTGTAGGCCCCGTTTCCTAGGCAGATAACTAAGTGGGAGACTCGCAAGCCGCCGTAGTGCCAACCAATCGAAAGACTTGCACCAGGCCACGGAGCAACACGAAATTATTGTTACGAGAATATATATATATATATATATATATATATATATATATATATATATATATATATACTCCTGGAAATTGAAATAAGAACACCGTGAATTCATTGTCCCAGGAAGGGGAAACTTTATTGACACATTCCTGGGGTCAGATACATCACATGATCACACTGACAGAACCACAGGCACATAGACACAGGCAACAGAGCATGCACAATGTCGGCTCTAGTACAGTGTATATCCACCTTTCGCAGCAATGCAGGCTGCTATTCTCCCATGGAGACGATCGTAGAGATGCTGGATGTAGTCCTGTGGAACGGCTTGCCATGCCATTCCCACCTGGCGCCTCAGTTGGACCAGCGTTCGTGCTGGACGTGCAGACCGCGTGAGACGACGCTTCATCCAGTCCCAAACATGCTCAATGGGGGACAGATCCGGAGATCTAGCTGGCCAGGGTAGTTGACTTACACCTTCTAGAGCACGTTGGGCGGCACGGGATACATGCGGACGTGCATTGTCCTGTTGGAACAGCAAGTTCCCTTGCCGGTCTAGGAATGGTAGAACGATGGGTTCAATGACGGTTGGGATGTACCGTGCACTATTCAGTGTCCCCTCGACGATCACCAGAGGTGTACGGCCAGTGTAGGAGATCGCTCCCCACACCATGATGCCGGGTGTTGGCCCTGTGTGCCTCGGTTGTATGCAGTCCTGATTGTGGCGCTCACCTGCACGGCGCCAAACACGCATACGACCATCATTGGCACCAAGGCAGAAGCGACTCTCATCGCTGAAGACGACACGTCTCCATTCGTCCCTCCATTCACGCCTGTCGCGACACCACTGGAGGCGAGCTGCACGATGTTGGGGCGTGAGCGGAAGACGGCCTAACGGTGTGCGGGACCGTAGCCCAGCTTCATGGAGACGGTTGTGAATGGTCCTCGCCGATACCCCAGGAGCAACAGTGTCCCTAATTTGCTGGGAAGTGGCGGTGCGGTCCCCTACGGCACTGCGTAGGATCCTACGGTCTTGGCGTGCATCTATGCGTCGCTGCGGTCCGGTCCCAGGTCGACGGGCACGACATCGATGTACTGTGGAGACCTCACGCCCCACGTGTTGAGCAATTCGCCGGTACGTCCACCCGGCCTCCCGCATGCGCACTATACGCCCTCGCTCAAAGTCCTTCAACTGCACATACGGTTCACGTCCACGCTGTCGGGACATGCTACCAGTGTTAAAGACTGCGGTGGAGCTCCGTATGCCACGGCAAACTGGCTGACACTGACGGCGGCTGTGCACAAATGCTGCGCAGCTAGCGCCATTCGACGGCCAACACCGCGGTTCCTGGTGTGTCCGCTGTGCCGTGCGTGTGATCATTGCTTGTACAGCCCACTCGCAGTGTCCGGAGCAAGTATGGTGGGTCAATCAATTTAAGATCTTCGTCACAGCCAGTAGAATATAATAAAAGATTTTATTGCTACGCATACATGAATAAAATATTTTATATTGTAGAATAAAGTATTCAGCTGCGATTAAATGTTGTCAGTCATAGGTACACAGATATGTCATTTTAAGCCAAGTTACAAGTTTTGTTAGCATCTTGCCATCCCAAAGTATTTCTCTCCTGGTTAAGTAGTTTGTCCAACTGTCATTTAATGCCAGGTTTTTCTGTGAGCGCAAGTGCATGAATTGTCGCACTGGTAAAACAACGGATTCGTGTTCAGGAGGACGCCCACTCAGACTGACGTTTTCGGCGATTATCCGCCAAATGGAATTCGACCGATTTCCTTGCCCGTCCTTCTTCTATCCGAGTCTGCGACCCGTCTCTAATGACTCGATGTCAACGGGAACGCAACTCCTAGTCATCCATCATTGTTTCTGAAAGCGCTGTTCCTAAGCAGTCATATACAGATAGCTGCCATGTAGATACCATCAGACTGTAAGCCCTTAGGTGCTATATTAATTCCTTCTAGTGCTTTATAATGCATCTGAGAAGGTTAAGATTATCTCTTCAAGATTTACTGATAATTTTTAAATTTTGTCACTATAGGATGCCGTGACAAAAAATTTGTTTATGCTCTCGTCTGTTTTCGAAATACAGTGCTCATTCTTGCTCAATCTCTTGCCCTCCACAGCACCTTTCAAGACTAAAATTACCATGTAACTTGCTTTCTTTTGCACACCATCGTCTACGCCATTCCTGACGAATGTTCTGTCAAGGCCTCGTTCGAAATACTGCCTTACATCTCGTCCCCTACACTTTTACACTGAAGCGCCAAAGAAACTGTTATGGACGTATTCAACTACAGAGATATGTAAAAAGGCAGAAAACGGCGCTGCGGTCGGTAACGCCTATATAAGACAAAAATGGTTCAAATGGCTCTGAGAACTATGGGACTTAACTTCTAAGGTCATCAGTCCCCTAGAACTTAGAACTACTTAAACCTAACTAACCGAAGGGCTGTCATTGAACTGCTGATAACTAAAGACATGTTACCTTGTCAGATGAGTCTTGTTACAAATAGTATCGAGCGGATGGACGTGTAGGGGTATGGAGACAACCTTATGAATCCATGGACCCTGCATGTCAGCAGGGGACTGTTCAAGCTGTTGGAGGTTCTGTAATGGTGTGGAGCGTGTATAGTTGGAGTGATATGGAACTTATGATATGTCTAGACACGACTGTGACAGATGAGCGTCCTGTCTGATCAGCTGCACCCATTCATGTCCATTGTGCATTCCGACGGACTTGGGTAATTCCAGCAGTACAATGCGACACTCCACACGCCCAGAATTGCTACAGAGTAGCTCCAAGAACACTCTTGTGAGCTTAAACACTTCCACTGGCCACCAAACTCCCCAACAGGAACACTATTGTGCATATCTTAGAGTCCTTGCAACGTGCATTTCAGGAGAGATCTCAACCCTGTCGTAATCTTACGGATTTATGGACAGCCGTGCGGGATTCACGGTGTCAGTTCCCTCCAGCTCTATTTCAGACATTAGTCGGGTCCATGCCTCGTCGTGTTGCGCCACTTCTACTTGCTCGTTGAGCCCCTACACAGATGTACTAGCTTCTTTGGCTCTTCAGTGCATTTATTGTGTCAACTGATGTTCGTATCCTACTGCAGATTGATGTTTGACCTTGGCAAAGAAGATAAATGATTTGCATATTTCTGGGTCAGAATTATTTTCAAAAAAGCTTCTAATTTTTTATACCTCATTTTTCGTTCCCACTTCAGTTTTTATTTCTTATACCAGAGGCACTGTATCCACAGCGGATCACCCATGTCTCACAACGTAATTATGGCGTTACTACATTGTCCAATGACATTAATATGAACACGTATCACAAACCTTTTTGCAGCACGGACCGCTGCAGGACGTTGTGGAGACATCCGATTCGAATGCCGTGGCCGGCTGCGCTGGGTTTCTCGATTGTGGATACGTGGCGGGAACAGTCCTATCGAGGTGATCCCACAGCTTCTCGATTTCATTAAATCCGGCGAGTTTGGTAGCCGGAGGAGTACGGTAAACTCATCCTGGTGCTCTTCGAATCACGCACGCACTGTGCGGGCTGTGTGACACGTTGCATTGTCCTGCTGGTAGATGCCATCGTGTCGAGGAAAAACTAAGGGCATTTAGGAGTGTACATGATCCACAAGGACAGATGCATACTTGATGTGATCCACCATACCTTCCAGCATGAAAAGGTCACCCAGAGAATGTCACAAAAACATTCCCCAGTCATTAAAGCTCCGTTCTCTCATTGCGAAAACGAATGCACCTTTTTCTGTGTCCCCCGAGTCATGGTATGTCTATATTCACCGTTCTGGCTCTCTGTCTCTGTCTCTCTCTCTCTCTCTCAGAATGGATTGGTGGTCAGCGGCTCGTATTGTTACTCAATAAATATACTGTAACAATAGTTAGAAAGCGGAAATTGTTGTACAAACGTAGAATTTTGAAATGAAATAATGCCTATTGACATTAACAAACTAAAAGCAGGTTAAATTAGAATGTCAGTGGCGTCTGTTGTAGAATTCTAGTGCGAGTCGTTTAAGAGATAACCAATTTTGATAATTTTTCACACCGGCACTTGATTGTGGCATTCGGTCTGCGCAGTTGCTACGTACGGTGTTGTTATGTTTGCTTACAGTGGGTTTGTGCATTCTTTGAGCGCACTGCGACTTGCTAATTAAATGTTCAGATGCGAGTGAAATCTTATGGGACTTTACTGCTTAGGTCATCAGTCCCGAAGCTTACACACTACTTAACCTAAATTATCCTAAGGACAAACACACACACCCATGCCCGAGGGAGGGCTCGAATCTCCGCCGGGATCAGCCGCACAGCCCATGACTGCATCGTCCTAGACCGCTCGGCTAATCCCGCGCGGCCTTGCTAATTAGTTAGTGTGTAACAGTCCAAGTAGTAGGTCGTGGGATTTACTAACGCAGAAAAAGCCAACATGCTCATGCTGTATGGAGATTGTAGGAAGAATGCAGTTCGTTATTATACGGTGAACGCGGCAAGATACCAAAACAGGCGTCAAACTTCTCGGCAATTATTTACCAACATCTTAAACCAGTTAAGTGAAAGCGGTAGTGGTACATGTAGACAACATAACAGAAGGAAACACGTGAAAACAGAAAGCGGGGGGTAATTAATGTTATTGCTGCTGTTGGAGTTGACCCGCTCGTTTAGCTCCAACGCAATCGCAGGAGGAAGTGACACGAGTCAGGCTAGTTTCCATTTACATAGGTTGCAACTCCATCGCATCTCTCTCCATCAACAGCTGCAGGGAAACGATATGAGAGCGGTATTAACTTCAGTACATGGACATTAAGACAGTATGCTCCAGATGCATCATGCGCCTTGCTTAGTGATGAAGCCACTCCTGGTCTGCTGACAATCCCCGTTGACTTCGTCAACTGGAACGTCAGCGACGATGGAGTGTTAACGTGTGATGTGGTATAGTGAAGCATCATCTTATAGGCCTATTTCTCATAGATGGAACACTGAACACGCACAAGTATCGCAGCCTCCTTGCACACCATCTTCAACAGATGCTAGAACACGTTCCCTTGCAGACTAGGAGGAACCTGTGGTACCGAAATGGTAGCTGTGCAGCCCGTAGTGCACGAAGTACCACAGTAGGTATTGTACGAGTACTACGAGATGTTCCCAAATGCAGAATAAGATCTTCGACACTGCAATCAAATTCAGGATGCTGAGGACCTGTACCTTCACTGGCCCGTTCCCCATGTTAGAAGCCTATAGAATGTTTTGTGTGGAGAAAGCTGAAAGATGCTGTCTGTAAGGACATACCAACTACACTAAACGATAGGCAAAGACGTATTACTGATCCTTAGTCGGACATCTCCGCTGAAATGCTAGCAGTTGTGCAGCAGTCGTTCTATACCAGGCTGGAAGCGTGTATTGCCGCTGCCGGTGGTGGTTTTGAACACTACTTGTGATGATCAGTTGTCTCGTTACTGGTCAGATTCCTCATAACTAGGGAATTCGCTTGTGTTGTTCTTTAGTGTGTGCTACCATAGGTATAGTACAACTGTCAGTGCAGGGACTTTTCAATATACGACATTTCGTAAACGACTCGTACTAGAATCCTACAACGAACACCACTGACGTTCTAATTAACCCTCCTTTTAATTTTTTAACGTCAATAGGTATAGTTCCATTTACAAAGCGCCTGTTTGCACAAAAAATACAATTTCTAGGTATTATTACAATCTGTTTATTGTCTAACGGTATGGGCCCATGGCTACTGATCCATTCTGTGAAAACCGCACGTCAGTAGAACGTTTCATTTCCGCAATATTTGTGGTGCAGGTTCTAGGCGATTAGCCCTATATATAGAGGGAGGGGAAAACAAAAGTGGCCCGGACGAGTAGACTCTATTGAACATGAAATTGTGGCAGCATTAACGGAGGAGGAAAAAATCTGGCCATATAGCTGGCCGAACCTTGGAGCACATTTACACAGTCTGACAGAGTAGCTAGCGGAGGTCAGTCTGGTCGCGGTCTTATCTGGCCACCCAGGACACCTGGTCTGTAAGACTGCGATTACTATGGGTGGGAAGCCCTCAAATCTAAAAGTGTGTCGCAAGAACCCTGATAGTCTTCAAGAACTGCAGCAGAACATTTCGGATGAGATTGCAGCAATTCCAGCAGTCCAGCTTCGATCCGTCTTCAGCCACTGGCTGACCAGGACCCAAAAGTGCCAAGAGATGAATGGCGGTCACTTTCAGCATCTGCTGTAATCAAGTTTGTACTTTATTTTCTTTTCTCTGCAGTGTTTCTTGCCGGACAACTTTCGTTTGCCCCACAGCCATACTGCTAGTGCTACCATCTTTGCTTTGTTATTGCTTGCTGACGTCGAAGACAGGTGGTGGTCACATTGATCTCACTGGATCGCATATCATCGCTGTATAAAAAAATGGTGCAAGTGGCTCCAATCTCTGTAGGACTTTACATTTGAGGTCATCAGTCCCCTGGGCTTAGAACTACTTAAACCTAACTAACCTAAGGACATCACACACATCCATGCCCGAGGCAGGATTCGAACCTGCTACCGTAGCAACAGCGCAGTTCCACACTGAAGCGCCTAGAACCGGTCGGCCTCAGCGGACGGCTACCGCTCTATAATTTCCTTAACTGTACGACACTTATTCCCATGTATCCTCAAAGAGTAAACAGCGCAGTTCTCAACAATACAAGCGTCTCTGCTGCGACCCATACCGCTGTTAGGCAACGGTCTGTGACGAGGCGACTGGGACGCAGCATGAATGCATCCGTTGGTAGTCGGCAAAACCTCAAGAAAACCCTGGAATGGAGCAAGAATATGGAACAACGGCAGCAGTCAGAAGGTATGCCGTAAACTTGAGCATCTGTTTCCCGCAAATCCGTCGCACCCAAAATACAGGCGTCAAATCGACTGCACCTCTCTGCGGACGCATAAAACCAATTTTCACAGGCATGTATATTTAATGAAAATAAGATCTTCGACACTGCAATCACATTCAGGATAATTTTGTTTGTAAATCACTCATTCTGACTATTAATCCTGGTTTGTCCGAGAGAGTTTGTGTCGGATTAGCATGCATTTTGCAAGTCTTCAGAATTAATACAGAAAACTGTACATCATCTCATGAAGCTTCTGGTCCAAGTGATCTCTGTATTTTATCATACAGACATTGTTCTACAATCAGAGCGTGTGACCTTAATATCTGAAACCCAGATTTTCCGTGCACATTTCATAAAATGTAGTATATTTTTTGTAAGAATTCGTGACGATTAAATGTGAATTTCAAACATTTTTGTTTTAAATAACAGGTTTCTTCGTAACGGAATGAAATGCTATTTCAGATTTTTTTCTGCTAAGGTGTAATTGAATAATGTGAGTGAATTTTCATCTTTGTGCCAGTGTAGTTCATATCTTCAATCCAAATATAGTGCGCACCCGTTTACTTGGTTTCTCGTCTCTGCAGTACGGAAACAGTAGAGGTCCCCGAATTTCGAACTGCTGATACCCCAAAAAAGGAAAAAAAGTTCTGGGCTTACATTTCAGCAAGATAACAACTGCCTGAACATGGCGAGATTTTCTACTGCTTGTCTTCGTGCTTTCCAATCTCCGTATTGGTGACTAAGGTCCCTGGATCTCTCTCCAGCTGAGAATGGTTGGATCATTGTGCGCAAGATCCACCAACCACTTCGGGATTTTGGCGATCTAACGTTGAAGTTGGGCAGGATTTGGCACCATATTCCCCAGGAGGACATCCAACAACTCTGTCAATCAATGGCATACAGAATAACTGCCTGCATAAATGTCAGAGGTGGACCAACGCGTTATTGGCTCTTTTTACTTGCATAAATCATCCAATTTCTCTGAAGTTGTAATCATTTGTTTGTCTGTGGATGTATGTCATACATACCGGCACCTCATCCTAATTCCGATAATTATTTGTGGTGCGCCACTTTTTTTTTTTTTTAAGTGTATGTAAGTTGACTTCCCTCGCTTCCAGCCACGGCGATCAAATGATAGTTTGGCACTAAGCGTGATATCACAGACATCAGAGTTTAACTATGTGTTTCATTTCGGTGACAAGTAGTAATAAATTTAAGCCGTTTCAAATTCAGCTGCATACAACATTTCTGTATATCGTCTTACAAATTATGAGTATCTTGGAGAGATCTGGGGAGACTGAATAAGAGTCCTCTAAAAATTCTTACCGCCAAGCTGTCGCCTTCTAAAGTTGTGACCCCAGCGCAGAAGACAGTTCGGCGGCGGCTGTGCTATGCTGTCAAGTTGAGCCTGAGAGTGTGTTTTTTGACTGGGTGCCGCTTGCCCAGGTTAGTCTCTGTATCTACAGCGGGCAAGACCTGTAGTACTGACAATGACGGTAGGCGACACCTCTCATTAAAGAGTCGTGTTTGTATATATTTGAAATACTCACCCCTTTTACACTGTCTTTTACAGCACTCGACATAGCTTTCTTAATTGTACTGTAAATTTTCTGACAACTTCCAATACAGAGTACGACCTGCCCCTTGTGACGGTACGCCACATAAATATTGGCATTTTTATCGGTTGTAAACCGTAGTTAACGTATTTTATGAATATAATTAGTATAAAAGATACAGTTAATGTTTTTGAAACAACTGATATGCAGCGATAATTTAAGAGTGGCATCTTTATTTAATACATTTCAATGAAAATAAAAAAGGATCGGAAACACAAGCGATTGTACGGCCCAGGAGGAAGGACGGACTTTATAGTACACACACTGTTTTGTTTCACGATACGGAAGGCAGCCATTGGGCGGCTACACATATTTTATGTAAGTTATTCGGTATTCTGCTAAAATAAACTAATTATTGTTATCACAAATTGAACTTCTTTTAATAGTTGTCACTTCAAATGGTCGCAGCGGATAATTATTTTTAATAAGCATTTTTTCAGTAATTTGCGCTGAAGGTTGTATAAAAATTGTATTCACTGCTTTGAATCGTATCACCTAGCGTATATCAACGTAGAAAAGCATTTTCACAAATATGATAAAGATGAAAAGTCAAAGAGGAAATAAATTTTTGAAAGAGTACATATTTTCCCCAATTCACGTGATAGACTTCAAATCCATAAGTGCCTTGTACTACACACTTTCTAAACTGGCCTATGCTCTTCCTCAGGGTTCAAGCTACCTGCATACCAAATGCCTGATGCAGTTTTTCGCGCATCAGTGTTTATGACGAAGCAAAATATGCAAAAATTAAAATGGAAAAAGCCGATCATTCAAGTGAAGTCCTTCCTTGTACTAAAATAAACAAACCTGGTTTTGGGAACCATTCTAAGGTCAAGGTAAGTGAATTATTCAATCAGTTTTAGAGACCGTGATATTCCTGGTTGTGGCTGCCAGTATCTTATTTTGCTAGAAGGTGTTACTTGCATGTGGCGTGCATTGATATAATTTTGTAGGTAAATTTAGTGGTATATGTGAAGAGTCTATGAAAAATGTGTCGCGAATAGAGTTAGTAGTAAAGAAGAAATCAGTTAAAACGTGATGAGTAATTCAAAAATGTACAGACTCTCCCACGGGACTGTCGCTTCTACCTCACTCCACTTTTGTCCCATATGCTACTTCACATGTATCAAGTCGCAGCGAGGCGCCCTTCGTGTCTTTGTTTCGGGCACGGGGATCCTCATCCTCGGGAGATACGGAGCACACCCCTCTTGCCCAAATCTACTTAAAACCCTGATGCTCAACGAATTCGAACTGAGAGTTTTATTTGAGAGAGAGCGTATCCTGCTGTGAAAACGAACGCTTCACAGTGTTTATATAAGTAACATGCCAAACCCCCATGGTAGTTGCTCCAGTAGTTTTGAAAGATCAGCGTGTTCAAAGACAGAAAGACACGACGGTTTTATCTACTTGTCGGTAGTATAGATTAAACTTGTGAGTCAATTCAACAGGTGCTGTAATTCTCCGCAGTTTCACTAAGAACAGCAATGTTGTCACCGAAAGATACTGATTTCCTTGGACTATGATATTTCATCGCACTCTTGAAACTTTGTTGTCACTCGACAGTAGTCTTCAGAGTATGTATCGTCCGGCACCCCGGCATTTTGTCGACCGCTGTGATTGCGCCACAGGGCGCGGAGTGGTTGCCAAGTGTGCCTGCGCCGTCCCCTGAGGCGCTCGCTGTCCGCCCCAGCCCCAGCTAATTGTCCCGTATTGCGGGTCGGCTTGAACGACGCCGGAGACCTGCCAAACGCTAAACGATCCGGCGACTGCATGTCATTAAGCGCGCGACCGTCCCACTTCTCTGAGATGCAACGTCTGCACGAGTAATGGCCGGGCGAGGCGCTGTCTGCAGTCGCAGCACGAGCGTTGCACAACGTCTGCACCGTGACTGTAATCACATCAGTATCGTTTGAGATGAGCGAGCGATGCAAAGTATTCGTTGCAACACAGGAACCAAGCACAAAAAAATATTAGCCACATCCGGGAAGATTACTTATTCAGATAGTTTCATGTTCTATGAATTGTTTACACGATTAACCATAATGTTGTGGACCGGGTCGTTTTACGTTCCCATAACACATTCATTTGTAAATATGGCAACATGCTGCCAAACACAAGTTTTTATGGTTCAAATGGCTCTGAGCACTATGGGACTTAACATCTGTGGTCATCAGTCCCCTAGAACTTAGAACTACTTTAACCAAACTAGCCTAAGGACATCACACACATCCATGCCTGAGGCAGGATTCGAACCTGACACCGTAGGAGTCGCGCGGTTCCGGACTGAGCGCCTAGAACCGCTAGACCACCGCGGCCGGCACAATTTTTTATCTTTTACTTTAAAATACAGGTCTAAATATACGCAAGCTATTAATAATTACCCATCACCTTTTAGACATTATAAAAACGGACAAACTTCTACGGATTACCTGAAAAAAATGTTTGATGACACTGCTGTCTCGTAAATAGTTTATTCACAAACGGTTTCCGTCGCAGATCATTTTCATAGTGGAAGAATGTTTACATTGACAGCATCACATGGCTATCATTTCGTAGCTGTAAATAAACAACACAGTGGAGACAAAATGAAAGGAACATTTAACAAAGGTATTCAGTACTATACCAATGGCTCAGTCAGCAAGTGAAGGTGAAACTGAGTGCAAAAGTGATAAATTACTTTACAGTATTTAAAGTTAATGATATGAAAAAATCGAACTGACTTACTATTGAATGAATGGAGGTCTTAGAGTCTACGAAAAAAAATGGAATTCGAATGCAAGGATGCAAGAATAGTTAATAGATTTTATCAGAACCTTAGCACAAAAATGAACATAAAAACCCACAGAGAAAGATCAGGGTTAAAACAGGGACTAGATAAGTCTCCTATCCCCACATTTATGCCGCGTGGGATTAGCTGACCGGTCTGAGGCGCTGCAGTCATGGACTGTGCTTCTGGTCCCGGCGGAGGTTCGAGTCCTCCCTCGGACATGGATGTGTGTGTTTGTCCTTAGGATAATTTAGGTTCAATAGTGTGTAAGCTTAGCAGTTAAGTCGCATAAGATTTCATACACATTTGGAATTTTTGCCCACATTTATTTAATTTGTTCGTTGAGGGAGCTATCCCGATCACGAAGAAGGACACAAACGGAATAAAAGTCTATTATGAAAGGACATATTCTATTAGATTTTCTATTGCTATAGTGAGAGTCTCCAAAAAAGAAATGAATGGAATGTGACAAGTCGTATTAGACACTCTTTAAGTTATGGTGATGCAAAAACGTTCAACTTCCAACTCACAGCAGTCGAAAGATACGACACTCTATGTCACATATTTTGATACTCTAAAACCTACTTATCAAAACTTATACGCTACTTCTCGAGGATGGTTCAAATGGTTCAAAAAGCTCTGAGCACTATGAGACTTAACATCTGAGGTCATCAGTACCCTAGAAGTTAGAACTACTTAAACCTAACTAACCTAAGGACATCACACACGTCCATGCCTGAGGCAGGATTCGAACCTGCGACCCTAGCGGTCGCCAGGTTCCAGACTGTAGCGCCTAGAACCGCTCGGCCACCCTGGCCGGCTATTTCCCGAGGACCTAGTCATTGAATTTGGCAGAAGCAAGGTTTCACAGTACAGTTAAAGTGAAAAAATCCGAAAATTCTTAATATGTCATTATATAACACGGAAAAATATTTTCCTAATTTTTTATGTGTCTGTGTTGCCGTCTGTTAAGATTCTTTTCCTGTGGAGCAGTTTGGCGTACCATGTTCAAATTTATGAGGTCGCATACTAAGGTCTATGGTGCCTTGGCGGTGCAAGCGCTTTAAGCTTCTAGGTCATTTCAGTCAAGCCATGTAGTCACATATTTTGACGCTCGAAAACTCAATCATCAAAACCTGCAGGGTGTGAGTACTATGTGTGTGTGTGCACTGAACAGGGGACCTAGAAACTACCGAGAGGGTTCGTCCTGCAGAAGCACTCAGTGGTACACAACCCCACAACAGGCCACAATTGTCTACCCACCCCACCACGGCCGCCCCACATCGAACCAAGGTTATTGTGCGGTTCGGCCCCCAATGGTCCCTCCCCCCCCCCCCCCCCCCCCCAAATGTTTGCGTGGTAGAGTAATTATGGAGCACACGTATGTGGAGACAATGTAAATGAGGCGCGGAATAAGGGGAACCAGCCTGCATTTGCCAAGGCAGATGGAAAACCGCCTTAAAAACCACCCATAGGCTGGCCAGCACACCGGAGCTCGACACCAATCCACCGGGCGGATTTGTGCCTGGGACCGGCAGGCTTTCCCGCTCGAGAAGCAGCGCGTAGACCGCGCGGCTAGCCAGGTGGCCAACCTGCAGCGCACTTCACATTGATCTACAATAATGAAATTTAGCAAGAAGGAAGGTTTCGCAGTACACGTAAACGAAAAACAAATCCGATAATTATTGATTTGTAATTAAAAAAAAGGAAATAAGCGAAAAAATGCTTTTGCCGTTTGTTATCCGACTTCAGACTTAAATTAAGACATTCTGGAAAGTCTTGGAATTCCTGGAACTGATATCCAGCAGTATCAATGTTGATAACAGGCAAAAAACGTTAACGTCCTCGATTCCCAGAATGGATGAACTGTCTGTATGCACATCTAAGTTTGTACGACATCCTCAGTGAGCGAGTCTAAGACGCTCCTGGCCAATTTTTTGTGCTCACTACCCCTATCTTTACAACGGGACCCTCATGGCATCGCTTTATTGTCCGTCCGTCCGACTATATGTCTCTCTGCCTGTCTGTCCGTCCGGCTATTAACAACCCTTGTTTTCAGAAACAAGCAGACGTGAGAAGTTCAAATCTGTGTACATATTAAGGTCTATGGTCCCTTGGCGACGTAAAAACTGTAACCTTCTAAGTCAATGCAATCCAAAGATTTGGTAATATATGTAGTTTTATATTCGGCATCTCACTCGTCAACACCTACAGCCTGCCTCTCATTGAATTAGAATCATGAAATTCGGCAAGAAGCAAGATTTCATAGTACAAGTAAAGTAAATCATCGGAAACATGTTAAATTGTATTTACGTCACAAAAAATATATTTTGTTATTTGAACATACGTTGCATTCATCATCCATCAGAAGCATAATAGACGAACAACTGCATGCAAACGTAAAACGTAAGCTGTTGCATGTTTCAGTAAGTATGTGAGAAATGTTTTATTAAATCTTCTCCCTCTAAGTGTATAAGCTAAAGTCCCCTGCGCGTTTCTTTTTGTATTTTCATGCCAGTCTTAGGAACTACTTCAGAGATTTTGATACGGCCTTGGAATTCTCGGGACCACTATTTTGCCAGTATAAATAACAGGTTCAGATTTACGTCACGTACTAAGGTCCATAGTTCCTTGGCGGTGTAAGCATTTTAAGCTTCTGGTTTTATTCAGTCAAAAATACGGCCATTTATTTCTCATATTTCGATGCTCGGAATTTCACTCATCAAAACTTCTAAGGTATTTCCCGTTGACTTAGAATCATGAAATTTGGCGGGGTTTCGCAGTAGACATAAGGAGAAAAATCCAAAATGGTTAATTTGTAAACAGATAACAGGAAAAAAACGTTTCTTTTGTTATCTGTTTGTTACGTCGGTGCCATTCGTTACGTTGTATACAAAACAAATTACATATACAGGGTGTTACAAAAAGGTACGGCCAACCTTTCAGGAAACATTCCTCACACACAAAGAAAGAAAATATGTCATATAGACATGTGTCCGAAAACGATTACTTTCCATGTTACAGCTCATTTCATTACTTCTCTTAAAAACGCATTAATCATGGAATGGAAACACACAGCAACAGAACGTACCAGCATGCCTTCAAACACTTTGTAACAGGAAATGTTCAAAATGTCCTCCGTTACCGAGGATACATGCATCCACCTTCCGTCGCATGGAATCCCTGATGCGCTGATGCAGCCCTGAAGAATGGCGTATTGTATCACAGCCGTCCACAATACGAGCACGAAGAGTCTCTACATTTGGTACCGGGGTTGCGTAGACAAAAGCTTTCAAATGCTCCCATAAATGAAAGTCAAGAAGGGTTGAAGTCAGGAGAACGTGGAGGCCATGGAATTGGTCCTCCGTACCAATCCATCGGTCACCGAATCTGTTGTTGAGAAGCGTATGAACACTTCGACTGAAATGTGCAGGAGCTCCATCGTGCATGAACCACATGTTGTGTCGTACTTGTAAAGGCACATGTTCTAGCAGCACAGGTAGAGTATCCCGTATGAAATCATGATAACGTGCTCCATTGAGCGTAGGTGGAACAACATGGGGCCCAATCAAGACATCACCAGCAATGCCTGCCCAAAAGTTCACAGAAAATGTGTGTTGATGGCGTGATCGCACAATTGCGTGCGGATTCCCGTCAGCCCACCCATGTTGATTGTGAAAATTTACAATTTGATCACCTTGAAATGAAGCCTCATCCGTAAAGAGAACATTTGCACTGAAATGAGGATTGACACATTGTTGGATGAACCATTCGCAGAAGTGTACCCGTGGAGGCCAATCAGCTGCTGATAGTGCCTGCACACGCTGTACATGGTACGGAAACAACTGGTTCTCCCGTAGCAGTCTCCATACAGTGACGTAGTCAACGTTACCTTGTACAGCAGCAACTTCTCTGACGCTGACATTAGGGTTGACGTCAACTGCACGAAGAATTGCCTCGTCCATTGCAGGTGTCCTCGTCGTTCTAGGTCTTTCCCAGTCGCGAGTCGTAGGCTGGAATGTTCCGTGCCCCCCAAGACGCCGATTAATTGCTTCGAACGTCTTCCTGTCGGGACACCTTCGTTCTGGAAATCTGTCTCGATACAAACGTACTGCGCCACGGCTAGTGCCCCGTGCTAATCCATACATCAAATGGGCATCTGCCAACTCCTTATTTGTAAATATTGCACTGACTGCAAAACCACGTTCGTGATGAACACTAACCTGTTGATGCCACATACTGATGTGCTTGATGCTAGTACTGTAGAGCAATGAGTCGCATGTCAACACAAGCACCGAAGTCAACATTACCTTCCTTCAATTGGGCCAAATGGCGGTGAATCGAGGAAGTACAGTACATACTGACGAAACTAAAAGGAGCTCTAACATGGAAAAAGCGTTTGCGGACTCATGTCCACATAACATCTGTTCTTTATTTGTGTGTGAGGAATGTTTCCTGAAAGTTTGGCCGTACCTTTTTGTAACATCCTGTATATATTATATATTTTTATTTTTAATTTATCAGCATGAATTTTTCTTTTGTTAGTGCATGATTCTTTCTCTCAGGGATATTGTCTTTTCTTATCACTTTTACTTACGTGCATAAGTAAATATGAGACAGGTTCTTGAAGGGCTGCTGTTATTCATGTACCAACTTTAGATTTTGAACGTGGTGACTAAAATATAGTTGCCGTTAACTGGATTGAATGAAATTTTGTTAATCTCTGTTTATTGATTGCAAAGCAAGGCTCGAGAGAATTTCAATTGAGGCCATGGAGCGGCCAAGATAAAACTTACTGAACACATGGAATCTGTATAATTTTAAAAAATGAGCTTTAACGTAAATTGTCTGTTGCCATTTGGAATAGGTTCTTACAATGAAATCTCTCGCATTTACAGTTACAGCTAACACTAAAAAAAATAAAAATTATATCTTCGGCGCGTAATGGATGATCAGAGGCTGCATCAGAATATGAGCTTCCCCCAGCGCAAATTACTGAGAAAATGTTTATTAAAATAATTAGCCACTGCTAGCATTTGAGGTGACAACTATTACAAGGAAATTCATTTTGTGATAACATATGTGTAGCAGCTCAATGGCTGCCTTCTGTATCGCGAAACAAAACAGTGTCTGCACCATAAAATATGTTCTTCCTCCTCGGCCGTACAATCGCATCTCTTCCGATCCTGTTTTTATTTTCATAGACATTAAATGAAGCTGCTATTAAATTATCGCTGCATATCAGTTGTTTCAAGAACATTAACTGTATCTTTTATATTAATTATACTCATAAAATACTTTAAGTACGGTTTACAACCGATAAAAATGTCAATATTTATGTGACGTACCGTCACATGTTATTTAACTTCAAACTTGCAATTAAGACACTCCCGAAAGTTGTGTAATCCGTGCGACCAATATCTTGCCAGTTTCAACGTCGATAACAGGTAAATATCGTCAGTATCCTCCATTTCTAGTGTGGGTACACTGTCTTTATACGTAATTAAGTTTTCACAGCGCCCTCAGTGCGAGAGTCCTTCTGGCACCTGGCCAACTTTTCTTGTGGTAGAGAGTATATGTCAGAAAACTCTTTGCAAGATCACTTGCGTGTAGTGCAGTGCTCTACAGAAGTGAAAGTTAGTTGGGGCAAACTGGAAAGGAATCGACTTGAAAATGTGGGTATGCCTGAGCTGGACGTGAAGAAAAAACAAAGTGGAAAGCTTGAGGGAAGCGAACGAAGGGAGAAGATCATTAAAAAAAGTAGGAAAGAGAGAATCAAACTTATTGGACGTGTCATCAAACACAACACCTTAATCATTAACATTCTTGAAGAGAAAGTGCTGGGAAAAAAGGAAACAGGACGGCCTAGGTTGAATTATTTGGAACACATCAAAAAGTTGGCAGGATATGGCAGTTACGTGACAATAAATGAACAGCCAATGACGTGCGAAACGAATTAGTGTTTAAAATACACTAATGTCCAGAAAAAAGAGAAAACCTGGAACGATTAGAATAGGACGTTCATTTGCACAGGACGTGAACATTAGAATGTTCTGCAGAAATGATTAGCATGTCAGTCAAGTGTTTTTAGCAGGTGCCTTGTTGCCTATAAGACATGGTGTCCGATACGAGCCCTGATGACTTGTTCCACGCATGGCCTCGTGTAGTATAGCCACCCATGCTACATTCACCTAGATCCATTCTAGTGGTTGTCATTGCGTCACAACGCTGCACCTGTCGGTTCACCATATCCCACACATTTTAGACTGGTGAAACGCCTAGGCAAAAGGCTGACATTCTGTGATACCAAAAAAGGCATGTGCAGGTGCAGCAACGTGTGGTTGTGCATAGTTTTGCTGAAAAATGGCGTCTAGGTTTTTTCGCAGAAACAGTATGGCTACGGGTTGCAAGATATCTTTCACGTAGGTCACACTGTTCACAGTGCCCTGGACATGCGCCAGTTGTTATTTGTGGCTGTAACCAATGGCACCCAACACCGTAAAGCCTTGAAATGGCGCTGTATGTCTTGAGTGAATGCAGTCACTATAATGCCACTCCCCTGACTGAGACAAACCAAAATGCGGCCATCAAACACACAGAACGTGGATTCGTTTAAAACCACTCTCTAATGCCATTCCTGTAGCCAGTGACGCCGTTCCATAGACCAATGAGGTCTAGCTTGCACTTAGTCAAACGTAGGCGGAGAAGTGGACGACGCGCATGTTACCCATTCCATAGTAAACTGCGACGGACTGTCAACCCTGATAGTGTAAGATGTGTTACACTGTTAAGCCAGAGCCGAAGAGTACGCAGATCTGTCCTGCAATGCCATTCGAATCAGATACAGATATTCTCGGGCGTGGTCTTGACGGTGCGACATGACCCATCTCGTTGTGATCTACGGCCTTTCGAGAACCATTCTGCATACACCCGCTGCACTGCCGAAACACTTCGTCCAACTTAAGCAATAATTTCCCGGATATACGCATCACATTCTCTCATGCCAATATGTACCCTCTTCCAAACTCACTCATTTCGCGTATACGTCTGACAGGCATCCTGCACGTCTTCTCAGTTCACACTGAACCGTTACTCGGTTTAGAGCGGAAACGAGAACCACAATCACATTCACCGGTGGATGGTTATGAGCCACAACCCCGATGTTGACCTTGAACCCGCGGGCCAACGTAGTTCACTTGCTAATAATTTCTGCAGAACGTACTAATGTACAGGTACTGTGAATATGAACGTCCTATTTCTGGAGGTTCAAGGTGCTCCATTTTTTCCTGAACTTCAGTGTTTATACATGAGGGGAATTCCACTTACATACACTACTGGCCATTAAAATTGCTACGCCAAGAAGAAATGCAGATGATAAACGAGTATTCATTGGACAAATATATAATACTAGTACTGAGATATGAGTACATTTTCACGCAGTTTGGGTGCATAGATCCAGAGAAATCAGTGCCCAGAACAACCAACTCCAGCCGTAATAAAGGCCTTGATACGCCTGGGCATTAAATCAAACAGAGCTTGGATGGCGCGTACAGGTACAGCTGCCCATGCAGCTTCAACACGATACCACAGTTAATCAAGAGTAGTGACTGGCGTATTGTGACGAGCCAGTTGCACGGCCACCATTGACCATACTTTTTCAATTGGTGAGAGATCTGGAGAATTTGCCGGCCAGGGCAGCAGTCGAACATTTTCTGTATCCAGAAAGGCCGGTACAGCACCTGCAACATGCGGTCATGCATTATTCTGCTGAAATGTAGGGTTTCGCAGGGATCGAATGAAGGGTAGAACCATGGGTAGTAACACATCTGAAATGTAACGTTCACTGTTTAAACTGCCGTCAATGTGAACAAGAGGTGACCGAGACGTGTAACAAATAGCACCCCTTACCATCACGCCGGGTGATACGCCAGTGACGAATATACGCTTCCAATGTGGGTTCACTGAAGTGTTGCCAAATACGGATGCAATCATCATCATGCTGTAAACAGAACCTGGATTCATCCTCAAAAATGACGTTTTGACATTCGTGAACCCAGGTTCGTCGTCGAGTACGCCATCGCAGGTGCTCCTGTCTGTGATGCAGCGTCAAGGGTAACCGCTGCCGTGCTCTCCGAGCTGCTGCAAACGTTGTCGAACTGTTCATGCAGGTGGTTGTTGTCTTGCACCCCGAACGTCCCCATCTGTTGACTCAGGGATCGAGACGTGGCTGCACGATCCATTACAGCCATGCGGATAAGATGCCTGTCACCTCGACTGCTAGTGATACGAGGCCGTTGGGATCTACTCTGCTAACAATCATTGGATCTCGACCAACGCGAGCAGCAGTGCCGCTATACGATAAACCGCAATCGCGATAGACAACAATCCGACCTTTATCAACGTCGGAAACGTGATGGAACGCATTTCTCCTCCTTAGACGAGGCATCACAACAACGTTTCATCAGGCAACGCCGGTCAAGTGCTGTTTGTGTATGAGAAATCGGTTGGAGACTTTCCTCTTGTCAGCACGTTGTAGGTGTCGCCACCGGTGCCAACCTTGTGTGAATGCTCTGAAAAGCTAATCATTTTTATATCACAGAATCTTCTTCCTGTCGGTTAAATTTCGCGTCTGTAGCACGTCATCTTCGTGGTGTAGCAGTAGTGTATATATTGAGTAAAGTCCACATGTGATTCACCGTACACAGAGAAACTGTGTTCCGCTTTACCTAGGACAGCCAGGCAACGGTTAGTGATTTTCCGTGCCTCACCACGACACCGGAGAACAAACTGTCCTATGTAACTGCAGCAAACTACCCGAGGAACGCGTTGCTTGACCCAAAATCATTTACCAATCTTACCAATACATTTGTAGCTGCATGATGTAGAACGGCATCCTGCTACCAAATGATTAAGCAGAGCTAAGGCCAGAACTCAGAGTAGAAGTAAGTCACGGGCAAACATAGAGCCCACACCAAAACAATTCGACAACGAATTATCCTAGCAAGCCGTCCTGTTGGCCACCCAAACCAAAGAGCTTTCCGCGAGACATGTGACGTGCCTACCCAGGCGAAAATACTATGGAAGGCTGTGCACCATCGATACCAGCATATCAACATTCGTGTCACTTCGGAATAGACTGGATAGCTGGATGTTGATTTTCAGTGAAACCAGTCCAGGAGGAACTGTACGCGTTTCAAGCAAGCGTGTGTAGAATAAAGTAAGAGGAAAATGGCAAGGAATTAAAGAAAATTAAAAGCCGTTTCTCAACACAGGACACATTCCAGTTGCATGCCTGCTTGCCCATTTCATGGGACGGTATTTGCTCCCCAGTGGTGATGCTGTGATCCAAGGCGACGGGGCGCCTGCTCACACATCTCTCATCGGCCAAGACCGGTTTTGTGAGCACGAGGTTGACTTCTCATATGAAACTCTACTGGCAGGAGTAAAGCTGGGAGGACGAGGCGTGAGTCATTCTTGGGTAGTTTCTTTAGTGGAGCATTTGCCTGCGAAAGGCAAAGGTCCCGAGTTCGAGTCTCGGTCCTGCAGACAGTTTTAATCTCCCAGGACGTTTCATACTAGCGTACACTCCGCTGCAGAGTGAAAATCTCATTCTGTAATGCTCGCATCTTCCCTGGCATCCCCAGTCACCAGAACTCGATGTTATTGGGTCTTTGTTGTGCATTTTGGAAGAAAGGTGCGTGATTGCAGTCTACCGCCCTCATCGTTACCTGAACTCTCTACTGCTTTGTAGGAGGAACGGCACAAGATTTTCTTGAAAGCCGTACAAACCT
Source organism: Schistocerca gregaria (assembly GCF_023897955.1). Lineage (NCBI taxonomy): Eukaryota > Metazoa > Arthropoda > Insecta > Orthoptera > Acrididae > Schistocerca > Schistocerca gregaria. The sequence continues at coordinate 7,288,379 of NC_064924.1, read as the reverse complement.
CCCATCTTCCAGGACTGGGTTAGTGAGCGTGAGTATGTGTTGTCACATATCCCCTGGCCACCACAATCACTGGAATCCAAGCTCCCACTCCCTTCTGCTGTTTTATAACAGCCAATGACATCCCTTACTCTGCCGCAGTAGATCAGTGATCAACACAGAGTCTGCCATGTAGAGCACCCAGGTTCGATTCCCAGTACTGCCGAGGAATTTTCGTTGGTGGGAGGACTGAAATCGGGTGCACTCACCCTCGTGAAAGCAGCTGAGCCACTACTACTTGACAAATAGTAGCGGACACACAGTCTGAAAAGTCTGCACAAACGGCCGGGAGAGCGGTGCGCTGACCACATGCTCCTCTGTACCCCTTCTACATGACGCAGTGACAGGGAGGATGATATGGCAGCCGGTAGACATTCGTTGGGCCTTCACAACCTGGACGAGGAGCTCGCTTAATGACACTCCTTTGCTGTATTTTTCGAGACATGAGATCATTAACCTCACATGGTATTGCGCCTGTGAGTTGGAGCCTCCTCTTATCCGTACTGGGAGTAATTTCTACTGCAACTGCGGCACTCCCACGGTCAGATCAGACTGCTATCGGGTGGCTAAACGTGCACATGTCCTGGTGGTGCGACCGACTCCCCTGGCTCCTTAGCCTCTGACTCAAATTTTAAGTCATTCTACCACAAATTAAGGGCATGCAAAATTATTTTGGAGAATAATGGCATTCACGTGAGCGAAGGTTGGTGTATGTCACCCACGATTAGTATTAAAAGTTCATTAGTCAATAGCAAAAGATGACTCAGGTGTAGATAAACGAATTACTTGTGATAGAGACATGAAGCATATCAGTCCATCCACAGACTGGCGCGTTTCAGCAGATGTGGATGACATGACGACCATGACCACAGTGTAACATCCTCTGTATGGAGGTATGTCAGGACAGCATAAGCAACGTGCAGTCTGCTGTTATCTTGTTGAAAGTTATCGTAACCTCAAAGATAGGGTACAACCATACTCCTCAACACGTCAAAAATATAATTGCTGCTGTCCAAATAGCCAGCTTCTTAACCAGAAGGTACTGTGTCGTGTACAAAATGGCATGACATACCATTACGCCATTTGCTGTGCCACTGTGATGACTACAAATTCAATCTGATGAAGTTCATTATTCCGGAACTTCCACCGTGCATATACGCATCGTAATGCCGTTGCCAGAGCTGGAACTCGATTGAAAGCTGTATACGGCATGTCGGCGAGCCGCTCTTTCGTCAGAGTTCATTCCCGCCTAGATCCAAATAAGTCCTTTTCCTGACTCAAAGTGCATGACGTGGGTGAACTTTCCTCTCGTGTATTAGTCGCGTTGGGCCGTTGAAATCTTGTGTGCCATCGAGTATGGCCCTGCTAAGCCGATACATCCCATATTAGCATGAGTGGAGTAGGATACTGACTCAATAAAGCAGATGTTGTACTTTTCACTTGAGGCATAACATGATCCTCCCTCGAAAAACCAACAGTAGAATGCGGCTTATGAATGAGAAACCCACTGTGTAGTCTTTCATTAGATATGGGCCGTAGATGTTGTAACTCTTATCTGCTTTGTTTAGTTGTGTTCAAAGGCTTATCATTTCCATGTGCAAGCACATCTTTCATTAAAGTGTGACATATGTTGCATGCTGCCTTCGTGGTGAATTTTTAATGGCCAGGAGTGAGCATCTACTACTATTATGTACATGTCTCAAGAGGCCGCTCTCAGTTTCGCGCAGCAGCCTTTAGATGGCGGTCACAAACGCAGACCTCTTTGTGCTTCTGCGCCACGCCCGTCTGCCAATCGTGTTGCCGGCAGCCGACGAGAGCGCTGTCAGCGGGGGCTACATTGCCTCCGCCTGGTACTGGGGGGAAGATGAAAAAGACGACACCCTGCAGACACTCACTCACAAGGGAGTCGTCCAGTCCGGCAAGTGGAAAGCTATCCTGAAATTTTCTATGCAGGAAGAATACAACAAAACAAAAGCAAATGTAAAAGTTTCAGCTGCTAATATGCAAGTACTTTTTAAATACTGTTGAAGTGATTAGTTTTTGTCGCATGAAGAACCTCTTATGACGACAGTTTGTACAGCCGTTCCTGCCTAGTGCATGATCAGGCGTGACAAAAGAACGAAGCAATGCACAGTGCTCATATCTGGGGTCACAAAAGTCAATTTGAAGCACCGGAACCATACAAAAAATATGTGTCATTAATGTTTTGAATGAGTTCAATATGACACCAAAATCACACGGGTGTGAATTCACATAGTCATGGGGTTGCAGCATGTCCAGAAGCTGAGGCAGCACTTCCCAGTGAGTGCGATTTACACTATCCAGTTACCTTTATGTGATGCGGAATTGACCGCTCGATGGCACAGGAGGAGGAACCGCCATTACAGAATGCGGCGGGGAGTACTGCGTTGTCGGTGTAGAAACAGTAACAGCAGAATGGGTCGGTCAGTGGAGCTCTGTGACTTAGAAAGTGGACTAGGAACTGAAGTAAGAAATACATCAAGAAACATTCAACCCTCTAAAGCTGCCCAAGACGACAGAGAACTGACTGAGAAGTGTAAATGGGGAGGAGCAACCACAGCTAAGCTGACGGACAGTGACTGTTGAGAAATGTGAAGGGTGGCGGCTAGTTCAAAGGTGCTACCAGCAGTCCAGGTAGGACAACGACAGTGCTTTGGTAGGTAAAAAGAATGGGATACAGTGGCCGATCAGCAACTCATAAGCCACACATTTCTGCGGTCAATGCTAAGCGACACTTTGAGGTGGAGTAAAGAGAGACACCACTGGATAGAGAACGACTGGAAACGATTTATTTGGAGGGATGAATGCGGTTCGTTGAATTTTTGGAGAATATTACTTACCTTCATGTGCTGTACCAGTAGTGAACTATGTAGGCGGCTGTGTTACATTATGGAGGGGGCGGGGGTGTTCGTGGTTGGTGTGTGGTCTTCTTATAGTGCTTAAGAAAACTCTAGGTGCTTAGAGCTATGATCACATTTTACAGAGTTGTGTACTCTGTACCCTACAGGAAACGTTCGAAGACGATGATTATATCAACATGACAATGCACCCTGTCGTACAGCAGCATTTGTGAGGCAATTGTTTGTGGACAATAACATTCCTGAAATGGATAGGCTTGGCCAATGTGTCGACCTGACTCCAACGGAACATCTTTGGGATGTATTAGCACATCGTCTAACATCAGTTTTTCTCTGGCTTCGGCTCTTGAGGAAGAAAGGGCTGCCATTTCTCAGTAGACATTGAGACACCTCACTGAAAGCTCTCCAGCAGATTCAAGCGATCATGAAGGCAAAGAGTTGACACACCCCATACTGATGTCCACTAATAAATGACGAGGTGCTTTCGCCCACATAGTTCATGTGGCACCAGGTAGTAAGCACACAAATCCGGAGCAAGCTGTGACTGGAGCAGCAGCGAGCATTTGTAAATGGTACAGAATGAACCAACGACGCTGCCTACCCTTGGGCCGCGCCCCGGTGCCCTCCTGAGGCCCTCTGCAGAAGGGCCCTCCTGGCGCCTTCAGGGGACCCTCGCACCGCCCATGCAGCCAGGCGGCCATTGTCTTATGAAGCCTCTCGCCCTTTTACAAGAAGCATCCTTTACCTCGAATAGCACTTTCTGTCAGCTAATGCACAATATACACAAAATCAACCCCATCCCGCTTTTCTCATGGCGTCACTTGTTCATTATCGGGAGCATGTTCTTTACATGTCTAGTGAATCCTCGGACGAATGCACAAATGCATGTAGATGTAGGTACCTCTCACACATGCATGTCCGACAGCTCGATGTCTGTCATTTCTTTCGGAAATATTTTCCGGCTTACTGAATCGGCACTAGTGAGCCATAGCACACCATCCTCCCGCAAGATTTGGATGTCGCCACATGACGCAGGAGCACTCAACGTGGTAACGAAAGCTTGTTGCCAGAGAAGAGACAAATGGGGAATCACTGCAGCTTCTAAACGGGCCGCAAATTAGGAAATACACTGACGTAAGTGACATGGGCTAAGGGCAGATGGCTGTGGCCCGGTTCCTAGGAACGAGCATCTCAGAAATTGTGAGTTAGTCTGTTGTTCGCGTGCCACTATCGTGCATCGAAAGTGTTTGAAGGATGGTGGAACCACGAGCAGACCATAAGGTGTCGCACTTTCGTAACCCATCATAAAACGTCGAGGTCAGAGGCTTGCACGCTCCACATTCCGAGATACGTGGCGGTGTGTGGGAGGTATTTACATCTACATCATTACTCTGGCGTTCACAGTAACGTGCCTGGCCGAAGATTCAATGAATCACCTTCAAATTGTCCCTCTACCGCTCCACTGTCGAACGGCGCCCAGGGAAAACGAGCTCTTAATTTTTCTGTGTGAGGCTCGATTTCTCTTATTTTATTGTGATGATCATTTCTCCCTATGTAGGTGGGTGCCAACAGAATGTTTTTGCAATCGGAGCAGAAAACTGGTGATTGAAAATTCTTGAGAAGCTCCCGTCACAACGAAAAATGCCTTTGATTTAATGATTGCCAATCCAATTCACGTATCACGTATGTGGCACTATCTCCCCTACTTTGCGATAATACAAAACGAGCTGCCCTTCTTTGAACTATGTCGATGTCATCCGCGAGTCCCACCTGATGAGGATCCCACACCGCACAGCAGTACTCCAGAACAGGACGGACAAGCGTGGTGAAAGCAGTCACTTTAGAACACCTGTTGTACCTTTGAAGTGACCTGACAATGAATCGCAGTCTTTAGTTTGCTCTACCCACAACACTATCTATGTGATCGTTTCAATATAGGTTGTTTGTAAATCTATTTCGTAAGTATTTAGTTGAATTTACAGCCTTCAGATTTGTGAGAGTTACCAAGTAATCGAAATTTAGCGGATTTCCTTTAGTACTCATATGAATAAATTCAAACTTTTCTTTATTCACGGGCAAATGGCATTTTTCGCACCATACAGATATCGTATCTAAATCAGTTTGCAATACGTTTTGGTCATCTGATTACTTTACAAGACGGTAAATGACAGCATCAGCTGCAAACAATCTAAGAGGACTACTCAGATTGTCTCCTATGTCGTTAATATAGATCAGGAAAATAGAGGGCTTATAACACTTCCTTGGGGAACGCCTGTTATTACTTCAGTTTTACTCGATGACTTTCCGTCTATTACTACGAACATGCATATATACAGACATACAGAAAACAGAGCAAACGAACTCCAAACATGGAGGTGACTCGATACAATGTAGTGCAGTGCTATACTACGCATTTTGGGTAGGTGTTGACAGCTATGCCACATTTACCAGCAGTTTTAGAACACAGAAGGAGAGGTTATGTCATGATTTGATGGACAGAACTGACATAAAAAAAGTCGATACAATTGCGGAAAATGATTTGGAATAGGTATAAATTGACCGAATATACACCGAAATGTGGGGAAATTGAGGAAGTTCTTACGTATCTTCTGGTTCGTGAAGAACAATTTGTACATGGAGACAAGTGTGCGGCAGCAATGGGATCCGAGAAGACGTCGACATGGAGGCGAAGAGAAACAGGAAATCAACAGTTCTTTCTCCGTCGAGTTAGCATTATACTGTATGTCTGTTGAGGTGCCAGTGACACACGTGAGTTGACTACTGTATTTGACGCTTTTCTGGAAGACAGAGAACCATTCGTCTCTAAATGTACTTGCATCTGCATTAAAGGATAACAGAGAGTGGACTACGTGATCGATTGAGATGGGGCTGTAATGAGGTACGACTAAATGATAGTCTGATGATGCATTCTAGAGAGTTGCTACAGGTTAATTTTTCCACTGTTCTTTCAGGATGCAACAGCTACGTGACATAACCTGCGTTCGACTCGTATACAGCCACGTCTCCTGAATGTGTTTTAAAGCACTATCTACTGACGATCGTTAATGGTGAACCAGTCTGTCATCAGAGGACTTCCACCTCATGTGTCATAAAATGTGACACTTTCCTCTAAACGAACACTGATTTATGCGATGTACTCCATCCCCCTGTCGTATCTTGGGTGTAAAATCGAGACTTCAGCTTCACAACTAATTTAGCAATAGGTGCTTGTGAGTTACTGCAATCCCCGTGTATAGATTTGCCTGTCATATGTGGTGTTTACAGAGTTAGTGTCTGAATGATTTGTAATTTTCACATGGCGGACGCTCCTCCTATGTGTTTATCTGTTTCCATGTAAGAGGTATGTCCCATTACTATTGTTGTTGTTGTGGTCTTCAGTCCTGAGACTGGTTTGATGCAGCTCTCCATGCTACTCTATCCTGTGCAAGCTTCATCATCTCCCAGTACCTACTGCAACCTACATCCTTCTGAATCTGCTTAGTGTACTCATCTCTCGGTCTCCCTCTACGATTTTTACCCTCCACACTGCCCTCCAATGCTAAATTTCTGATCCCTTGATGCCTCAAAACATGTCCTACCAACCGATCCCTTCTTCTAGTCAAGTTGTGCCACAAACTTCTCTTCTCCCCAATCCTATTCAATACCTCCTCATTAGTTACGTGATCTATCCACCTTATCTTCAGTATTCTTCTGTAGCACCACATTTCGAAAGCTTCTATTCTCTTCTTGTCCAAACTAGTTATCGTCCATGTTTCACTTCCATACATGGCTACACTCCAAACAAATATTTTCAGAAATGACTTCCTGACACTTAAATCTATATTCGATGTTAACAAATTTCTCTTCTTCAGAAACGCTTTCCTTGCCATTGCCAGTCTACATTTTATATCCTCTCTACTTCGACCATCATCAGTTATTTTACTTCCTAAATAGCAAAACTCCTTTACTACTTTAAGTGTCTCATTTCCTAATCTAATTCCCTCAGCATCACCCGATTTAATTGGACTACATTCCATTATCCTCGTTTTGCTTTTGTTGATGTTCATCTTATATCCTCCTTTCAAGACACTGTCCATTCCGTTCAACTGCTCTTCCAAGTCCTTTGCCGTCTCTGACAGAATTACAATGTCATCGGCGAACCTCAAAGTTTTTACTTCGTCTCCATGAATTTTAATACCTACTCCAAATTTTTCTTTTGTTTCCTTTACTGCTTGCTCAATATACAGATTGAATAACATCGGGGAGAGGCTACAACCCTGTCTCACTCCTTTCCCAACCACTGCTTCCCTTTCATGCCCCTCGACTCTTATGACTGCCATCTGGTTTCTGTACAAATTGTAAATAGCCTTTCGCTCCCTGTATTTTACCCCTGCCACCTTTAGAATTTGAAAAAGAGTATTCCAGTCAACATTGTCAAAAGCTTTCTCTAAGTCTACAAATGCTAGAAACGTAGGTTTCCCTTTTCTTAATCTTTCTTCTAAGATAAGTCGTAAGGTCAGTATTGCCTCACGTGTTCCAACATTTCGACGGAATCCAAACTGATCCTCCCCGAGGTCCGCATCTACCAGTTTTTCCATTCGTCTGTAAAGAATTCGCGTTAGTATTTTGCAGCTGTGACTTATTAAACTGATAGTTCGGTAATTTTCACATCTGTCAGCACCTGCTTTCTTTGGGATTGGAATTATTATATTCTTCTTGAAGTCTGAGGGTATTTCGCCTGTCTCATACATCTTGCTCACCAGCTGGTAGAGTTTTGTCATGACTGGCTCTCCCAAGGCCGTCAGTAGTTCTAATGGAATGTTGTCTACTCCGGGGGCCTTGTTTCGACTCAGGTCTTTCAGTGCTCTGTCAAACTCTTCACGCAGTATCGTATCACCCATTTCGTCTTCATCTACATCCTCTTCCATTTCCATAATATTGTCCTCAAGTACATCACTCTTGTATAAACCTTCTATATACTCCTTCCACCTTTCTGCTTTCCCTTCTTTGCTTAGAACTGGGTTGCCATCTGAGCTCTTGATATTCATACACGTGGTTCTCTTCTCTCCTAAGGTCTCTTTAATTTTCCTGTAGGCAGTATCTATCTTACCCCTAGTGAGATAAGCCTCTACATCCTTACATTTGTCCTCTAGCCATCCCTGTTTAGCCATTTTGCACTTCCTGTCGATCTCATTTTTGAGACGTTTGTATTCCTTTTTGCCTGCCTCAATTACTCCATTTTTATATTTTCTCCTTTTATCAATTAAATTCAATATTTCTTCTGTTACCCAAGGATTTCTAGCAGCCCTCGTCTTTTTACCTACTGTATCCTCTGCTGCCTTCACTACTTCATCCCTCAGAGCTACCCATTCTTCTTCTACTGTATTTCTTTCCCCTATTCCTGTCAATTGTTCCCTTATGCTCTCCCTGAAACTCTGTACAACCTCTGGTTCTTTCAGTTTATCCAGGTCCCATCTCCTTAATTTCCCACATTTTTGCAGTTTCTTCAGTTTTAATCTACAGGTCATAACCAATAGATTGTGGTCAGAGTCCACATCTGCCCCTGGAAATGTCTTACAACTTAAAACCTGGTTCCTAAATCTCTGTCTTACCATTATATAATCTATCTGATACCTTTTAGTATCTCCAGGGTTCTTCCACGTATACAACCTTCTTTCATGATTCTTAAACCAAGTGTTACCTATGACTAAGTTGTGCTCTGTACAAAATTCTACTAGGCGGCTTCCTCTTTCATTTCTTAGCCCCAATCCATATTCACCTACTATGTTTCCTTCTATCCCTTTTCCTACACTCGAATTCCAGTCACCCATTACTATTAAATTTTCGTCTCCCTTCACTATCTGAATAATTTCTTTTATTTCATCGTACATTTCTTCAATTTCTTCGTCATCTGCAGAGCTAGTTGGCATATAAACTTGTACTACTGTAGTAGGTGTGGGCTTCGTATCTATCTTGGCCACAATAATGCGTTCACTATGCTGTTTGTAGTAGCTTACCCGCATTCCTATTTTCCTATTCATTATTAAACATACTCCTGCATTACCCCTATTTGTTTTTGTGTTTATAACCCTGTAATCACCTGACCAGAAGTCTTGTTCCTCCTGCCACCGAACTTCACTAATTCCCACTATATCTAACTTTAACCTATCCATTTCCCTTTTTAAATTTTCTAACCTACCTGCCCGATTAAGGGATCTGACATTCCACGCTCCGATCCGTAGAACGCCAGTTTTCTTTCTCCTGATAACGACATCCTCCTGAGTGGTCCCCGCCCGGAGATCCGAATGGGGGACTATTTTACCTCCGGAATATTTTACCCAAGAGGATGCCATCATCATTTAATCATACAGTAAAGCTGCATGTCCTCGGGAAAAATTACGGCTGTAGTTTCCCCTTGCTTTCAGCCGTTCGCAGTACCAGCACAGCAACGCCGTTTTGGTTAATGTTGCAAGGCCAGATCAGTCAATCATCCAGACTGTTGCCCCTGCAACTACTGAAAAGGCTGCTGCCCCTCTTCAGGAACCACACGTTTGTCTGGCCTCTCAACAGATACCCCTCCGTTGTGGTTGCACCTACGGTACGGCCATCTGTATCGCTGAGGCACGCAAGCCTCCCCACCAACGGCAAGGTCCATGGTTCATGGGGGGGGGTCCCATTACTAACGAACATTTTATATAGGGCTGGCTGGCTGATGTGGCGAGCGGTTCTAGGCTCTTCAGTCTGGAGCCAAGCCACCGCTACGGTCGCAGGTTCGAATCCTGCCTCGGGCATGGATGTGTGTGATCTCCTTAGGTTACTTAGATAGAGCTACGCTCCATACGACTTATAGGTCGGAAACGCAAGCGAGCTAACATTATAGCCCGTTTTAAGTGCAGAAGGTTGTAGCCTTAGGAGTGCATGTGTTTATGTTCTCTTTTACTAATACCTTCCAGGTCCTGATCCTGGACTCTGGAATAATACTTTAAAATTGATAGCTTGGCTCATACACGAAAAAATGCTTCGAAATCTCTCCATCTGGAGCTCCATCACGCATAAAAATCATCCGTTTCTTGTTCTTCTTAACCGTCTGCTATTACATTACACTTTCAAATCTGTTACTATACACCGATGAGGAGTGCTAACCTCCTCCACATGGGCGCATCTCGAGAAATCTTGTGCACTTCGATAGGTGAGGACTCCACAAGCTCCATTCATTCAAGAGACGTAGAATGTAGAGGTCTTCTTCTGGTCTGTTGCAGATAAAATCGGTAATGGTGCTGCAGGGCGGATTGGTCAATGACAGTGTGAGGAGTGTCTTTCACTCTCTAATTTTGCTCTAAGACAGCGAGAATGCTCTGTGACTCTCACACGCAGAGAGATAGATATTAAATTAAGTACTATACTCGATGTGTTAGCAATATGTCGAGCGCTGTCTGATATACTTTGATGGTGTATGTGTTCTAGAATTAACAATGAGTGGATGTACTGCACAGCCATCTAACCACGTTCGCAGTGATACTCCCAAAGTGGAGAAGGGGTGGTTTAGCTATGATGCTGAAATTGAGAAATATGCTGTCACATCATTGGTCTGTGTTGAAATTTCTGTTAAATTGTTCGCACTATTAACTGTATTGCTTATTATTAGACTACATCGATGGTGTCTTTTCCATCGCTTCCGTGCACTGCCACACTGTTGGTTACCACATAATGATTGACTGGTATCGCTTGTTTGAGTTGAAGAAAGAGTTTTAGTAGATGGACAGCACCTTCTGGGGTGGATGTCACCAAAACAGTGATAGTGTTTCTGACTGCAATATGATGAACCAGTCGAAACGGCATGTAGACAGATGAGCCTAAATGTAAAGCTCGTGAATCACTTTCGGACTGTAGTCTGGAAACCATCAACAACGGTGCAAAAATTCCCCCAATTTGATTATGTTGTAACTCCATTTTAATTATAATAATCTAGGGCTTGCGCGCGCGCGCGCGCGCGTGTGTGTGTGTGTGTGTGTGTGTGTGTGTGTGTGTGTGTGTGTGTAGAATGTTATGGCAACCTCAGTAATAACATGGTTTACATGGTGCGACGTCTAGTTTTCTGTGAGAGGCCGTGGATCAGAATGTCCTAATGTCAGTTTAGAACTAACACATACGTCAAATTCGTCGCAGAAAAACAAAATATAAGGCGATGTACAAAGCGTGCTATAGCGGAAACGAATAATACTTCGAACAACAAGACAGGGCCACAGGGAGCGTCTCTTGCAGTTTATAGTATAATCCATGGGATACAATCATCCTCCTACAGTACAGGTGATGAAACCTGCTGTATATTTAATAGGATCGCCCCACACCGACAGCAGCAGCAGTTTGATGGGTAAATTTAGTGACGGACATGCTGTTCCGTTAGGAATGTTAGGAGGAATGATATTCTGGGAAGCATTGCGACATCTCTCTAACAATACTGGACCCCTGCAACAGCTATGCGTCTTCACGCCAGCTTCGGTGCCTAGTTGAGTTCTATATCAGAAGCAGTTAGTGGAGCTTTTATAGTTTGTAATTTTTCCTTGTTGGATGGTACAGAATAACGATGTTAGCATGTTTGTCTGTTAGATGTGAATGGACGCAGATCTGCTTCAGACTATAGTATCTGTATCTGGTTTGGAGACTCACGACAATGCGTACATTTCCACCGAATGGTCAAAACACGGTCCTTGTTGCACTAACTAAGATAGTTCTGTTTCTACATGGGCTGCAGAAGGTGGTGGATATGGTTTTCTCTGACTTCTGCTTAGTTCCGACTTAAATTGGAACGATCACATGCGCTAAGCTGTAGAAATGGGATCAGATGCAAGATGCGTAGCGGCTGACTAAAACCATGTTGGAATTGTACTGTAGCAGACAGGTTCGAGAAAGGAATCTCGTTTCGAGATATGAAAGTGCCAGAAATGTGACTGAGTAGTGGCTGTAAACATTAAAGGACTTGTCAATAGAATCCAAAGCAGGTATGTGCTTGAATGGAAAGACGTGATTCCAAATCATATACATCATTTCTAGCGGTTAGCGTAACACTAGAGATCTGAAAAGCTAGAGTACATTTCTCACTACATCAATGAGCACACCATCTACTACTGTTTGTGATCCTTCTCAATCAGTCATCGCCCCTAACAAAGTGGATATATTGCAGAAACTCTGACATGGTATCGATACAGAATGCAATACACATACTGGAGAAATATCTAGCCGTGTGATGGAGTTGCAGATAGCGGTTTCAGACCACGTTCCTTAGCCGATCACTTTCGAAATTCAACGATTTTATCATGAGGTTGCATCGTGGACTACGTGTAACCGGACTGCTGGTATGATAATATGCACTCCAGTGATCACCATCTCGGTATTTGACTGGATAGAAAAACCACCTCATTCAGAGGTAATGTCGTACCTCGATTTGTCTGCACCTCTAGAACCACGACTGCTTGTGACAGTAACATACAGTAGTTGTTGTGATCGGGTTTTATCATATGAGACGATAACAGCTCTCTTTATAAGACACAATGGTATGACTCAGAAGAAAAACTTATGAGACATGTCCACCCATCGCTGATTTTGTCTCAGTATTATTTTGCATAGTAGGCAATCATTTATGGATGAAGTATTATACTTAGTAGTAGGAGGGGATGCGTGATAGGTTCACCTTGAGCATCAGGCTTATAAACTATGTGTTTGAGTTCTGACATCTGCAGAGGAGATGACTGTGGAATACTGTGAGAGCAGAGGGAAGAGTATGTCAAGTCATAAGAATGGTACAGATATTTCTGTTTCCAGAGGCATGGCTGTCAGCTAGGTGTGTTTCCGATACTTCGCCCATTGTCGATTGTTGTTCAACCGCAATTTTAACATTTAACTGTATATATATATATATATATATATATATATATATATATATATATATATATATATATATATGTGTGTGTGTGTGTGTGTGTGTGTGTGTGTGTGTGACCGATTTCGTAGGATGATTCCGTCTATGCGTAACTTGTGGTGGGAATGATTCATGTTTCCAGCTAACGGCAGAGGCCCTGTGAATGGAGACAGCTCAACAGCAAACTAATACTTAGTATGTGTTGGATGGCTTTTGTGATCAAACAGAAATTTGACAAGATTCAATACGGACATGAGTTTGTGCTGGTCCATTATTCCCTCCCATATAAACTACTCGGTTGACTGTTTCTTCACATTCCCATCTTCATTTAGTTGAGAGAATATCGATTGTGGTGTGTCCATCTAGTAGGTGGAGGACATGTTCTTGGCGATTCTCTAGATATGAGAAACACCTCAGCTGACTTTGTAAATTATAGGGATGATTGGAATCTGTTACATCACTGAAATCGGTATTCGAGAATGGAAATATCTATTTCTATTTGTTTCAAGTTCTTTGCAGACAGGATAAGTTTCTAGTTACTCAGTGGTCTAGAGCGCGATCCAGCTATCTAAATTTTTGGGTTTGTTGTGAAATGATTGCCAGTCTGCGTCTTCGGAATGATGTTTTGTGAGCAATTGGTAGGGCACTGCTGTGTGCAAACCATGTGAAAATATGTTTGTTCTTGTAATCCCAGAGTCTGGAGATGGGTGTAGAAAAAAACAGGCAGGGAAGCAGTAATGTGTTTGTGTCTAGGGGGAACAATTCTGACAGTGACTTCGGCCCACTGGGGGCTCTCTGGTCACCCATCAGGAGTGGGTGACTGCCGACCTTGCAGGGAAATATTTAGTACTGCAAGTATGTCTACGGTGCTGTCTTCATGGTACATATATGAATGATGTAAACGGTGTGATTTTTGTATGATGGAGGATATGAACTGTGTGTTTACTACATCAACACAGTATGTGGTGATATATTGCTGAGTTGGAGATCAATTTCATACTCTGATATTCAAGATCCTGTCCTGAGTAGGGGAGCAGTGTAATTCAGTGTAACTGAGTAAGAGTATTTCCATATTTGACGATATGTAGGGCACATTGCGATGTTTAGTTGTTGGTGCAATATGGTTATCAGTGTAAAACAGTTTTTCACAGAAAGGAAAAGAAAAGGCGGACGATGCTTCCACACTGATGGCGTCAGTGATTTGGTAGGTTAATTCGATAAGAGCCAATCATAATCCCCCATTCATTCACAAGACATCGTTTGTGCTGGGCTATAGGAGTCTCTACATGGCGGTGAGAACGTTTGTGTGTGTTAAAAGCAGGAAGGGTAACACATGATGAACTTGGTGCCACATTTGGACTGTGAGGAAGAACGATTTTACATTTTCCTTGTTGTTCTATCGATAGTGATGATGGTTGCAGTACTCCAACCCATGTCAGTAACATCTTTCCAACCATTGCGTCTGTGGTTGTGGTATTCATTATCAGACATAGTGACTGACGTCTGTCCTTCATAACACTTGTTTGAAAGAATCGAGACATAGAGCCGGTGTGAGTGTAGGTATACCATAATTTTTTCAGCTGCAGTACAGATATAAAAGATAACTACACTGTTTGTGTCTAATGTGTATATACTGCATTGTAAAGTTACTGTGGCTTATGTTGTGGCATGACCAGAGAAGATGAGTGTGTGTCCTATCGTGAGAGAAATATAGATTCAGCACATTGATAACCACAAGAGATTGATAGAGATTTTTTTCGTGGAAAATTATGTGCTCTATGTGTACTGAGATTCGTTCCAGAACCACAGCCATCAAGAGGAGACATTACCTGTGCACCGATCAGTATCAGACTGTAGCAGCAATCGTAATATTTAATTGTATTTACACTTGTAACTATGTTCATGGCTTCCAATATTCTTGTGAGTCTTGTGTGTATTTGATGTTCCGTAGACAATGTTTGTGGGTTTAACTGTCAGTGCAACTTAGCGATCTGTGCAAAATAATTTTACTGCAGAAAGTCTCGTCTGCAGAAAACAATGATGAACAGTGCTCCCATTGGACCCACACTACAGCTATGAGTCATCGTGCTACAACGGTAAACTTTCACATGCAATCGGCAGCGGAGTGAGAGTGAAGGCTCGTGCTGACGTGTGTCCTTCATCTACGAGCTCTGCAAATAAGTCTTCACTACTGTCTGGTTGTCTCATCAATGGTGCCTAGGTGAATATCTGTTTCGACAGAAATTTCTCAGGTGTCAAGTATAAAAAGGATGTCGCCAGCTCAACCTTGCTGGACCCGAATGGTAGTGGCAGCATCAGGTGTCGGGTGATGGGATGTGCTTTTTACTAGCGATCTTTTCTCTAAACTATATTCCATCTACATCTGTGTCTACTATATACTCCGGTAGCCAGCAAGGCATGTGTGGTGGAGGGTACTATTGGCACCAAAGTCATATTTCCACTCATTGATCGTGCGACGAAGAAACGACTTTCTGAACACCTGAGTGCGAGCTCCAATTTCCCTTATCTTTGAATGGTGATCACTGCACGATATTAAAGTTGGTGGTAATAATATACGTTCTACATCCCTGGTGAAGATAAAATTTTGGAATTTAGTGAGCAGCCCCTTTCATTTAGAGCGTCATCTATCTGCAAGTGTGTCCCACTTCAAACTTTGAATGAGCTTCGTAATGTTATCGCGATGGCTAAATGTACTAGTCACAAATCTTGCAGTTCTTCTTTGAACCTTCTCAATCTCTCGAATCAGACCCAATTGGTAAGGGCCCCATACAGACAAACAGTACTTTAAGACATATAGGATGCCGAAAAGCAAACAAGAACTACCCTATACATGTGAAGAATATCGATTTAATTAACTTGCATAAATTTTTATATCATTATGGTATTAACAGTACAGTAGTTAAGGAGAGGGTGTGTGTGAGCGGGTGACATTGAGCAACACAGCAGGTTAATTGCAGAACAATAGGTTAAATTGCATAATTTTTATGTAAAATGCAGTACAATAGTTTAAGGGGGTGGGTGACAAACGGGAATGCGCCAGAAATGGCGTTCAGAAGCATGTGAAAGTCGGAAAGTGTAACAGAAAATCGTGGATCAACATAATTAAATACTTAATTTGGTATCAAAGGCGGTATAATAGTTTAAGGAAATGGCGGTGACATGCAAAACCATGTAACAGAATAATAGGTTAAGTGCTGACAAAGGCCCAAACATTAGGTTGAGACACCCAGTGTACAGTGTCGAACATGTTTGTTCCACATAATTGCTTCTTGTAATGTCTCAGCAGAGAATGATGAGCAAGAGAAATCCAACCCCAAAAACTGAATTTTTTATAAATAAACAGTATACACTTTCCATATATTCCATACATTGTCTAAATTGTTTAAAAAATATTCCATACAGAGCAATCGATTTCCCTTCACATGACCGATCAGCTGAGTCTTTTTCCCACCATTTTCTGGGAGGGCGGAGAGCGTGGGAGGGGGATTATCAGAGGGGGAGAGGTTAATCAATTTTTCAACTTAATTAAGTAGTCAGTCAAACTGATCGCAGTGACAGGGGATATTCCAATAACTCAGACCTGAAAGTGTACCTGTAGCAGTGAGGGACAAGGGGGGTTGGGGGAGAGTGAAGGGGCAGGTGGGACAATAGTACAAGTGCAAGTCAATCAAAAGGAAATGGGGGTGACATGGAAAACCACATAACAGAACAATAGGTTAATTACCTGTCAATCAAAGAGAACAGTAGGTTTGCCCCTGAGGTCGTACTTGCCCCTGATGTTGGCAACCCACACCAACAAAATGGACCAGCTCCGGCTTTGTCCAACTACTGAAGAAAGGCTCTTACACTACCCGTAGCCATCATGACATCCCTGGAAATGGAAAGAATGAAACCTCCTAGCAGATTATAACTATGTGCCGGACTGAGACTCGAACTTGGGACCTTTGCCTTTCGTGGGCAAGTGCTCTACCAACTGAGCTACCCAAGCACGACTCACCGCCTTTGTTCCCCATACATTGTGTTTAAAAATATGATTCACATAGTTCTATAGGAGGTCAAACCTACAAGAATAGTTCGTATAAACACATATCAGAAAAAAACATGTTCTCATGAGGGCCCTTTAGCTTATGACGAATATGGAAAAGTATTCGAATTCACAAGAGAGTGCGTAGTAAATTATCACAATATACGCATGTTGGCAGATCAGATCCTCGAACAATCGTGGAGATGAGGCATCAGGATCTCTTCAGTATTAACGTATGGGCAGGTCGGTGACAGAATCATAGAGCTGTACACTTTACCAAACAGATCAACGGGTGCTGTGCATCACTGATTTGTAGAGTATGAATTACCAGCACTATCGGAGAGATTTACGCATGAAGAAGGACAGCAAATACCGTTTATGCACCAACTTACGATCTACGGACTATGCGACAGTACCTCGCCTCAACGTTTTGTGGCCAATGGATTGGACGAGAAGGTCAATGCGCCCCCTGTGATATCGTCCAAAGATTGTGGTGACCCAACGAAGTCGGCAGCACTTATTGATACCACATACATTATCGATGTCTCGTTAAAATTTGTATCGACGAAGGAAGGCACTCTTGAGGACCACGCTCTCGTTCAGGATAACTGCACGTTCGCAAAGAGGTCAATATAGAGCCGAGCATAGGATTATGTGACAGTTTCTTGAAACACCGTTAATACAAAAATGATCTGCCGAAATCGTAGGGTAGCGAGCTGCGACTATTCGCTGATGACCCTGCAATGTACGGGAAAGTGTAGCCGCTGAGTGATTGTAGCAGGGTACGAGGACCTGGGCGGAACTTCTGTTTGGCACGATCAGTGAGAGCTTACCCTAAAGATGGAAAAGTTAATTTGATCAAATGACTAGGAAAAACACCCATATAATATTTGAATACAGTATTATATGGTGATAAAATCAAATAACATTGAATTTCGTGGAATGAACTGAAAACCTGTAGCAACCGAACGTGGCGAACGAAGTCGTATCCAGTGCAATGCACGCTCTGCACATTCATTCATTCCCTCCTCTGCGTTACCGCAGATAACACGTAACTATTCCTACATGTATTGGAAATGCAGGACATGCCGAGGGGCTTATTTGTAACCTTCCACATGACTTCAGAACACTGAGATTTTGTAATCTTCCGCCTACATGATGTCTTCTAAATATGTCATCATCCCTTTGGAGAGGTAGCAGCTGGGTCACGAGTCTTGTTATTGAGGTGAAACCGTAATAAATTACCTGGTGGATACCGTAAAATTCTGAGCGCCACTATTGCTGTTGTGGTCTTCAGTGCTGTGACTGGTTTGATGCAGCTCTCCATGCTACTCTATCCTGTGCAAACTTCTTCATCTTCCAGTACCTACCGCAACTTACATCCTTCTGAATCTGCTTAGTGTATTCATCTCTTAGTCTCCCTCTACGATTTTTACCCTCCACGCTGCACTCCAATACGAAATTGGTGATCCCTTGATGCCTCAGAACATTTCCTACCAACCGATCCCTTCTTCTAGCCAAGTTGTGCCACAAACTTCTCTGCTCCCCAGTCCTATTCAGTATTTCCTCATTAGTTATGTGATCTACCCATCTAATCTTCAGCATTCTTCTGTAGCACCACATTTCAAAAGCTTCTATTCTCTTCTTGTCCAAACTATTACGAATTTCAATCAGGTATGCAACAGGCTTTTCTTAAATTACCACATGAAGCTTGAAGCAGGCAAAGCCACAAACAGTTAACGAAACACGTTACTAATATACTCCTACAAAGTAACACTTATCACAATTGATGCAACGAACACTTACAGTTCTTCGATATTAAATACATTGCAGAGACCACATTCACAGTTCACTCTGATCTTCTCTGCATTGCACGCAGAAATGCTATTATTTGACGTCACTCTATATTGCGCGAAACTCAAATCTTAATCGTGTTGCTGCTCTATACTAGGACTGTTGACATTTTTAAGAATTTCGGCATGCCGATACATCGATAGTTAAAAGTATAATTCTCTGTTATCGACCTATCGAGAAGAAATCGATGTATCTACATACCAACGGAGAAAACATCGACGTAGCGACCAAAAGAAAATATCGGCTGCACATTGTAAATATACTGCCATTTTTAGAGCTATATATTTGAGTACTGACTTACTGTTAGGTATTCTGTACATCGACAAGCTAACAACGTGCTTATCATCCTTAGAGCAAGAATTCAAGGGAAAGCAATGCGCGTTCATGCTTGTCGGTAACCACTTCGCTGACAGTGGTGACTGCATGTGAGTGGCACCACAAAACGTGTCGGATTGGTCTGTCGTTCGGTTTCGCCATATATCATGCCGACTACCTAGTTTTTTTTCTGTAAACGCTAGCGAACTAGAAGTCGTAGTGCCAAATTGCGTAGTGAAGTCAGACGGTGCAGTTTCTCAGTTTCTGTTCCGCCCAACACAAAGACCAACTGCCTTTTAAGAACGTCGACGTGAAGAAATAGCACACCAGTTGCGAAAAAAAACTTTTTTAACGCAACTGGTATGCTGTTTCTTCACATCGGAAATCTTGTTGTTCTATTCACAAAGCCAATTCCCCCTCCCCCCACCCCCCCCACACCGCCGCCAGTGTAATCGGAGTTCTTGGAACGTCGTGGCAGATCAAAGCTGTGTGCCGGGTCGAGACTCGAATTCGGTGGAGCAGTTGTCCGTGAAAGGCAAAAGACCCAAGTTGGAGTCTCGGGCCGCACACAGTTTCAAGTTGCGAGGACGTTTCATACCAGCGCACACTCCGCTGCAGAGTTCTGGGCATCTTCTTTGTGCCATCTACACTTGCTTCACACAATCAAAGATAGTGGACGCGATGAAACCTCAAAAAGTAGTAAGACTGCTTACAGAGTGAAAGTGAAATTATGTTCTACCAAAATTTCAAAACAACAATATCAAATATTTACCGAAAATTTCGAAAAAATATGTAAAATGGAAGTATCGGCACGCGTTATTGCCCTTTCGATATCAATATATCAGTGAAAAGTGTCGCCAATACACCTTGACCGCTTGGACAGAACATCGATGAATCGTTATTTTACCAACAGCTCTACTCTGTACCCGACACGACTTAAGTTGTCAGCACTAATGGCCGGCGCCAGAACTTTCGGCTACAAGCTGTGAAACACGTAGTGCTTCGTCTCAATATTGTGAATCTAACGTTAGTGAAAATTGTTATAAAAATGACGTCTGAAGTAAGTGGAAGATAGCTCGGTATTGAGAGGGTAGTTGGCGTGATAGTTAGATCTTTGCTATACTTTCTAAAAGATTAATAAATTAAAATTAGAGGCCTGGCGTGCTGGCAGCCAATCACGTTATCTGACTACCAAACCGATTCAAGCACTCATTGAATTGCTACTCACTGTACCATCTGTTATCTGCCTCTCACTCCTCTTGTTACGTCACAATTGAAGTAATGCAGTCTTAACCAAAATATGAAGCGAAGATTGAGGTAGGAAGTTATAGCTTACTAAAGCTGGAATGTCATAGTTAGTAGGGTACTGGTTGATATAGTTAGGTCGATAAATATCTTGGCGAAACATTGCAAAACGGCATGAAATGGATAGAGCACTTGACGTCAGTTGTAGGGAAGGCAAATGGTCGACTGCGGTTTGTTGTTGTTGTTGTCCAGAGACTGGTTTCATGCAGCTCTCCATGCCACACTATCCTGTGCAAGCTTCTTCATTTCCAAGTAAGTACTGCAACGTACATCCCTCTGGATCTGTTTTGTGTATTCATGCCTTGGTCTGCCTCTACGATTTTTACAATCCACTCTTCCCTCCAAAACTAAACTGATGATCCCTTGATGCCTCAGAACGTGTCCTACCAACCGATCCCTTCTTCTATTCAAGTTGTGCAAAAAAATCCTCCTATCCCCAATTCCATTCAGTATCTCCTCATTATTTACGTGATCAACCCATCTAAACTTGAGCATTTTTCTGTAGCACCACGTTTCGAAAACTTCTATTCTCTTCTTGCCCAAACTATTTATCATCCATGTTTCACTTCGGTAGATAGCTACAATCCATACAAATATTTTCAGAAAGGAATTCCTTGCACTTAAGTCTATACTCGATGTTAACAAATTTCCCTTCTTCAGAAACCCTTTCCTTGCCATTGCCAGTCTACATTAGATGTCTTCTCTACTTCGACCATGGACAAATCTGAGTGATAACAGTAAATAAGTAGTGATTCATTCCACTATACGCGGCACACTAAATTTCCAGTTTTGACCGTGTACCGAGTAATGATAGCTAGTATCCCTGATGTTGTGCGCCAAGTACCGCGCGATTGTAAAACTGCCATCAAGTGGCGGAGATCGTAACTCAGGGTGCTGTTTGCATGTCAGCAGGCCGCCCTTCGTAACGACCTCATTATGCCCGTCCCCAGACTCAGCCTCTAATAAACAATTTCTTCCTGTTTTATAACTCGCGTTGCCCTGCATATAAACCCGGCCTCGTGTGTAACTCACCGCCGGCCGTAATTCCCGCCAGACGCAGTCTTTCTGCCCCTGTAACTGTGTGCCGCGCCTCCCGGTACCGCCACTGTTTACTGGCTTGTTCCCCGTGCCAGAGTCGTACGTTCCTCTCACGTTTTGAGGCCAAGAGTCGCCCACCCAAACCACCCATGTGGCTTTTTCCTGCCGTATAAAAAAATAATCATGCGCACGTTATAGTGAGGCGTACATCGTTCAGGCTTGCATATCGCGTGACGAGAGAATAAGGATTGCAAATTTACGAGGGTAATATAATAAACAAGATTAAAGAGGCATCTGCAGAAAAGTGAAGGAGTTGTGTCAACATCAAGAGTACAGATGGGAAACTAGTGGTAAACAAAGAAGAGGGGATGGGGAGCACTTGGGCGGCTGCCTAAGGAAAAAGAAATTAAAAGCGATGTTGCAGAAGCGGAAGAGGACGAAGACGAAGATGAGACGAGAGATTTGTCATTGTGGGAAGAATTTGACAGGGCACTGAAAGACCATAGTCGAGACAAGGCTAGAAGACATTTCGTCTGAACTACTGATATCCTCGAGAGCGCCAGCCGTCGCAACTGTTCTACCTGGTGCGCAAGATATAAGAGACAGGCGAAATACCCTCAGACTTCAAGAACAATCTAATAATTCCAACTACCATGAAAGCAGATGCTGACAAATGTTGAGTAAGTCGTGGTTGCAAAATACTAACACAATTTCTTTACAGAAGAATGGAAGACACTAGTTGAGGGCGACATCGGGAAAAACCAGTTGGAATAGCTGAGAAATGCAGGAAGACGCAAGGCAGTACTGACCCTTCGAATTTTCTTAGAAGTTAGGTTAAGGACAGGCAAACCTACGTTTATAGCAATTGTAGACTTACAGAAAGCTTTGGACAACGCTGACTTGAAAACACTCTCAGAAATTCTGGAAGCATCAAGGGTAAAATACAGGTAGCGAAAGGCTATTTCCAACTTGCACTGAAACTAGAGGGGGCATGAAAGGGAAGCAATGGTTGAGTGGATTGTGAGACAGGGTTGTAGCCTATCCACGATGTTATTCAATCTGTACATCGAGCGAGCACTAAACGAAACCAAAGGAAAAAATGTAGACCAGATTACAATTCCGCCAGAAGAAATAGAAACTTTGAAGTTCGCCGATGACACTGTAATTCTGTTAGAGGCAGTAAAGAACTTGGAAAAAACAGCTGTATGGAATGGTCAGTGTCCTGAAAGCACAATATAAGATGAACATCAGCAAAAGCAAGAACGAAGTCAATGGAATGTAGTCGAATTAAGTTAGGTGATCGTGAAGGAATTACATTAGAAAACGAAACACTACTAGAAGTAGATGAGATTTTTTATTTCGGAAGTAAAATAACTGATGATGGCTGAAATAGAGAAGATATAAAAGGTAGACTGCCAAAGGTCGGGAAATCGTTTCTGAAGAAGAGAAAATTGACAATATAGAATACAGATTTGACAAGAGGTCTTTTCTGAACGTACACTATGTGATCAAAAGTATGTGGACACCCCCAAAAAGCATACATTTATAATATTAGGTGCATTTTGCTGCAACCTACTGCCAGGTACTACGTGGTCATTACACATCGTCAGAGAGCGGAATGGGGTGCTCGGCGGAACTCACGGACTTCGAACGTGGTCAGGTGATTAGGTGTGTTGTACGTCTGTATGCGAGATTTCCACACTTAAAAACATCACTAGGTCCACTGTTTCTGATGTGATAGTGAAGTGGAAACGTGAAGGGACACGTGCAGCACAAAAGTGTTGAGGCCGACCTCGCCTGTTGACTGACAGGGACCGTCCTTAGTTGAAGATGGTCTTAATGTGTAATAGGCAGACATCTGTCCAGACTATCACACAGGAATTCCAAACTGCATCAAGATCCACTGCAAGTATTATGATAGTTAGGCGGGAGGTGAGAAAACTTGGATTTCATGTTGACTAGCTGCTCATAAGCCACACATTGCGCCGGTAAATGCCAAACGACGCCTCGCTTGGTGTAAGGAGCGGAAACACAGGACGATTGAACAGTGCAAAAATGTTGTTTGAAGTTACCAATCACAACGTGACGATCCGATGGTAGGATGTGGGTGAGGCGAATGCTCGGCGAACGTCATCTGCCAGCGTGTGTAGTGCCAACAATAAAATTCTGAGGCGGTTGTGTTGTGGTGTGGTCGTGTTTTTCACGAAAGTGGCTTGCACCCCTTGTTGTTTTGCGTGACACTATCACAGCACAGGCCTACATTGATGTTTTAAGCACCTTCTTGCTTTCCACTGTTGAAGAGCAATTCGGCGATCGCGATTGCATCTTTCAACAAGATCGAGCACCTGTTCATAATGCACGGCCTGTGGCGGAGTGGTTACACGACAATAACGTTCCTGTAATGTACTGACCTGCTCAGAGTACTGACATGAATCCTGCAGAACACCTCTGGGATGTTTTGGAGGGCCGACTTCGTGCCAGGCCTCACCGACCAATACCGATACCTCTCCTCAGTGCAGCAGTCCTTGAAGAATGGGCTGCCATTCTCCAAGAAACCTCCCAGCACCAGATTGAACGTATGCCTGCGGAGTGAAAGCCGTCATCAAGGCTAAGGGTGGACCAACGCCATACTGAATTCCAGGATTACAGATGGAGGGCGCCACGAACTTGTAACTCATTTTCAGCCAGGGGTCCGGATACTTCTGTTCGCTTAGTGTATTCTCTGGAGTGTATCTTTCATGGAAGTTAAACTTGCACGATAATAAATGTAGACAGGAAGAGTACAGAAGAATTTCGAATGTGGTGTTACAGAAGAATGCTGAAAATTAGATAGATAGATGGCGCGATTATTGAGTAGCTACTGAACAGAATTTGGAAGAAAAGAAATTTGTGTAATAACTTGACTAGATGAAGGTATCGGTTGGGAGGATACGTTCGGAGACATCAAGGGATCACGAATTTAGTACTGGAGGGTAATGTGGGGGTAATAATTGTAGAGGCAAACCAAGAGACGAATAAAACTAGCAGGTTCAAAAGGTTGGAGGTTGCTGTAGTTATTTGGAGATGAAGACGCTTGCACAGGGCAGAGTAGCATGGAGAACTGCATCAAACCAGTCTTTGGAGTGCAGAAGTATCTGCCCTTCCGTTCAGTTCGCCTTTAGTTTATCAGAACGGTTTAGTGCGCTCACCAGCTGCTGAACGTCGGCGTTCTCTTCGTTTGTGGAAGATGTCAGTGTTGTCAGATCAGTTTGGCTGATGTACCACGATCTGGAACGGAAGATATTTAGTACAATACGTGGAATGTTTTACCACGGTGAACTGTTTATCGATGAGCTGAACAATTCAAAAGCGGCCGAATATACGTAAAGGACATGGAAAGGGGAGGATTTCTAGTCATGGCCATTGCTGACGCCAACATTTAGTAAGTCCGTGACCTGAGATAAAAAACGGATAAGTGATTGTTGTTGAGGTCGCAAAGTTACTCATGAGTAACGGTTCTGCATATGAAATCTGCCGTACCAGCCTGTACTCTCGTAATGTTTGTGCAAGATGGATCGTACAACAGCGCATTGAGGAGCATGAGGAGCATCAGTATACAGAATATCGCTCGTAGGGAACCAGAAAGAAGCTGTTTGGCAACATGCAATGCGTCGTGACCACAGAGATCAGTTGCACACGTTGGCAGTAATCAGTTTCCTCACATGAATCAGCTGACTCTTCAAGCAGTGCGGTTACACTGAACAGCGACCGAATATTATATAAACTGGTATGAATATTATTGAAGATTGTTCCAATAACCCAACTGTAGTCAAGCTCTGTATAATCTTCTGTAAAGCTGGTAGCCAACAAAATTATAAATTTCAGCTCCTTACGTTACGTAACTTTGACTATACAAAAAATTTCCTTAAGTACTGAACATACGACTTTTGTTGAGAAATAACTTCTCGATGTGTTGATGTGGTTTCTGTAGAAGTCAGCGAAGAACGTTAACCAAAATCTGATCTTTATATAACGAAGTAAACAGAATTTTAATGGATACACCATGAATTTTACGTAATAATATCAGATTTAGATAGCTATTATCATTGTATTTTCGGAGCGATATTATTTTCTTTGTTTTGTTTTCTGATTGTGACTAAATAAAGGGAATGAATGCGGCATGTATGGGAAGTATGAATCATTGATAACTGACTTACTAAATGTGAGCGGGCGTGGAGATCAGATTGTGCAGCCTTGATGTGGGTCTCATACGTGGCGGAAATGGAAACACTTAACCAGTCAGTTTTCGGTATTTTAGAACTGTAGAACTTACTTCAGTCCTTCAGACGGATAATGCTGGGGTTAATTTGGTGTTATGTGCGTTTGGGGGGGGGGGGGGGGATGTGTTTGTTTGTAAGATCACTTGAATTTATTTCAGAAAGAGAGATTGGTCCAAAGATGGAGAGTAACGGGTTAAGAGAACCGAAATGTGAAGCCGATTGGTTCTTGTGTTATTCGACCAATCAGAGAAGGACGTTTCGAGCACTTTGATAAAGAGAGAGAGGAATTTCAAGCGTGAGCCGGGAACAATCCGCGGTCTTCTCTTGCGACCAGAGGTCGTTAGCTCGGAGCGCTATGCGTTTCGGTAATATAGATCATATAGTGGTCTTCTGGAGAATTTGATTTATCGATAAAAGTTTATAATCTTCCGTGGATGACTTTTACGAAGATTTTGGATTTTTCGTGAAGAACTGAGACGTTCTTTCGGAGGACAAAAATTATAGTCTGCATGTTAATTGAGTGAGCATTCAATACTATTAAACAGAGTGTGTATTTCACTAACTCTTAGTAAGTGATGAAATATGCGCTTCTTTCAGTAGCCGGTCTGAGATAATTCCTTAAACAGGCTACCACAATTACAATTACTACTGCATATTTACACACACACGCTCACACACACAAACATACTCTTACAGATAGAGAGAGAGGGAGAGAGAGAGAGAGAGAGAGAGAGAGAGAGAGAGAGAGAGAGAGACAGAGTTGTAAGTTTGGAGCAGTTAGTAAAACCTGTGATTAATTTGATTCTTTCATTTCCCGAACTACATAACTCCATGCCAGAACGGATATGGTAGTAAACATGTGTATTAAAAGTGACAATACAGAAGAGACACTACAATGTAAGAAGTTTTCTTCATTTTGTAGCTGCAGCCAGACTTGATGAAAACAACCAAATTTCTCAGCATAATATACATTGACCACCACGAAAAACGCTCAACTTAAAAAATCGCGAGTAATTAACTGTTTAATCAACGTACTGCATTTGATCCTATGTATTTAGAGGTGTGTGTTATTAGTATGTTAATGGCTTTGCCTTACAAGCAAACAGTGACAAGTCGACTGCTTATTCCACAAGCCCTAATTGTGTTTCTTTCCGCGCAACGTGAAGAACGCATCACTAAATGAGAGGCATAATATTTACCCACTCTTATACCACTTATTTTTGAACCTTGTATGTTCTCCTTTCAATTGAACTTGATTTTAGGATCTTTCTTGAGTAGCCGGCCAGAGTGTCCGAGCGGTTCTAGGTGCTTCACTTTGGAACCGCGTGACCGCTACGGTCGCAGATTCGAATCCTGCATCGGGCATGGATGTGTGTGATGTCCTTAGGTTAGTTAGGTTTAAGTAGTTCTAAGTTCTAGGGGACTGATGACCTCAGAAGTTAAGTCCCATAGGCCTCAGAGCCATTTAAACCTTTCTGTGATTATCGTAATCAGCTTTTATCAGTAAACTTGCCGTCAACCCATGAAGATGTTGCAAAAGATGTTGCTTTGGTGGATACATTATGTTACAGAAATGCCGAGAACTACATATCTGACGATTTCTAGAACCGTAAGACGACACGAGGAAACTAAAGGCTATGAAATGACTCCAGGATCAGGCCGAGTACTACAGGCCAATGTTAGTGAGAGAACCGTCCTAAAAAGACTGGAAGAAGTCAGACTTAAATCGAGAAGACCTGCTACAGGCCCAGAACTCAACAGTGTACATCGCACAGCTCGACTGCTTTTCACAAGGTACTATCGCGGCTGAGTATACAACAATCGTAGCAATGCTGTTCACCTATCCTACCCGACACGAACAAAAATAGCTCAATTATACATGCCAATGTCACACTCATCAGATGAAAAGATACAGAAAATACGTGAAGATACTGAACGGGTAACTCAGTATGTAAAGAGAGACGAAAATCTTAAACTCTTGGTTGACTGGAACGCTGTAATAGGAGAAGGAATAGAAGACAGAGAATATGGACTCGGTAATGGGAATGGCGGGGGAAAAATACTAACTGAGGTCTCCTTTAAATTTCAGCTACTAAGACGAAAGAAGCTGTTCAAAGAATACAATGCAGGAAGTTATACTGGAAAACGTCTGAGTACACGGTAAGGTTACGGTTGGATTACATAATGGTCGCATAGAGATTCAGAAATCAGATATTCGATTTTAAGGCGTATCTGGGAGCAGCTATTGACACACACAACAGTTTAGTAATGGTAGAGAGAAGACTGAAATTTAAGAGAAGCGTCCAGAAGAATTATTGGGGAAAGGAGTAGGTTACGGAAGTGTTGAGAGATGATAAGATGCATCTGAAGTTCTCTAAAGTTTCAGATACAGCGATAACGAATATCAAAATAGGCCGTTGAATTGAGGAGGAATAGACATATTTATAGTGGGCAATCACAAAAGTAGGACAAACAAATACAGGTATAAGGAAGGTAACTGTGAAGAAATCTTAGACAGCAGTAGAAATATTTCAATTGAATGACTAAAGAAGGTAGTACAAAAATGTTCAAGGAAAAGACAGGAAGACAGCAATGTAAGTCACTCAGGAATGAAATAAACAGGAACTGCAAGGAAAGTGAAGTGAAATGGCTGCAGAAAAAACGTGAAGAAATTAAAAAACGAAATAGTCGTCAAACGGACTGATCAACAAATAGGAAAGACGAAACAACCTTCGATGAAATTAAAAGCAAAGGCATTAACATTAAGAGTCTAATAGGAATTCTCTCATTAAATGCAGAGGAGAGAGCATGTGGATGGAAAGAGCACAGTATAGGCCTCCATGAGGGGAATGAGTTGACAAATGACCGGTTTGGAGAAGAAATGGAAGTCGATGTGGAATAAATTGGAGATCTAGTATTAGAGTCAGATTTTAATAGCGCTTTGGAAGACTTGCGATCAAATTAGGCAATGGCGTTGACAAAATCCTTTGTGACTTCTAAAACTGTTGGAAGAAAGGGCCACCAAACTACTGTTACAGTTATTCTGTAGGATCTATGAGTGTGAAGACATACCATCATAATTTTGGAAAAACATCATGCACACACTCCTGAAGACAGAAAGTGCACATCAGTAGCAGAACTACAGCACAAATAGTCTAACAGCACATGCAACTAAGCTCCCGAATATACAGGGTAAATTAGCGAAAACTTCCTCCGCAGATATAGCGTAAATTCAAACTGCAATTGATGGGTGGTTTTCATAGAATGGATTGATAGTCAGGGACTTGTATTGTTAGCCAATAAAAGGATTGTAATAATACTTAGAAAGTGTACTTTTTGTGAGTGCATACACTCTTTAAATGTAACATTGTCTGTTGACGCTAACAGACTAAACGTAGGGTAAATTAGAATGTCTGTGGTGTTTGTTGCTGCATTCTAGTGCGACTCTTTTACGAGATATCGTATTTTGAAAAGTATCGACACCGACACTTGTTTGTGCTATTCAACCTACTTAGTTGCTAGGTGCGATGTTTTTATGTTTGCTTACACTGTGCTTGTGTGTATCCTGAGCGTATTGCGACTTGCTAGAAAGTAAACGTGTGACAGTCCAAGCTGTACATCGTGGGTGGATGATGGTATTTACCAACGGAGCAAAAGCCGACGTACTCATAGTGTATGGAGGGTGTAGGAAGAACGCAGTTCGTTCTTGTACGGTGTGCGGCGTAAGATATCCCAATAGACATCAACTATCTCGGCAGTTATTTATCAACCTCTTAAATGAGTTACGTGAAAGTGGTAGTGTAACACATAAACGGCCTAACAGAGGGAAATAACGGACGACAGAAGAGTGGGAAATTAATGTCCTTGGTGCTGTTACAGTTGATCTGCACATTAGCTCCCGCGCAATCGCACTCGATAGTGACATGACTCAGGCAAGCATCTTAGGCATTCTCCATTGATGTAGGTTTCATCCCTATCACATCTCTCTCCGTCAAGTGCTACATGGAAACGACTATGAGACTCGTGTTAACTTGTGTACATGGGTATTAAGACAGGATACTCCAGGTATATCATGTATCTTGTTTAGTGATGAAGACACATTTACGAATCATGGCCAGGTGAACAGCCAAAACATACACCATTGGTCTGCCGACAATCCTCATTGGCTTCGTCAGGTGAAATGTCAGCGTCCATGGAGTTTAAATGTGTGGTGTAAGATAGTGAACCATCAGCTCATAGGCTTGTTTTTCATAGACGGACCACTGAACGCGCACAAATATCGCAGCCTCCTAACAGACCATCTTCCACTGATGCTAGAAGAGGTTCCTCTGCAGATGGGAGGAACACATGGTACCAGCGTTATGGATATCCAGCGCATAGTACTCGAAGTACTGCGGCATATCTTCGCGAATTGTTTCCAAATTGTTGGATTGGATGCAGATGACCTGTACCTTGATCGGCCCGTTTCCCGGATGGGAAGCCTGTAGACTCTTTTTTTTCTGTGGGGAAGGTGAAAACACTGTCTAAAAGGACATATCAACTATACCCAATCAAGAATTCTCGAGCAGATGCGCAAAACTGTAGGCCTGTATCTCTGACATCGATCTGTTGAAGAATTTTAGAACATGTTTTTTGCTCGCGTATCATGTCATTTAGCCGCGCGGGATTAGCCGAGCGGTTTAGGGCGCTGCAGTCATGGACTTTGGGGCTGATCCCGGCGGAGGATCGAGTCCTCCTTCGGGCATGGGTGTGTGTATTTGTCTTTAGGATAATTTAGGTTAAGTAGTGTGTAAGCTTAGGCACTGATGACCTTAGAAGTTAAGTCCAATAAGATTTCACACATTTTTTATCATGTCATTTCTGGAAACCCAGAATCTGCTCTGTAGGAATCACCATGGATACCGGAAACAACGATCGTGTGAGAACCAACTCGCTTTTTTTGTCCATGAGACCCACAAAATATTAGATACAGGCTCCCAGGTAGATGCCATTTTCCTATGTGGATGAATTGAAGAGATTTTAGCAAACAGAACACTGCATGTTGTTCTCACTGGAGAGTCGTCTACAGACGTTAAAGTAACCTCTGGCGTGCCGCAAGGGATGGTTATGGGACCATCGCTTTTCACAATATATATAATGACCTAGTTCACAATATATATAATGACCTAGTAGATAGTGTCGGAAGTTCCATGCGGCTTTTCGCGGATTATACCATAGTATAGAGAGAAGTTGCAGCATTAAAAAATTGCAACGAAATGCAGGAAGATATGCAGCGGATAGGCACTTGGTGTAGGAAGTGGCAACTGACCCTTAACATAGACAAATGTAATGTATTGCGAATACATAGAAAGAAGGATTCTTTATTGTATGATTATATGAAAGCAGAACAAACACTGGTAGCAGTTACTTCGATAAAATATCTGGGAGTATGCGTACGGGACGATTTGAAGTGGAATGATCATATAAAATCAATTGTTGGTAAGGAGGGTGCCAGGTTGAGATTCATTGGGAGAGTCCTTAGAAAATGTAGTCCATCAACAAAGGAGGTGGCTTACAAAACACTCGTTCGACCTATACTTGAGTATTGCTCATCACTGTGGGATCCGTACCAGGTCTGGTTTACAGAGGAGATAGAGAAGATCCAGAGAAGAGCGGTGCGTTTCGTCAGGTTATATGGTAAGCGTTACGGAGATGTTTAGCAAACGCAAGTGGCAGACTCTACAAGAGAGGCGCTCGGCATCGCGGTGTAGCTTGCTGTCTAGGTTTCGGGAGCGTGCGTTTCTGGATGAGGTATCGAATATATTGCTTCCCCCTACTTATACCTGCCGACGAGATCATGAATGTAAAATAAGAGAGATTCGAGCGCGCATGGAGGCTTTCCGGCAGTCGTTCTTCCCGCGAAACACACGCGACTGGAACAGAAAAGGGAGGTAATGACAGTGGCACGTAAAGTGCCCTCCGCCACACACTGTTGGGTGGCTTGCGGAGTATGAACGTAGATGTAGATGTAGAAATGCAACGAGGTAGTAACTATTAGCCTTGTAACGTCAACGAAAAGAGCATTATTGTGCTGGTACTGCTAACGGGTGAAAGCAAGGGGAAACTACAGCCGTAACATTTACCGAAGACATGCAGTTCTACAGTATGGTTATTTGATGATGGCGTCTTCTTGGATAAAATATTGCGGATATAAAATGATACCCCATTCTGATCCGTGGGCGGGGACTACTCACCAGGAGGAACAAAATTGGCATTCTAAGGATCGGAGCGTGTAATGTTAGATTCCTTAATGGAGAAGGCACGTTAAAAAATTTAAAAAGGGAAATTGAGACATTAAAGTTAAATGTAGTGGGAATAAGTGAGATTCGGTGGCAGGAGGAACAGGAATCCTGGCCATGAGAAATACATGGTTATAAATGCAAAGTGAAGCAGGTGTAATGCAGGAGAGGATTTAATAATGAATAAGAAGAGAGCAGTATGGGTAAGTAACTATGAACAGCATACTGAACGCATTATCGTAGCCAAGACAGGCACGAAGCCCACGCCTACCACAGTAGTACAAGTTTAAATGCCAACTAACTCCACAACTGATGCTGAAATTGAAAAAAATGTATGACGAGGTAGAAGACATTATTCTGATAGTGAAAGGAGATGGAAATTTAGTTGTAATGGGAGTCTGGAATTCAATAGTAGGAAAAAGAAGAAAAGGGAAAATAGTAGGTGAATATGGAGTGGGCGAAAGAAATGGAAGAGGAAGTCGCCTGGTGGAATTTTGCATAGAGAATAATTTAATAATCGTTAACACTTGGTTTAAGAATCATACAAAACGATTGTATACGTGAAGCAGGCCTGGAGATATCGGAAGATTTTAGATTATATAACGGTTAATCCCCCCCATGAACCATGGACCTTGCCGTTGGTGGGGAGGCTTGCGTGCCTCAGCGATACTGATAGCCGTACCGTAGGTGCAACCGCAACGGAGGGGTATCTGTTGAGAGGCCAGACAAACGTGTCGTTCCTGAAGAGGGGCAGCAGCCTTTTCAGTAGTTGCAGGGGCAACAGTCTGGATGATTGACTGATCTGGCCTTGTAACAATAACGAAACCAGCCTTGCTGTGCTGGTACTGCGAACGGCTGAAAGCAAGGGGAACCTACAGCCGTAATTTTTCCCGAGGGCATGCAGCTTTACTGTATGATTAAATGATGATGGCGCCCTCTTGGGTAAAATATTCCGGAGGTAAAATAGTCGCCCATTCGGATCTCCGGCCGGGGACTACTCAAGAGGATGTCGTTATAAGGAGAAAGAAAACTGACCTTCTACGGGTCGGAGCGTGGAATGTCAGATCCCTTAATCGGGCAGGTAGGTTAGAAAATTTAAAAAGGGAAATGGATAGGTTAATGTTAGATATAGTGGGAATTAGTGAAGTTCTGTGGCAGGAGGAACAAGACTGCTGGTCAGGTGACTACAGGGTTATAAATACAAAATCAAATAGGGGTAATGCAGGAGTAGGATTAATAATGAATTGGAAAATAGGAATGCGGGTAAGCTACTACAAACAACATAGTGAACGCATTATTGTGGCCAAGATAGATACGAAGCCCTCACCTACTACAGTAGTAGAAGTTTATATACCAACTAGCTCTGCAGATGATGAAGAAATTGAAGAAATGTATGATCAAATAAAAGAAATTTTTCAGGTAGTGATGGGTGACGAAAATTTAAGAGTCATGGGTGACTGGAATTCGGTACTAGGAAAAGGGAGAGAAGGAAACGTAGTAGGTGAATATGGACTGGGGCAAAGAAATGAAAGAGGAAGCTGCCTGGTAGAATTTTGCACAGAGCACAACTTAATCATAGGTAACACTTGGTTTAAGAATCATAAAAGAAGGCTGTATACATGGAAGAAGCCTGGAGATACTGACAGGTTTCAGATATATTATATAATGGTACGACAGAGATTTAGGAACCATGTTTTAAACTGTAAGACATTTCTAGGGGCAGATGTGGACTCTGTTCCACAATCTGTTGGTTATGACCTGTAGATTAAAACTGAAGAAACTGCAAAAAGGTGGGAATTTAAGGAGATGGGACCTGGATAAACTAAAAGAACTAGAGGTTGTTCGGAGTTTCAAGGAGAGCATAAGGGAGCAATTGACAGGAATGGGGGAAAGAAATACAATAGAAGAAGAATGGGTAGCTTTGAGGGATGAAGTAGTGAAGGCAGCAGAGGATCAACTAAGTAAAAAGACGAGGGCTAGTAGAGATCCATGGGTAACAGAAGAAATATTGAATTTAATTGATGAAAGGAGAAATTATAAAAATGCAGTAAATGAAGCAGACAAAAAGGAATACAAACGTCTCAAAAATGAGATCGACAGGAAGTGCAAAATGGCTAAGCAGGGATGGCTAGAGGACAAATGTAAGGATGTAGAGGCTTATCTCACTAGGGGTAAGATAGATACTGCCTACAGGAAAATTAAAGAGACCTTTGGAGATAAGAGAACCACTTGTATGAATATTAAGAGCTCAGATGGAAACCCAGTTTTAACCAAAGAAGGGAAAGCAGAAAGGTGGAAGGAGTATATAGATGGTTTATACAAGGGCGATGTACTTGAGGACAATATTATGGAAACGGAAGAGGATGTAGATGAAGATGAAATGGGAGATACGATACTGCGTGAAGAGTTTGACAGAGCACTGAAAGACTTTAGTCGAAACAAGGACCCCGGAGTAGACAACATTCCATTGGAACAACTGACGGCCTTGGGAGAGCCAGTCCTACCATCTGGTGAGCAAGATGTATGAAACAGGCGAAATACCCTCAGACTTCAAGAAGAATATAATAATTACAATCCCAAAGAAAGCAGGTGTTGACAGATGTGAAAATTACCGAACTATCAGTTTAATAAGTCACAGCTGCAAAATACTAACGCGAGTTCTTTAGAGACGAATGGAAAAACTAGTAGAAGCCGACCTCGGGGAAGATCAGTTTGCATTCCGTAGAAATGTTGGAACACGTGAGGCAATTCTGACCCTACGACTTATTTTCGAAGCTAGATTAAGGAAGGGCAAACCTACGTTTCTAGCATTTGTAGACTTAGAGAAAGCTTTTGACAATGTTGACTGGAATACTCTCTTTCAAATTCTGAAGGTGGCAGGGGTAAAATACAGGGAGCGAAAAGCTATTTACAATTTGTACAGTAACCAGATGGCAGTTATAAAAGTCGAGGGACATGAAAGGGAAGCAGTGGTTAGGAAAGGTGTGAGACAGGGCTGTAGTCTATCCCCGATGTTATTCAATCTGTATATTGAGCAAGCAGTGAACGAAACAAAAGAAAAATTCGAAGTAGGTATTAAAGTCCATGTAGAAGAAATAAAAACTTTGAGGTTCGCCGATGACATTGTAATTCTGTCAGAGACAGCAAAGGACTTGGAAGAGCAGTTGAACGGAATGGATAGTGTTTTGAAAGGAGGATATAAGATGACCATCAACAAAAGCAAAACGAGGATAATGGAATGTAGTCGAATTAAGTCGGGTGATGCTGAGGGAGTTAGATTAGGAAGTGAGACACTTAAAGTAGTAAAGGAGTTTTGCTATTTGGGGAGCAAAATAACTGATGATGGTCGAAGTAGAGGGGATATAAAATGTAGACTGGCCATGGCAAGGAAAGCGTTTCTGAAGAGGAGAAGTTTGTTAACATCGAGTATAGATTTAAGTGTCAGGAAGTCATTTCTGAAAGTATTTGTATGGAGTGTAGCCATGTATGAAAGTGAATTATGGAAGATAAATAGCTTGGACAAGAAGTGAATAGAAGCTTTCGAAATATGGTGCTACAGAAGAATGCTGAAGATTAGATGGGTAGATGACATAACTAATGAGGAAGTATTGAATCGGATTGGGGATAAGAGAAGTTTGTGGCACAATTTGACCAGAAGAAGGGATCGGTTGGTAGGACATATTCTGAGGCATCAAGGGATCACCAATTTAGTATTGGAGAGCAGCGTGGAGGGTAAAAATCGTAGAGGGAGAACAAGAGATGACTACACTAAGCAGATTCAGAAGGATGTAGGTTGCAGTAGGTACTGGGAGATGAAGAAGCTTGCACAGGATAGAGTAGCATGGAGAGCTGCATCAAACCAGTCTCAGGACTGAAGACCACAACAGAAACGGTTAATCGGAGATTTAGGAACCATATTTTAAATTGTAAGACGTTTCTAGGGGCAGATGTGGATTGGTTATGGACTGTAGATAAAAACTGAAGAAGCTCAAAAAATGTAGGCAATTAAGGCGAGTTTCAGAGGGAGCACGGTGCAACAGTTGACTAGAACAGGGGAAAGGTATCTAGTAGATGACGAATGGATAGCTTTAAAAGGTGAAATAGTGCAGACCAAATGGGTAAAATGAAAAGGCCTAGTAGAAATCCTTGAGCAACACAAGAAATACAATTGATGAAAGGGGGAAATTTAAAAATGCAGAAAATGAAGGAGGGGAAAGGGAATACAAACGTTTAAAAAATGAGTTTCACAGGAAGAGCAAAATTGCTAAACAGGAATGGCTAGAGGACAAATTTAAGGATTTATAAACATATTTCACTAGGGATAAGACAGTTACCGCCTACAGGAAAACTAAAGAGGACCCTGGGGAAAAGAGAAGCACCTGTATGAATATCAAGAACTCATATGGAAAGCTAGTCCTAAGCAAAGAATGATGGAAGGAGTGTTTAAAATGTATACACAAAGGAGATGAACCATAAAGCAATATTATCTAAAGGATAGTGAACTTAAATGAAGTTGAGATAGTAAATATGATACTGTGTGGAGAATTTGACAAAGCTCTGAAAGACCTAAGTCGAAACAAGACCCGGGGCTAGACGATGATCCATCAGAACTACTAATAGCCTTGGGAGAGCCAGCCGTGACAAAACTCTTCTATCTATTGTGCAAGACGTATGAGACAGGCGAAATACCTTCAGACAGCAAGAAGAATGTAATAATTCCAATTCCGAAGAAAGCAATTGCTAACAGGCATGAGAATTATCGAACTATCAGTTTAATAAGTTACCGTTACAAAATACTACCTCGAATTCTTTAAAAAAGAATAGAAAAAGTGGCAGAAGCCAACCTCGGGGAAGATCAGTTTGGATTTCGGATAAATGTACGAGGCAATACTGACCCTACAACGTATGCTAGAAGATAGGTTAAGGGAAGGCAAACCTACATATATAGCATTTGTAGACTTAGAGAAAGCTTTTGACATTGTTGAGTGGAG
Organism: Schistocerca gregaria; assembly: GCF_023897955.1. Classification (NCBI taxonomy): domain Eukaryota; kingdom Metazoa; phylum Arthropoda; class Insecta; order Orthoptera; family Acrididae; genus Schistocerca; species Schistocerca gregaria. The sequence continues at coordinate 7,251,463 of NC_064924.1, read as the reverse complement.
TATTCTCATATAAATTGTGATGGTATCAGGGGTAAAATAAGGGAGCGAACGGCTACTTAGTAATCAGACAGAAATCAGACGCCAGTAATAAGAGTGTAGGGGCATGAAACGGAGACAATGGTTGAAAAAATAGTGAGACAGGGCAGTAGCCTATCCAAGATGTTATTCGATATGTAACCTGAACAAGTAGTAAACGAAACAGAAAAGAAATTTGGAATAGGTATTAAAATTCAAGGAGAATAAATGAAAACATCGAGAATTGCCAATGACATTATAATTGCCTCAGAGACAGCAAAGGACTTGGACGATCAATTGAACGGACTTGACAGTGTCTTGAAAGCAGGACATAAGATGAACATCTACAAAAGAAAAACAATTCGTCGAATTAAATAAGGTAATGCTACGGGAGTCAGATTAGGAAACGAGACACTTAATGTAGTAGATGTGTTTTGCTATGTAGGCAGCAAAATAACTGTTGCTGGCCAAGGCAGGGAGAATATAACACGTAGATTGACAATATCAAGAAAGGCGTTTCTGAAGAAGAGAAATTTATTAACATTGATAATTGATTTAAGTGTTAGGAAGTACTTTAAAATGTATTTGTCTGGAGTGTAGACCTGTATGGCAATAAAACATGGACGATAAACAGTTTAGATAAAAGGGAAATTGAAGCTTTTGAGATGTCGTGCTACAGAAGAATGTGGAGGATTAGATGGAAGTAATGAGGAAGTACTGAATAGAATTGGGGACACAAGAATTTATGGCACAACTTCACCAAAAGAAGGGATCTGTTGACGGGACACATTTTGCGTCGTCTAGTAATGTTGGAGAGAAGCGTTGGTGGTGAGAATTATAGAGGGAGACCAAGAGATGACTACAGTATGCAGATTGAGAAAGATGTTGGTTGCAGTAGTTATTCGGGGATGAAAAGGCTTCCAAGGTATAGAGTAGCATGGAAGGCTGCATCAAACCAGTATTCCGACTGAAGACCCCAACAACAAAAACATCAACAACAACATTGTTGCAGTCTCCTCGGACGTCTCCAATGAGATGTTAGCACCTGTTCAAATGGTTCAAATGGCTCTGAGCACTACGGGACTTAACATCTGAGGTCATCAGTTCCCTATAACTACTTAAACCGAAGTAACCGAAGGACATCACACACAGCCATGCTCGACGCAGGATTCGAACCTGCGAGCGTAGCGGTCGAGCGGTTCCAGACTAAAGCGCCTAGAACCGCTCGGTCACACCGGCCGGCTGTTAGCACCTGTCCAGCAGTCGTTCCATAGGAGACAGAAAGCGTGTACAAGCGCTGTCGGTGGTCATTTTGAACACAACCTGTGATGGTCGTTTGTCTAGTTACTGGTCAGAATCCACATAACTAGTTTGTGCACTTGCGTTGTTCTTTAGTGTGTGCTACCACGGGTATTGTACAAGTGTCGGTGTGGGAACTGATCAAAATACAGTATCTCGTAAACGACTACTAGATTCCTGCAACAGACAGCAGTAACATTCTGATTTACTCCACTTTTAGTCTGTTAACGTCAATAGGCAAGGTTCCATTTTAAAAACTGTATGTTTGCACAAAAATATACTCTATAACAATTAGTACAGTCTGTTTATTGCCTAATAGAACGAGCCCATGACTACCAATCCATCCTGTGAAAGCTGCACATCAATAGCACTTTCTATTTCCGCAATATTTGCCCTGGAGGTCTTAGGCTATTCACCCCGTATGCAGAATAATATACAGATGAACGGATAAGAAAATGAGAATGTGTTGTTATATTATAAGCATGGCTTTCGTAAATATACTAGCACCAGAGAGGCAATACTGACGTAGAGCTTGATAATGGGAGCAAGACTTAAGAAAAATCAAAACATGTTCATACGATACGTTGACCTAGAAAAATCATTCAACCGTGTATCATGGTGCAAAATGTTCCAGATTCTAAGAAAAAAGAAGTGGTAAGAGAGAGGTAATATAAAATATGTTCAAAATTAAGAGGGAAGGATAACAACGAAGGGCTCTGATTAGAAACTATATTTGATAGCGCTGTAGTAGAAGTAATAATTGAAATGAAAGAAAGGTGCTGCAGGAGAAAAATTAAAATTCAAGGTATCCGTGATAAGATTCATTGATGACACTTCCATACTCAGTGAAAGCAAAGAAGATTTACAGGACATGTTGAATGTAATGAATAGTCCAATGATCAAACACTATGGACTGAGAGTAAACCGTCGAAAGGCGAAAGTAATAAAGAGTAGCAGCAATGAGGCTAGCAACAAACGTAACGTCAAAGGTCGATGAATGTAAGGAATTTTGATACTTAAGAAGTAAATTGACACGTGAAACACACAGCACGGATGACATAAGAAGCAGACTATCACAGGCAAAGAGCACAGTCCAGATCAAAACAAATCAAGTAGCGACCTTAATTTGAGGAAGAAATTTCTGAGAATATACGTTTAGAGCATAGAAACCAATGTAATTGTATCATGGACAGTGGGAAAACCGGAAACGAAGAGAATCGAGCGTTTGAGATGTAGTGCTGAAGGGAGATAATTAGGTATACAGACAAATGAGGGGTTACTAAGCAGAATCGATGCCGAAAGTATCATATGAACAACATTGACAAGAAGAAGAGACAACATGATAAGAGATGTGTTAAGAAATCAGGACGTGATATCCATGGTACTTGAGGGAGCTGTAGAAGGTGAAAACTGTAGGGGAAGACAGAAGTTTGAATATACACAACACGTAACCGGGAAGGAAGAGGATGGCGCAGGCCAGGAATCCGTGTTGGGCGGCATGAAGCCAGTCAGAAGACTGATAGCCCCGATGTTATGCAGAATATCGTCCCGTACGACCTAAATGAACGAGAATATGTAAAATGTGTTATCTTACTGGCTGGTTTCCGTGACCCCAAACGTATCTCACTTCATTTGTTGGTTATGCATGGATGCTATGAAGCATTCGCAAATATTTTGTTTGTTAGTTTGTTATTTATAAAGCTAAAAATTATCCAGCACATTAAATGAAGTCGTCGGCCTGCAACACTGGACGGACCTAAAATTCCTGAATTATCTCTTTGTCGTATCGGCCCCTTACTGTTAGAAGGCCCGCGCAACCGCCATACAAGTCACCCCTTTTTTTAGTCTATTGCCTTCCATGATGTTCCCCTTTTTTTATATCTACGTTCACCATATTCTCTCCTTTGTTATTTTTAAATGTCTTCTATTTGTTTCTTCTATGTGTTACGGCTGAAGAGCAGCGCATATGCTGCTGCCAGCCCGCCCCGATGGGGAATTGAAATACAATAAAGGAAAAAAAAGTCAGACCGGCAGTGTTTACCAACCACTAGGAACAGCTCCGGCCAGAACTTACGGCGGCCCTAGCATTGAAGTAGGACTCTGTATTTTGTAGAGTAGATTTTGATCAGCATTTTTTCAGTTTTCTTGTTTCCTTATCTGGTTTTCCACCACAAGAGTTGTGGTTTTTTTGTTGTTGTTCTTGCTTTAAAAACGTAGTGTATGCCAAGAAAGCGTTTTTCTTTAATTATGATAAAGTGTGTTCAAATTGACTGTTAGTTCTTCGCTAATTACCGCAGAAAGCTACACTCGTATTAAAACGGACATTTGCTAACTTGTGTGTATGCTACTCATGTTATTCTGTCTGTAGTAAATTGGGTATCCATGGACGTGCTAGAAGGGTAAAAGGAAAATGCCATTGCCAGTCAATAAAGATATCACCTTATAACAGTCCCGTTACAAATAGTGCAATACAAATTTACAATATTGTTTTATCCAAGTTGGATCTTGTGGACTCCGCAACCGTTAGTGATAGTTGATGAATGACGCAACCAGCCACAAATACACAAATATTTTCTGAATATTTTATTTTACTGTCGTAATCGATTACGGGCTATGGGCATGGTAACCCGAAACCGGTTACAGCAGTAAAATAAAACATTTTAAATGTGTTTTTGGCTTGTTGTGTCATTCACCAACAGAATGTACAGTAGTTCTCCACATAAGATAAAAATTATTTCGTCAGTCTCACTTTTTAATAAAACCGTAAGGTAATTCTCACTTGATGTCTATTCCTATCCAGAAGCAGAATATTTAAAACACGTGACATTCAGAACTTAAAACAAGGAAGTGCAGAGTATCTTGTTGCAAGTAGAGCAAGCTGTCTTGTAGATTAAGCAAGTCAAACAATCTCACTCCTGAGAAAGATCACATTTATATTTGCATAAAATCGAATATTATTGCATATACTTTTGTAAACTAATAAGAAATTATCAAAACCTATTATAAAACACGAAGCCTGGTGAAAAAAGGCCTAGGAGCCAGTGAGACACATACAGCAAGACTTAACAATGCCGCGACTCTACGCATTGCGCCATACTTACGGACGACTGGTATACGCTTATGCTTTGCATCTTACCGTCTTCTTAAAGATTTAATCGTAGATGTATGTTAACAACTGACATTTAATTATAGCAAACTGTACCAAGAATATTTTATTTTTTACGGAACGGCAATGTGCTTTGCCTTGAACGGCCTAGTTTCGTTCAAATGGCTCTGAGCACTATGGGACTTAACAGCTGTGGTCATCATTCCCCTAGAACTTAGAACTACTTAAACCTAACTAACCTAAGGATATCACGCACATCCATGCCCGAGGCAGGATTCGAACCTGTGACCGTAGCAGTCGCGCGGTTCCGGACTGCGCGCCTAGAACCGCGAGACCACCGCGGCCGGCCCTAGTTTCGTAACACGTAAGTTACAACAATTCTATGACCTCTAATGTGACGTTTTCCGGTATTCTATTACAACAAAATATACAATTGACGACGGGCTTTTGAGAGATTCTTAATTTTCTGGTGATTAGAAACGGTATATAGGTATATGGGCTCCAACAGAAAGCCAATATGGCGGCTCGCGACTCTGCGCTGCATGTGGCGTCGGTAGCGTTCCTCTGTCTCATAGGTGAACTTTCAAACACGCGATCAGAGTATCTGATACGCTACAAATCACTCTAAATGTTCGGAAGGACTCCACAACACGCCTTTTCCACGCTAGGAAGCCAGAAACTCGGCACTCTCAATGTTCACCATTCGAATGCACTGTCCGTGTGTCGACGGCTTAAGCTTTCGCAAAGGAATAAGAGTGTTGATAAACGTGCATACACATACTCCAAGTAAAGTTAGTTAACAGAATTACTAGCAACACTGTTTGTCCAAAACTAATTAAAATTTATGCCAGAAGGCGAACATTTACCTGTGGTCACTGACTGCCATCAAAACAGAAGCCAAAGAAAGCAGCGACAATTCAGCACCAAACATCAAGGAAGTGGCATTTACCATCGGTAAAGGTATTGACAAATCTGGGACTCAGAGTGCCTCTCTTACAGTTCCTCGGTCTTCATGTTCTCTCGTCTCTCTAGGTCGACCGCTTCCTGCTAGACGCTGTGTTCAGCCATAGTTCACACTTTCGTGGCAACAAGGTTGACGACCGACATCGCTCCTATTATAATATCGAGCGATTCACCAGCTTTTTTGAGCACAAGTAAACGTCCTCTCTTAAGTGCTGACATCTGCTTATACTGTTCACGCGTCTGTCTGCGAGATACAGTAGCTGTGCAGCTGAACACACGGAATTAAACTGGCCAAGACTTTATGTCCTGGCATCGAAATGTCCCAGCTGCACAGTGAAATTGCGCTGCAGCGTCACACACTCAGTCATCGGCGGGAAATGTTCACAATTTCGCGTTTTCCGCCGATACTGTTCCTGTATGTTTATCAGTTTGTGACCAGTTGGCTTAATTCCTTTATGGTGCACCATTTTCTTTTGTCTTAGAGTGTGTATTTGATCATTTCAATAGAAATTATAGCATTCAACGAATAAACTGCGTAAATGCTCGACCCACATTTTACAGCGCTGTTCCAGAATCTGAGGCTGTTCCTTAGTGATGTCACAGTGTCAACTAATTGCAGTGCAGAACGCTTACCGCCCAAGCTTACTTTTTCTGCTGACCTTGGACCTGTACCACAACAAGGACAATAAACAGAAAGATGACTATCTGTGTGCGTGAGAATGTCGCCGTATTAATAGCGCATTGCAGCGGAGTCACGGTTCGCTAGCTCTGGCCGTGATGAGAAAGAGAGAGAGAGAGAGACAGATGTAGCTCTTCCACAAATTTCGTGCGAAAATAATCCTCTTGGCGGACGGCCACGCTCGGCAGCGGGTGGAGCCAAGCTAACGACACGGAAATGCCGCCACGGCAGTCCGTGGCGGAAGATCTGCGCAGTGCCTACACTAACGAGTCGCACGAGGTCTCTGCTGCTTTTATCCGAAACCTGAGCACTTATCCTGTCTGTCCGGCAGATGCGGCCCCACATAGGGGAGGAGGGTGTGGTTCCACAGCACCACGGCACTAACTGCACGTCCACCACTAAGATAATCATTAATTTGTACTCATAGCTACCCTCTCCTTCCTACAGTATATATGCAGTTGAAAGCAATACGTTCAGAAGAAAGAATACGGCCTAGTGTAATTCACAAAATAAAGTGAGCAGATGCTTAAACTCTGATATTGGTGAAAAGGATTTCTGTAATGGCATAGCACTTCTACTAATCTTTCTTGATGGTTACACAGTGCCCTTTCAGATATGTAAGTATGGTACGCAAACAGTCGCTTTATTCGGGTAAAAACGGTACGCTTATATGATTACTTTGTTGTCCGTCCGTCTGACTATGTGTCTTGGTGTTAACGCCCATTCTTCTGAGGACCAGGTGGACGTAGCACGTTTAAATTTATGTCAGATGCTAAGTTGTGTGGTCTCATCGCTGTGTAAATTCTTTAATTTTCTAAATCCGTTCAATGAAAAGATACCGAAATTTATGTCACATATCATGATATGTCTGCTTGTGTCTGTATATGTATGGATGGATATGTGTCTGTGTGTGTGCGAGTATATACCTATCCTTTGTTCCCCCTAAGGTAAGTCTTTCCGCTCCCGGCATTGGAATGACTCCTTACCCTCTCCCTTAAAACCCACATCCTTTCATCTTCCCTCTTTCCTGACGAAGCAACCGCCGGTTGCGAAAGCTCGATTTTGTGTGTGTGTGTGTGTGTGTGTGTGTGTTTGTGTTTTTTTTATTGTGTCTATATACCGGCGCTTTCCCGCTTGGTAAGTCTTGGAATCTTTGTTTTTAATAATTTTTCCCATGTGGAATATATATATATATATATATATATATATATATATATATATATATATATATGTGTGTGTGTGTGTGTGTGTGTGTTTTGAACACTAGTAAGGTAAATACATTGTTTGTTCTCCATCAAAATCTTTCATTTGCTAACTACGCCTATCAGTAGTTAGTGCCTTCAGTAGTTTGAATCTTTTATTTAGCTGGCAGTACTGGAGCTCGCTAGTTCAAGTAACGATTTTTGTGAGGTGAGTGATTCATGAAAGGTATAGGTTATTGTTAGTCAGGGCCATTCTTTTGTAGGGATTATTGGAAGTCAGATTGCGTTGCCTAAAAATATTGTGTGTCAGTTTAGTGTTGATGAGAATAAGTAAAGAGAGAAATGTCCGAGTACGTCCAGTACTGTTCCCCTGTTTGAAAATCAAATGACGTAAGAGGTTTATCAGCACAGTAATTCAGTAATTTTTCTAAGGGGATGTTTCACTATTTATGTTAGATAATAACTGAAACACGTGAAATAGTTACAACACTCAATGTTAACCACCCAAAAATGATGAAAACAGTGCCACTGGAATGTGAAAGTGTAGGCCGTGGCCGAAAGTAGACCCAGTACTACACCGAAAAAAACGTATCGCTGAAGTGTTGTGATTAAATAAAAAATTACTTGCTCGTTAGTGTAAGGTATTTAACGTATTACAGCATATTTTAATTACATTATAGCCCAAATGTACTAAACAAACGGAATTTACCTTTATTTGTCGAATCCAAGCTGACATTGCAGTTCTAATCTCCGTCGGAATAGGCCTTGAACGCCCAGTGGTATCGGCCGAGCGCCGTTTCATCCTCAGCACATAGGCGTCAGTAGATGCAGATAGCTAGGGAATGTGGTCAGCACACCGCTTGCTCATTCACAATGTCTTGAATAATAGGTAATCGTGGAGATTCGGGGGGTTCACTAAATAACGGAGACATTCCAACAGGTGCAACTCGTTATCGGGCCAAAGATCGGATAAACAGGATGATGTAACTTGATACCATGGGATTGTATTCGATTTATCTTCAGTGTAATGGTATGTTACAAATGGCATCTTCGTTAGAATCCATTTATTTAATGTAGAATGTAATTCAGAATGATAACAGACTTCAATTTCAGAGTGCTTACATATAATACATTTCTTAAATTTTTTTGATGTGCGTGTTGATGAGAACTGATTTATTGAGCACATGAGGTAGGGCCATAAGCAGCTAAAACACTAAGAAAAAATCGCTTCTCGGTCAATTGGCAAGAGCAAAGTGTCTCTTGGGAATGAATTCCCAGAACCTTCTTTTTTTTATTGGTATTTATACTACAGTGGTAAACATTTGTGTTTCCATAAATGAAAATATAGATATCTGCAACGTTGATGATTCGGTAACCCTTCCAAAAACACATACCATTGTACAAAACGATCACAAAATTGTTGAGCTTGCCACAGACGCCAATCACCATCAACATCTACTTTCCAATACACCTTAAGTACAAGCTCAGCAGCCTTGAAATTAATCCGATTACCATAAAAATGACTAGCTAAAACTTTTAAATTAAGATCGTTTTCAGGACGCTGGAGAGCTTCTTTGATGATGTCAAGATGATCGTTGTGTGGAAGGTAGTTAAAATCATAAAACTCAATTGAAGTATATTCAGACTGAAACAATATTTTGTTTGGTAGTAATACTTTCACCAGAACATAAATTCTTAAAAAAAAAACGATTTTCAGTTTGCGAGACTGGAGTCACTAGTTCTCAATCAATCAATTTGGAGCACGAGGGCTGAGCGTAACCGACTTGCCGACAGCGCTTGGGAAGTCCGGAAGGTTACCCATCCAAGTGGTAGCCAAGCCCAGAAGCCGTTAATGTCGATGATCTGGTCTGAGGAGAACCAGTGATACCACTGCGGCAAGGCCGTTGGAACCGACATTACAATACAGAACTTTTTTCAAGCAGAATTTGCCAGATGCTGAGAACATGCAGAAATTAAACAAGTGATGCACAGAAAGCATATAGTGTATAGCACATGGTAATTAGGCTCAGAGACACTACTTTATTCCGTAAGTTATAAATATATGAAAGTTGATTGGAGCATATGTGATACATGAGGACTTAAAATGGTTCAAATGGCTCTGAGCACTATGCGAGTTAACTTCTGAGCTCATCAGTGTCCTACCTAGGCAGGATTCGAACCTGCGACCGTAGCGGTCCCGCGGTTCCAGACTGTAGCGCCTAGAAGTGCACGGCCACACCGCCAGGATCATTTTGCATATATGGCATAGTTGTAACAGTACATTATTAAATTTGTAGATAATTCGTGAGTATAAAGTGTGAGATACGTAGTAGAAAGAACTGCCACCTCTGGCAGTAACAATGGTTCTGACCTGTGTGGGCATTGAATCGAATTGAGCGTAGATGACAGATACAATTATGACAATGTATGCTGATTCAACTTTCTACTAGAAAACAAGTGGTCTCGCGGCAGCCCATGGCCAGATGTTTACAACGGAGAACGTTCTACATCTACATCTACATTCATATTCCGCAAGCCACCAAACGGTGTGTGGCGGGGAGCACTTAACGTGCCGCTGTCATTACCTCCCATTTCCAGTCGCGTATGGTTCGCGGGAAGAACGACTGTCTGAAAGACTCCGTGCGCGCTCGAATCTCTCTAATTTTACATTCGTGATCTCCACGGGAGGTATAAGTAGGGGGAAGCAGTTCGATACCTCATCCAGAAACGCACCCTCTCGAAACCTGGCGAGCAAGCTACACCGCGATGCAGAGCGCCTCTCTTGCAGAGTCTGCCACTTGAGTTTGCTAAACATCTCCGTAACGCTATCACGGTTACCAAATAACCCTGTGACGAAACACGCTGCTCTTCTTTGGATCTTCTCTATCTTCTCCGTCAACCCGATCTGGTACGGATCCCACACTAATGAGTAATACTCAAGTATAGGTCGAACGAGTGTTTTGTAAGCCACCTCCTTTGTTGATGGACTACATTTTCTAAGGACTCTCTCAATGATTCTCAACCTGGTACCCGCCTTACCAACAATTAATTTTATATGATCATTCCATTTCAAATCGTTCCGCACGCATACTCCCAGATATTTAACAGAAGTAACTGCTACCAGTGTTTGTTCCGCTATCATATAGTCATACAATAAAGGACCCTTCTTTCTATGTATTCGCAATACATTACATTTGTCTATGTTAAGGGTCAGTTGCAACTACCTGCGCCAAGTGTCTATGCGCTACAGATCTTCCTGCATTTCGCTACAATTTTCTAATGCTGCAACTTCTCTGTATACTACAGCATCATCCGCGAAAAGCCGCATGGAACTTCCGTTCCGACACTATCTACTAGGACATTTATATATATTGTGAAAAGCAATGGTCCCATAACACTCCCCTGTGGCACGCCAGAGGTTACTTTAACGTCTGTAGACGTCTCTCCATTGATAACAACATGCTGTGTTCTGTTTGCTAAAAACTCTTCACTCCAGCCACACTGCTGCTCTGATATTCCGTTGGCTCTTACTTTGTTTATCAGGCGACAGTGCGGAACTGTATCGAACGCCTTCCGGAAGTCTAGGAAAATAGCATCTACCAGGGAGCCTGTATATAATATTTTCTGGGTCTCATGAACAAATAAAGCGAGTTGGGTCTCACACGATCGCTGATCCCGGAATCCATGTTGATTCCTACAGAGTAGATTCTGGGTTTCCAAAAACGACATGATACTCGATCAAAAAACATGTTCTAAAATTCTACAACAGATCGTCGTCAGAGATATAGGTCTATAGTTTTGCGCATCTGCTCGACGACCCTTTTTGAAGACTGGGACTACCTGTGCTCTTTTCCAATCATTTGGAACCTTCCGTTCCTCTAGAGACTTGCGGTACCCGGCTGTTAGAAGGGGGGCAAGTTCTTTCGCGTACTCTGTGTACAATCGAATTGGTATCCCGTCAGGTCCAGTGGACTTCCTTCTTTTCAGTGATTTCAGTTGCTTTTCTATTCCTTGAACACTTATTTCCATGTCAGCCATTTTTTCATTTGTTCGAGGATTTAGAGAAGAAACTGCAGTGCGGTCTTCCTCTTCTGGTTAGGTAAAATGGTTGAAATGGCTCTGAGCACTGTGGGAGTTAACATCTGAGGTCATCAGTCCCCTAGACGTAGAGCTAATTAAACCTAACTAACCTAAGGACATCAAGCACATCCATGCCCGAGGCAGGATTCGAACCTGCGACTGTGGCAACAGTGCGGTTCCGGACCGAAGCGACCAGAACCGCTCGGCCACAACGGACACCGTATGAACCAAGGAAAGGTAAGTCAGCATTGGGGGACGTGACGGGGCAGACGAGATATACGGTCCCTGCAACAAAATTGTGGCGTCATAATAGTCAGCTAATCCGCCAGACTTCGTGAAAGCTCGGATCCGTGCAGGGTCCATGCGAAATAGGAATTTAATTGAATAGATATATACCAAGGGTCGTAAATTTGTCGTGTGCTACCGAGAACTTGCATGCATTTAAACACGCAATCAGGAATCATTACACTCGTCTTAAATAGTAGTTCCTCGCCGGACACGGCTGCTGGCCCTCGTAAGCACTGCAGTATCCCATGCAGTGACGTATGCGCGGTGACCCGTGTCTCTCGAGGGCCTCGAACGTGAGATCTTGCGTCGTCTTGTCGGAAGTTAACATGGTAAAGAGGGTCACGGGCAGCGGCCTTTACGCGTGTAGATGTGACGGTTTCTCTCAAGATACTTGGTTTGCCAACCAGATGTGGGCGTATTGTCTACTATACACTATCAGCCAGGTGACGGACCGATTTGGCCTTGACGAATGTTATCTGGCAGCTTTAGTTCATTCCGAGCCTCCAATTACGGATAGATCCTTTGTGTTACTTCCGCAGAACGGGACTCGTGTGACGTCACGGTGCCACTCCTGTATCCAGTGTTGCCGCTGAAGCGCGCCTGTCTCTGCTGGCGCGTCAAGGGAATCCGCAACAAACGACGTTCGCCGAGCTGACAGTTCATGGTGCTGCACGTGTCGTCTCAGTGCCTATGCGGATAGTTGTGCGACTGCAAACAAGCCCGCTTCCTGAATGAAGGCACGTGACATGGTTGTGCGATCATGCACGCCGGAGCGAATTTTACGTCCAACTTGTGAAACCATCATTCTTGTGGACGTGGAATGGCGCCTAACATTATAAATAATGTCATTGATACACCACAGGCGTAGTTCCAAAGCTTTTTAATTCAGACGACTAGTACCAACGCTATTTTTGTGTCATCTTCAGTCCTGTTTATCGAAAAACAGCTTATATATTTGCAATGCCTGTGTCTAATAACCTAACTGACGTAAAAATAGTATACCGTAACTGCTGTAACATTGTCAAAGGAACGCACCTAACTACTATACCCTGAAAGTGCATACATCAAGACACGGGAAAGTTTTATAATCTTTTTTATTGAAACTTCAATCGTACATTAACACTAAGACACGCAGTAGAAAAATGCATAACAGTAAACTTACATATGCTTAGTAGCATATATGAAAATGGTAGAATCATTTAAGGTAACTCTTGACTAATGTTAAAACTATTACAGTATAACACAAATAGCGTCCAACAATTATAAATACTGAAAGGGGAAAAATGTTAAACATGATTCAACTGAAAAACACACATTTATGTACAAGAAACGTGATTGTAGAAGTGGTGTAAGGTATGTAAAATGGGAGCAGGGAATCCACATTGTGCAGGTCAGTCCCAAGGAAAGTATAAATGCATAGCAACATACGTAAATACGATGTCTGGGATAGACGACCTTTAAGGAACAAAAGTAACTAGAATATATAAAGCCACTGCTTAATATAAAACACCTATAATAATTCTGAATCCTGGAATCTCTGGTGTCATGTAAACTATCCCATCTATACGTAATAACAAACATGTAAACAGTAAAAAAACTAAATGAAAATAATGTCCACAAACCATCCATTTCTATTCAGTCTTCACTTTATAAAAATCATCCTACGTAAAAACTGGTTAAATAATGTCACGGTTAGTGTACCTGCAGCAGTAGCACGACGTCATAATACTATTATATCTGGCTGCACACAATGTTGTATCACAAGTGGCAACCAAAGTATGGAACACTATCCGGCATCCCATAAAACTCTGACCAATTACGGCAGACACAAATATGATCAGCCATGTGTATAATAGCATATTCTCCAAGAAAGGTGTAAGAGCCAATAAAATGTAAAAGAATTTGGGTAGTTCCACGTAGAAGAACACGTCACGTATGAATGACAAATGGGTGCTGTGGCTGTCCTCTCGAGCGTTCGTCGTGTGGAGCTGTCGAGATCCTGCATGACGAAAAGTACTGTATAATCGTGCAGAAACCATTGACTGGTTGACATTTCTCCTTTTTACTCCCTGCTTCACATGATCTTCTCACAAACAAACAACATTAAAAATCGATTTTTAGATGACAAATCCTGTGCATAATCTTTATTTATACAGAGAATGTAGGTGGTGTTACTTGGTCCAACTTTTCGTGGTGGATGTAAAACGTCAATCAACTACATACCCACGAATACTGGTTAGAGTGGTCACCTTAAGTAAAATGTTGTTCTCCACAAACAAAATGTCACAGATAAATATAGAGAATATATCTGTGTGAACTGCGTACGTTCTGTAACTATTAAACGACTGTGTAATTATTCACACTGTTCTTTTATCATAGAAGCGAAAATACGACTCAGATGAAGTGGAATTTAGTTTACTAACGCATTGTTTACTTATTTCTTCCCAAACTGCAACACCCAGTCATTGCCTCCCATCGTTTTCTCTTTATTCAACTGGTGTGGCAGATTATTCCGCTCAGTAAGTTGCAATGCCAAGTGACATTAATAACTGCTTGGATGCCGTAATATCTTCGTCCGATGTCAAAAGTATCGTCAAAGAGTTCTTCCTCTTGCTGTTGGTTCAATACAGGTCTGGAATTCCAGGGAATCGCCTTGTCTACAGCAGTATCAGTTTTTAAAATAACTCTTCTTTTAAGTGCGTTTCTTGACACACAGAACATTTGGCTGCTGCATCAAATGGGATCTTTTCTTTCCTTACAGCTACCAATGCCTCTTGTATAGCTTGTGAATCCCATGATTGCTGCAATGATTTTCTTAAATAATTTGAAGGCATCGTAACATACACCTTTAACAAGAGCACTTACCTCTCCACAATAATGTCTTAATAAGCTATACTTATTTTATGCAATACTCTAGTTCTATTATCAGTACCGTGGCCTCGAAACAAGGTAAATACATGAAAAAGTATATTTTTAGGCAAAGCGACAGGACATTATGCCCGACTGGGCGCCATTATGCATATCTAATGAGAATACAAAATTACGTAAGTTAGACAATTCACAAATACGTGACTTCTTTGAAGGCTAAAATATAAAGTTTTACCCGCATTGTAGCAATTAACTGTCACAGTATATATTTTTCTAATGTGAGGGAACTAGCTTAGCGGCCGTTATTCGCTCCAGCTGCAGACGTTTTTGTTTTTAATTTAACTGAATTTTTATGCTATTCACAAACTGTAACATCTTTTAAGTTTTTAGCACTAATTAAGGCCATATAAGCATGGCCTTCGCCGAATGTACTTCTAACCAGAAAGTGATTATGGTAGCTGGAAGTTTTTGTTAATCATGTCATTTACTTGTTTGTGGAGATACTTCCATAGCAACTTTCATCCCCTAACCCATATTTCTTTATTTCTAAGCGAGAAATGAAGTACCAGTTTTCGTAAATTTAGCTTTAAAATTTGTTTAATGTAACGAAATATTTTGTTAAAATTTTTTGTCCCCTACTGCACTCCCTTAGGGGTTGAATGTTCACAAACACTGATACAAGTATTTTTTTTTATTTCTAACCGTGAAGTCAAGTATCAGTTGTCATAGACGTAGCCTTAAAAAATCTTTTACTGCTTATATAGTTATTATTTATTTTCAAGAGACTTTCACCTACTTAGTCGCTAAATTTCAAAAAATGATGAAATGTGTTTTTTTTTAATTTTCTGACTGAGAAACAAAATGCTAGTTTCTGTAGTTCTAGCTTCAAAATTCCCTTGATAACGATATACTTTGAAAAAAACCTTTCATCCCCTATTTAACCACCTTAGAATTGGAATTCTGGACAATTCCTTCTGAAACGATACCTACAGTATAAGAGCTACATCCTCTCCAAACTTCAAGTTTCTATCCTTAGCGATTCTATCCTTAGCTGGACAATGATGAGTCAGTGAATCAGTTTGACAGTTTTTCACCCCCTTAGGGATTGAATTTCCAAAAAACAATCACTTGTGTATTTTTTTATTTCTAAGAGGGAAGCCAAATACAAAATTTCATAGATTTAGTTTCAAAAATGCATGCACAATGAAATATTTCCACAAAAACTTTCATCTCCATTTTACCCCCAAGGGAGCTGATTTCCAAAAACAATGAAACACGTAATTTTTTGTTACGAACTGAGAAGCCGAATTATAATTTTCATAAATTTAGCTTTAAAACTGCTTTCATAATAAAATATTTTCACAAAAAAATGTCATCCTCTATTTCAACCCCTTACGGGTTCAATTTCCAATAGCGCTGAAAAACATAGTAGAAATACTTTAGTAGTTCTTTAATGATGATATGTTTTCAAAAAAAGGTTTCACCCACTCTTTTACCTCCATAGAGTTTAATTTCCAAAAATGATGAAACAAGTTCTTTTTTTCATTTTTGACCGAGAAATCAAATAGTTATTTTCGTAGCTATAGCTTCGAAACTGCCTTTATAGGGATGGGGCGTGGCCGGCTAGCGCTTATACCGTTTTTTTCTTTTGGAATTTTCTCACCATCGAATGGCGCCTTATTGTTCCCTCAGTTACTACCTGAACGAGTTGCTCACTTGCCTCTGTCAGTGGCAGCAGCAACGTTTATCGATACTAGTACTGCTGTACCATCTTTGACGTGACCGCTATATTTGCCGTTTTGTGGTGTGTGGGAGGAGTTTGTTGGTTGCAAGAGAGCAGCGAGGAAGTCTCTGCAGTGTGTCGTCAGGCTGAGGCTGCTGGCGGCGTGCATGCGCGATCGACTTGTGATGCACTAACTGTGAGAGCTGCGAAGTTCGGCGCCCACTGAACGTGGATACTGGAGTTGAGTAATCAGTTAACCTGTTACGAAACCTCAACAGCTGTGACATCTCTTCATTCATTTCCGGTTGTTGCTTCCTGGTCCGTTTCTGCGAGCCGCAGTGTATGGTGTGCTGGAGTAGGCAAATTTTGCAGCCGTCTTCCTGTATGGTGTTAAACTATTGAAATGATTGTAACTTATTAGTGAAGTGCACCAGCGGTATCTTCTGATTTGTGGCCGTTAACGTTCCGGTTACCTGCGATGGTCGTTAGTGTAGTTTTCCGGCAGTGTGTTTTCCTCACCGTGTTGATGCTGTCTGGCACGGAGTGTAGATAGACAGCTTGATGTTGTTCTCCTATTTGTTCTTTGAGTGGTTAATAGGCCTTGACTGTGTTTAGATGCCAATTATCAAGACATAGTGCTGCTGCGATCTTCGTCTTCGCTGATATTTTCGGTTGTCGTGCCGTTGTTTGGGTGGAAGGGAATTGATTAGTTTGTTGGTTGGTCCTTCAGCCGTCCCAGGCCGACCTTTGGATCACTTCTGAGCACCACTGTTCTGTTATTTAGGATTGTGATTTCCTTTTGTCTCACATACTGTGCGAGGCCCTCAGCCATGTGTTAATTTAGTTTGTTTTAATGTTCAGTATGTGGCCCTCTGCCGAACCTTATGTGAAATATTTTAAGATACGGCCTTCAGCTGTCTGAACTAAAAAAAATCATCATTTGAAAATTTTCTCTCTATCTTAATTTATTATCCAGGCCTTAAGCCTTGAGTTGTTCTATGTTCAGTATATGGCTTTCAACTGGACCTTATGTGTAATATCTTAAGACTAGGCCTTCAGCCTGCTTAAATTAAAATGTGGTAGGTCCTTGTCTACAACCTCCCTGCCGCTGTTGGATAAGCAGCTGCCAGCAGAAAGTCTTATACTCATAGCTCACTTATTTGTTACATAGTTTAATTATTAATTTCTTTGCGTGTTTTTGGTACTTGCCTTGTTTAATTGATAAATTTCGGGCGTATTATAGTATTTGAGACTTGAAGCATCGCGTTTTAGTACCTGAATAGTGTAAAATCGCGTAGTCTCCTTCCGCCGCCGAGCAGTGTGTCAGCAGTGCGCAATTAGCAGCATTACTGCATTTACTAGGCAATCTTGTATTTTAATAACCGTTTAAATTTTGTGTCGATTTGTTTGTGCTCTCTGTAGATTAGTTCATACGTTCTTTGCACAAAAGTTTTTAGCATGGATAGCGACTGCAACTGCTGTGTTCGGATGCAGGCTGAGTTGGCATCCTATCGCTCCCAGCTTCGGGCAGTGTTGGCTTCGGTCACACAGCTTGAGGCTGTTGCCAATGGGCATCACTGTGGGGGTCCGGATGGGTGTTTGTCGGGGACGGCCAGCTCGTCCCACGCATCCCCCGATCTGACTATGGTTGTAGCTGCCCGGGATACTGCCCACATTGAGGCTGATCCCTCACCTGTGGTAGAGTGGGAGGTCGTCTCGAGGTGTGGCAGGGGATGAAAGACATTCCGGAGGGCTGAACGGAAGGCCTCTCCAGTTTGTCTGACGAACCGGTTTCGGGCTCTGCCTCAGGCTGATACTGATCTTCGGCCGGACATGGCTGCTTGTCCTGTTCCAGAGGTTGCCCCTCAGTCTCCAAGATCCAGGCGGTTGCAGACGGTGGGCTTACTGGAAGTTGGGAGCTCCAACGTCAGGCGCGTAATGGGGCCCCTTAGGGATATGGCAGCAAGAGACGGGAAGAAAACCAATGTGCACTTCGTGTGCATACCGGAGAGAGTCATTACAGATGTGTAAAGGGTCCTTCCGGATGCCATGAAGGGTACAGGTTGCACCCATCTGCAGGTGGTCGCTGATTTGGCACCAATGATGTGTGTCGCTATGGATCGGAGGAAATCCTCTCTGGCTTCCCGCGGCTATCTGATTTGGTGAAGACTGCCAGTTTCCCTAGCGGGATGAAAGCAGAGCTCACCATCTGCAGCATCGTCGACTGGACTGACTGCGGACCTTTGGTACAGAGCCGAGTGGAGGGTCTGAATCAGAGACTGAGACGGTTCTGCGACCGTGTGTGCTGCAGATTCCTCGGCTTGCGCCATAGGGTGGTGGGGTTTCGGGTTCCGCTGGATAGGTCAGGGGTCCGCTACACGCAGCAAGCGGCTACACGGGTAGCAGGGGTTGTGTGGCATGGACTGGGCGGTTTTGTAGGTTAGATGGCAAGTACAGAAAGGGCAACAGCCTCAAAGGGTGCGGGGCAAAGTCATGACATATGGGGACCAAGCAGCAATCGGTATTGAAATTGTAAACTGTCGAAGCTGCATTGGTAAAGTACTGGAACTTCAAGCGCTGGTAGAAAGCACCGAAGCTGAAATCGTTATACACTCCTGGAAATTGAAATAAGAACACCGTGAATTCATTGTCCCAGGAAGGGGGAAACTTTATTGACACATTCCTGGGGTCAGATACATCACATGATCACACTGACAGAACCACAAGCACATAGACACAGGCAACAGAGCATGCACAATGTCGGCACTAGTACTGTGTATATCCACCTTTCGCAGCAATGCAGGCTGCTATTCTCCCATGGAGACGAACGTAGAGATGCTGGATGTAGTCCTGTGGAACGGCTTGCCATGCCATTTCCACCTGGCGCCTCAGTTGAACCAGCGTTCGTGCTGGACGTGCAGACCTCGTGAGACGACGCTTCATCCAGTCCCAAACATGCTCAATGGGGGACAGATCCGGAGATCTTGCTGGCCAGGGTAGTTGACTTACACCTTCTAGAGCACGTTGGGTGGCACGGGATCCATGCGGACGTGCATTGTCCTGTTGGAACAGCAAGTTACCTTGCCGGTCTAGGAATGGTAGAACGATGGGTTCGATGACGGTTTGGATGTACCGTGCACTATTCAGTGTCCCATCGACGATCACCAGAGGTGTACGGCCAGTGTAGGAGATCGCTCCCCACACCATGATGCCGGGTGTTGACCCTGTGTGCCTCGGTAGTATGCAGTCCTGATTGTGGCGCTCACCTGCACGGCGCCAAACACGCATACGACCATCATTGGCACCAAGGCAGAAGCGACTCTCATCGCTGAAGACGACACGTCTCCATTCGTCCCTCAATTCACGCCTGTCGCGACACCACTGGAAGCGGGCTGCACGATGTGGGGGCGTGAGCGGAAGACGGCCTAACGGTGTGCGGGACCGTAGCCCAGCTTCATGGAGACGGTTGCGAATGGTCCTCGCCGATACCCCAGGAGCAACAGTGTCCCTAATTTGCTGGGAAGTGGCGGTGCGGTCCCCTAAGGCACTGCGTAGGATCCTACGGTCTTGGCGTGCATCCGTGTGTCGCTGCGGTCCGGTCCCAGGTCGACGGGCATGTGCACCTTCCGCCGACCACTGGCGACAACATCGATGTACTGTGGAGACCTCACGCCCCACGTGTGGAGCAATTCGGCGGTACGTCTACCCGGCCTCCCGCATGCCCACTATACGCCCTCGCTCAAAGTCCGTCAACTGCACATACGGTTCACGTCCACGCTGTCGCGGCATGCTACCAGTGTTAAAGACTGCGATGGAGCTCCGTATGCCACGACAAACTGGCTGACACTGACGGCGGTGGTGCACAAATGCTGCGCAGCTAGCGCCATTCGACGGCCAACACCGCGGTTCCTGGTGTGCCCGCTGTGCCGTGCGTGTGATCGTTGCTTGTACAGCCCTCTCGCAGTGTCAGGAGCAAGTATGGTGGGTCTGACACACCGGTGTCAATGTGTTCTTTTTTCCATTTCCAGGAGTGTAGCTACAGCAAGCTGGCTGAAGCCAGAGATAAATTCTGCCGCAATTTTTATAAAGGCACCGACGGCGTTTGGAAAGGATAGATTGCATGCACCCGGTGGTGGCGTGTTCGTCGCTGTTAGTAGTAGTTTATCCTATATTGAAGTAGAAGTGGATAGTTCCTGTGAATTATTATGGGTGGAGGATACACTCAACAACCGAGCTAGGTTAATAATTGGCTCCTTTTACGGACCTCCCGCCTCAGCAGTATTAGTGGCAGAATAGCTGAGAGAAAATTTGGAATACGTTTCACATACATTTTCTCAGCATTTTATAGTCTTAGGTGGAGATTTCAATTTACCAGATATAGACTGGGACACTCAGATGTTTAGGACGGGTGGTAGATACAAAGCATCGATTGACATTATAACGAGTGCACTATCCGAAAATTACCTCGAGCAATTAAACAGAGAACCGACTCGTGGAGATAACATCCTGGGTCTACTGATAACAAACAGACCCTAACTTTTCGACTCTGTATGTGCAGAACAGGGAATCAGTGATCATAAGGCTGTTGCAGCATCCCTGAATATGGAAATTAATAGGAATATAAAAAAAGAGAGGAAGGTTTATCTGTTTAGCAAGAGTAATAGAAGACAGATTTCAGACTACCGAACCGATAAAAACGAAAATTTCTGTTCCGGCACTGACAATGTTGAGGGTTTATGGAAAAAGTTCAAGGCAATCGTAAAATGGGTTTTAGACAGGTGGGTGCCAAGTAAAACTGTGAGGGACGGGAAAAACCCACCGTGGTACAACAACAAAGTTAGGAAACTACTGCGAAAGCAAAGAGAGCTTCACTCCAAGTTTAAACGCAGCCAGAACCTCTCAGACAAACAGAAGCTAAACGATGTCAAATTTAGCATAAGGAGGGCTAGCGTGAAGCGTTCAGTGAATTCGAAAGTAAAATTCTATGTACCGACTTGACAGAAATTCCTAGGAAGTTCTGATCTTACTATAAATCAGTAAGTGGCACGAAACAGCATATGCAGACACTCCGGGATGATGATGGCATTGAAACAGAGGATGATACGCGTAAAACTGAAATACTAAACACATTATCCCAAAACTGTCCTACAGAGGACGACCGCACTGCAGTCCCTTCTCTAAATCCTCGCACAAACGAAAAAATGGCTGACATTGAAGTAAGTGTCCAAGGAATAGAAAAGCAACTGGAATCACTGAAAAGAGGGAAGTCCACTGGACCTGACGGGATACCAATTCGATTCTACACAGAGTACTCGAAAGAACTTGCCCCCCTTCTAAGAGCCGTGTACCGCAAGTCTCTAGAGGAACGGAAGGTTCCAAATGATTGGAAAAGAGCACAGGTAGTCCCAGTCTTCAACAAGGGTCGTCGAGCAGATGCGCAAAACTATAGACCTATATCTTGACGTAGATCTGTTGTAGAATTTTAGAACATGTTTTTTGCTCGTGTATCATGTCGTTTTTGGAAACCCAGAATCTATTCTCTAGGTATCAACATGGATTCTGGAAACAACGATCGTGTAAGACCCAACTCGCTTTATTTGTTCATGAGACCCAGAAAATATTATATACAGGCTCCCAGGTAGATGCTATTTTCCTTGACTTCCGGAAGGCGTTCGATACAGCTCCGCACTGTCGCCTGATAAACAAAGTAAGATCTTACGGAATATCAGACCAGCTGTGTGGCTGGATTGAAGAGTTTTTAGCAAACAGAACACACCATGTTGGTATCAATGGAGAGACGTCTACAGACGTTAAAGTAACCTCTGGCGTGCCACAGGAGAGTGTTATGGGACCATTGCTTTTCAAAATATATTTAAATGACATAGTAGATAGTATCGGAAGTTCCATGCGGCTTTTCGCGAGTGATGCTATAGTATAGAGAGAAGTTGCAGCATTAAAAATTGCAGCGAAATGCAGGAAGATCTGCAGCGCATAGACACTTGGTGCAGGGAGTAGCAACTGACCCTTAACATAGACAAATGTATTGTATTGCGAAAACATAGAAAGAAGGATCCTATATTGTATGATTATATGATAGCGGAGCAAACACTGGTAGCAGTTACTTCGATCTATACTTGAGTATTGCTCATCAGTGAGGGATCTGTACCAGATCGGGTTGACGGAGAAGATAGAGAAGATCCGAAGAAGGGCGGCGCGTTTCGTCACAGGGTTATTTGGTAACCGTGATAGCGTTACGGAGATGTTTAACAAACACAAATGGTAGACTCTGCAAGAGAGGTGCTCTGCATCGCGGTGTAGCTTTCTCGCCAGGTTTCGAGAGGGTGCGTTTCTGGATGAGGTATCGAATATATTGCTCCCCCCTACTTATACCTCCCGAGGAGATCACGAATGTCAAATTAGAGAGATTAGAGTGCGCACGTAGGCTTTCAGTCAGTCTTTCTTCTCGCGAACCATACGCGACTGGAACAGGAAAGGGAGGTAATGACAGCTCCACGTGAAGTGCTCTCCGCCGCACACAGTTGGGTGGCTTGCGGAGTATAAATGTAGATGTAGATGTAATTTTTTACTGGAGTTCTTTTTATTAAGGGCTTAAGCCCTCAGTTCTGTTTTCGAACTAAGGCCTTCAGCCGTGTGTATTCTTTAACGAAATTTTAATAACTTGTGTTCTGTCCTTCAGCCATATTGTTTCTGTATTCTTTTAAGGGCATGTGTGATTAAGTGTTTTAAGCAAATAAAGTTTGTATGTTTGTGCAACTAGCAGCAACTGATTTGGGCTTTCTTCCACAACCCGATCCACTCTGTCCTGCGAAACCGGAGTCAAGCGACGTTTTTTTAAAAAAAGAAATCGCTTCATCCCCTGTTGCATCGCCTTGGGGTTGCAATTTAGAAAAATCCCGTCTTAAATGACGCTACATATAAAATCCACACTTTATCAAAATTTCTAGTTTAGATCCTTACCGATTTGGACTGAGCGGTGATTATTCAATAAGTCAGTCAGTCAGGACATTGATTTTTATATGTAGAGTTTAACTTGTCTTTTGACTTGAATCAGACGTGGAGAAAACACAAGATACTTCACTGTAGAGCAGCGAGTGCAGTTATCGCCACGAAACTCGCTGAAAATCCAAAAAGTCTCTTTTAATAGTAGGCTTCAGCAATCTCCAGGGTAATAAAACGAAGTGGCCACTTTACCCGCCCTCACCACTATAGCCGTCTCTATCCTGTCAGACATTACTCTAATTTCATATTTGCTGCACCCTATCTTCATGGTGCTGCAATTTTAGTTGCCAGCAGTTTCTTAAGAACATCTTGTTATGTCCAGAATAGAAACATTAAACGTAATTAACTACAACAAAGAATAATATGAAATAAAAGTGAAGTAATATCTAACCCAACATTGTAATACAAATCAGAAAGTCAAATTTAATTTTACTGAGAACAATCATATTGAAACTCGAATATAAACTTCTAATGATCTGTGTTTATTCCTTGTCGAAATACTGATGTCACATTACTGATTTGTTCTTCATTTTCATCTGCAAAATAGTCTATAATTTTAGACAAAGAATATTTCATGCTCGTAGATTTTCTGTTGGTGGTGAAATCATATCACATTCACTTTGAACATATGAACTGTTTTTATTATTTTCTTTTTTTTAAGAAGAATAGCCTACCCGGATTTTTTATCAGTTACAGTAATACAACGAAGAGCCAAAACATTACGACCACTGCCCAGAGCAAGACCTAATGATGGATGGTGGGGGATGGGCACGTGACGCGGCAAGGAAAGTACTCGCATACGCTTATGAGCCAGAGTGCTGACCACCTGCCTAACAGACGGTATGTCCACCTTTGGCACGGATAGCAGCAGCGGTGAGTTGTGGCATGAGAGCAATGTGGCCTTGTTAGGTCTCTGGAGGGAGATGGGACCACACGTGCACATACAATTCACGTAATTTCCGTAAAGTATGTGGAGGCGGGCGATAAGCTCTGACGTCACGTTCAATCACATCCCAGATATGTTCGGTTTGGTTCAGATTTGGCGAATTGTCAGGCAAGCACATCAGTTACAACTCGCCAGTGTGTTCCTCGGGCCACTCCCTCACAAACCTGGCGTTGTGACATGGCACATTATCTTGTTGAAAAATGCCACTGCCGTCCGCAGTCACTGTGCTATACGCCTTGGCCGTCATGGTGCCTTGCTCCGCTGAACCCATAGGTGCCCACGTGAATGTTCCCCTGACCATAATGGAGCCGCTGCCAGCTTGTCTCCGTTTCACAGTGTAGGTGCCAAACTGCCGGCCCCTGGAATACGACGGATTCGGGCCCTCCGATCGGCATGATGAAGAAGGTGTAGAGATTTATCAGATCATGCAGATCTCTGCCACTACGCCCACGTCCAGGCCGATGGTCTTGTGCCCATTTCAGTCATACCGATGTTGTGATGTTAACATTGGAACATACATGAGTCGTTGGCTGTGGAGGCCCATCGTTAGGAGTGCCGGTGCCGTACATGTTCAGGCACGCTTGTTCTCTGCCTAGCGTTAAAGTCTCCACCTGTCCTGTTTCACCTGTCTGCCCTGCTTGCGACGTCCGACATCTGTAATGAGGAGTGGTCGCCCCATCCCACGACTTCTGGAGGTGGTTTGAGCCTGGTTTCGCCACGTATTGAAGACACTCACAGCACTCTTCGAACACCCGATATTACGGTACATTACATTAACACTTGTTCCACACATCATGAATACGACACTTCGTAATAATGTGGAACGTGTCAGTTTACGATAAGTTTTCCTTACACGATATTTTTTTGTTACTACTTTGTATTTAAACATTTCATCTATTGAGTAGAAGGAGTTGTCATTCAGAAAGTTTCTGAAATGTTCGTGCTAAGTCTCGACGCCTTCATGATCTGCCCTCGGTTAAATTCAGACATATCGCACGCCTTCCCCATTCTACGGACAACACGCTCACTGATACTTCATGCACCGTGCGTGTCTCTGACTAGCAGTCATTCGTCGCCAAAACAGGGTTCAAATGGCACTGAGCACCATGGGACTTAACATCTGAGGTCATCAGTCCCCTAGAACTTAGAAGTACTTACGCCTAACTAACCTAAGGACATCACACACATCCATGCCCGAGGTAGGATTCTAACCTGCAACCGTAGCGGTCGCTCGGTTCCAGACTGTAGCGTCTAGAACCGCTCGACCACCCGCGTCGGCATTCCTCGCCAGGTGAAGCTGATATCGCCTGGACGGGTTTATATCGATAGTAGGCGGGTGGTCGTAACGTTCTGGTTGATCAGTGTAGAATCGGAGCAGAGACTTGTGGGGAATCATTGTAACGACGACACGGTTGTAAATGTGGAAGTCGACAGACATGAGCGATTTTAAGAAACAGAGCATTATTGTAGCTTGGGGCCTGGGATCGTGCATCTCGGAAACGGGAAAGCTGGTCGGCCACTCGTGTGGTATTGTCGCGAGCTTTTACAAAAAGCGGTTGAAGGACGGTGAAGCCAAGTGAAGACCACAAAGTGTTGGACGTCCACGTCTCGCCACAGAAGGTGGAGACCGGAGATTTGCCCTTTCTATATAAGAATACAGACGGTGATCTGTTTCAGAACCGACGATAGGATGCAAGGCTCCTGGCGGCACTGGAATTTAGGAGCCCACACTTCGGTGCAAACTGCTAAACATGGGCTCCTCGGCAGGTGACCCTAACCTGTCGTCCTGTTGGCCCAACAACATCGTACATTGCGATTGCAGTGGATACGGAACAATCGAGATTAGACCGTGGATTAATGGGATCGTGTCGCCTGATCGTATGACTCACGTTCCTTGATACACCAGGTCGAGGGTAGTGTCATTTGTAAGAACGGTTGCTCGAAACATGCACCGCATCAGGTATAATGGGTGGTACGTCGGAGGCGGTATTATGCTGTGGGGAACATTCGTTTGGGTTTCCATAGGTCCTCTGGTAGTAATCAAAGGTATCATTACAGCTGTCTGGGCTACCTGAACGCGATGTCTTTTCCGAAGACAGTGCAGTCTTCCAACAGGATAACTGCACCTGTAACAATGGCAGAATCGTGCTACAGTGGTTTGACAGAATTCGCCTGATCTGAACGCGGTGGAACACTTCTGGGATGCTATCGCACGCCTGCTCCGCGACCACGATCCTGTGACCCGTGATGTGTGAGAATCACGTGATCTGTATGCAGGCATCTGGTGCCAAATACAATCGGAAACCTAACAGGGACTTGTCGAATGCAAGGCACACAGGGTTGTTGCAGCATTGCGTCTCAAAGGTGAACCGACAAGTTGTTAGGTAAGTGATCATAATAGTTTTGTTCAAGAGAGTACATTAAAACTTTATCTTTCTTTGTCGTCAAGACCTGAGGATCTTTTTCCAAGTTGGAAAGAATAAAACAGTTTATACGTTCTACAGTGATTCAGGAACGGTTATCTGTTTTGCATTATAAAATAAACGAGAACCAAATATTGACTTTTTTTAAAACAATATGCCATTGTCCAGTATTATGTCCGCACTATAACACAAAAAATATTACGTGATAACCAAATTTATTTGACCTTCTGTCATTCAAAACAAAACTTAAGTTCGACTACACAACACTTTGCTGGCTGTGGCGGTAAGGAGAAATCAGAGTCACTAGTAGAGAATACAAGTCCAAACCACTGCCAACCTGTCGATACCGACGACTCGCATCTTTCCAGCCAGGGAGGCCACGGTACGGTTCGGTCGTCGTGAATCCAGCAGCCGGGTAGTGACACAGTCATCGGCGAAGATTGAACTGGTCCAACGGGCTCAGGGAGCTCGCTTAAATCCTCAGGTCCGGCCAATCAGAGTGTCGGTAGATAGCGCCCTTATACGGTTGCTCACTCTGGTGGCAAGGCAGCGCTGCCAGGGTAATCCGTATCGAGAGTGGTGTGTAGGCTGCCGCTAACCCCGCGACGACGCGTTCACTTGGCCAGTTGTTGACATCGTGTGCGGCGCCAGCGGTACTCGCTGTGTGCCGCGCGTGTTGTAGCACGCCGCGCCGAGTTGACGGCTGCTGTGCGGCGACCGATACGACATCCAGATGCAAAATTGAGGTAAAAGTCAGTGACGCCCATCAAAGAATGCCGGCCGGAGTGGCCGAGTGGTTCTAGGCACTACAGTCTGGAACCGCGCGACCGCTACGGTCGCAGCTTCTAATCCAACCTCTGGCGTGAATGTGTGTGATATCCTTAGGTTAGTTAGGTTTAAGTAGTTCTAAGTTCTAGGGCACTGATGACCTCAGAAGTTAAGTTGCATAGTTCTCAGAGTCATTTGAAGCATCAAAGAATTAATCATCACCCAAAAAATCATCACGCTAATACCCTGTAGCAACTCGTATAAACTCGGAAATGGCGAGGTAAAGAGTCCACACCTTTCTTTGTGTGGGCGATATTCAGTTGAAACCACGCAGTCGTTCAACTCGACGGTTCTGGTTGCTGTTTCTGGTGGAGACGCCATTTTTATTTTTCTTTAGCAAGTGAGCAGCGGGCACTGTTGCTCGTGGGACTCGCCCTAGAGTCCTAGTTTGTGCTGTCGCAGTTCGTTTAGATGTTGGGGAGCTGATAATTGCTGCCCTCGCAGTTGGATAATTTTCTGATCCATTGCTATCACTTTGCATTGGACGTATGAACGTTCATCGTAGGCAGTTTTGTATCTTTTTGCGGCAGGTGCTACTTTTTTTACCTTCCCGCTGACCTACTCAAATCACGTAACAGTTTCACATATACATATTTCTTTCTTGTTTCCTATTCATCCAGTATTCCCTCATCTTTCCACATGTTGCCTTTTCCTTTCTTCTGTCATTGTTGTTCCCGATTTCTTATTTCTTCTTCCTAACAACCTTCTAAATGTAGTATTTATTTCTACAGAAACTTTATCTCAGTTGTTTTCGACTCGTTGCTCTCATTTATTTCCAGTTCTTCTCTTATTTATGCTATCACGATTTCGTTTTCCAGAAATAGAGGAATATTTGTGAAGGGTCTTCCACTCTATGACGTGGTGATAATGTAACCATTATGTGGAATGGCGAGGAGAAATAGCCATGATTGCTATTTTGGAATTATTTTTTCTTTATTCATCAATGATGCGCGTTTCACCTAATTCAGGGCATTTTCAAATTGGCTGAAATATGTTGATAAGGAAGTGATGGATATCGATGATAAAACATCCGCAAAAATAAATTGCACTTTTCATGTGCAACAAAAATACTCCAAGCGAATACATGCTCCCGTCATGTATTAAGAGCATATCTAATAACCGTGCCGGGACGCATAATGCGATCCATTGAAAGCAAAGGAGACAAGGCCTGTACCATCTGCTAAATGGCAAACATGCTGGAACCGTCATTCTACATGCTGCTACTACATACACAGTTCTGAACACCGAGGAACATCAGGCCTGTGGCAAGAGTGCGTTGACCTGGTAAATAGCGTAGTTCCCCGTCAATTAAGAACCGTTTAGAGCACATAACGCGTCCCTGCAAGGTTACTGGATGTTATGCTTTAAATTCATTCGCCTCGACTATTTTTCTTGGGCATAAGAAGGGAAATTTATTTTTGCGGTTGTTTTAGCAAAGATATCCAAATCTTGCTTTCAACATTTATCGACCAGTCCGAAGATACCATGAATTAGGCGGAACGCGCGTCATTGAAGAATAATTAAACAATAATTTCAACATCGCAACCAAGGTGGTTTTCTTCTCCTCAGGAATATTTCTTTTGTGAGGCTGTTGTCTATCATTCGATAGAAGTGTCCAAAAGAAGATTAATCTTCGCTATGCCATTATTTTTTATATCTTTTGTATTTTCGTGGGGCTGCTCGGTACCTCTCATTTTCCAACAATTAGTAGTGTGTATTGCACCCATGATCTTCCTAACAATCCGTCTTTCAAGTAGCTTCATTTTGTCCACCCTAAGATTCATAGTTAAGCATTCACTTGAGTATAAGCATTATAGTCTTACCACAGTCGTGTAATATTTTAGTTTCCTTTTTCTATAAATGCATTTCGTGTTGTGGAAACTTTCTACAAAATCATAAGCGTCTTTCATAAACAAACACTGTGCACCGAGAGGCTTGGGGACCGGCAACGTAGCTCTGTTAGAGGCTTAGCTGCCCTCAGTTAAAAAAAAAAAAAAAAAAAAAAATAAACTGAGTTAATGGATCAGCGATGAACTTGTACAAGCGTCATGGGACGTCCGCCCCGAACAAATAGGGCGAACGGTAACGGACAAAATGAGATAAAAAAAGCGGTAGCGTCTTTGATTAGTAGTGAAAACGTCGTCGATCACGGGTTCGAAATCCAACAGCGCTTTCATTTTGATTAATAATCAACACTAGCGACCGAAGACTTCCAGCATAAGAAGTCACTCTCACTCTGGCAACGGCAAGGGCGAAGGAGCGGGTAGATGTTAAGGGCATCTCCTGTCCTTGCGGTGGAAACCGCCCCTAAAGACGGAAGAATCAGCAATGTTCAACGGCATGTGGACGCAGAAGGCAATGGAAACCACTGCATTAAAGACACATGACGTACCCACAGTACATCGGACAGTAGCTGAAAAAGTGTCTCCATCGATAAAAGTTTCCGGATCTCCGGGAGGGGACTGCCAAAGGGGAGGTGACCATAAGAAAAGGATAGAATAGCCAACGAAAGGACAACGTTCTACGAATCGGGGTGTGGAATGTCAAAAGCTTGAACGCGATAGGAAAGCTAGAATATCTGAAAAGGGAAATGCAAAGACTCAATCTAGATGTGGTAGGGGTCAGTGAAGCGAAATGGAAAGAAGATAAGGATTTCTGGTCGGATGTGTGTAGGATAATACCAACAGCAGCAGAAAATGGTATAACGGTAGTAACACTCATGAATAGGAAGGTAGGCAGAGAGTGTGTTACTGTGAACAGTTCAGTGATAGGGCTGTTCTTATCAGAAACGACAGCAGACCAACACCACCAACAACAGATCAGGTACACATGCTGACATCACGAGCTGAAGATCAAGAGATAGAGAAAGCGTATGAAGATATTGAACGAGTAATACAGTACGTAAAGCGAGATGGAAATCAAGTACTCGTGGGGGACTGGAATTCAGTTGTAGGGGAAGGAGTAGAAGGAAACGTTACTGGAGAATATGAGCTTAGGACAAGGAATAAGAGAGGAGAAAGAGTAATTGAATTCTGTAATAAATTTCGTTAGCATTAGCGGATGCCCCGCTCAAAAATCACAGGAGGAGGAAGTATACTTGCAAAAGCTCGGGTAATATGGGAAGATTGCAGGCTACAGATTACTAGTTTTTACCGTGTTTAACGAAGGCAGTATATGCCTGATATATTCGATGATGCCGTTTGGCTACACTGACTAAAGGATTCTTAAGAAATACCCAATTAAGATATTTGCTCTTTCAATAGATAACCTGAAGATGCCTAAATAAGGCGATACGCGTCGTTGAAAAGAAAAAAAATTGCAACAAAGACTGTTTTAGCCAATACTGATTATCTAAAGTATAGATAATATTATCGGTATAAAACATGTGGTTACCTGTTTATAACAGATGCTGGAAGTGGTGGCTATGGGCATCCAGGAATCGCTGACTTCGAGTGATGACGTTACTAGCAACACGCTGTATTTCTATAGGCTTGATTTTTTTAAATTTCTCTGGTAATGTTCCATTTAAGATCGTATACTGTGCGAGGATTTTCAGCATACACTTTCCTTTTTAATGTGCCCCATAAATAAAAATCACACGATGCTAAGTCGGGGACTTTGGGGGACAGAGGCATCTTCTGACAAGTCTGTCTTCAGAGAACACGGTGGTCACGCGGTCCATACTTTGGTTGGATGTATGAGCAGTTGATCCATCTTGTTGGAA
Organism: Schistocerca gregaria; assembly: GCF_023897955.1. Lineage (NCBI taxonomy): Eukaryota > Metazoa > Arthropoda > Insecta > Orthoptera > Acrididae > Schistocerca > Schistocerca gregaria. Next base: position 7,220,299 of record NC_064924.1, on the reverse strand, counting down.
TACTGCGTACAGCTTCTCTGCGTCTGTTAAGTGTGCATAGACAGAGTTAGAGATATCAAGATATCTGGCACCGTTTAAGATGTAATTGAAAAATGTGGGGCCAATATTTGCATGCCGGGCAATGCAAACCAGACATTTCTCTCGTCCGAGTGGAGAGGTTCTTCATGCACAATATTTGGGCTGTCCTGCGACCAGTATCTGCAGTTCTGCGAGTTTACATAACCTGACAAATGAAACCAAGTCTCACCTGACAAGAAGTGAAGCAAGGGGTCCAAGCAACCGTTATCAGTTGATCTTAACAGCCAGTTACAATAACGAACTCTATTTTACCTAACCTCAGATTTGAACTCTTGTACCACACTCTGTACAAGAGTGTACTGGAGGACTTACGGTCAAATAAGGAAGAAGGGATAGATAACATTCCATCAGAATTTCTAAAATCATTAGGGGAAATGGCAACAAAACGACTATTCACGTTGGTGTGTAGAATATATGAGTCTGGCGACATACCATCTGACTTTCGGAAAAGCATCATCCACACAATTCCGAAGACGGCAGGAGCTGACAAGTGCGAGAATTATCACACAATCAGCTTAACAGCTCATGCATCGAAGCTACTTACAAGAATAATATACAGAAGAATGGAAAAGAAAATTGAGAATGCGCTAGGTGACGATCAGTTTGGCTTTAGGAAAAGTAAAGGCACGAGAGAGGCAATTCTGACGTTACGGCTAATAATGGAAGCAAGGCTGAAGAAAAATCAAGACACCTTCATAGGATTTGTCGATCTGGAAAAAGCGTTCGACAATATAAAATGGTGCAGGCTGTTCGAGATTCTGAAAAAAAGTAGGGGTAAGCTATAGGGAGAGACGGGTCATATACAATATGTACAACAACCAAGAGGGAATAATAAGAGTGGACGATCAAGAACGAAGTGCTCGTATTAAGAAGGGTGTAAGACAAGGCTGTAGCCTTTCGTCCCTACTCTTCAATCTATACATCGAGGAAGCAATGATGGAAATGAAAGAAAGGTTAGGAGTGGAATTAAAATACAAGGTGAACGGATATCAATGATACGATTCGCTGATGACATTGCTATCCTGAGTGAAAGTGAAGAAGAATTAAATGATCTGCTGAACGCAATGAACAGTCTAATGAGAACACATTATGGTTTGAGAGTAAATCGGAGAAAGATGAAGGTAATTAGAAGTAGTAGAAATGAGAACAGCGAGAAACTTAACATCAGGATTGATGGTCACGAAGTCAATGAAGTTAAGGAATTCTGCTACCTAGGCAGTAAAATAACCAAGGAGCAAGGAGGACTTCAAAAGTAGACTCGCTATGGCAAAAAAAGGCATTTCTGGCCAAGAGAAGTCTACTAATATCAAATACCGGCCTTAATTTGAGGAAGAAATTTCTGAGGATGTACGTCTGGAGTACAGCATTGTATGGTAGTGAAACATGGACTGTGGGGAAACCAGAATAGAAGATAATCGAAGCATTTGAGATGTGGTGCTATAGACGAATGTTGAAAATTAGTTGGACTGATAAGGTAAGGAATGAGGAGGTTGTACGCAGAATAGGAGAGGAAAGGAATATGTGGAAAACACTGATAAGGAGAAGGGACAGGATGATAGGACATCTGCTAAGACATGAGGGAATGACTTCCATGGTACTAGAGGGAGCTGTAGAGGGCAAAAACTGTAGAGGAAAACAGAGATTGGAATACGTCAAGCAAATAATTGAGGACGTAGGTTGCAAGTGCTACTCTGAGATGAAGAGGTTAGTACAGGGGAGGAATTCGTGGCGGGCCGCATCAAACCAGTCAGTAGACTGATGACAAAAAAAAAAAAAAAAAAAAAAAAAAAAAAAAAAAAAAAAAAAAAAAAAAAAAAAAACACTCTCGCGATAGGGTTTTAATTTCATATCTTTGAGTATACGATGACACATGTACAAGATACACCAACCTGTTGCGAAACTTCTTTACCGTCCTTCAGGGACTTCTCGTAAGGACCATGCGAAATCTCTCTATAGTTTCAGGGTTTATCACTGTCGGTCGCGTATTCCTCTGGACACTGTGAACGGATCCACAGCCCTCCATCTCTTGTACAGATCATGAACAGTGCTGGTCGTGGAGAGTTTCCTGCTAGGATGCTTCGCTTGAAAAGTTTTTCACTTGCCTTCATGGAGTCTGTCTTTACTAAACACTACACAATATCAGTTCGCTGTTCTATGCAAATGGCCCTATTTATGTAACAAGTTAACAATACAACCTTCTCACAACAACTAACGCACGAACACACAGCTGCACTCAGCTTTGTGATAAAATGCAATGTTGCTAACTGTCGTGACAGCATTGCTACGTCACAAGCACTTTGACTAGAGATAATTAACTGTTACGTGTGGAACACTTGTTTTATATGCGATGCCCTGTATTTATTCGTGGACAACTAGCGTCGACCAAGTGACGGCCTTCAAGTCACGTTCAAGGATAGTTCCTTGGAGTCAAATACAGAACTGTTTTCAGTTCCAGCTTCTGCCCCCTGCGCACAGATCTATTACAGTATGCAGTTTTCACCAGCCGACAAATGCAAAAATCATTAACCCATTATAGTGAACAGAACCTGGATTCATCCGAAAAAATGACGTTTGGCCATTCGTGCACCCAGGTTCGTCGTTGAGCACACCATCGCATCGCTCCTGTCTGTGATGCAGCGTCAAGGGTAACCGCAACCATGGTCTCCGAGCTGATAGTCCATGCTGCTGCAAATGTCGTCTAACTGTTCGTGGAGATAGTTGCTGTCTTGCAGACGTCCCCATCTGTTGAATCAGGGATCCAGACGTAGCTGCACGATCCGTTACCGCTATGCGGATAAGATGCCTGTCATCTCGACTGCTATTAATACGAGGCCGTTGGGATCCAGCACGGTGTTCCGTATTACCGTCCCCAACCCACAGATTCCATGAAGCCATTGGGATCCAGCACGGTGTTCCGTATTACCGTCCCGAACCCACAGATTCCATATTCTGCTAACAGTCATTGGATCTCAACCAACGCGATACGATAAACCGCAATCGCGACAGGCTACAATCCGACCTTTATCAAAGTCGGAAGTGTGATGGTACGCATTTCTCCTCCTTACACGAGGCATCACAACAACGTTTCACCAGGCAACGCCGGTCAACTGCTGTTTGTGTATGAGAAATCGGATGGAAACTTTCCTCATTTCAGCACGTTGTAGGTGTCGCCACCGACGCCAGCCTTGTGTGAATGCTCTGAAAAGCTAATCATTTGCATATCACAGCATCTTGTTCCTGACGGTTAAATTTCGCGCCTGTAGCACATCATCTTTGTGGTGTAGCTCTTTTAATGGCCAGTAGTGTACATTCTCATTTCTGGCCCACAAGACGAGCCAAACATACGAACAGGAGTTTTCTCCCATACCGGCTAAATTAGTTTCTAAAAACTGAGGTGCTTCATCACCGTATCCTTTGTACTGAAGGCTTGCACATCAAAATATTTGCTGTGCCATAATTACTACACAGAAAGGCCCCTCTGCATTCAACGGGTGAGATTTCGGGCAATATTCCCTCGTTGTGAAAAGAAAAAAATCCGTGAATGAATGTTTGCACTGCAGCGGACTGTGAACTTTTCTGGAACCTCCTGGACTCGAACCTGGACCGTTGCCCTTCGGCGGCAGTAATCGTACTAAATGAGCTGTCCAGGCAGACCTCACATCTCGGCTCTCTCTTACTTCCCAGGCTTCACAGCAGCTCTCCCGTATACCTGTCACGATTAGTAATTTATTACTCCTAAAATCATTTTACAGTGATACTGGATTTGTCAACTTGATACAAGAAAAAATAAGCCATATACGAGGTGATTTTGTTAAATGAGGAGAAAATGAAAAAAAAAAAATCCGTGAAAAGGAACCCCCTTAGTGCGAGGTCGCAAGTTCAGTCTGTAGCAAGGCACGTTTGAAATTATTGTTCTAAAAATTCTGACAGTAAAAACATTAGATGCTAATGACTCAACATGTGATTCACGATGGTGACAGAAAACAAATGTCCGGGAGGTGCAGAGCGCAGCCTTCCATGTGGTGAATGTATTAAACATCACAAAATGGACATTGTCGACATTCAATAAATGTTCAAAACAAGCCATCAGCTTGCGCCAAGATCGCCAATGAAACCTGGCGCTCCACAGTGATTACAAAGTGTCGCACCATCAAGATCGAAGGCAAACTCTTTGGGAGTCACAAACAGTGGAGGACGTTCCGCAAGGCACCGATTCTTAAAGAATGCGTATAGAATCATTTTGGCGTAACCGGGTGATGAGAACTGATGAAATGTGATGGCAGGCAACCGCTTGGGAAACAGTCGGTACTGCAGCTTATCATGACACTGGCTATCTTCTAAGGCGTAGCTGCAAGTATTGTAATAATACGTTTTATAGGCACGGAAAAAAATAATTATCCAGGGGCTGAATTAGTCCATTGGTTCCAGGTTGTATAAATTACAATATCACATACATAATTTTCAGGAGGGATAGTTTGCTCCTAGGGAGTGTGATTTTTATACTCAGAGTAGGAATCAAGCAAAAGCAAATTATTTTGACCAGCTCTTGGCCAAAAGCAGTGCTCATACCATAGTCGTGGTTCTCTTACGGCCATTTTCCCGCTCTTGCTTGCTCTGATGTAGGTATTCCCTACTGCCCTTGCAAGATGACGCACACGAGAAGGAATTGTAGGGAACAGAGCACCTCCTACTTCTCGCAGCACAATAAATAACTTCCCTACTAGTTTACCATCCAGATTGACGGTCGGCATAATTGTATAGCAATGCGTCAAGACATTGATGCTAGTCGATCCTGATACAAAATTCTTTGTACCTCTAATTGCCAGGGTTTCTTTCATACGTATTTCCTCTTCAAAGCCCGATTCGGTGGCCTTGAAAACCATTTCCTTATTTAACAATGGGGTTAGTTTGTTTATCTCATCTACAAATTTTCAAGCCGATTCCATAGTTTGCTGGGCATCGTCAAGTTTACGCTTTATTTGAAATTAATTTACCTTACGTCTGCTAATTCTGCAGCACTGACTGAAGTTTTGCAACAATCCACTGCTTCCCCAGAAATCACTGAAATCTATTTCCCGTGCAATTTGATGTGCATAAAGTAGCAGGTCACTATCATGGACATTCTGTAAACTATATCGGACATCTCTGAAACGTGAAAACACCAGTTTTGCAACATGTGTGCCCTGCCCTCCCTTGAATATCCGTAATTTTTCTTATGGACTGCACGGTCGTATTGCTGTGGACGCATTAGAAATCTGTTCATAACTGTTTTTGTACTGTGCCGTGGACAATGTTACACGTACGTAATTATATTTAGAACCAGCTCGTTGGAAAACGACTGGTCCTTTACAACTGTTCACTGGAGATGCGATTTGTGGGTCCCTCTCCGACAAGGACGACGAACTACATGGATCGACGACTGTTTCAGAATCACTTTCATTTGTTAAGCACGTATCGTCATCACTGTAGTACTCATATACTTTGTCCGCACAGTCAAGCGTATGCAGTACCACACTTGTCACTGATTCATCTTGTAGAAACGCTAATATTTCATCAGCCCTTTTTTTTCTCACTTCGCGAACTCCTCGAGGTCCTTTCTTATGAAATGTCAATTCTGGTATCTGTTGTATTTATAATGATATGTTTCTTTGTTTACCGTTTCCATTGCTCTGCTTTGTATTAACACCACAAGCACTGTATAACTGTTCTCAGTTACTCGTTGACCAAGTTGTTTAACTAGCCTCCCTAACTTCGTGCTGTGCTCCCGACTGGATACTTCCAGTCCCGCCCCCTGCAGCAATTTACAGCCAATATTGTGGTTCCATGCCGTAAACAACACTGGCCTTCTGCGACCTTGCACTCAATATGTTCCGTGTGAGCCATGTGACTGGCCTCGGGCCGCCCTATTGATACTGACGTGGACGGGTTGCAGCGTCACTGAGATCATAGCGGATTCTATCGCCCTTCCCTCTTTGTCGTTCTCCGAAATGAGTGATGGGGAAAATAGAATATAAAGAAGTGAATTGCATGTGAACACTAATGAGTAAAAAAGAAAATAAAAGACGTATTGCATGTTGATTCCTACCTGACGGGTGTATCCTCTTCGGAAACACGTCAGTAGGACTTGTAACACAACTCGTCACATCGAGTGACCCAGTTTAATGAATTGTGAAAATTATTCATTCCTTTCCCTAAAGTGAAATAAGATTCTTGGAATGTCACAGAAAGGTGATTGTCTTCTTCCAACAGAGGTATCTACTCCAAACCTACATGTTCAAGTTGAACATGTCAGTTTCTAGGAGAGTGAATGAACAGTTAGGTTACGAGACTCAAAACGAAACTTTGTGTCTGAGAGGTAAATTTGAAAAACAAATATCTTTATACATTAGGCTTCAAATAGTTAGGAAAGATTCTAGGCTTCGGGCAGGAACGTTTTTCGAAGAGAAACGAAATACACGAGTCAGCTGTTTTCATTTTCACTCAGTGATGTTCTATAAATAATGGAACAAGAAACCATTTATCTGCAAAATCAGAGTTTTCTGGAGACCGACTACCACCCTCCTTTAAATAATTTTAAGGATTACATCTAGGAATTGCTCGGTGTCATAGTACAGGGCGCCCCATATAAAACTGGCATGCCTCACGCCCTAGATTCAAGTAATTATGAACTAAAGAATAGACGATAGCAACGTTAAAAAACATCTGGTTACCCGTTTATAACAGATGCTGGAAGTGGTGGCCATTGGCATCCAGGCATCACTGACTTACTGATTTCGTGTGTTGACGTTACCAGCAACGCACTGTAATTCTACAGGCTTGATGTTTTTAATTATTCTGGTAATGTTCCGTTTAAGATCGTCTACTGTGCGAGGATTTTCAGCATACACTTTGCTTTTTAATGTGCCCCATAAATAAAAATAGACGATAATAAGGGAAAAAAGATCATATAGATAAATGGCTCATGTGTATTCCAAGGGAGGTAAACCCACTTAAGGGTAGAGTTAAGAGACATTTGACAAAGTAGGTTTCAATAATAATTGAAAGCACAAACGAGAACACACCAAGGAACTGGGAATATTCTGTCTGTGCCTGTGTTTTAAGTCCACTGTGAAGAGGGCAGTAAGCTGGAGCACCATTATGTGGTGGCCACATCACCTTTCGTGCCACAAAAGGCACGTCCTCCAGCAGAGGGGCGAGGTCGCCAACAGAAAGTGAAGGCATGCCTTGACTGTGAGTGTTTGTGGAAGGATGGCTGGTCCCACGCAGCCGTCGCCGATAATACCTGCCGACACATTGAAGCTGAACCGGCGCTGACGTTTCGCTGGGAATTCTCCGTATCCTGCTGGTGAGAGTAGTTGAGGTTTGAGGATACGGCCGTTCGTAAAGGTAGCCTCAATTGTGAACAGTGATACGGATGGTGGCAACTGCCGATGAGGATGTTTCACACTGTCCTCAAGTTTACCACGTGCGGGCGGACAACCTGTCTGCTGCAGGTACCGGGGTCTCCGTCAAAGATCTCTTACCTCAACCTTCAGCTGGGTGTACACCGCCATATGTCCAGTACACTTCTGTTGTTCGTCCATGGCTCAGGGACCGTCTCTTTCACGTAATCCATTTCTAAAAAAAAATCACCTTGTAAACAGGTTTGAATATATACACGCCTTTCATGGGGAAACGACACGAAAATTGGTGAGCCTTAATCTACGCTAAACATAAAACAGAATGGTTGGATAGTGCACCTGTATGTGAGGCCAGTTTCTTTGCAGCTGCACTGCGTCGTTCATCTATGCCTGACGTGCAATCTTATCGGGGCTAGTATTCCTGGAAGAAAAAACAACGCAGAGAAATGGCTTAGCTACAGTCTGCGTTGGACGTTGAACCCGAAAGGCAAGATTCTGGGTTCCAGTCCTACTCCGGCTCGTAGCTTTGATCTTGCAAGAAGCTTTAATCACACTCTGGTTTCTATAAGGTTCCACTATGAATGAACCATCCACTAGTACTAAATCTCCAGAAATGTCTCAGTTTAGCTGGTGAGTCCATCATAGATGGTGGGGTAATGGGCTTACAGTATAACTGCTCACGCTTGGCCTCCTCCCCCCCACACCCCCCACACCCTTTCGCAATAATTCAGTCTGTGTGGACACGCTCTCGAAGGTTTATTCCCGCTTACAGAGCCGTATTAGCGCCGCCTGATTCTGAGACTACAATGTTAGTGTCTATGTTTAACGTAATGAAGCGGGAAATAGTTTCTATGCACATATTTTCATATGATGCCCTTATTGCGAACTTATGTAAGAAACACCGTAAAATGAACTTATTCACACTGATAAAATGCTAACTGTTAGCTGTTCGAGAGTGTGGTCTACCACATGACTAGATCGAAATGCGACTGCCGACTACGGCACCCAGATGTAACTCGAGCGTACGATCGGGGTACTTCGTATAAGATCGTACAACTTAGATCATGCCCAAGTTATTCATTTATTTATTAATAGCGTTTCCTGGCATTGTAAAATTACTGAAAGGTAGTATTTATGACCCGTAGACTCCTCCTAATATCTGAGTGCTGTTAGCAAATATTTATTAATAACAATCACCTGATTGCCCATTATCATTATACGGGCTGTTATGCCGTGGGCGGTTGATGGATTCTGTGTTAATTCCTAACGTTTCGTCCCCGTCTGCGGGAGACATCTTCAAAGGGGTCTGTACCTCGATGGAAGGTCCAACACACCCACTGGCTCGCTAATCACCTGATTCGCTCCAGAATAAATGCACTTTCCCTACGTATCTCTCTACTGTGACGTCACGAGCGATTTCTCCATCTGCACCCTGTACTATTGGCTCCGAAAGCGCCACATGGCCAGCCGCCTCCGCTAGCAAGCGTAGGAACCTACCGCTTGCTCTTTATTCCGTACATCGCTCATGCATTCAATTCACGTATTTTAAATAGCAAAACTGGAAATAAAGTAAAATGCTCTCTCATCTGCAAGTAGCGGTACCTCATGGCTACATTTGGTGGCTTACCTGTTCCATCTAACAGATAGGACAGCTACTTTACTATAGCCGAAGAAGGAGGGCAACAAGCAGGTGCTGATGGAAAACGGCGAAGAATGGGGAAAGGGGTGTGCTGTTTGGGCCATAACCTCCCCATCCATGAAACCAAAAAAGGTTAACTGAAAGCGTTTATATTTTTGCTTACATCAACTTCCAAGTTCCTCAGTTGATTTTTAAAGTAGCACACAAAAAGCCTAAAAATGCAAATTGTTTCTATAAAATTACAAGCAACGTTTAACTATGGTTGCCTGAGGGCCTTTCCACATGGATACGCCTGCAGTCTGACCGCCTGGAGAGAGAAAACTCCTGTCAGGAAAAGGCGCCCATCAAAGGCGGGCCATTCTTGCCATCAGCAAAAAACTCGACGAGGTTCGTGAGTTCATGGGTACAACCGAAAGCGGAAACAACTGAAGGAAGCACAATTCTCCCCTCTTCCATTTACATATGCATTAAGCTATGGACTGCAGACCTCTGATCACGATCGTAGTACTAAGTGCTGTAGTTATAATGTTGTAAGAGTTTGTTGCTACTTAAAACCATTGGGTGACACATGAAGTTGTAGGGTTTATAACTTATTTTTGGTATTCAAGAAAAGTGATGTAAGCTCGTATTTTCATTCCATCTGCCACGCTTCGTACCCGCATACTCGTCATTTTTCAAACGGAAATTGTCAATAGTCGATAAGTTACGCCGCAGAAGTTCTGAGTGCCGGCAATGTGCTGTTTGCTTGTTAGTGGTGTTGTCGTTGCTGTTGCACCCAGAGAAGCCAGTGAGGGAGTCGTGTGTTGGTCATGCTACTGAGCGGTCTGGAAACAGTTTTCAGTCGACGGGGATTTCGATATAAAAGATATGGAATTTTGGAAATATGGTTTGGTTAAGATTAATTTGGGAAGTGGAGCTTTCCAAGTATTATTACTACACTGCTGGCGCATAATTTACGATGTATTTGGAAAACGGAAAGTTTTAGTAGGATTTATTCTTACTGTTTTGGGTCAGATAACTACATCTTTCAGATGTGATTGAGCATGGTTATCTATTCACCTGGCTTGCGTTCAGAAGTTGTAGATTTACCACTCCTTTGCCATTTCAACCATTAATCCCCAGAAGAATGATATTTGGTAATAACAAGTAATTTTTGTAAACATCGTTGTAATAGTCAAAGAATGAGCCTAAGTAATCACAATATAGTTTTTTAAAAGGTTAATGTCTTTCAGTCATTCAGCAAATCTAAATTCCACCACTGTCCCCTTACGAAAATTTAGATTTTTTATTTGTCGCTGCATTGGACTTTTCAGAACACAGTGGTCAGACTGAAGCACGGTCTGTTTAGCAAAGTTGCACGCCCTTTCATTGCTTTGTGAAAGGCTTTCCCTTCTTTTATTTAGCGGATTTGCTACTTAGATGTATTTTTACTCTCATTACGAGTTTCCGATGCCGGATGTAAGCCATGACAATTTGCTAGAGGGAATTTTACTCTACAGTCCCGTCAAGACAATAAGATCATTCGTAATTAGGTGTTACTTCTCTGAATGACATTTTCAGATGAGATTTCTTATGCGGACAGTTTTAATTTTACAGTGCGTTATTTAATGTTTGCAGTTTTATTTAGTCACTTAGTGCACTCAGATTCACAGGGAATCTTAGTAAAATCATTCTAGTTACTTATTTTTTCAAAATTTTATTTGTAATTTCATGTAGCATTTTTATTCTGTGTTTTGGAATTGCAAATCGTATACTGTCACGTCACGCATTGTTGCAATGTTTTTGGGATCTGCACTGCACAATACAGCTACAGAGGACAGCTCATTAAGTTTATAGCTTTTGTTTTTCTAATTAATTTGATTGCAGTTAATCGCAGTAGTAGTATACAGCTTTACAGATTCAGATGTTTGGCTATTTATTTTGACGGATAGTGTTTCTTAATTGCACTACGTGTGTTGTTCAGAACAACAACGAAGAAACATAAAGTTGAACATATTAAACCAGTTCAGTTCGGGGTTTAGTTCACAACAAATAAACATTACTATTAAAAAAACTTTCAAAGTTCTCAAAGTTTCGAACGAATACGTTTGAAATGGTGCTGTTTTCTGAATAGCAGTTACTTGCAGTTTTAGTAAATAGTGCACTAAGGTTTAACGTAATAACATCATTATTACTGAAATATTGAAGCATACTTTTATATTTGCACCAGCTGCTTTGCTCGCGTAGACTGTATGGTCTGCAGAGGTTTTTATTTAATCGAATTTTTATGTTGTTCACAAGTTGCAGCACCTTCTAAGCTTCTCACGATAATAAGGTCAACACATGCATCGTCTTTTCCGAATGTACTCCTGACCAAAAAGCTATTCTGGTAGCTGGAGTCCAAAGTTTTTGTTAATCATGCGTTTTGCGTTCTTGTAGATTCATTTCCATAGCAACTTTCATCCCATAAAAAATATTTCGTTGTATCTAACCAAGAACTGAAATACATTTTCTCATAAATTCAGCTTCAAAATATTGTTAATGTGACGAAATATTTTCTTAAAAATTTTCATCCACTATTCCACTCCCTTAGCGGCAGAATTTCCAGAAACACTGAAATAAGTATTTTCTTATACTACATGAGAAGTGAAATGACACTAATAATAGATGTAGCCTTAAAAATCCTTTAGTGGTTCTTTAGTAATTACTTACTTTCAAAGAAATTTTCACCCACAATTTTATCACCTTAGTGGCTAAATTTCCAAAAATACTGAAATACGTATCTTTTATTTCTGACTGAAAAACCAAGTATCAGTATTTCTAGCCTCAAAATTGACAGCGACATACTTTCCAAAAGCCTTTCTTCCCCTATTTCACCCTGTTATCAGTGGAATTTCGGACAATTCCTTCTTAAACGATGCCTCAAGTATAACGTCCACACTCTCTCCAAACTTCAAGGTTCTATCCTCAGTGGTTTGGGCTTGACGATATTGAGTCATTGAACCAATGTAGCTCTATTTCAACCCATTATGGGTTTAATTTCCAAAAACAATGGAACACAAATCGTTTTCATCTCTAACCGAGAAGCTAAACACCAATTTCCAAAGATTTAGCTTTAAGAATGCTAACGCAATGAAATAGTTTCATAAAACTTTTGACCCCCAATTTCACCCCCTTAGGAGCTGAATTTCCAAAAGCAGTGACGTGCGTGTGTTTTATTCCAGCAGAGAAGCTAAATACAAAGTTTCATAGATTTATCTTCCAAAATGCTTACGCAATGAAATATTTCCAAAAAACTTTCATTCCCCATTCCAGTCCCACAGGGGTTGAATTTCCAAAAACAGTGAAACACGTATTTTTTTTAAATTTCTGTCCATAGCGGCTTGGTTTGGACAACAATGAGATAGTCAGTCATTCAGGACATTGCCTTTTATGTATATAGATTCTTGCTGTTGTTGAAAAGCTAGGCAACTGTCATGCGTTAAAGGTGAGAGTCGCAGCTAATTACAGTCGGAAGGGCTGGGTATGCGGGGCTAGGAAGAGGTAAGAAACTGTAACCTTCTCAAGAAGCCAGCCTTGGATCCACGCTACCAAACAAGTCTCTGTGGTGAAACCTATTTTCTTTCTAACACACTTCTTTACAGCCTCCAGTGTTTGGTGAAAACGGAGGTATTGTGTAAACTCATAGACGACACATTTTCCGACGCTTTGGAACAACAAACCGTACTAAAAATGCAGCGTTTGGGAGAGATATTCAGTGCTGTTTATCACTGAAGCTGTGTATTTTCGTGATACGTCAGTATAAATACCAAAATCACGGAATACGCTGTTTTAGAACATCAGACACTTAAATCGACATGGCGGGTGCTCGGTTTGTTTCTGTCAGCCAAACATAGTACAGGGTGCATTGCTAAACGCCGGTCGTCAGCATCGACGTCACGTGTCGATTTAATGTCTGGTGCTGGCTGGACTTTCAGTCACTCAGAGCGCTGCCCTTTCATTCGGATAGACAATTTGAAGTTTGCCCTACGGACTGAATGGAAATGAAACTCGTAAATGAAAATGGGTGCCGGCGTTGCAAGATAATTACATAACGGGTCAGGTGTTGTTTAGCTACATAATTAATAAAAAGCGCAGTCCATGCTTAGGTTATTTACTATAATAACAACACAGTGGGAATCTGAACATGAAGAAAATGTACAAACAAATAAAAAACTATTAGCACATAGGCAGAAGTATTAAGTTATGCTGATGATACTTCACAAACTCCTTTTTTAAACATAAGAACATTCACCAGTATACTTGGGAAGGCAGGGGAACCAGATCTGTCATTGACTATATAATAACAGACCAGGAATTCAGGAAGGCTGTGAGGGACACACGTGTATTCAGGGGATTCTTTGATGACACTGGTCATTATTTAATCTGCAGTCAAATTGGGATTGTGAGGCCGAAAGTGCAGGAGGTCATGTCTATATGTAGAAGGATAAGAGTGGAGAAACTTCAGGATAAGGAAATCAGGCACAAGTACATAACAGCGATCTCAGAAAGGTACCAGTTAGTTGAATGTAGTCAATTACAGCCACTGGAAAAAGAATGGACAAGGTACAGGGATGCAGTACTATAAGTGGCTAAAGAATGTCCTGGAACAGTAGTGTGTAAAACTAGGATGAAGCAAACAGCTTGGTGGAATGACACAGTTAAGGCAGCCTGTAAAACGAAAAAGGAGGCGTATCAAAAATGGGTGCATACTAGAACTCAGGTAGAGAGAAAAAGTCATGTTGAAGAAAGAAACAAAGCCAAACAGATAATTGCAGCATCCGAGAAAGAAATCTTGGAAAGACTTTGGAAAAAGGTTGGAGACTATGGGTCAAGCTGCTGGAAAACCATTCTGGAGTGCAATTACGGCTTTGCATTGAGTCAAACAGAGATTGGATGACGTGTACAAGTACAGCTGCCCATGCAGCTTCAACACGATACCACAGTTCACCAAGAGTAGTGACTGGCGTATTGTGACGAGCGAGTTGCTCGGCCACCATTGACCAGACGTTTCAGTTGGTGAGAGATCTGGTGAATGGGCTGGCCAGGGCATCAGTCGAACATTTTCTGTATCTAGAAAGGCCCCTACAGGACCTGCAACATGCGGTTCGTGCATTATCCTGCTGATATGTAGGGTTTCGCATGGATCGAATGAAGCGTAGAGCCACGGTTCGTAACACATCTGAAATGTAACGTCAACTGTTCAAAGTGCAGTCAGTACGAACAAGAGGTGACCGAGACATGTAACCAATGGCACCGCGATATCGCCAAACACGGATGCGACCATCATGATGCTGTAAACAGAACCTGGTTTCATCCGAAAAGATGACGTTTTGCTATTCATGAACCCAGGTTTCTCGTTGAGTACACCATTGCAAGCGCTCCTGTCTGTGATGCAGCGTCAAGAGTAACCGCAACCATGGTTTCCGAGCTGATAGTCCATGCTGTTGCTGACGTCGTCGAACTGTTCGTGCACATGGTTGTTGTCTTGCAACATCTCCATCTGTTGACTTAGGGATCGAGACGGGGCTGCACGATCCGTTACAGCCACGCGGATAAGATGGCTGTCATCTCGACTGCTAGTGATACGAGGCCGTTGCGATCCAGCAAGGCCTTCCGTATTACCCTTCTGAACCCACTGATTCCATATTCTGCTAACAGTCATTGGATCTCGACCCACGAGAGCAGCAGTGTCGCGATACGATAAACCGCAATCGCGATACACTACAATCCGACGTTTATCAAAGTCGGAAACGTGATGGTACGCATTTCTCCTCCTTACACCAGGCATCACAACAACGTTTCACCAGGCAACGCCGGTCAACTGCTGCTTGTGTATGAGAAATCGGTTGGAAACTTTCCTCATGTCAGCACGTTGTAGGTGTCGCACCGGCGCCAGCCTTGTGTGAATGCTCTGAAAAGCTAATCATTTGCATATCACAGCATCTTGTTCCTGTCGGTTAAATTTCGCGTCTGTAGCACGACATCTTCGTGGTGTAGCAGTTTTAATGGCCAGTAGTGTACATTCTCTCCGCTTTCGATTCAAATCAGCCACGGAGTGACATAGCGCTTGCCAAACTGACGTTCAGAGAGTCCGGGCCAGAGTGACCAAAATTTTGCCTCTCCCTCCTCCTGGCATCCCCGTGAAAAGAACAGTCGGCCAAGTGCAGCGTCTGCCAGTAGAGGTGTGTGGGTGGTCTGAAGAAAGTGCCACCGCAATTCCCCACCCTACGAGAAAAAATTCGAAATAACGCTCCCCGACGAAAGAAAAGGCAGCGTCGCTGGTAACTGACCCATAAGGCGCCGGACTGTCGCAAAGTGGTTCTACTTAGAAAATGTCAGACGTAACCGACAAGTTTCCTCCGTGAAAGAAAAGAACACGTTTTAAACGCATAAGGCCAGGCGAGGCAGCGGACCGTTTCCATCCCATGGCGTGAGAGGCGGCTGTCTTCAGGAGTTCCTCTCCACAGAAAATTCGAAACACAGCCGACTAGGCACCCTCGCGAAAGGCAAGAGCAGAGCTACTGGCAACGACGACGCTAGGTGCCGACCCTTCACCACCCCACGGCACGTAGTGCGGTTGAACTCAGGAGGCCCACTCCCAAAAAATTCGGCTACATGATACACATTGCATTAATTTAGCAAAAGTCAAAAACTTCGCATACATCACCTCTACATGGGTTGCATCTAATTATAGAAGAAAACAGGATACGAAAAGAGCTGACTGCTTTTCTTTTGCAATTATTTCTCTCACTCTTTGAGGTTACTACATTCAGTCTCTTCATCAGAGTGGCTGAAATTCGTACCACTGACCGGCGTGTTTCAACGTCACCTCACGGTATCATCCCTATTTCGTCGCACTGACATAAAATCGCTGCAGACTGATCGGACACATGCTACACTGAGCTTCTGAACTGCAGACACTATAAACATTAACAGCAGTGGAGTCTCACATTAACATACAAACAGTCCGGTTCGAAATGAAGGCACAGCTATACATACCTCGAGTGGTGAGGAAAGTGAAGGCGCTCGGTTACCCGAAATTTGTGCAGCAAAAATGGTACAAAAACTGCCGTAGACTCCAATAATATCTGCAGCGTTCTACAATAAAACTATTCCACTGCAGTTTCCCCGGAGGGTAAAGCTTATCCGCCGTAATAAAAAAAGTTATATAATAATTCTTTCTTGCGATATGATCTGTGTACCGTGTGCTTGGCTAGGTAACTTACTGTGTAATCGGCCTTTTTTTTTCCAGATGGTGGAACGGCGTCGGTGACATCTTATCACTTTCTGTCCATATTACGTGTGTGAACGGAACCACGTGCCGGGTCCACGAAGTTCACAATATGGTTCTTTGTTAAGTGCTGAGAACTTTCAGTACCTACAGTGTCCTATGACTTTCAGCAGTCCCAGGTACAATCATTTCCTTGATTATTCATATCAAGACCCCCCTAGTCTGTGTACCCACAGGCGGTAGGAAGGCCTTTAGTGATCCACACTCCATTCCACCGATCACCCAATGTTCGAATAATGTTTTGCAAGGTAAGTGACTTCAGTATTCTGTTATCAAACCTAGTCTGAATATTCTCAGTTGGTCTCTATACAATGTTACCATTCCAGTGACAGGTGACCTGCAATCACATTTCTGTTTCTATTTTCTATGATACTTTCATTGAATTTAAAAAGGAAGTGATTATAGTATGTGTTTTTGATTGCTTCAGAGGTTAATAATTTTATATAATGAAGACTGGCATATTATTACAGACAGAGGCTGTCTAAAACTGTACAGTGCCTGACGAACAAAGTGCACCACACTCAAGACATGGACGGATTTCAGTATAACTTTATACACACACACACGCGCGTCACTGGCGATTATATAAATGACTAGAGTTGCAGTGCTCTGTCATAGAGAGTATGACCAAAAGAGTGAGTTAGTGGTATTCGTATTTATTGTTGTTACCAGACGTAGTGGTGTGTACAAGTGCCGCGAACAGCGTCAGATGTTGAGGGATCACGGTGAAGGACACGGAGATGCCGTGTGCTCGTGTGAGACAAAGTTGTCAGCACCTGACTCTGAAAGAGGCATTTTGGGTGTTCAATTGGCTGGATGATCGAATCATGCAGTTTCCAGAATTGTTGGGCATTCACATGCGACACATGCTCGTAGCTGGGCTTCATGTGAATGTGAGGTTAGGCACATTCTTTAAGATTCTGGTCGACATCATCTGGCCATCACAAAGGAGGATCACCCTGTTATGAACCAAGCACATCGTAACATCTCCATGTCTTCACCTGCCGTCCGAGAACAGGTAACCTTCTGTGTCACCCTGCACCATTGCTCAGAGACTACCAGCAACCAGACAAGTGAATTACAGTTCCATGTGTAGGCTACCGTTAACACTACCATACAAATAGCTGCATTGGGAGTGGTGCACTGACAGGGAAACATGGACTGCTGATGAATGGCACTACAATGGTGTTCAGCGATGCTCCACAGTTCATGAATACACCAGATGATCAACATCAGCGAGTATAGTGGCTTTCTGGGGAAAGGTTCCAATCTTTCACTTTTCTGGACAGGTATAGTGGTTTTACCCCTGGCGTCATAGTGTGCAGAACCATAGGGCACCACTTCGGATCATGACTAGTAGCGATTGAGCAAACTCTGACAGCACAGACCTGCTCCTGATGTCCAGTCAAAGAATCCTATGGCTGCCAGGAGTGTTACGAGCAAAGTGAGACGAAAAGCATCTGTTCGTGATCGGGATCATCAAAAATACATCACTCACAACGAAAAGTTTATTCATCACACACACATGATTATCTTCCCCAAGCGCTGGCGGCTCAGTCGGAAAGCAGTGTGCAGATCCAGTCAGTAGCAGCAGGCGTACATTGCCCGGCAGCTCTGATGTATTGTTGTTATATTACCGATGGTCGATGGCTACACCCTAGCTGCTCCAATCTCCCATAACATCGTCTTAAACGTGCTGGCTCTGCTGCACCAGTGGCTGAACAGGCACTGTTACGTTATAATTGTACTTTCTTGTGACACTCTGGTTTGTCACCAGTACGACAGTACGTGCCCGTTGCCAAGGTGTCACTGTGCTTCGTTTGTGGACTGGGGCGCTGGGCTAGTCTCGCTCGTCACGCTCGCTTCCGTGTTGAGCTTGGCCTGCTCAGAAGCTCCTCCCAGCTGTCAGTTTGCTGGTTGTTCACTCAGATCCCTTGACTCCTGGCATCACCAGTAAACAACTTTTGTGATAGCTTGTAATACTAATCTAGCTTGCAACAAAAACTTTGTTGGACCAGTTCTGAAGTCAACTTTATTGCATTGTGAAATCCAGACACCGGTTGTGGGGCACGGTACCAAGATTTTATGACACCCTTCCCAACCAAATGTGTGCTTGAATCAGGCCTGGAGTTGCAACATAATACGGTTTTATACTGCCAAGTTCTTTGTAATTTTGACTCGCTGAGTAACTGAATTAAAATCACGTACCCTCGAATCCACGAAGTTTAATTTCCTCTTTCAGTTCTGGGTGATCCACATGTTTTGTCAGGAAATGTATTTCACTTAATAAACAGTCACTGGTGAATGCATGAAAGCGCCTAGTACAGCTCTGAGTTCCGTTAATTATGATTCATAACGCAAAGTGAAACTGGTATGAGTTGTGTATTAAATCATCCTCTCAGACATGTACCATGACATGATGACGTGTACTGGTCGCAGACTTTGTCCTGGAGCTTCTGCTATCAGTGGAAGTCGGCTGACTTCGTGCCGCTCCAGAGTGTTTACACTCGTGGTCAACCTCAGCTACGTAACAATATTGAGTTCCGTAACTACAAGTATCTGTTACTAATATACACTGTCCACTCACATTAATGTGACTGCTACATAAAAGGTTGAGTAACCACCTTTTGCAGCACGGTACGCTGCGACACACGCAACAAGAGAGTCAGTGAAGTTCTGTAACGTACAGACAGGGATGTGAAGTCATCCTGAATCCAGTGCCGTGGCCAGCTGGACTCGGTTTCTCGGTTAACGATCCGTCGCGCGAACAGCTCTATCGAGGTGGTCCCACTGATTCTCGACTGGGTTTAAATTGGGGGAGTTTGATAGCTAGGAAAGTGTGGTAAACTTTTCCTAGTGCTCTTAGAACTACGCGCCTACACTGCGAGATGTACGATATGTTCGGTTTTCCTGCTGGTAGATGTCATTGTGCTGAGGAAAACCATATAGCATGCAGGGGTGGACCTGATTTCCAAGGATAGGAACTTGCTTATGTTGAGCCACTGTGCCTTCCAGAATGACGATGTCACCCCATTCGATGCACGACTAGTTGCATTTGTCGTCGATTAATAGGAGTTAGAGGGGTGCATGAACCTGGCGCATGCTGCGGAGGCCATACGCAAAAACAATTTGGAAATTTCTGATAAGGTCTAACGGGACCAAACTGCTGAGGTCATCGGTCCCTAAGCTTACGCACTAATTAATCTAACTAACTTACGCTAAGGGCAACACACACACCCATGCCCGAGGGAGGACTCGAAACTCCGACGGGGGCAGCCGCGCGGACCGTGACAAGACGTTTAGACCACGCGGCTACCCAGCGCGGCGCCATATGCAGCAACGTTCGCTGAAAAGTCGTTGATGCGATACTGTCGGTATCTCCTTGGCTCATTTGGGTGGTGAATCACTCAACAGTTGAGCACGTCCATTGGCCCATACACAACTCAGCAGCCAACATTCACCTCCGTCTTCTATGCCCAATAGTGCACCATAGTTGCCTCGGAGCCAGTTTTCAATAACGCCATTTTGTCATGTGCGGTATACTTTAACCACTGTGGCATGCGAACAGTTTAAAAACTTGCGGAAATGCTTCCACACTTGGCCCGGAAGCCAATGATGTACTTTCGCACTTCAGACAAATCACTCCGTTTCCGCATTATGACCGTTGCTGCACTGTTTTCCGCGTCCTCTTGATACGCTTTACACACCCTCCATTGCCGCTGCTGCCATCTGTAGTCTGTGAGTGGTTATTGTTCGTCGATTTCGAACACAGGCTGTTGTCACACCATTCTGACAGGGCAACGTAACACTGCAGTCTTCTGCTAATGTTACTTACAACAATGAGTGAAGAGGCTTCTCTTGTCAGTAGTCCTTGTAGCGATTCTCCCTGAATTCTGCTCGTAGCACATTGGCTGGCGGAACGCTCCCAGCCTCCTTCTCCCAGTACAGCCAGCTCATAATTTACACTGAAGTGCCAAAGAAACTGGTATAGACATGCGTATTCAAAAACAAATATGCAAAACTTGTTCAAATTGCTCTAAGTACATCTGAGGTCATCAGTCTCCTAGACTTAGAACTTCTTAAACCTAACTAAGCTGAGGACAACACACACATCCATACTCGCACCAGGATTCGAACCTGCGACCGTAGCAGCAGCGCGATTCCAGGCTGAAGCGCCTAGAACCACTCGGCCACAACGGCCGGCTATAGACATGTAAACAGGCAGAGTACGGCGCTGCTGTCAGCAACGCCTATATAAGACAACAAGTGTCTGGCGCAGTATTAGATAAGTTACTGCTGTTACAATGGAAAGTTATCAAGATTTAAGTGGGTTTTAGCATAGTGTTATAGTTGGCGCACGAGCGATGGGACTCAGCATATCCGAGGTAGCAATGAACTGGGGATTTTCCTGTACGATCATTTCACGAGAGTATCGTGAATATCAGGAATCCGGTAAAGCATCCAATCTCCCACACTGCTGCGGCCGGAAAGAGATCCTGGAAGATCGGGACTAACGACGACTGAAGAGAATCCATTCAACGTGACAGAAGTGCAACCCTTTGGCAGATTGCTGCATATTTCAAAGATGGGTGACGAACATCTGTCAGCGTGCGAACCATTCAACGAAACATCATCGATATGGGCTTTTGGAGCCGAAGGTCCATTCGTGCACCCTTGATGACAGCACATCTACATCTACATGAATAGTCTGCAATTCACATTTAAGTGCTTGGTAGAGGGTTCATCGAACCACAATCATACTATCTCTCTACTATTCCACTTCCGAACAGCGCGCGGGAAAAACGAACACCTAAACCTTTCTGTTCGAGCTCTGATTTCTCTTATTTTATTTTGATGATCATTCCTACCTATGTAGGTTGGGCTCAACAAAATATTTTCGCATTCGGAAGAGAAAGTTGGTGACTGCAATTTCGTAAAAAGGTCTCGCCGCGACGAAAAACGTCTTTGCTGTAATGACTTCCATCCCAACTCGTGTATCATATCTGCCACACTCTCTCCCCTAGACATCAGAAGTCTTTACGCCTCCTCTGGGCCCGTCAACACCGATTGGACTGTTGATGACAGGAAACATGTTTCCTGGTCGTACGAGTCTGGTGTCAAATTGTTTCGTGCACATGGACGTGTATGGGTATGGAGACTGTGGTGTCACCGCCAGACACCACAGTTGCTACGTGGCAGCCTTTAAATCGGCCGCGGTCCGGTAGTATACGTCGGACCCGCGTGTCGCCACTATCAGTGATTGCAGACTGAGCTCCGCCACATGGCAGGTCTAGTCTAGAGATACTCCCTAGCACTCGCCCCAGTTGTACAGCAGACTTTGCTAGCGATGGTTCACTGACGACATACGCTCTCATTTGCCGAGACGACAGTTTAGCATAGCCTTCAGCTACGTCACCTGCTACGACCTAGCAAGGCGCCATATTCAGTAATTAGAATGAATTCTGAACAGACAATATTGTGAATTATGTACTGTGAAGAGCGACGTTCATTATTAATGGATTAAAGTTAAATATCAAACTTAACACGTCCGCTTTCTGAATTCTAATTCCTTGTCATATTCCAGACCTCGCGTCAGTATAGTTCTTCCCTCCTCACGCCAGCCTGCGTGTGCTAAAAGGCGTGCATTTCGGCCTCCTTTCGTAACACGGTGTTGGCTCTACTGCCAACACAACAGATACAACTTCATATATCCATGGATCCTGCATGTCAGCAGGAGGCTATTCAAGCTGGTGGAAGCTCTGTAATGGTGTGGTGGGTGTGGAGTTGCAGTGATATGGGACCTCTGATACGTCTAGATACGACCCTGTCAGGTGAAATGTACGTAAACGTCCTGGCTGATAATCTGCATCCTTTCATGTCCATTGTGCATTCCTACGGACGTGATCAACTCTAGAAGGACAATGCGACCTTCCACATGTCTAGAATTGCTACAGGATATTGAGCATACCTGGTATGCCTTGCAACGATCTGTTCAGAAGAGATGTCCTCTTCATACTCTTACGGATTTATGGACAGCCCTGCTGGACTCATGGAGTCAGTTCCCTCGAGCACTACTTCAGACATTAGTCGAGTCGAGTGCATGTCACCTGCTGTTGCGGCCCTCCTGCGTGCTCGCGGGGCCCTACACGATATTAGGCAGGTGTACCAGTTTCTTTGCCTCATCAGTGTATTACAAGTTATGAGCTGGCTATACTGGGAGGAGGAGGCGGGGCGTGGCCGCCAGCCAATGCGCTACGAGCCGTTGGCAGGCTTCTGCCCTCAGCATCCGCGTCTCAGGAACCGCCTTAAAGCGTCTAATCACTACTGCGAAGACTGGCAGATGTAGCCCGAACAGCCACCATCTTGAATTTTTGGCGTAGCTAACAAAGGATATTTGCTGGATTCCATATTTTGCGCGGATGTTAACGAAAATACGCAGATTCAGTGAGTCACCATATCAAAAGCCTCTTCTCCAAAACGAGCCATTTTTAGTATGAGTTGTTCGTGTGAAGCGTCGGGAAATGTCATGTCGGCGTTTCAACACGTTACCAACAAGGGACACGATCCACTGGACGCCGCTGTTACCTCGCACAGTGGCTGGGGCCCACCGTGCCGGATCGCAGCACGCACGTGGCCTCGCACAGCATCGCGGCTCGTGTTTAATTTCCGCCGGTCGCCGCGCGCGCCGCCGATACCGTGCGGTCAGGAAATTGTCAGCGGCTGTCTCCTCTGCTGACGGACGCCCCACCTGCACAGCAATTTGCGTGAGTGCTTTTCTCGCCCGCGACGCGCGCTCGCATTCTATTCCGGTGAGCTGTCCGCCGCTACAATGGCTGATCTCGGCGATCGGGGCTGCTCGTCACTATTTCGGGAGCATTCTTCTGACACCTCAAACCCGAGCCCTACACCTACTGAGGCTAGTATTGCACGCACAGTTGCAGTTATTTTAGACATTTCACGTGCTGCCATTAAACAGTCTTTGTAACTTGCTGACCTGATTGTCCGGCACTTAGACGAATAGTCCGTGCGTATGACTGCAGCGGTCCGGGGTTCGATTTATACCGCACGGGTAACTTGCTCCACTCGGGGACTGGCGCTGTGTGTTCGTTATCATTTCATCATCATCATCATCATCATAGACGCGTAAGTCTCCCAGTGTGGTGTCAGGTGAAAAGACCTGCGCTCGGCGGCCAAACTGCAAATGCTTCAGATGTCTCTGAGCACTATGGGACTGAGCATCTGAGGAAAATCAGTCCGCTACAGCTTAGAACTACTTAAACCAAACTAACCTAAGGAGATCACACACATCCATGACCGAGGCAGGATTCGGACCTGCGACCGTAGCGGTCGCGCGGTTCCAGACTGACGCGCCTAGATCCGTTCGGCCACTGCGGCCGGCCGGCCAAACTCACCCACGCTCGGACTCAAAGCCATCAGTGCTATACGACCATTTCATTTCATTTCACTGATCTGATTTACGCTATTAATCATTAAAATACAAGAAGCCAGCAATAAGTTCACTATAATACAGAATGAAGTCAGATGAATGTGCCCATTCCACCATAATAAGAGAAAGGGTTTATGAGATATGGTAAATGAAAACGACATAAGGATGAAAAGAAGACTGTCGTTACGAGCGGCTACGAGTCCTCCGAAAAAGAATTCCACCTCTTGGCAATCTCATTGCCTGCCTCCAGTGAAAGCTCGCGCTACCCGTCAAGCTATATAGTTTTCCACCAGAGGGGAATCAGACAAAAATAGAGGGTGGACAAAAGCTACAAACAATCATTTGCATAGATGAAACTTTCACTCTACAACGGAGTGTGCAGTGATGTGAAACTTTCTGGGCCATTTAAGCTGTGTGCCGGATTGAGACTCGAACTCGGGACCTTTGCCTTTCCCGTCAAGTGCTCTAACAACTTCTTCTTTTTTTTTAAAAAAAAATCTCATTTAGTTCGCTTTTGATCGTTGTTTATGCTCGGGGCAGACGTCGTAAGACATACGATGAAGTTCGTTGATGATCGTACAGAGAGTACGTAACCCTCTGACCGAACACGCTGAGCTACCGTGCCGGCGGCCAACTGAGCCACTCAACCACGACTCACGCCCCGTTCTCACAGGAGCCGAGGTACTGGCGGAATTAAAGCTGTGAGGACGGGGCGTGAGTCGTGGCTGGGTGGCTCAGTTGGTAGAGCACTTGCCCGCGAAACGCAAAGGTCTCGAGTTCGAGTCTCGGTCCGGCACACAGTTTTAATCACCCAGGAAGTTTCAAACATTTACATGTTCAGTGTGGAGTAGAAAAATCGCTGGCACTCAAAACGGCACACAGTTGTCTCGGAATGGATAAATATTGGTCCTCTACATTGGCGTGACAAAAACCATGGGATACCTCCAAATATCGGGTAGGAACCCCTGTCGCTCGGTGTAGTGGAGCAACTCGACGCGGCGTGGACTCAGAAACTCATCGAAGCCCTCCCTGCGGAAATACTGAGCCAGGCTGCCTCTACGGCCGTCCATAACTTTGAAAGCGTTGCCAGTGCAGCGTGTTGTGCACGATCTGACCTCTCGATTATGTCCCATAAATGGTCGATGGGGCTCATGTTGCGCAATTTCGATGGCCAAACTATTCACTAGAAATTTCCAAATTGCTTTTCAATTCAATCACCAACGATTGTGGCCCAGTGTCGTGTTTGGGAACATAAAGTTCAAGAATGATTGCAAATGCTCTCCAAGTAGCCGAACATAAAGATTTCCAGTCAATGATCGGTTCAATTGAACGAGAGGACTCGATCCATAACATGTGGGTCTGTGCTGCATTCGAACGCCACCATTAGCTCTTACCAACTGAAATAGCGTCTAATCTGATCAGACCACGACATTTCAGTTGTGTAGTGTCCAACCGATATGATCACGAGATCAGCAGAGGCGCTGCAGGCGATATCGTGCTGTTAGGAAAGGCATTTGGGCTGGTCGTCTGCTACCATAGCCTATTAATACCAGATTTCGCCGAAATATCCTAAGGGATACGTTCGTCGTTCGTCCCACATTGATTTCTGCAGTTATTTCACGCAGTGTTACTTGTCTGTTAACACTGATAACAATACGAAAATGCCGCTGCTCTGTCATTAAATGAGGGTCGTCGGCCACTGCGCTCTCCGTAGTCTGAGGTTAAGCCTGAAATTTGGTATTCTCAGCATACTCTGGAAACCGTGGGGCTCAGAATACTGGATTCCCTAACGGTTTCCGAAATGGAATGTCCTCTGCGTCTAGATCGAGTAACCACTCCGCATTCAAAGGATGTTAATTCACGTTGTGCGGCCATAATCGCGTCGGATATCTTTTCACGTGAATCACCTGAGTACAAACGACAGCTCCGGCAATGTACTGGCCTTTTATACCTTGTGTATGCAGTACTACCACCATCTGTATGTGTGCATATCGCTATCTCATGGCTTTTGTCGCATCACAGCATGGTTTTCAAGGGTATCTCACACAATTCTTCGTGCATATGAGTGGCACTTTTAGGTGACGATGATGGATGTGGGTAGCACTACGATTAAGCAGATTTCTCTGCAAAGTAGACCACAAAGGCTCAATGATATTGAGCTCTGGTGACTGGTGGCTAGGAGAGATGTAACAGTTCATTCTTTCACTCGCAAAACAAGTCCTGGACTGTGCCACCTATGTGGACGGGCCCGTCTTAGGAAATAGCCTCACCACTGGGGAACAAACACTGTACATGGGATGGGCTTAATTTGCCAGAATTGTAACATAATGCTTGGCAGGGGGACGACTTAGCAGAGTACCCATGCGGCCCACGGAACCCCATAACATGCCTACCCAAATCAAGACCGCCATGTTTTATTCTTGTGAGGTAAACTCGGCACGAAGGAGGAAAAAAATGAAACAAGACTCATCTGGGCGAATGACTTTCTCCCAGTTTTTTTATTCTCGAGTTAGAAACATACAAATATACAGTAGCCATACACATCAATACATATATACATATATCTAGTATTTATATTACATGTGCCCAGTACTTTGCAACCTCCAGGACGCTTTGAGTGGCTTGCAGGAGATCAATCTTCGTGCATGATGTATGACACAAAAGGCACTGGAGCATGTTGCTTGTGGTTTGTTGGTTTGTTCTTGTCCACAATCACAGGACGTATGTTCTGTTATGAAGCCCCATCTCTTCAGGTTGTCTCTGGATCGTCCAACTCCTGATCGTAATCTGTTTAAAGATTTCCAGACCAGCTAGCTCTCGTTTTGTCCAGGTGGTAGTTCTTCAGCTTCTGGGGTCTGCAGGTGAGGCGTCGACTTCTTCCATAACTCCAGCCTTGCCTTCCCTGGTGAAATGGTAAGCTTCTCGTATGTTCTCAAGAAGCTCTTTCGCGATCTCAGCCGTTGCTGTGGTGGATTATGTCCGTGCAGTGGATGGACACTGTCCTGTTCCACTTTCAGTCTCTCCTTGTTGGCAGCCACTGTTCTGCTTACCCATGGTGGCGCTATTCCAGCCAGGCAGCAGAGCTTATCAGTTGGGGTAGGTCTTAAGCAACCTGTGATCACCCTGCAGGTTTCGTTGAGAGCAATGTCTACTTGTCTGGCATGAGATGACCTGTACCAGAGTGGAGAAGCATATTCAGCAGTAGAAAAGCACATTGCCATTGCAGAACAGCGAATAGTTTGTGGATGTGAACCCCACTGTATCCCCGCTAGTTTGCGAATTAAGTTGTTTCGAGCGGGTATTTTAATTTTAGTGAGTTTAGAATGTCAGAGACCTATCGAGAGTGACTCCTAAGTATTTAGGTGCGTGATGATGATGATGCTGTAGCTGGATGCCTGACCATGCAATATGTAGCTCACGATAGGTTCCCTGTTCCTTAAATGAAAGGCACACACTTGTGTCTTCGAAGGGTTTGATCTTAGTTGGTTGCGATTGTAGTAGCTTTACAGTGTTCTAAGTGCTGCTGTCAGGTTTCCTTCCACTCTTTCAAAGCATGAGCTGTGCGTAGCGAGGGCTAGGTCGTGTGCATATAAGAATCTCCTTGTGCCTGGGGTCAATGGCTGGTCGTTGGTATAGATGTTGAAGAGAAGTGGAGCCAAGACGCTTCCCTGAGGTACATGAAAGGAGACTCCACAAAGATTGCAATGATTTCCGACCAAGATAAGACTTGAAATCGGGCGTAACCTGGGCGTCAGATTTCTCTGGCGGCTGATCCTTTCACACCAGAAACATCATCTTGGTCTTTTCAGTACCACAGTTGACCATCATATCGATGAATGTAGAAGGTATATCATCACCAAAAGAAGAACTGTTACAAGAGCTGTGCAGACAGACAAAGTGAGATTTACTCTGCATACAGGAGACCCACAGAAGCTGTAAAATGCGCAGATAAAAAATAAACGGAATGCAGCTGGCTACGGAAAGACACCACCGAAAAAACAAAAGTGCTACATTTGTCCAACCAGATATACAGATAATATAATCAGTCTTTAATGAAGAAAATGAAATTGAAATCTTTCTTCCAATTGTGCATAGCCAATGTTTTATGGTGTCTGCACAATGTTTTTCTATTATGGGCATTTGCAACATTGATGAGATATTTTCGAATTCCAACTTGCCCAGGAGTTCCCTTCTTGTTGTTTCGGTGCGGACATGGTTCGCGAACGCGACTTTCAATTCCGCAGTGTCTTTTGGAGCTGCCGTCCTCTTCGTTACGATCGTCTAAAATGACTGCCCTTCGCCGACGTTGTTTCTTGGCGGATGATGTTTTCTGGCCTTCCCTGTATGAGATATAAATCTTTGATAAGGAACCTGTTGGAATACCATACACCTCGGCTACTTGATTACGATAGCGCCGACCGGGTAAGTACCTAAAATGGGCCCGTGTTAGATTTCACTTAGTCCGACACAATTGTGGTATCACAGATTGGATACCACACCACGAGCGTCTCACAGTTGGCCGCGGAAACGCTTGTTTCTGGCAGGCGCCAGTAGTGTAGTTCGGGGTCCTGGTGGATCCAGCGTTGCGACGACAAAGGGCCACGCTTTCGGCGGCTCCACCTGCCTGTGCCCACTGCCGCGGTCTCAGTAGCAGATTTCTACAGTCTTCAGCCTTAGCCAGCCTTCAACAGTTCACTTGTGAATTAGTAGCAGGAACCCCACGCTGCACGACGCTCATTAATTTGCTTCTTGTAATATCTGGTCTTTATTTCTGTTTGTTCTCCTTTAAAGCCCCCCCCCCCCCCATGAACCATGGACCTTGCCGTTGGTGGGGAGGCTTGCGTGCCTCAGCGATACAGATAGCCGTACCGTAGGTGCAACCAACCACAACGGGGGGGGGGGGGGGGGTATCTCTTGAGAGGCCAGACAAACGTGTGGTTCCTGAAGAGGGGCAGCAGCCTTTTCAGTAGTTGCAAGGGCAACAGTCTGGATGATTGACTGATCTGGCCTTGTAACAAAAACCAAAACGGCTTTGCTGTGCTGGTACTGCCAACGGTTGAAAGCAAAGGGAAACTACGGCCGTAATTTTTCCCGAGGGCATGCAGCTTTACTGTATGATTAAATGATGATGGCGTCCTCTTGGGTAAAATATTCCGGAGGTAAAATAGTCCCCCATTCGGATCTCCGGGCGGGGACTACTCAAGAGGATGTCGTTATCAGGAAAAAGAAAACTGGCGTTCTACGGGTCGGAGCGTGGAATGTCAGATCCCTTAATCGGGCAGGTAGGTTGGAAACTTTAAAAAGGGAAATAGATAGGTTAAAGTTAGATATAGTGGGAATTAGTGAAGCTCGGTGGCAGGAGGAACAAGACTTCTGGTCAGGTGACTACAGGGCTATAAACACAAAATCAAATAGGGGTAATGCAGGAGTAGGCTTAATAATGAATAGGAAAATAGGAATGCGGGTAAGCTACTACAAACAGCATAGTGAACGCATTATTGTGGCCAAGATAGATATGAAGCCCACACCTACTACAGTAGTACAAGTTTATATGCCAACTAGCTCTGCAGATGACGAAGAAATTGAAGAAATGTATGATGAAATAAAAGAAATTATTCAGATAGTGAAGGGAGACGAAAATTTAATAGTCATGGGTGACTGGAATTCGAGTGTAGGAAAAGGGAGAGAAGGAAACATAGTAGGTGAATATGGATTGGGGCTACGAAATGAAAGAGGATGCCGCCTGGTAGAGTTTTGCACAGAGCACAACTTAATCATATCTAACACTTGGTTTAAAAATCATGAAAGAAGGTTTTATACATGGAAGAACCGTGGGGATACTAAAAGGTATCAGATAGATTATATAATGGTAAGACAGAGATTTAGGAACCAGGTTTTAAACTGTAAGACATTTCCAGGGGCAGATGTGGACTCCTACCACAATCTATTGGTTATGATCTGTAGATTAAAACTGTAGAAACTGCAAAAATGTGGGAAATTAAGGAGATGGGACCTAGATAAACTGAAAGAACCAGAGGTTGTACAGAGTTTCAGGGAGAGCATAAGGGAACAATTGACTGGAATGGGGGAGTGAAATACAGTAGAAGAAGAATGGGTAGCTTTGAGGGATGAAGTAGTGAAGGCAGCAGAGGATAAAGTAGGTAAAAAGACGAGAGCTAGTAGAAATCCTTCGGTAACAGACGAAATACTGAATTTAATTGATGAAAGGAGAAAATATAAAAATTCAGTAAATGAAGCAGGCAAAAAGGAATACACACGTCTCAAAAATGACATCGACAGGAAGTGCAAAATGGCTAAGCAGGTATGGCTAGAGGGCATATGTAAGGATGTAGAGGCTTATCTCACTAGGGGTGAGATAGATACTACCTACAGGAAAATTAAAGAGACCTTTGGAGATAAGAGAACCACTTGTATGAACATCAAGAGCTCAGATGGAAACCCAGTTCTAAGTAAAGAAGGGAAAGCAGAAAGGTGGAAGGAGTATATAGAGGGTCTATGCAAGGGCGGTGCACTTGAGGACAGTATTATGGAAATGGAAGAGGATGTATATGAAGATGGAATGGGAGATATGACATTGCGTGAAGAGTTTGACAGAGCACTGAAAGACCTGAGTCGAAACAAGGCCCCCGGAGTAGACAACATTCCATTGGAACTACTGACGGCCTTGGGAGACCCACTCCTGACAAAACTCTACCATCTGGTGAGCAAGATGTATGAGACAGGCGAGTTACCCTCAGACTTCAAGAAGAATATAATAATTCCAATACCAAAGAAAGCAGGTGTTGACAGATGTGAAAATTACCGACCTATCAGTTTAATAAGCCACAGCTGCAAACTACTAACACGAATTCTTTACAGACGAATGGAAAAAATAGTAGAAGCCGACCTCGGGGAAGATCAGTTTGGATTCCGTAGAAACACTGGAACACGTGAGGCAATACTGACCCTACGACTTATCTTAGAAGAAAGTTTAAGGAAAGGCAAACCTACGTTTCTAGCATTTGTAGACTTAGACAAAGCTTTTGAATATGTTCACTGGAATACTCTCTTTCAAATTCTAAAGGTGGCAGGGGTAAAATACAGGGAGCGAAAGGCTATTTACAATTTGTACAGAAACCAGATGGCAGTTATAAGAGTCGAGGGACATGAAAGGGAAGCAGTGGTCGGGAAGGGAGTAAGACAGGGTTGTAGCCTCTCCCCGATGTTATTCAATCTGTATATTGAGCAAGTGGTAAAGGAAACAAATGAAAAATTCGGAGTAGGTATTAAAATCCACGGAGAAGAAATAAAAACTCTGAAGTTTGCCGATGACATTGTAATTCTGTCAGAGACAGCAAAGGACTTGGAAGAGCAGTTGAATGGAATGTACAGTGTCTTGAAAGGAGGATAAAAGATGAACAGCAACAAAAGCAAAACGAGGATAATGGTATGTAGTCTAATTAAGTCGCGTGATGCTGAGGGAATTCGATTAGTAAATGATACACTTAAAGTAGTTAAGGAGTTTTGCTATTTGGGGAGCAAAATAACTAAAGAATGTCGAAATAGAGAGGATAAAAATGTAGACTGGCAATGGCAAGGAAAGCGTTTCTGAAGAAGAGAAATTTCTTAACATCGAGTGTAGATTTAAGTGTCAGGACGTTATTTCTGAAAGTATTTGTATGGAGTGTACCCATGTATGGAAGTGAAACATGGACGATAAATAGTTTGGACAAGAAGAGAATAGAAGCTTTCGAAATGTGGTGCTACAGAAGAATACTGAAGATTAGATGGGTAGATCAAATAACAAATAAGAAAGTATTGAATAGGATTGGGGAGAAGAGAAGTTTGTGGCACAACTAGACCATAAGAAGGGATCGGTTGGTAGGACATGTTCTGAGGCATCAAGGGATCACCAATTTGGTATTGGAGGGCAGCGTGGAGGGTAAAAATCGTAGAGGGAGACCAAGAGATGAATACACTAAGCAGATTCAGAAGGATGTAGGTTGCAGTAGGTACTGGGAGAAGAAGAAGCTTGCACAGGATAGAGTAGCATGGAGAGCTGCATCAAACCAGTCTCAGGACTGAGGACCGCAACAACAACAACTCTTTTAAAGCTACTTCTGAATGCTATAATTTAAGTAAAACTTATGTTTATTGTATTTACGTGTTCGCTGATTATGTCTGCTCTACTCCAACTTCCATACAACTACTGCTGCTCCATTACTCTGTAGCCCACCTCTCGTTGCCATTGTGCGCGACGTGGTACACAACAATAACGCCTCCCAAACTACACAGAACACTGATCTGGCCACAAGAGGCACTTGGAACGTATTGAAGACATTGCACAGCTGCCGTTACTTGTCAAATATCACACCGCAATCTGCAGACTGGATTCACGTTCAAGCATGCATTCTTGGCGCGGTTCTGATATTGTTGTCAACCCTTGTTTATCAAGGTAGACCACGACAGCACCGGCATTATGCACTCTAGTTGCTGGCAGATAACATCACACAGACCTATGCCTGGTTTTGCCATTGGCCGCATCATAGTCGGCGCAATAAATTGCCATTGCCGCCGCAGCAAGGGAAGCCGCAACGTTCTTTACCGTTCTAATAGTCCCTGCTGCTTCAGCACAGTAGCATTCAGTGTAGCTACATGAAGTGACTGTACCTCCCCTCGAACGCTGCATGACGCTGGGCGCGTAGCTCTCCGAAGCAGTCGACTGCATATTCTTAAGACGGTCATGTGATCACAATTTACGAGAGCAGCAATATTACTGAAGAGTAAACCGCAGCTTCGATAGTTCACAATACTGTCGCAATCGAACTCTGACACGTGGACGTTTCTCCTTCTTACTCCAGGCTAACACTTCCTTCTCACAATAATTCAACATTCAACTGAGATTTTTGGTTGAGAGACCCTCTGTGTAATCTTTTCTTATGTATAGAGAATACAGACGGTGCGGCGGCGCGGTTCTTTCCGTCCCTTTACGACGAACCCGCACCTACCTGTGAACATTGTCTCAGCAGATCATCAGTACTAAAGCCGAGTGAAACCTACTGTACTTCGACGTGAACCAGGCTGCAATTGAAGTCACTAATCTACGTTTCAGGAGAAAGTTTTCACAAAAATGAAAGGTTGGAAACATTTGTCATCAATTAATATACTCTGAAACTTAGGTGAACAAGTATAACTGCCAAGCCCGTGCTAGTCTTAACACAGTCACTCATAATCCCTTTCACTCACGTTAGCAAATTTATGGTGTTGCATTCCCGAAAACGTAATAGCTACAAAAATAAGCATTGTTTTTGATTGAGAATGCTCGCCAAATATTAAGTTTGGCGGTACCTAATACAGTCACAGTTTTTAGCCATCGACCTGCTCAATACGACACGCGGAATATATGTCTTTCCTCGTCACAAAATTGACTTAAATGTTCCAGAATTTCTACACGCCCATCGGAATAATTATGCAGTAACTTTACCACATTTTTTATGTATGAAACACTGCTAGATACGGCAACTTATCCTTTCCACTGATGCTACTACTACAAACGTCCGAACTGTTTCGTGTCCCACTCTTCTCTAGAATACTCTTAAGTCTTCTCTACCAGCAGAGAAAGGCGCACGAAGAATATTGCTTTACCATTGGTCAGTTTACTCAACAGCCAATAGCAAAACAACATTCTCCCGGGTCAGTCCGCGCTTTTCATCAATAACCAATCGCAAAATAGTAAACCTAACTACTGCACTTTTTACCGAAGTAATTATCTAATATACAGAAGTTTTGCTTATGCAGGAAGTTATTTACTATTGTTATTTAGACCTGAATTAGCTTTCTCTTTACCATAAACTTACTTTATAAATCTATTCAATAAAAATCCCCTTTGTCCATATCCATACTTCTGCGAAATGTTCCCACACTAAATCCTACAACATAACTCGTTAAACAACTAGATTCATACTAACGTTAAACCACACCCCAGCATCAGTCATACTGCTAAAACACATTTATAACATTTTACCTACACAAAAAGACGTAATAACACTTTATCAAAATAATAGAACAGTTTATGAAAAACATTCTATTACTTTAGTGCACTCTAGTGGGCACAATCGAAACTAAATCAGTCCCCTATCAAATATTGTCCTCTATCGGCTGATACATAAACTACTTGCGCGTCCAGCCTCGCGTCACCATCTGTCACTACAGAGCTATGAGACACATCTCCCACTTAACCGCCTCCAAGGCAGGATCGATATACGGCGCTACGCCTCAACGGCGTTACTACTACGAACTTTGCGCGGTTGACTGTAATGCTAGTCTTTTGCAGATACATTCACTTAACAGACTTCACATCGATTTGCCTTCGTGGTGTTGCCGTGTTAATGGCCATCGGCATTTTTACCTGCCAGTGTTTTTCTCATCTCTCCCCGGATGACGAGACAGGGCTCTCCATTGGATTATGCCCCAGGGGATAGTTAGATGACGCTAGAAGCATGTTAAACTTTTGCGGAACGGTGGCCAGACACCCAGGGTAAATATTTATTGTAAATTTTCCTAGATGAATATCCCGCGCATGGGGCATACCAGGAACCTCGAAAAGTCAATGAAAATTCCATACCAGGAACCTCGAAAGGTAAATGAAAATTACGCATATGAAAATCTGTCTCGGAACATTTGAATGCAACACTGCAAAATTAAAAGTTGCCCAGAAGCACGTGCTTGCCAAAGCTCATCCTATAAAAACGGAACCACGGTGACGTGTTCTGCCAACTGGAAGAAACTAAGTGCTAACAACTGAAAATGTAGACCTCACAAAAGTGTCGTGATGAGTTTACTTATGTTCAATACAAACTGTGGCCTTTGAATACGCGAGACCTTAAGCAGAAAATGCATCGGTGCATGTGGATTTCATCTCCTCTTACACTATGAGGGTCTGACTATTGCCAGGCCAATAAAGCGTAGTGCCAGGATGTTCGATTACACAACTTCTAAAGAGACCATCGCAGAAAAAATGTGTTGCTACATGTGCGTCAGGAAGTAACAAAATGCACGAAGTGGATCAGTTTGCTTGCCAGTCCACAGCACTGTCTGTCTCTTCTGGGTGCTGGGCTCGTGACCACAGTGAGGTCCAAAACCGCTCTGGCCGCACACCACGCTACCCTGAAACACCGGCTGCTCCCTCTGTGGCCTGGTTCCATACTACGTGCAACTGCACACTTGAACTCTAGTCACTTATTCACTCTGAGAATCCCGGTTTCTAGGAAACTGGTCGGCGAGCGAGGTACGTTTTTGCATAATAGCTCTTTGTTGCTCATGAAGATCATACTCTGAAAGCCGGCCGGGGTGGCCGAGCGGTTCTAGGCGCTACAGTCTGGAATCACGCGACCGGTACGGTAGGAGGTTCGAATCCTGTTTCGGGCATGGATGTGTGTGATATTCCTTAAGTGAGTTAGGTATAAGTAGTTCTACGTTCTAGGGGACTGATGACCACAGAAGTTATGTCCCATAGTGCTCAGAGCCATTTGAACCATACTGTGACAACCAGTGAGGAGACTGGCTACCAAAATTTAGTTATGGATCAAAGCTCTTACTCTTATCTGCTTGAATTTCCGCTCCAGAGGCTGGCTGCTACTTCTGTCAAGAATGGATTTAAGGTAGGCAATCGCCTTGTGTGTTTCAAAATGGGCGCATTCAAAAAGGCTGTTTGAAAGGATTTCGTGAGATTGGTGCTTGCCTTGTGCATCAAAGTTTCATTTACTATGCAGTAATTTCACGTTAGATTCAAGAGACTGTAAAATCATCGGTTTTTGTGGCGCTACTGAATGAGATAGCGACGTTGCCGTAGTTACTGCAAAAGCCCATGGAAGAGGGTCAGCCCAGAGCCGGCCAAACGCTGTTACATCAGATGTGGTGAAGAGCTGTTGCTACAACCCTGAACCCTAGGAGTTACCACATCTTGGAGCAGGTGAGGGATCAGCGCCATATTAAAAACTACACAGCAGGAAGAACTACTGTGGCACAGAGGTCTGATTACTTCATGACTGTTCCATAGATTTTGTTGGGGGTACATGATGAGGAGCACTGCTTTGGCAAAAGAACTACGCATCCGACCGTACAAATACTCCTCATATTAGATAGATCCCTGTCAGCAACAAAACAACAGGAAGGGACATCCATAAACTGAAAATTGCACGGCAAGCTGTAATTACAAACCACACAGCAGTGATGCAAATGCTCGTAAAAAGAAAACGTTGTGCGAAGCTATAAAACCTTGACTATGGGGCAAAGAGTCATTTCGTAGGATGAGTCTTTCACACTGTTTCCAACTTCTGGTCGATTTACGTCCCAAGAGTGAAACGTGGCGACGGTTTGTACACCCTTATCATGGTACTCCATGGGGTCCATACTTATTGTGCAAGGTTGTGTTAATAATAAAGATAATGTGACCAGTTGTAAGTAGGCTGTTTAGGTTTTTTTTATTGGTAACGCCACGTAGCACTCTGTATGAAAATCACTGGCTGTGCTGTGTGCTGGTTGGCATTGTTGTAATACTCGCCATTGTAGTGTTGGGCAGCTGGATGTTAACAGCGCGTAGCGTTCGTTGCGCAGTTGGAGGTGAGCCGCCAGCAGTGGTGGATGTGGGGAGAGAGATGGCGGAGTTTTGAAATTTGCAAGACTGGATGTCATGAACTGCTATATACATTATGACTTTTGAACACTAGTAAGGTAAATACATTGTTTGTTCTCTATAAAAATTTTTCATTTGCTAACTATGCCTATCAGTAGTTAGTGCCTTCAGAAGTTTGAATCTTTTATTTAGCTGGGAGTAGTGGCGCTCGCTGTATTGCAGTAGTTCGAGTAACAAAGATTTTTGTGAGGTAAGTGATTTGTGAAACGTATAGGTTAATGTTAGTCAGGGCCATTTTTTTGTAGGGATTTTTGAAAGTCAGATTGCGTTGCGCTAAAAATATTGTGTGTCAGTTTAAGCACAGTCTTGTATAATTTTTCTAAGGGGACGTTTCACAGTTTGGCTAATCAGGTGCTTTTCACGGTACAACGTTTGTTCCCCAGTGGTGAAGCTGCGTTGTAGTCACCTGTTAACACAAGTCTCATCTCCCAGGACTGGTTTCGCGAGCACAAGGATAACTGGTCACATCTCTCCTGAAAACCACAGTCACAACATGTCAGTTTTATTGAGCCTTTGTAGCCTTGTCGTCCACTTTCTAGAGAAGGGTGTGTGATCCTTACTCACCTGTACATGAACTTTGCAAAATTTCACAGGAACAGTGGTATAAGATTCACTTAGAAACCATCCATTCTGAGACGACTGGGAACTGCTTTGAATGCCATCAGGTCTCCTGCATGGTATTAATTATGGTAATGTGTTGTGTTTTTAGTGTTTCCATATTTCTGTCTGTCCGCTGTAGCTAGTAGTGCTACCTGTTAGAAATGCTATAGACCTATTTTGTGAGGCATAAAAGATTGGTGAATGGAACGCTTGATCAGTTTTGAAGCAAGTCGGCGTGGATAGTGAATGTGTTTGAACCTTCGAAAGAGGATGAAATCACGTCATCGTGGTAACCAGGTTTTGAGGGTGAGCGTTGCAGTGTTGGTGGGGTGGGGGTGGGGGTGGGGGGGGTGGGGAGGGGGGCAGTTTGGGGGGGGGGATAGGTGCCACGTAACTCAGTGCTGAGCCGTCAGCTCGTGACGAAGAGCATGATGAATTTTCTTGGAACAGCGAGTTTTAATTGAAACATGGTGTGAATTGAAGTCTGAGAGAATTTTTATTCTGCGATGCTGCAGGCCCAACTTACAACATAAACCAATAAATAGATGTCCTGCAGCTCTCTGATTTGAGCAAGACACTCAGTCTGATAACACTTACATATCAATTTTTCTTCCTCACTTCACCTCACGAGGCTCGGTAATCACTTTCTACACCCTGTCACAGGAAATCGAACGTTGGACTTCCACGATAAGCGAAGTGGACGTAAAGGA
Source organism: Schistocerca gregaria (assembly GCF_023897955.1). NCBI lineage: Eukaryota > Metazoa > Arthropoda > Insecta > Orthoptera > Acrididae > Schistocerca > Schistocerca gregaria. The sequence goes on along the minus strand of NC_064924.1, from coordinate 7,182,419 downwards.
AATAGAAGATTTTGAGAAAATACCTTGCCTTTCGCTGGAAATTGCTCTTGCAACAGCACTTGCCCGCGAAAGGCAAGGTCCCGAGTTCGAGACTCGGCCGGCACACAGTTTTAATCTGCCAGGATGTTTCATATCAGCGCACACTCCGCTGCGGAGTGAAAATCTCATTCTGGAGACTTAAGGGAATAATTTTGTTCCTCTCTCCTCCTTTTTGGTGAGGTCAGATGCTGTGGCCTTGTCATATGCCTGACAAAGTCACTCCGTTACAGCTGGCCCATCACACAGTACCCACCACAGAATGAAATTCCTCTCCGCACTGCCTGGCCTTCTGCACCTGCTTCCTAGTACATGCTAACGCTCAGGCCGAGTCAGAAGTGCCATTCACGTATCAGAATACGTAGAAAGCAAATTTTACAGAATGGTAAGGCAGATATCCTACTAGTGCACAATACTTTTTAGTAAGCCTCAGGTGGGCCACTCTTACGTCTGGCACAAGGTCACGCGAAATTGGTTGTCTGCACGACCACTGACCACTGCTGGCAGACGAGTATATCAGTGCAGACATACAAATGCCACAGATGCCGATCGGGAGATGACGTTTCGCAACTTCAGCGCGACTTCGTCGTCAACACAATGATCACAACCTGACAAGGACGTACACTGAAGCGTTACAATAAATGTTCACTTGCCTCAGTTCTGTTTTTCTCAAAAGCAATAACTATCACTCAGATAACTCATCATGAGGTAACCATTAACACAGTTGGTGTGTTATTGTTTTCTTTTCAGTGAAATGAAATGATCGTACGGCATTGTTGGCCAGGAGGCCTCATGTGGGAAAGTTCGGCCGCCGTATTGCAAGTCCTTTTTAGTTGACGCCACTTCGGCGACTTGCGAGTCAACGATGATGAAATGATGATGAAAGACACACAACACCCAGTCATCACGAGGTAGATGAATGATGATTCCCTGACCCCGCCGGGAATCGAAACCGGGACCCCGTGCACAAGAAGCGAGAACGCTACCGCAAGACCACGAGCTGCGGACTTCTTTTCAGTGTTTGTGTGTGATGCAAACACGTTGATTGTGTCAAAATAAGTTTTGTAAGGGATAATTGCAATGTGCTCTAGAATAAGATAATTTTGTAAATCTAAGTACATTTATCCAGCTGGTACAACATAACACATTTACCTGATTGGGATTTCAAATGTCGTACTGAAATGCAAATTTTCGTAATAAATAGTTCGAATAGCATAAATTAGCTAGACAATGCATGAAGTGTTCCTTTCGTCCGTGCCTCAGAACCTCTATGGCGTCGTCCGGAACCACACTCTCGGCGATGTGCGGCATGCTACACGAATTACGCGGCTTAGCGCTACACGGAAACCTTTACTGACTGGCGCTCGTTAATTATCTGCTGTAACAATATCAGATTACTGTAAACACACGTCGCCAGCCTCACTCTGGCCAGCGAGGCAGGGTTAAAGTTCTCACTAGTCCGATGTCAATAATCAAAGCCCTATGGGACATTAATTTAAAGAAAGATTTCGAGATCCGAGCAATGGACTGGAATATGTCCACCGCTAATAGTGCAGCACTCCACCTCCAACTGGTTGGAAATTTGTGGTAAGGTTTTATGGGACCAAACTGCTGAGGTCATACGTCCCTGAGCTTACACACTATTTAATCTAACTTAAACTACCTTACACTAAGGACAACACACACACCCATGCCTGAGGGAGGACTCGAAAGTCCGAAGGGAGGAGCCGCGCGAACCGTGACAAGACGCGCTAAACCGCTCAGCTACGTTTACTAGCACTCCCGCCCATAGTTACCACAACGAAAAAGGCATGCAGTTCAGGATATACAGGGTAAGGCTATAGAAACATACTAAACACAATTTTGCAAGGAAAAAAAAAGAAATTTATTGGTATCAATTAACGACAGCCACGCCTTTCACTTTTATCCGACACCAACTCCGTTGGGTACATGAGCTTTCCTACCGTTATGTTTCCGACTCCATTTGTAGGTGATGCAGGTATTGTGAGACTTCTGTCCAACCAGTTTTGCACCGTGGGTTTTTGCGACCAGAGGCCTCCCACACTGTTGATTTACGCCAATTACTCTCCAGCGGCGGATGTGGTATTACTGTGTCATGCGGTGCCCTAGACGCCAGCCTTCGCTTCCGCGTAGTTGCGTAGGCCAAACCTGCTTATGTTTTATGCACTGTGAGTAATGTAAACAATTACGGTAACAAAACGGAAGCAATGTCCTCAAGGATGGTTACCTCTGCCGGGTATACAGAAAACGTGATGAACATACGAATCGGTTGTGAGTGAATTCCGAACAGAGTAAGGGCCGAGGTCGTTTGAAAATTGCAAAAGGCAGAATCATAGATGAACGTGATAAAGCAGATGCATAGCTCCAGGAAAAGCGTCCACGAAGAAACGTCGGTGCCTGATCCATATTTTTGAAGAGGAATTTCAAGATCTGAAAGATAAAGGTTTAGATTTTGTCGCAAATATGCCGATTTATGGGAACTCCAAAGCTGCATTGTGCATAGCAGAAGGAGAAGCTGCTGGAACGACACGCAACCCTGACACTAGTTCGGAGATAAACAGATCAAAGGCATTTTAAAATTAATTTAAGGTTATAGATTTTCAAAAACTGACGATGGATCTGTTCCTTACAAAAGAATCCCAGTGTTCCCTTGTGAAGAAGCGGAGAAAATTCTGTGTGAAAATGGAACTGTACTCATGGACGGAACATTTGCCAGTTTGAAACTAATGTACATCGTAAACGTTGACATCAGAAATACAGAAGAGACGAATGTATTTTGTGCTTCCTTTTATTTTATTTGTTCTCAGACAAAAGTCAAAATAAATAAAGCCTTTTTTCTATATTGAAAACTAAGACGTCCATGTGCTCACAGGAAAGTGCAGTGCTTGGCTTTGAAACGATTTCAATTGAAGATATAAAAAAAAGGAGTTCCCAGAGGAACTCCTTTCCGGTTGTAATATACACTTCAACTAACGTCTGTGGAACAAGATACAAAAACTGAGATTAACGGAGCAATACAAGGATAGAGAAGAAGTCCGATTGTATTGCCTCATGTCTGCTACAGTGGCACATCTCCCACCAGTCTGTGTTGGTGAAATGTGGTTGGTAATAAGGGAGAAGATCCCAGCGGAGGAGAGCTCATAAAAGGCTGAATCAATGGATGGAAAATCCTAGTATGCCAATTGAAATGTGGAACGTTTTTAACCTGAGGCACGGGACCGCGAACAAATGATGTTTAAAATCTCTGATTTTCTTAAAAAAATCAAATTGATTGAGAAATTAAAATATGTAAGCTAAGGCAATAAGTTTCGTCATTTCTTACAGTAATGTTATAGAAAGAAGAAAAATGAAACATAAAAATAAGCAAACTATAAGATAGAAATAAGAAAAGATTAAACATGTCTATGTACTATGTGTATCTTGAATAAAACATGAAGCGATCTTTTTATTAGAAAACGGTCGACAGAGCCTCCCCCACTGTTGATTATTCCTTCTACATCTACATCCATACTCCGCAAGCCACCTGACGGTGTGTGGCGGACGGTACCCTGAGTACCTCTATCGGTTCTCCCTTTTATTCCAGTCTCGTATTGTACGTGGAAAGAAGGATTGTCGGTATGCTTCTGTGTGGGCTCTAATCTCTCTGATTTTATCTTCATGGTCTCTTCGCGAGATATACGTAGGAGGGAGCAATATACTGCTTGACTCTTCGGTGAAGGTATGTTCTCGAAACTTTAACAAAACCCCTTACCGAGCTACTGAGCGTGTCTCCTGCAGAGTCTTCCACTGGAGTTTATCATCTCCGTAACGCTTTCGCGATTACTAAATGATCCTGTAACGAAGCGCGCTGCTCTCCGTTGGATATTCTCTATCTCTTCTATCAACCCTATCTGGTGCGGATCCCACACTGCTGAGCAGTATTCAAGCAGTGGGCGAACGAGCGTACTGTAACCTACTTCCTTTGTTGTCGGATTGCATTTCCTTAGGATTCTTCCAATGAATCTCAATCTGGCATCTGCTTTACCGACGATCAACTTCTGCATTTCAGTACAATTTTCCATTGTTGCAACCTCTCGATACACCACAGCATCATCTGCAAAAAGCCTCAGTGAACTTCCGATGTCATTCACAAGGTCATTTATGTATATAGTGAATAGCAACGGTCCTATGACACTCCCCTGCGGCACACCTGAAATCACTCTTACTTCGGAAGACTTCTCTCCATTGAGAATAACATGCTGCGTTCTGTTATCTAGGAACTCCTCAATCCAATCACACAATTGATCTGATAGTCCGTATGCTCTTACTTTGTTCATTAAACGACTGTGGGTAACTGTGTCAAACGCCTTGCGGAAGTCAAGAAACACGGCATCTACCTGTGAACTCGTGTCTAAGGCCCTCTGAGCGTCGTGGACGAATAGCGCGAGCTGGGTTTCACACTACCGTCTTTTTCGAAACCCATGCTGATTCCTACAGAGTAGATTTCTAGTCTCCAGAAAAGACATTATACTCGAACATAATACGTGTTCCAAAATTCTACAACTGATCGACGTTAGAGATATAGGTCTATAGTTCTGCACATCTGTTCGACGTCCCTTCTTCAAAACGGGGATGACCTATGCCCTTTTCCAATCCTTTGGAACGCTTCGCTCTTCTAGAAACCTACGGTACACCGCTGCAAGAAGGGGGGCAAGTTCCTTCGCGTACTCTGTGTAAAATCGAACTGGTATCCCATCAGGACCAGCGGCCTTTCCTCTTTTGAGCGATTTTAATTGTTTCTCTATCCCTCTGTCGTCTATTTCGATATTTACCATTTTATCAACTGTGCGACAATCTAGAGAAGGAAGCACAGTGCAGTCTTCCTCTGTGAAACAGCTTTGGAAGAAGACATTTAGTATTTCGGCCTTTACTCTGTCATCCTCTGTTTCAGTACCATTTTGGTCACAGAGTGTCTGGACATTTTGTTTTGTTTTGTTTGACTGTCGTACAACCCACACCTAAAATGTTTGAGTCCAGAAATACCACGTCGACTTCACGGGTTTCAATGCCCACGGTTGGATAGCCGAACACACTGCTGGAGGTAGCAAGGGGATAATCACGGCGGCATTGACCAGGGAAAGGTCGTCAGACGTTGAAACGACAGTTACGTAAGATCTGGGGCCTCGAGCTCCACACCAGCAAGAGTGGAGGATGAAGCTTTGACAATACCAGCCACTCCCACTGGCAAAATGTCAGAAAATCGTAGAACAAGCTCCGGCCGAAGAACCCGACACAGAAGCGAAAAGACCATAAGTACACAAACAGAAACGTTTGGAAATATTGGAATACCACTTAAGGCGTTTTGAAGAAGTAGAACACTTCCTCGGTCGCACAGAAACAGTAGGTGAGGTCAAACAGTGAATAGTGAAAACTACAGTCAGCTACAGCGCAATCTGAAACTTAAAATCCAAACGAAGAGGTGGAAAATGCTTCAAAAGGTGTGGTTTTGATTCAGGGTAAGCCCCCCCCCCCACCCCACCCCTTCATAGAACTAGAAAAACCGTCGAATACATTCGATATCTTAATTTTGGCGTATAAAGGAATGTCTGCGTGAATCAAATTTTTCGTTGGATGATGAGGTTATGAAGAGGGTGCCAGAATGAAAATGAAAGATGCTACAAGTATCCTGTCAGTACGGAATTAGGAGGCTTGTAAGATTTGGGTTATGTGCTTCAAGGTTTTACAGAAATTACATGGAGTATTAATGTTACTTGCAGTGTTACTTACCCAGTAAGGAGTTAACTATTTTTTTTTTACTTTTTGAAGTGCTATACACGTATTTTGACCCATATTGCAGAGCAAGAAGTGGAAATTTTGCCAGCAGGTATTTTTGTCATCTGACATACACGATGTGATCAAAAGTGTCCGGACACCTGGCTGAAAATGACTTACAAGTTTGTGGCGCCCTCCATCGATAATTCTGGAATTCAATATGGTGTTGGCCCACTCTTAGCCTCAATGACAGCTTCCATTCTCGCAGGAATACGTCCAATCACTTGCTGGGAGGTTTCTTGGGGAATGGCCGCCCATTCTTCACGGAGTGCTACACTAAGGAGAGGTGTCGATGTCGGTCTGCGAGGCCTTGCACGAAGTCGGCGTCCCAAAATATACCAGAGGTGTTCTGTAGGATTCAGGTCGGGACTCTGTACAGGCCAGTCCATTACAGGGATGTTATTGTCATGTAACCTCTTCGCCACAGGCCGTGCATTATGAACAGGTGCTTGATCGTACTGGAAGATGCAGTCACCATCCCCGAATTGCTCTTCAACCGTGGAAATTTTGGCAGCTGGTATTTTTTTCATCTGACATACACGATGTGATCAAAAGTGTCCGGACACCTGGCTGAAAATGACTTACCAGTTTGTGGCGCCCTCCATCGGTAAGGTGCTTAAAACATCAATGCAGGCCTGTGATGTGATAGTGCCACGCAAAACAACAGGTGGTGCAAGCTGCCTCCATGAAAAACACGACCACACCATAACACCATCGCCCCCGAATTTTAATATTGGCACTACACCCGCTGGCAGATGACGTTCACCGGGGCATTCGCCATACCCACAGCTTGCCATCGCATCGCCACATTGTGTACCATGATTCTTCACGTTTTTTCCACTGCCCAATCGTCCAATGTCTACCGTCCTTACACCAAGCTAGGCGTCATTTAGCATTTCCTTGCTTCATGTGTGGCTTATGAGCAGCCGCTCAGTTTTCTCACCTACCGCCTAACTTTCTAATACTTGCAGTGGATCTTGATGCAATTTGGAACTCCTGTGTGATGGTCTGGATAGATGTCTGCCCATTACACATTGCGACCCTCTTCAACCGTCGGCGGTCTCTGCCAGTCAGCAGACGAGGTCGACCTGTATGCTTTTATGCTGTGCGTGTGCCTTCACGTTTCCACTTCACTATTTCACATCGGAAACAGTGGACCTAGGGATGTTTCAGAAGTGTAGAAATCTTGCGTACAGACGTAGTACACGTGACAAGTAATAGAGCGCCGCATTCTGCTCTCTCACGATGCCTAATGACTACTGAGGTTGTTGATATGCAGTACCTCGCAACAGGTAGCTGCAAAATGCTTCTAATATGAAAAACGTATGTTTTTGGAGTGTCCAGATACTTTTGATCACATAGTGTACCTTCTGCACCATCCAAAAATTTCGCCATTTAATATCCGTTGATAACTTGCACTGTACTTCCGATTCTGAAGCTGTAATCGGTATTACAGAAACTATGTTTAACATGTAGTCGATGTACTAGTAAATTTAATTGTGACTGTATGTTATAGATTGTAATAATAATAGTAATAATAATATTGTAAGTTCCTGGGTAACAGCCAAGGGCTGCAACGACGAAATGGTAGTAGCTGTGCCGTTGTTTATCTTTGCGTATGGGGAGCCTCTAGAGTAGCTTGAGTAATGAAAGAGTGCGGAAGTGTTTGTTGGGCGCTACCGCCGCCGTGGGGTGCAGCTATGCTCGCGCCAATGTAGACGCGCCTGATTCTTAACCCGCGAGTATTGAGAGCACGGTGGGAGTGAAAAGGCGGAGGAAGCTGTAATTCCAACTACTGCCTCCGTGGCTCTGGAGACTACTCGAGGTTCTTCTCATCGAACAGCAACAACGGAAACTCAGTATATTCGTCGGCTACATTCTTCGCCGTCCGAACAGCTACAACATCGTAAGACTGTTAAATGACACATATAGTAATGCAGAGACTTCGCTCAGGAACATTTCTTTCATGGAGTATGAATAACTTGAATAATAACTTGGAACAGTTAGAACTTGTAGGGCACCGGTATTGCCATTGTCCTCAGACATTATTACCAGTCATTATCTCTTTCCTTTCCATGCAGTCACCGAGTGTCGTATGAATATGAAAAGTGATTAACTATTTACAGTCAGTTAGTGTATTTGCTAAAATCTACTTTAAGTCTAAACTTTCTGCCACAGCTACTGTTCATTCTAGTACTGGATAACAGAGTTTACTTAAAGAAAAATAAAATTTCACTAGCAAAACTAATAACTAAAGATACAGCACAAATTAAGAGAACCCAATATAATTTATTCTGTATTTAGCTTAGCAAGTGACTTATTCTGGCTTGGTACCCGTATGTCTTTTATTGTGGTTATTTAAAAAAAAGCTGCTCATTTGCTTAAAGTAAATTCAGTTCAATTTTTCAATAATCAAAAGCAAATCGCTTGCCTTTTTCTAATGCATTATGCTGCACTGACGTTACTGAAAGTTTTTTTTTCATAACTAAGTTTAACATAAGGCAGTCTTTTATTTAACCTTTAATTTTATTTAAAGTTACTTTCAAAAATTAGTATTTTAAAATGAGTAACTGCCAAACTCAGTGCTTATTGATTCATTTATTTTCTTGTGAACTGTTGTGCTGTGGAAAAGCATGACAACCTTCTGTTGCCACGCCAGTGATTATTTGCTTAAATTTGTTTGCGTTTACTGAAACGTCCCCTTAGAAAAATTACTGTGCTGATAAACCCCTTACGTTATTTGATTTTCAAACAGCTGAGCAAAACTGAACATACTCAGACATTTCGCTCTTAACTTATTCTGGTCAACACTAACCTGACACACAATATTTTTAGCACAATGCAATCTGACTTTCAATAATCCCTACAAAACAATGGCCCTGACTGACAATAACCTGTACCTTTCATGAATCACTTACCTCACAAAAATCTTCGTTACTCGAACTACTGCAATACAGCGAGCGCCAATACTGCCAACTCAATAAAAGATTCTAACTACAACTACTGAAGGCACTAACTACTGATAGCAAATGAAAGATTTTGGTAGAGAACAAACAATGTATTTACCTTAATAATATCCAAAAGTCATCATATATATATTATCAGTTCATGACATCCAGTCTTACAAATTTACTGTCTCTGATCGACACATGTCCAGATCATCCGCTCTCAAAACTCTGCCATCTCTCTCCCCACATCCACCACTGTTGGCGCCTCACCTCTAACGGCACAACGCTACGCGCTGTTCACATCCAACTGCCCAGCACTACAATGGCGAATATTACAACAATGCCAACCAGCCACAGACTGCACACAGCACAGTCTGTGATGTTCATACAGAGCGCTAGGTGACGTTACCAACATAAAACCTAATTAGCCTACTCACATTACCTTTCTCAAGATTCTGGAGATTGATTGCCCTAGTGGGCTGGCGGCCGTTAATTTATCCCTTTTTAACTAATCAGTATTTTCTTTGTGCTACCAGTGATTTTTGTAGTAAATATGACGTGGTACCCTTTTTCTCGCTGTGCAGTTCGTGACCTATTTAGCTTGAGTTTAGAATAGATTCTTCCGTCAGAAGAGTCTATTGTACACTTCACTATAACTAATCGGCGTTATTTTCCTTCGGTAACAATAGCCATACTAACAGTAAAATTTCATTAGGCATATGCGATCACGGTCAGTTATATCGCCAATTATGAAGGGGGAAGTTACAAACGCCTGTTAGATCAATTAAAAGGCACTAATTTAAAAAAGTGCCGTGAGAAGAGACGACGAGGGCGTGTGCGTGGATGAATTAGAATCCGTGACACCAGAAACAAAAGGGTTAGCAGTCTACGAAAACGCGCGAAGTTTCAAAAACCGGCCGGAAACGCCCACGTCGGATTTAAAATCCAAAGCAATCCCTTCCTTGCAACGTCGAGACAAAGGAGCCAACTGCGTAACAGAACTTCCGCCCTGCTCTGCGCGCGAACAATCCAAGCGCACAAAGTTTCAACAACCTCTACAAAATTAGACTGGGTACTGGCCAGAACAGCTATGCGTTGTACAAGGACGACAGAATATTCACAGCGACCCAAACCTGCACACTTCGTGATGAACCGAGCAAGGGAAGAGACTTCCACATCCCTGTGTGTGTAAAATCTATCTGTGCCCACGCTAAGGTTGGTTTTACTGACATGCATTTTCTCGTACTTTGTCACAAGACCTTCTGCATGATCAAGGTATAGACCTGAGCCTTTGGCGCCAGGGATCATGCTGGAAAACTGATCCTACGGAGTCACGATTCCGTCGCTTGGCAATGAAAGGTGATGCAAGCACTTCATAAAAACACACAGGTGACTCAAAACGTTATAACCGTCTGCTAAATAGTGTTTTGGTTTTGGAAGTCAATACGGCAGCGATTTTATGTGATATCCACTCTATAAGTCCTTGACATGTTTGAAGAGGTATGTAGCACCAGATGCCTAATCCCAAACCACGCCATTTTTCGTAGATTATGGGCCAGTGGTCTCTAAAGGTGACGCTGCCTCCCAATAATGACTCAGATGTGCTCGAATAGATTCAGATCAGGAGCACTCGTTGGAAACCACTGTGCACGGTTCTGGGCTCGATACACGGACAGTTATCGTGCTGGACGATGTCATTGCCATAGGGGTAGGCATCAAATATGAATGGATGCAGGTGGTCCGTTATAATGTTCACGTAAGCCACAGGTGTCATGGTGTCTTAAATTACAACTATACGTCCCATGAGAGTCCAGGTGAAAGTCCCCCACAGAATAAAAGTGCGTCTGGGGTACAAGGCACGTTTCGAGTAGCTGTTCTACATCAGCATCTAACTACTACATACTCCACAAGCCACCATATGACGCATGGCGGACGATCATCCACCTGGTCTAATAAGAATTGCGATTCTTTGGCGAAGATGACACATTTCTATTGATTCACTGCCCAGTCCTGATGATCCTGTGCATACAGCCATAAATGACAATTTCGTTGCATCATCATGGGAACATATTGGAGTCATCTGCTGCTGAGTTCCATGTTCAACACTTCGCGCTGAACTGTGTGCCCAGAGCTCTTGTGCCCCACCACCATTGTACCGTGTCATCAGCGACGTATCACACATCGACAGCATCCCACGGGCATCAAAGGTGGCAACGGAATTGCAAGTTTCCATCAGACGCTGGCAGCATTCGAGCAGGATCTGGCAGACCCAGTGGTGCACGCCCCATGAGCCCCGCCTCCATCGTCTCTGGATTATGAGCGCCCTCTGCCGCTGTAATACGGGGCAGCCGGTGGCAGCCCTCTCACACTTGGAGCCTCTTCGCTGCATGACGCTACGCCGACGCCTTCTAGGCACGGCTCTGACACGATCGTTTGTGCTTTAATTTAGAGAGCTTCATTCTTGTTGACATTGTGATAGCTGGACTCTACTTCTTGCTGCCTTATTTGTAATTGGTCTTCATATGTTCCAAGAAATACAGGTTAAGTAAATCTTCTGTTCAGTGTGTCAACATGTTTGTTAATTACTTCCACAAAGTGATTTAGAAGCTATATATTTTGGTACTGTTTACAAAAGAACTTTATCCCCTTCAAAATGCTCTTCATTAAAACTCACACGTATGTCCGACCGGTGCTTCCAATGTTCGAAACACTTTTTGTAGTCATCTTTAAAAACGGCTGACGGCTCTTCCATCGTTTTTTTCTTTACTTCTTAATTGTTGTCAAATCGGTGTCCTTTTATGCCGCCTTTCATGCGTGGAAGTAATAAAAAGTCGCATGGAGCCAGACCAGGCGAGTAAGGCGCTTCGTGCAGCGGAACCGTGCCATTTTTAGCCAAAATCTGTCTAACAGAGATGGCTGTGTGTGCAGGTGTATTGTCGTGGTGGAAGGACCACTCTCCTGTCTGCCACAAATCGGGTCTTTTTTGACGAACACTGTTTCGCAATCTTCTTAAAACTTCCAAATATAAGATTTAATTGGCAGTCTGACCTGGCGGAACAAACTCGGAATGAACCACGCCCTTGGCATCAAGAAAGCAAATCAGCTTTGTTTTGATGTATGATTTGACTTGACGGCATTTTTTGTTTTTTGGATGGGGTGACGATGTCTTCCATTGGCTTGACTTTTGCTTTGTTTCTGAGTCGTAACCTTAGTACCATGACTTATTACCAGTAGTGACGTTTGACAGAAATCTGGATCTGTTTCAAGGTTTTGTTTCAGAGGACGACATGTTTTAGCTCGACGTTCCTTTTCATTATGAGTCAGAACCTGAGGAACAAACCTGGCAGCAACCCCTCTCATTCCCATATCTACCGTTAAATTCGCTGAACGTAACCCACTAACCTCTGATACTTCATCAATTGTCTGTTGACCTTTTGTGAGCAACCGCTCTCGAATTTTGTCAATATTTTCGTCAATTCTGACAGTTGATGGTCGTCCAGAACGAGGTTTGTCATCAATTGACATGTCGTAATTTTTAAATCGAGCAAACCAATCATACATGTGAGTTTTTCCCATGGCGCCATCTTGGTCACCTGTTTGCAACATTAAATTTGTTTTAGCAGCATTTTTACCGAGTAGGAAATAAAATTTCACTTCTGCACGTTGTTCACAAAAAACGAAACAAGAGCAAAGTGACTCTAGCTAAAACACTCGCTACAGATGAACAGACCAAGCCAGAGCGACAACACAGACTGCACAGAACTCACTGCACACGTCTAGCTGCAGAAATGCGTGCAACACAAACTACGCTCACGACAATGTTATTCCGGTACTTTTTTGGACGGGCTTACCTCTTCGTCTATAACAGTCCAGGAAGCCATTCTAATCACGAATGTGAATCAGACAAGATCAAGGCTCTGCTACTCAGTGACCCGTAACTAAAGACTTCAGAGGGTGACAGTAAATTTATTGGGGCGAGGCGGGCTGCGGAACTTAGGCTGTAGTCACCGTGGCATCGACTTCGGTGGATTCTGACGACGCTCGACGTTAGTCGAAGAGCACTGTGTGTTTTAAATCAGTAATCCAGTACTTGCGCGACCACAGTGCAGCATTTCGCATCGTCCGAACGCACAGATTTCTGTCGACAGTCGGTGAAATTGGAAACAGATTTTTTCGGTCAAATCGACCGATTTTCTCACACACGAAAAACGGACTTTGAAATAGTGGTAAGACTAGTCCAAGAAAGGGTCTATTTGTGACATCTTCACGATGAAATATATCACAATCAGGATATACCTCGGAATTTACGGACTGAAACCGCAGGTTTATTGGAAACCACAGGTAGACAATATTTTTATTGGAATAGACGTAATTTATAATATCAAAAAATAATCTGTTAAACTGAGCTTATGCTTAAAGCTACATTAGTCGATTTTTTTGCGTTGCAGTCAGTAGGCATTAACAGTGGGCAGATTATATTTTTACTGCTTATAGGTGTTTTGATGCCAGTATGGCTGAAGTGATTTTGCATACGTGATGTATATGTTTCCACTTTTCAATACTTTAGGCGTTCAGACAATCTTATTATAAACTTCATGTTTGTCTTACCCATGTACGCTGAATGACAACCATTCACGTACGTTTGCACAACTTCAAATAAATTCAGCAGAACAGACAGTTTGTAACCTTGGTTTTAAAGGTCACTACGAATCTTATAAAGTATGTAACAAAACGTGTCTTCCTTCACCTCAGACATTCGTAAAACTGGGTGTACTGTACAATAATCGTCACGTTCTTTACGCCACATAGACATAGCTCATTTATTTGCATTCGGCTTCCTTTTAGTAGCAAAATCTGAGATGCAGCACTCGCCTTGAAGCTCAGTGGTGTCGTGGTGTCCATCCCACCCTTGGAGGTTAACATCTAACTTACTTCACACACAGAAAGGTTTCTAACATAACTTAACCTCCTTGACCACGCCGAAACTGACGGAGGGTTTCGGACTCACCGTGACCAAGCTGTCTGTTGGTGTTACCCGAGGACCTCTGGCAACGGCGTCTGCAACTGTTGCCGGTCACACCGTGAACGCAGCCTTAGCTACGGGCATATACCGACGTGACAAAGGGCGTGTGATGGCGACATGCACATACACAGATGGCGGCAGCATCGCGTACACAGCGCACAAAGGGGCAGTGCACTGGCTGAGCTGTCATTGGTACTCAGGTAATTCATGTGAAAAGGTTTCCGACGTGATTATGATCACGCGACGGGAATTAACAGACTTTGAAAGCGGAATGGTGGTTTGAGCTAGGCTCATAGGAAATCATTAGGGAATACAGTATTGTGAAATCCACAGTGTCTAGAGAGAAATTACAGGCATTGTCTCTCACCACTGACAAAGCAGTGGCTGCGGCCCTCATTTAAGGGGGGTAGGACGTCAAACGGGCCGACTTGGAGCAGGAGAGCCACCACAGGACATTTTAATTTCCACTGTCTATACTTTTAAAAATAAACCCATAAAACTTTTAAAGCTTGATCAGGAAGGATTCAGGATTCATACTCATAGCAGTGGAAGCTCAAAAACGTAACAAAATACTTTTTTTGACACGTGAAATTTCATTATTTTTTCACTTACTACTGGCTGCATTTGTTGCTATAGGTACACTTATCTTCCTAAGTAAGAGAGATTCTTCGATTAATTTTGCACAGCATACAAACTATAGTTACATGTGCATAAAACTCTAGAGTTTATTTAATTTTTTGAAAAAAATGGATGAACAGTTACATTTTAAACTTTATGTTTAGAAAAAACTCAAATTTTATAGTTAATTATCTCAATTTTTACCACAGTTTTTAATAGATTTGGAAAATTCTAGAGTTCATACACCTGTAAGTACTGCTTGTATGCTGTGCAAAATTCATCGAAGAATTCTCCTACTTAGGAAGAAAAGTATACCTACAGAAACAAATGCAGTCAGTAGTTAGTGAAAAATGATTAATTTTCACATGTAAAATAGGTATTTTGCTACGTTTTTGAACTTCTACTGCTATGAGTGTGAGTCCTCAATCCTTCCTAGTCATGGTGACAAAGTGTTATGAATTTACTTGTAAAAGTATAGACAGTAGAAATTAAAATGTCCAGTGGTGCCTCTCCTGCTCCACGTCGGCCCGTTTGACGTCCTACCCCCTTAACGACCGAGGGCATTGGCGTTTGTGTAGGGTTGTCACTCCTAACGGATGATCAACACTGCATGAGATAACCACCGAAATCACTTTCGAATGTACGACAAACGTATCTGATAGGACAGAGAGGCGAAATAGGGCACTATGAGCTATTTGCAGCAGACGACCGATTCGACTGCCTTCGCTAACAGCATAACATCGCCTGCAGCGCCTCTCGTGGGCTCGTGACCATGTTGTAGTCTAGACGACTGGGAAACCGTGGCTCGATTTGGGTACCGATTTCAGCTGTTAAAAGCTGATGGTAGAGCTGGAGTGTGGCGTAGACCCCTCGAAGCCATGGACCCAAGATGTCAACAGGACCATGTGGAAGCTGAAGGTATCTCCACAATGGTGTAGGTTGTGGGTATATGGAATGGACTGGTTTCTCTGGTCCAACTGAACGGATCACTGACTGGAGATGGTTATGTTCGGCTACTTGGAGACCACATGCAGCCATTCGTAGACCTCACGTTTCCAAACCATCACTGAATTTTTATGGATGACAGTGAGCCGTGTCACTGGGAGGCAATTGTATGCCACTGATTTGGTGAACGTTGTGGACAATTCGAGATATGGTTTGGCCTCACAGATTTCCCGACATGGATCTCATCGAACATTTGTGGGACATAATTAAAAGGTCAGTTCGTGTAAAAAATACTGCACCGGCGACAGATTCGCAACTGTACCATGTAAGTAAATAATCGGTCAAGTGTCAAAAAATGGAATTTTGAGTTATTGGTGAAATTCCGCTGAAAATGTCGAGATCAATAACATATACTCTGATACACGCATCAGAACAGCGGGAAGTATTGTTTACAGCTGTCTAACACCAACGTCGATGTTCAAATAGTGAGTCACGTGCCAACATTTTTAGTGTCTTGACGTGCAGTTGTATGAAATACTGACAGTTGAAATAACACTGTGGATTGCTTGCAAGAATAGGGCATTGGTGAAGTTATTATTACATGTAAAGAATACATCATGTTGCACAATGGAATGGAAAACTGCGCCAAAACGGAAGAAGAGCAGTGAAGGTAGTACTCAATATGAAAGAAAGAAAATGAGCACCGAAGGAAAGGAATATATTCGCAAAGACAATATTGTGGTTCCAGCTGAAGAGGCTTCCAAGCACCAGGCAGACCTTGGCTGTCATTCTAACATTTATTATGAGGCGTTGAATCAACGTAAATAATGTTAAATTATTTTAATGTGTTTATTGCTGAAGCGAATTTCGTATCGACAAAAATCATCATTCTGATTATGAGGTTATTGTTAACCACCTGTATGAAATCATTTACTTACGTAACAGAACTGGTTCCTTTGAGGAAATAAAACACAATTTTTTGCTGAAAGGACACTCTTTTCTGTCTTGCTATCATAAGTTTGCTCACATTGAGAAATGACAGAGGATAACCGTGTTTGAAGTTCAGAAAACTTATTTAGCCTCCTCATTATAGCTACGTGCACAATACCGTTCACATGGACTGTTACGGAAGAAAGAGATTTTTACGACTTAGTTAGTTCCTGATGTGGTGTCACCGCTAGACACCACACTTGCTAGGTGGTAGCCTTTAAATGGGCCGCGGTCCGTTAGTATACGTCGGACCCACGTGTCGCCACTATCAGTGATTGCAGACCGAGCGCCGCCACACGGCAGGTCTAGAGAGAATTCCTAGCACTCGCCCCAATTGTACAACCGACTTTGCTAGCGATGGTTCACTGACAAAATTCACCCTCATTTGCCGAGACGATAGTTAGCATAGCTGTCAGCTACGTTATTTGCAACGACCTAGCAAGGCGCCATTACCAGTTACTATTGATATTGTAAATCATGTACCGTCAAGACGATCGTTCGTCATTAATGGATTAAAGTTAAGTATTCCACCAGCTACATCCGTTTTTCTGAGGTCTAATTTCCTTGTCCTGTTCCAGACCTCACGCCAGCCTGCGTGAGCTAAATCGGGTTCCTTTCGGCCTCCTCTAATAACACGGTATTGGCTCTTCTGCCAACCACAAGATTGGCGACGAGGCACCACCGCGTTCTTATCGATATTGCCCTGATTTCCTTGTGTAATGGCTTCACCACAATCTCCAGATGTCCGAATTTTATCGCTTACAGAATCAGCAGACGCAGGCCTTACTGAATGCCCTTGGACAGCTAGTCCAGGGTCAACGTGCGATGCAAAACGATGCGGCAGCAGCCGCTTCACCGCTAACGCAGCAACAACACGCTGTTGCACCCACTTTTCGACCTTTTGATGCTGCACTGGAAAGCTGGACGGAGTGGTCACGCCAATTTGGATTCCATCTCGCCACCTACAGAATTGAAGGTACCGAGCGGCAGCCTTTATTGTTGTCTTCGGTCGGCGTGAGTACGTACCGTGTAATTGTCAAATTATTTCCCCGACACGACGTAGCAACTCTGTCCTACGAAGAAATTTTGTCTGCATTAGATGCATATTTCAAAGAATCTGTCAATGCGAAATGTATACCTTCTTTCGTCAAAACGTACGGCAGGTCAGACTAATCGGGACTGGGTTGCAACCTTGCAAGGCCTTGTGCTTTTGAGTGTCAATGTGGACTCCCTTATTCAGATACTATGGTACGTGATGCAATTGCACAGAACGTTACTGATGTTCGTATAAGGGAACAGATTTTGAAACTAGTAAATCCCTCCCTTCAACAAGTGAAGGACATATTGGATCGGCAGGACACACTTGACTTTGCTCAGGAATCATTTGAAACTTCTCCAGCAGTGTGTCAGGTTAACCGGCCCGCCGGGCGAGCTGCACGGAGCGGTAAACAGCCCTCGCGCCCGGCCGCGCCGCTGCCGCCAAACTCTCAGCCACGTGTACCGCGCCGGCAAGCAAATGCAGTGATCAAATCATGCCCGCGGTGTGCTACTAAACATTCGCGTGAGAATTGTCCGTCACGCCAAGCTATTTGCTTTTATTGTAATAAAAAAGGACATGTTCAGAGTGTTTGCCAGAAAAAGCTCAGATCGGAAGCTCAAAACCGTTCCAGGCCCTTTACTTCGCGCCGGAATGGGAATCGAACTAAGAATACTCAGGCTAGCTAAACTTCGCCCATGGAAATACATGTAGTTCATTCCACTCCGCCCACTGCCACTCTCTCTAACAGTGACTGTGTTCATCCCAAAAATAGTGTGCGTCGACATCGCCGGAACTCCCGCCAAGTCGCAAGTGATTATGTACCAGTGTCAGTTCACGTTGCACGAGACAGTCGCTCTTGTCGTCAGCAGGACAATAAACTTTTTCTAGACTTGGACATTAACGGCAAAGTGATACCATTCCAGCTCGATACAGGAGCTTCAGTTTCACTGATCAATCAAGACACTCACAAACTGATGGACACACCTCCGTTGCGCGCCGCAAATGTTAAGTTATCTAGCTATTCAGGTCAAGATATCCCTGTGTTAGGACAGTGCAGCCTTCTTGCAACATACAAAGGACAAACAAAACTTGTATCATTTTACGTCCTTGGTTCTTCTTCTGCAGTGAACTTGTTTGGTTTCGATTTATTTCAGTTGTTTAACTTCTCTATAGTAAATCAGGTACTCTCAGTGAACCAGACTGTGCCTTCAGGCAGTGTTTCTCGTCTATGTGGAGAATTTGCAGACATTTTTGCACCGGGCCTCGGTTGCACTAAGAACTACACAGCACATTTGGAACTGAAAGTAAACGCGCAACCGAAAGTTTTCAGAGCGCGCAATGTTCCCCACGCATTGCATGAAGAGGTCGCAAAAACATTACGCGATTTGGAATCACAAGGTGTAATTGAACGTGTGCAGGCTTCTCTCTGGGCATCACCCTTAGTAATTTTGCCAAAACCTTCCGGAAAGTTGAGACTTTGTGTGGACTCCAAGGCAACAGTGAATCCACAACTAGTGATTGCAACTTTTCCTTTGCCCCACCCGAAAGATCTTTTTGACAAACTGTGCCCGGGGAAATATTTTTCGAAGTTGGACCTAGCAGATGCGTATTTGCAGATGCCGGTGGACGCAGAATCCCAGCGCGTTTTGGTGGTTAACACGCATCTTGGGTTGTATCAGTTCAAACGATTGCCATTCGGGTGTGCATCCGCCCCTGCATTGTTTTAGCAATATCTACAAACTGTTTGTGCGTCGGTCCCAACTGCAGCAAATTATCTGGACGATATTGTGATCTCCGGAAAGACGGAAGAAGAACATTTGGCCAATCTCAGATCATTATTTCAGGTCTTGTGACAAAATGGTCTTCGCTTGGGGAAGGACAAATGTGTGTTTTTTGCTCCGGACTTGCCATACTTGGGACATGTACTCAATGCCCAAGGCATACAATCCAGTCCAACGCACCTCCGTGCCATACAAGACTAGCCTTCGCCGCAGAATTTGAAGCTGCTACAGAGCTGGGAAAAATCAACTATTATCATAAATATGTGCCGCATGCCTCTACCATTTCAGCTCCACTTCATCGCTTACGGCGTAAGGGTGTTCCGTTCGTCTGGACGACGTAATGCGAACGCGCCTTTCGCCAGTTGAAATTGGCGTTGCTTTCCAGTGCTTGTCTTACGCTATTCGATCCCCAGAAGCCCCTTTTGTTGATGGTGGATGCATCGGATTTCGGGATCGGTGCTTTGCTTGAGCACAAACGTGGATCGCACGATCGCCCTATTGCCTTTGCGACCAAATTGCTCTCGTCTGCTCAAAGAAAATATTCACAGATCGAGAAAGAAGCATTGGCTCTCGTATTTGGTGTTACCAAGTTTCATGATTTCTTGTACGGTCGTCACTTTGCCATAATCACAGACCACAAACCTTTGACATCGCTTTTTCATCCGACCAAGCCTGTACCTCCACGTACAGCGCAGAAATTCATTCACTGGTCTATTTTCCTCTCGCAGTAGCGCTACGATATCTTGTATCGGTCCACTGCTAAGCACGAAAACGCCGATGCGTTGTCCCGCTTGCCTGTTGCTGAGGATAGGGCATTCGATTCCTACGAACTTGCTTGCATGTTCATTAATGCGGAAACCGATGACGTGGTCGAATCGTTTCCCATTGATTTTCGTCGTGTAGCCACAGCCACAGCTGCCGACCCTGTCGTTGCTCCCGGTGTGCGTTTTGTTGCTACGCAATGGCCCTTGTCACAGTCACGGATCGGGGACCCGTTGGTTCGCCGATTTTTTGCTCACAAGGAGAGACTTTTTGTACGACGTGGTGTTTTACTGTTGCTTTCTGATATTGATCAGTCCAGGGTCGTGGTACTACGTTCATTACAGTCCTCTATCTTACAGTTTCTCCACCAAGGACATTTGGGTATAGTGAGAACGAAACAACTTGCTCGTCAGCACTGTACTTGGTTCGGAATCGATGCCGCGATCACGAATATGTGCTCTTCTCGCATGGTGTGTGCAGAAAACCAATCAGCACCACCGTGGAAATTCTTTGCATGGCCAAAAGCCACTTCCCCTTGGCAACGCTTACACATCGATTTTGCTGGTCCATTCTGGAATGCTCGATGGATGGTTGTGGTAGATTCATTCAGTAATTTTCCTTTTGTTGTCCGGATGGCTTCCACGACGTCATCTGCCACCATGCTAGCATTATCCGCCACCTTTTGCATTGAAGGTCTTCCACAGACTATTCTTTCCGACAATGGACCACAATTCATGTCCGCAGAATTTCAGTACTTCTGCAAGGGCAGTGGTATTTTCAAGTCACAGATGTTGAAGTTGAAAGAGTCGCATTCTCGGGAGGACGCGTTATTGCTCTTTTTGTCTTCGTATCGCTCTCAGCCCCGAGATGGTCGCTCGCCGGCTGAGTTGCTCTACGGTCGTCATCATCGAACCTTGATGTCTTTGCTACATCCGCCGCATCAGGTTCCTGTGCAGCGGCAGACACCTGCTTTTGCTCCAGGCGACGTTGTCTACTATCGCCACTATCGAGGTTCACAGCGTTGGCTCGAGGGCGCATTGTTCGCTGCCTCGGCAGCACTATGTATCTGGTTTTGGGGGCCTCTGGTGGGGTGCGTCGGCATCTCAATCAGCTGCGCCTCTGTCATCGCACGGGATCTGCCGTTCGCCGTCTGCTTTCAGCGACGGTGCCGTCCGGTCAGCGCCCCGGGGACCTATCTACTGGCTCGCCTCAGCCCCAGGTGTTACCGAAGCTGCCTTCCATTTTGCCCCATGGCGACGCGCCGCCGCCACCGCCGCCGCCGCCTGTTCTCCCACCGGCACTACCCGCAGTGGACGCGTCGCTGCAACCGCCAGGCGCCTCCCTGGGTCACGTGCCGCCGATCGCTTCCCGTGACCAGTTGTCCTGACATGGAACTCTTGCCCGCTCCGGACTACATGTCGTCTTCACCGTCGGGTGCCCCGGCCCGATGGAGGTCGACCCTTCGGCCCCTCCTGTCTCTCTACGGGCTCATACACCGCATGTTGGCGTGCACCCTGGAGCAGGTTTTCAGGCGTTTCCTAGCTCCCCGCGGTCCGAATGGCAGAGTGCGGGTGGCACAGCCTCGCCTGTTGTTAGGCTCCCCACCTCGTCGCATACGTCAACATGGGGTCCTCCCCACAGCGAGCGGAAGCCTTATGCCACAACCGTACGCCGATTTGCGGGGGAGGAATGGGTGGTCACCGCCAGACACCACACTTGCTAGGTGGTAGCCCTTTAAATCGGCCGCGGTCCGTTAATATACGTCAGACCCACGTGTCGCCACTATCAGAGATTGCAGACCGAGTGCCGCCACACGGCAGGTCTAGAGAGACTTCCTAGCACTCGCCCCAGTTGTACAACCGACTTTGCTAGCGATGGTTCACTGACAAAATTCACTCTCATTTGCCGAGACGATAGTTAACATAGCCTTCAGCTACGTTATTTGCTACGGCCTAGCAAGGCGCCATTGTCAGTTACTATTGATATTGTAAATCATGTACCGTCAAGACCGACGTTCGTCATTAATTGATTAAAGTTAAGTATTCCACCAGCTACATCCGTTTTTCAGAAGTCTAATTTCCTTGTCCTGTTCCAGACCTCACGCCAGCCTGCGTGAGCTAAATCGCGTGCCTTTCGGCCTCCTCTAGTAACACGGTGTTGGCTCTTCTGCCAACCACAACACCTGAAAAGATACGATTTCACCAATATGCATATTTCAAAAGCACAGTCGATCAGACTGACTGCTGAATAGCTAGGGGTATTGCAAGTTCGGTCAAATCTCAGTGCAATTGAAGAGTTCAAGGAACTTTACATCTAAAAGAGGAGCTTGAAACCTTCTGATGTTAACAGGTGCAGCTGAAAACACAACACTGTGAACGCTGGTTGGCTGAAGAAAGGAAAGAGATTTAGCAAAAATGATTCCATTTCTAGAAGAGGAGAATATGTGGTTTTACGAGACCCTTGTGAAATGAATGAAAGTGTGTGCGATGGGGTGTTTATCGTAGTTTAGATTAAAGTCACTACATACAAACCGTTTAGTTTTTTCGGATTTTGTATCATTTTTTTAATAAACCTACTGACGTAGGATAAAACACACACATGAAATGGAACCTGTATAGTTTTTGTGTTTGTGGCGCGATTCCCAAGTTTTATACTGCATATTTTGCTGATTATCTGTGACTTATATTTTTGGCGCTTGACGCCGTATTTACTTACATGCTACAATTATGGACGGCTGTAGAGTCGCGCGCCTTAATATTTCTACATAGGATCCAATGACTTGTTGAGTCCACGCCGCGTCAAACTGTTGCGCCACGCCAGCCAAAAGGGGGTCCGACACGGTATTAGGAGGTTCCCCATAGTTTGTGTAACCTCAGTGTATGTCAGTTAATGACAGATGTC
Organism: Schistocerca gregaria; assembly: GCF_023897955.1. Taxonomy (NCBI): domain Eukaryota; kingdom Metazoa; phylum Arthropoda; class Insecta; order Orthoptera; family Acrididae; genus Schistocerca; species Schistocerca gregaria. The sequence continues at coordinate 7,159,544 of NC_064924.1, read as the reverse complement.
TGTATTGTGTCTGCAACTTTGGAGCAACTTACTGTCTGGTGGTAGTGTTCTGCAACTACACAGTACCATACTTTACTCCGAAGACATACGCGTTGCACCAACATGTTTCATTAATTGACATAAATATACCTGATGATTGAAGTTCCAGAGTGTGAAATGGGTAGTGAAAACAAAAGTAAATAAATTGTGATTTGTAATAGTAACTCATAGTTTCAATAAATTTCAGTGTCAGTGTCGGTAAAGCCTAAACTAAAATATTCATGTTAAAAGTTAAAGTCACTGTTTGACTCGCAAATCGCTTGATAGATATATTAATTACGGTTAACCAGTTTCGACTCTAATGAGTCATCTAGAAAAGATACGAAATTGCTATTAAATAAAAACAATTATTATATTAATAAGTAGAAGCTAAACAGAAAAATAAAAATACAGCGAGTATCTTGTTATGTAAGTAACATATCAAAAATCTAAAGTAATGGTTATGTAATAGGTTTTCAAACATAAATAATTTTTATGTGGTACTTCTCGTTTATGTGAGTGAGGACTGCTCAGGTGCCCTTGATGTGATGTACCATGCCTTCACATAGCAACCCACGTGAAGCTGATCTGTTTCGACTGCTTTTAAGACTAATTCTCCCAACACCAGGAACTGTAAATAACGGGGCCGCCAGTATCACGAAAAAATCTTGACGCCGTGACACAAGGCAATTCACTATCTGCGACTCATGAGACCTTCCTGACTGCTTATTTCCGCAGACCTAGCGTTCGTTCAGGGGAGGTATAGGGATATCAATTCCACAAAATACACAACAATAAATCCAATTACACAACCCTTGCGTTCAGTTACATCTTCCCAGATAAATATTATGGAGCACATTGGAACCAAGCTACGACACAATATACATAAAAGCACATTAAAAGAAGGAAAGGCTAATATTTATAACAGCATGTCAATATAACATAAGAGTGAAGCTGATTGATTACACTTAAACTCAGAGTTACACTACGAGATTAATGCTCAGTAATTATTAGCTTCGTATCTTAGCTCAGGTAGTTTCTAAACCTTGCCCAAGTCTAAGTAAGAAACCTGAGTAAGTCATAGGTTCTTCTGGAAACTTGTCATAATGATAAGAAACTAGAGATCCTTCAGTTCTTTAACGAACCTAGTCCTTTCCTCCCACCTGTAAACTAACTGCTACTCTGCTATCCGCCAATGTAGGTAGAATTGCCAGGCACCTTGTTTACGCGGTGAACACACTACTGTATTAATATTTTTCGTCACACTGAGTGGCCAACACCGACCTAACACCGGCATGTTGCTCGCTTCTAACTCCTGTCTCCCAGTATACAACTAAACTCTTTTCATTGATTGTCTCATAAACACCGATAGAGAAGTGCTCACATTAGTCACTCGACCCAGGCCCAATGCTACTTCGCCGACTCTTTGTTTGATCCCCCTCCCCCCCCCCCCCCCCAGCAGTATTTGTCGGAATAGCTGTCATTTCCGAACAACAAATATTGCCCCCCTGCATGACAAGCCGGCGCGCTGTCCACTCAGATACCGTAGCGCACCGTGGGAAAATAAGCTTGTCCTTTTGTAGCACGATGTCCTACAAATCATGATGAAGGGAAACAAGCAGATTGCAGATTCCTAGTGACATGCCCCGAAGGCGTTAGCTGGGATAGATACGGGTGAAGAAGATCAGACAACGGCCGAAGGCCAGTCAATACCATGAATACGTGGAAGTTGTGGTTCTGGTGTTGGATTTGTTTTTGTTTTGTTTTAGGGCACAAAAGCAACTGCGGGTCATAATCGGCCAAGTCAAAACTGTAGAACACGAAGACAAAGAGGAGTTAAAAAAACGACTATAAGTCAGTCACAATTGACATAAGAGAAGATAGCTAAAAATAGGCACGTGGAGAAATGGCTAAAATAGACACCATACAGAAACGGAAGTCCAAAACTAAAAATTTAATGGCCTTCGCCATGGTGCTTTGGTGGATAAATAAATGAAATGCGGTCGACAGCCCGCGCGTTATTTGCCAAAACGGCCGATAACTCAGACGGCAAACCCAAGTGGGAAGGTAAACGGTTAAAAAATGGGCATTCCATTAGGAAGTGGTAGACAGTTAGAACTTGGGCGCAATGTATAGAAAGTGGTGGGGTAGCACCACTGAACAAATGACAATGGCTAAAAAGGCAATGCCATACGCAGCCAAGTTAAAATGACAGGATTGAGAGGAGGTCGTCCAAGTCGCTGCATGAGAATTAATAAGACTGAGCTTATTCCCATGAAGGGAGAACCAATGGCGAAGCCGAAGGGACACCACCTCCTCACAGACGACAATACGGGGATCACTGAAGGGAGTATAATAGCTCACGGGTTGAGGTAAGGGGACTCCAGCCTTAGCAGCAGCGTCAGCATCCAGGTTTCCTGGCAGACCGACATGACCAGGGACCCCCAGAAACATTACACTGGCTCCACCAAGAGAGAGCAAGTGATAGTTTTTCTGGACCCACTGCACTAACGGATGGGCGGTGTACAGCGCACATAGACCTTGAAGGGCGCTGAGTGAGTCTGAGCAGAGGACACAACTGAAAAGGCTACGTCGCCAGATGTACTCTGTGACCTGATTCAGGGCGGAGAGCTCGGCTGTAAATACTGAGCAACATGACGGAAGCCGTTATCGAAAGACACTGGCGCCAATGACGAAGGTACAGTCATAGACATAAAAACTGACCGCCGGCCGGCCGCCACAGCGACAAAGTCCGTGTCGTCCACTTAAAGAGGCCAATAAAACTGACCGCCCCTGACAACTCCGGCCATCCGCACAATCTGGCAACACTGTAAGATGCGAAAGCGTCAGGAGGAAGTGTTGTATACCTCCGAGATGTTCTCGTATTGTGTAAACTCGTGGTCTAGTGGTAATAGTCATACAATCTAGACTTATGGTCGCCTATTCGCGTCCAACTGTATTTCTGTTAACACATTTCGTCCCTCGTCTAAAGCTGGAACATCGAAGATATTTCGCTTCACATTCTACCCACCAGCAATAACATGAACTTCCAGAAGCAATTCCGCAGGACAGCTCGTGGCTGCGTCGCGATCAGAACAGCCTAGCCTCGCGCTGCAGCGGCTGCGGCCACCGGCCAGACGCCACCCACTGCCTGAAATCCGGCGCCGCCCATGTGAAAACGGCGCCACGCTGTCAGTGAACGTATCGACTGTCATTTTAGAATTTGAAGTTCTAGTTATCATCTTGCAGATAAGCATTGGATTCTGCATACCTGAAAATCATGAACTATGGTTAAGCATTGTAAAATTGAGTCGCAAGTGGAAAAAGGTGTAACAGCTGCAACACAATATTTATATTTGGTGAATGCAGAGGAGGCAGCTAGAATGATTTGAAATGAGTGTGGAGCGAGTGCTTTTGGGAAAAATACGCCAGAAAGAAATATTCTTTTTTCAACAAAGATCGTTCTGGCATGAATGGTTTTCCACATTAAGGAAGTCTCGACTACTGATATATATGATGGATTACCATTTAACGATCATGCGACATTTGCATTCAACAGGCAAAGTTCAGAATTCTGGTGTAGGAGTACTGCATGCTCTACTTCGAAACAACTAAAATCGACGGAGTGACTATTATTGAACGTCATCAGGTCGCTCATTGAGCATTTCTATGCAGTACTGTTACTAGCAACGAGTTATGCCTTTATCGTTAACTTCCTAAGAAGAAACGAAAGGCTTAGCCTACTAAAAGACGGAAACTCGAGCAAATGGTCGTGTGAACATAATATTTTACATCTGGTAGCTCCAAAAATATGTTTTTGGCTACTAATTCTGCCCCAAGGGGTGCATCACTGCTGGAATTTGTTACCATCAACTGAGACACCTTTTGGTCGCAGTGTAAGAACATCGATCGACAAAACTACATCACCTGTGCTACTGCATGACAACGCACTTTGTTGAAAAACAAAACTATCCAGGAGATTGACAGGAAAGTCGTCTCTCTGTCACTTGTATTGGTAGGGAAGTCCTCTCTCAAGTACTTGCCCCTCTCGGTATATACTCGTAAAATTTTACCTTTCCCGCTCTTGATCGATCAACCTTCAAGGAAATTCATTTCTAGACGAAAATACTCTTCACACCACACTGGTTTAGTGGCGTAGTTAGAACCAGTAGGTTTCTACGGGGATAGAATTTATAAACTACTTTAGCATTGTCCGATCATTTTGGATATCGTGAGAGAAAAATCTGCTGCTGATTAATTTATCTTTGATGATTACTGTTGCGTTCAGTAAACTAACGGAAAACGGAATTAAAATATTTCCTGTACTAATACAAACTAAATTCAGCTTACTACAAAAGCACCACGACGGCAGTCTATCTTAATAAAGGATTAAGAATCTGTAAGACGATTGAGCCTATTTTAACACGAATTAATAGGATGTTACGGGCTTTTGACTTCGAAAAGTTCTGTATTTACTTCATGTCCTGTACCATTCGCAAGTATTGTGAAAATCTGGCAGTTCACAGGTAAAATTATGCATTCACAACAACAAAAAATATGTCGTCAGAAAACAAAAGGGGCATTATGAATTTTGCAGTACCGCAAGGTTCCCTTATTGAGTTTGTATCTGCCTGCTTGTAGCTCTGCAACAAAAGAATTAAAAACTAGCTTTCAGTGAGTCTCGAAAGGCGAACAAAGGTAGCTTACACCTGACAGGCAAGCACGTTACCTTTCTTTTTTAACTGTTCGTTGATCTCATTTTGTTGTAAATTGTTCGTTGTATTCGTTCGGGGCGGACGTCCCATGACACCAGTTCAGGTATTTCGTTGATCAGTTCGATCAGTTTTTTTTATCACAGAGGGTAGCTAACCCTCTGACAGAACACACTGAGCTACCGTGACGGCTTACCTAGGAGCTAGAGAACGGGTGGGGTGTGTATGACTTACTTATTGGACGCTGGAGTGTAATTACTTGTGATACATCGATGCACTGAGTGCAAAATAAATGTCATAAATTAATAACTGCGACAATTATTTGTGTTTTACTGTCGTAATCGGACCGAAACCTTGAAAGCGTATTCACCAGACGCGATTCACAATTTTGGAGCTTCTCCAGTGGTTGAGTTGGCAACGTATCTTTGGTATACAATATTGTTATTGAAACCACTGTCATTTTCACATCCGCGAGAAGAAAGGCATGGCCTGGTTTTATGGTGTCGGCTTTTCTGACGGGTGTTCTGCCTTTGATCGAAACGTGAAGACTTAAGGTGTATTTGAATATTCCATGTGGAGAAATTTTGATGTTTCTATTCTTCCAGCTGTAACATTCAAAAAGCAGTTACAGAAAGCGGCAGAAGAGCGCCTGTGATCCAACAATTAATAATGCAGCCATAGTAAATGGAATCTGACAAATTCCATCTGCCATCTGATAATTGTGCAAAACCACTTTTTTCATCTACACAGAACCGCAGTATGGACTCAAGAGTTTCATAGGATTCCTGTACTTAATTTCGTTGTGATCGTTTTCAATGACACTAGGGGATGAGCAAAACCATCCAACTTGAAACGTACTTTACCATTGGCATTTGAATCTTTGGTTACAGTTACAGTAGCACGTCCAGTGAGGTATCAAGAATGTGAGCAATTACTTATTGCTGTTGTATAGGCCAGGGCAGAAGGAAGCAGGTTTCCAACAAAGTAAACGACGAGAGACACTGTCGCTGTCACTTATTAAAGAGGGATTGTTCAGAAAATTACAACTATATCTAATGAATTGAGTAAGTTGATGCAGATCCAGTCCGTCACTATCACTGAGTTGTCGAACATTTTCCGAATAGCACTTAAGATAAAAATGTGTGTGTGTGTGTGTGTGTGTGTGTGTGTGTGTGTGTGTGTGTGTGTCTGTCTGTCTGTCTGTTCTTTCGGACATTTCCGAAAGAGCAGGCACTACGAATCGAAATAGACAGCCTTCTTTATCAATTAAAATCTACTCTGTAGGAATCAGCATGGGTTTCGAAAAAGACGGCCGTGTGAAACCCAGCTCGCGCTATTCGTCCACGAGACTCAGAGGGCCATAGACACGGGTTCATAGGTAGATGCCGTGTTTCTTGACTTCCGCAAGGCGTTCGATACAGTTCCCCACAGTCGTTTAATGAACAAAGTAAGAGAATATGGACTATCAGACCAATTGTGTGAATGGATTGAAGAGTTACTAGATAACAGAATTCAGCATGTCATTCTCAATGGAGAGAAGTCTTCCGAAGTAAGAGTGATGACCTTGTGGATGACATCAGAAGTTCACTGAGGCTTTTTTCGGATGATGCAGTGGTGTATTGACAGGTTCTAACAATGGAAAATTGTTCTGGCATTCTGGAGGCTCCGCAGCGAACTGACGCATGGTGCAGGGAATGGCAATTGTTTCTTAATGTAGAAAGGTGTAATGTGCTGCGAATACATAGAAAGATAGATTTCTTATCATTTAGCTACAAAATAGCAGGTCATCGACTGGAAGCAGTTAATTCCATAAATTATCTGGGAGTACGCATTAGGAGTGATTTAAAATGGAATGATCATATAAAGTTGATCGACGGTAAAGCAGATGCCAGACTGAGATTCATTGGAAGAATCCTAAGGAAATGCAATCCGACAACAAAGGAAGTAGGTTACAGTACGCTTGTTCGCCCATTGCTTGAATACTGCTCAGCAGTGAGGGGTCCGTACCAGATAGGGTTGATAGAAGAGATAAAGAAGATCCAACGGAGAGCAGCGCGCTTCGTTACATGATCATTTAGTAATCGCGCCCGCATCTCGTGGTCGTGCGGTAGCGTTCTCTCTTCCCACGCCCGGGTTCCCGGGTTCGATTCCCGGTGGGGTCAGGGATTGTCTCTGCCTCGTGATGGCTGGGTGCTGTGTGATGTACTTAGGTTAGTTGGGTTTAAGTAGTTCTAAGTTCTAGGGGACTGATGACCTAAGATGTTAAGTCCCATAGTGCTCAGTGCCATCATTTAGCAATCGCGAAAGCGTTACGGAGATGATAGATAAATTCAGTGGAAGACTCTGCAGGAGAGACGCTCAGTAGCTCGGTACGGGCTTTTGTTAAGGTTTCGAGAACATACCTTCACCGAAGAGTCAAGCAGTACATTGCTCCCTCCTACGTATATCTCGCGAAGAGACCATGAGGATAAAATCAGAGAGATTAGAGCCCACACAGAATCATACCGACAAGCCTTCTTTCCACGAACAATACGAGACTGGAATAGAAGGGAGAACCGATAGAGGTACTCAGGGTAGACTCCGCCACACACCGTCAGGTGGCCTGTAGAGTATGGATGTAGATATAGATGTAAATATCGAAGGACGGGTGTCCAGGCTGTCATGGGCGTTACAATAGAAGAATGGCGTCAGATGAAAATATGTACCTGACCAGGTTCGAACCCAGATTCGTAGTGTCTTTTCTTTCGGACATGTCCGACAGAACAGTCACCACACATATATCCATATTCAGGGTGTTTCAGGGGGAACAGTACATATTTTAGCAAGTGGTAGGACAGACGAATTGCATAAAAAATTCCAAATAAATGCGTCCACTTTTTATTGAGTACAGAGATACAGTTGTTAGTAAGTAACCCTAACATACTCAAAGGAAAGGCAAATGAGGACGTTCAAAGTTGATTTTCGAAAATTCTCCCACCAACTTCAATGCACATTTGACTTCTTAGATAACACCGCGTGTAGCTCTTGTGAGGTCGTCTTTGCGTTATTTTATGAGGGCTGCACTATTCACAATCCGAACGATCAAATTGGCCCTTGGGTTTTCTTCTTCTTTGTAGACTTTGCCTTCCACCATCGCTGCAGGCAAAAATTCAAAGAAATAAGGTCCGAGTACCTTGGTGGCCACGAAAAATGCCCATATCTACTGATCCATCTTCCGGGAAATGCTAGGCTTAGATAATGTGTCACCTGACGACTAGAATGTGCAGAAGCCCCGTCATGCTTGAGGAACATAAGCATTCTTGTAGCCAAAGGAACTTCTTCCAGTAACGCTGGAAGCTCATTTTCAAGGAAGTGTAGAGAACTGGAACCTGTAAGGACCAACGTAAGAAACGAAAATGCAGTGAACCCAGCTATGTGTACTCAATAAAAATTCGACACATGATATATGGCATTTTTCCTGCAATTTGTCTATACTACCACCTCCGACAATATTTACTATTCCTCCTGAAACATTCTGTATAATTATTCAGGTCTCGACGAGTCATCGAAAGTTTTCAGTTGTAGACGCACGTCATCGTCCGAACCTTCGCGGGAATTCAGTGTGGTCGCGAGCGAGTAGAGTAATGGACAAGCGGAGAGGGCGGGAGGTACCGCGCATGTGGTGTGCGGCAAAGATGGGAATTCGCGTCTGACGAGGAGAGTGTAAAGATAAGTGCTGCAGAGAGGTTGGCTGCTGTGTCTCGATAGTGCCCACTGTCGGAGGTTCGAGCCCTGTCTCCGACATGGGTGTGTGTGTTGTCCACAGCGTAAGTTAGATTAAGTAGTGACTAGGCTGAGGGACCGATGACCTAAGGAGCTTGGTCACATAAGATCTTGCCACAAATTTACAAAATTTTAAATCCAAAATACTGCATCTTGGTTCTTACAATAGTGCAATAGGTGCGCACTGATTAGATCCTAAGCGCATGGCTAATAACTATTGGGAGCGTCAACTTAATGTCATCGGAGCCTTGTTGAAGGACCATAACGTGCGATCGTTAGACCGACTGCAGAAAGTTCACTTTATAAATACATACATACATACTTAGCAAAATATATCATGTCGCAGCAGCCTTGACGATACCGCAGGTCACCGCACATAAAATACTAGCTGCAGGGTGTTGGTATGTGTGGAAACCAAATATCTTCAAAGTATCCTTCCACATGGCGACTTTGGAGAGGCAAAACGGAGGACTTCGAATTAAAGACGTTAAATATAGATGGGACGCAATGTTTTTAACTCGTGCTTTTAAACTATTACATGCCACTGAGACAGGCTTCTCGAAACTTCTCTTCCCCTCGTTAGATCTTGGGGATAGGAACGCTCCTGTTAATGTAGCACGTGTAGATGCCAGCCTAGATTATGTCCGAAAGTGCTATGTCGATTGCAGCTGTATAAGACTTCCACCAGCACAAACCAACACTAGAACCGTCTATGATTATATTACCAGGCATCGTCTTCACAACTCAATTCAGGTAAATGGACCTACTAAAAACTGCATGAACGTCTGGAAAAATATCAACAACAAAATTCTACCAACTATAGTCAGTGCCGTGTGGTACGACGTTCTAAACGAAACCATACCCACAGCGGAACGATTATGGAAAATAAAATTGAGACCATCTCCACACTGCGACAAATGTCGGCTTGTAGAAATCGTAGCGCACATGTTCTTATGTGAAAATAGGATCAGAATTTTGAACTGGAATAGGAAAAAATTAGCACTATCAACAGAACCGCAGAAAGTTATATACTGATAACTGAAGCTTTAAAACCCAACTGGAAATATTATCCGTCAGCACAGAATAACAGTTTTTTGTGGCTTCTGGGACAGTTTGTGTTTTACGTGTTAACAAACAAAACTTCGAACTTAGAAGAGTACATGTCTTTTATTGGAGAAGAACATTTTAAGCCGAAGAAGAATAATAAATACAACGAATGGTTTCAAACCTTTTTCCTATTATTTTATATGGGCTACAAAGAGGTGGACAGTTTTATGGATTAGAAGCAGAATGCTATTCTTTCACTTTTTTTATTCCTGGAATCTTCTTTTACGTTGGTTCTAAAGTCAGAACTGTTCTAATTTGGCAAAACCCCTCCAGCTCCCAAATATCTTCCATTTATTGAAAAATATATGGCTTCCTTACAGACCTCATATGCATCCAGTGCATGATAACTTAAATGGTGAATATGTTTCTGAATGAATGTTTGTTATGTATTTTTCCGTCACCCTTTTGACTGTTATAAGTTATGTTTTACAAAGAAAGCACGCCACTGGAGGCGGCAATCTGTAATTTATTTTACCTTTATCACTACTTCAATTTTGTTCTACAATTTAAGACATAGTCTATATGGGAACAAACATGTAATACATGGGAATAATGCAGCTACTCAGTGACAGGTATGGGGGAGGCATTGTGGCCAGACCACGGATCTTCGACCCGTGCCCTCTTTGCCTCCGCCTACCTGCTGCTGAAAATCTTCTCAAACTTAAAGTAAAAAAATTAAATAAATTGGTGCAGTGGTCAGTACGTCTGTCTAGCTATCAGGAGGTCCAGGTTCGAAGCCCGGTGGGTCACAAATTTTCATCTGCTGCCGTTGCTGTAATTGAACGTGCTGTGACAGAGTGGACGACGGTCCTTTGATATTTAAGATGTAATTGTTTTTTGAGGCAATAGTGGTGACTTGCGAACATTTGTCTTGCCATCAATCTAACGGGACTTCAATGGCATCCAATCTTTAGTCATTGCTTTGTGACGGAGCTAAACCATGTCATATACATGCGAATCAGATTGTAGCGCATATTTAGTTAAATAACGAATGATCAGTATACAGTTTTTTTACGAACAGTAGAAGCAGGATTGCAGCGAACTAACCACTTAACCAAGTCCAACGTCGAGTACCTGTGTAATGAGTCATTCCAGCTGCAAACCTGAGAGTAACATCTGTTAAGAAATTCACTGCAGAACTAATGTAATACCTGCACGATGATTAGCAGCTCGCGAATAGAGAACTATGTTCCTTAAATCGGATTACTTAAGCTGATGCAACGTAATGAGAAGCGACGATACCACCACACTGTCTTTACTTCTACATCTACATCTACATCCATACTCCGCAAGCCACCTGACGGTGTGTGGCGGAAGGTACCCTGAGTACCTCTATCGGTTCTCCCTTCTATTCCAGTCTCGTATTGTACGTGGAAAGAAGGATTGTCGGTATGCTTCTGTGTGGGCTCTAATCTCTCTGATTTTATCCTCATGGTCTCTTCGCGAGATATATGTAGGAGGGAGCAATATACTGATTGACTCTTCGGTGAAGGTATGCTCTCGAAACTTTAACGAAAGCCCGTACCGAGCTACTGAGCGTCTCTCCTGCAGAGTCTTCCACTGGAGTTTATCTGTCATCTCCGTAACACTTTCGCGATCACTAATTGATCGTGTAATGAAGCGCGCTGCTCTCTGTTTGATCTTCTCTATCTCTCCTATCAACCCTATCTGGTGCGGATCCCATACTGTTGAGCAGTATTCAAGCAGTGGGCGAACAAGCGTACTGTAACCTACTTCCTTTGTTGTCGGATTGCATTTCCTTAGGATTCTTCCAATGAATCTCAGTCTGGCATCTGCTTTACCGACGATCAACTTTATATGATCATTCCATTTTAAGTCACTCCTAATGCGTACTCCCAGCTACTTTATGGAATTAACTGCTTCTAGTTGCTGACCTGCTATTTTGTAGCTAAATGATAAGGTACCTATCTTTCTATGTATTCGCATCACATTAAACTTGTCTACATTGAGATTCAATTGCCATTCCGTGCACCATGCGTCAATTCGATGCAGAGCCTTCTGCATTTCAGTACAATTTTCCATTGTTGCAACCTCTCGATACACCACAGCATCATCTGCAAAAAGCCTCAGTGAACTTCCGATATCATCCACCAGGGCATTTATGTACATTGTGAATAGCAACGGTCCTATGACACTCCCCTGCGGAGTACCTGAAATCACTTTTACTTCGGAAGTCTTGTCTCCATTGAGAATGACATGCTGCGTTCTGTTATCTAGGAACTCCTCAATCCAATCACACAATTGATCTGATAGTCCGTATGCTCTTACTTTGTTCATTAAATGACTGTGGGGAACTGTGTCAAACGCCTTGCGGAAGTCAAGAAACACGGCATCTACCTGTGAACCCGTGTCTAAGGCCCTCTGAGTCTCGTGGACGAATAGCGCGAGCTGGGTTTCACACGACCGTCTTTTTCGAAACCCATGCTGATTCCTACAGAGTAGATTTCTAGTCTCCAGAAAAGACATTATACTCGAACATAATACGTATTCCAAAATTCTACAACTGATCGACGTTAGAGATAAAGGTCTATAGTTCTGCACATCTGTTCGACTTAAGTAGGTAGTCAGCGCTAAATTATTTGCGCCACCATTAACGTCACTGTAAGTAGTATGACAATAACACCGCCACAACTACTGACAACCTGAACCATTATCGTCACACAGTGGTGACACGCAGTGATTACAAGTTGCTGATGTTTGTCAAGAATAGCGGAAAGCGCCTCGTGAATGTGATGTTCCACCTGCATTACGCCTAGGGCGGAGAGAATTCTAAATAACAGTAACAGGTCACCCAGCGAAGAGAAGACTCCACGTATTGTCTCAAGTTCTTGCAGTTTCACATTATTCCAATGCCCGATGGTTTCACACTAACAGGTTCCTTTGGCTATCGGAATCCTCATATGGGAATTATCAAAGTGTAATTGCTAGTACGCTCAACTACCGTAATAACACCTCATTCGGGATTGAATACGACTCGGAAAGTGCCGTTAATTTGACGTTTCCATCCACCTACTGACCACTTACTGAATGAAGTCTGCAGTGCACTCACAGTTGCTTTGCCTGCCGCATGGATTCTGTGAAGTGTTGTGGCAGCTGTCAGTCATTGCTGACTACAGACATTTGCAAAAATCCCCGCTGCTTTAGGGGAAATATTCCTTGTTCTATTTTTCCCATACCGTAATTAGCACAATAACATAAGGCTTATAATGCTGAAGAACTTGATGCCCACAAGTCGTTAAATAAGAATCTCCGAGCGTTAGTAATGCACGAAAGGAAACAGACTGTTGGACAAAAGAACCGAGAGCTCCCTGCATTTTACTTTCCCGATAGCGCCTACGATAAGATTCTAGTGTCATATTATGCTTCAGAACCCTAAACTGTTTATTTCTTTACTTCACACTAAAACAAAAGTTATGATATGAGAAGAGGAAATGACCTACAAGCTTCTCAGGAACTTTAGTTTTTATTATTTATTTTCTTACTTCATACTAAAACAAGGGTGTTGATATGAGAAGAGGAAAAAAATATACGCTTCCAACACATAATATTTTCTTGTGTGCTACTACTGCGTGCATGAAAGCTTTGCAGTTTGTTTTTGAGTCTTAGATAAATTTGGATATTATCTCACATTACTTTGTTAGAAAGTTCCCATTTTTCTTGCGATTCAAATAGAGTGGACATTTCATCACTGGTAAATATCCTGATGGCTAACGAAATAATACTCGTTGCAATTCCCCCATGTCACCTCTGAGTAGAGTCTCACGTTTGTTACTATAAGAACATGCAGGCAGTGATCTCCGCTCACTGCAGTCAGAGCTCAGTTGATTTCTTTCTGTTTATGGCGAAGAGTGTGCTGCAGTGTCCACGCTCAGCCAACACAAACAAAGCGCGGCGGCATTGGGCACTGGTGTACGTGACAACAAGAGCGCACTGTCTGTCCTAACGATATTATGGAGTTAATACATCTTTCTTACTTAACGTAATATGCAGGACGTGGGTTACGTAAAAGTTCAGTTTGTAACACTATCCCATTAAAATACTTTACAGTCATATTTTATGCAATATTTATTGTTGGTTGTCTCTCTAATGTTAATAGTATTGATTCAAATTGTGCACGAACAGGAAAACAAACACAGACACACACACACACACACACACACACACACACACACACACACACACACACACACACACAATTTATTGTTGGTTGTCTCTCTAATGTTAATAGTATTGATTCAGATTGTGCACGAACAGGAAAACAAACACAGACACACATACACACACACACACACACACACACACACACACACACACAGAGTCATTGATTCCAATGAGGGTAACGACTGCTGTGTGTTGAACAACACGTGCACCAATCACTTCCTCAGTTGGCGTCGAGTGAATGAGATTTTTCATTTACCTTGCACTGCAAGAATTTTTAGGAGGAGACTGAAAGTAAATGGGCATCTATGCTAAAGAGCTGCGACAAAGCAACACTTGACCGATTATCAGATAATTGTCCACATGGGTTTTGTGGACGAGTATACTTTTAGTAACCAACCAACCCACCCACCATCATTACATAACACTTCTCGAAGGAGTAGGGGCATTGATTTCACTAAGTCGTCGATAGTGTAGTGTGATGGTTTACTTCCCACTATACATTTTCTATATTCGTCCAAAGGTGGCTTGCATTTGTAGGTCCACATGGCGATCACCTTGTTACCTTTGCTCGCGTATTTTCTATCTGGTTGATGTTCGGAGATCGTGGAACAAACGGCAACAGCTTGATCCTCTCTTGGCCCTGAAATCAATCTTGCACTGCTTGGGTATGATGGATGGGGCTCTGCTCCTGTAAATAAACTGTTATCTCGTTACTTTATATATTTATATTTAAATAAAGTATTTTTCATAGTGTTTAAGAATTCAGGCCCTGTCGTAGATAAGTGATCTAGATTCAGCAGTCCGATTAAGAATGTGGTTAACCCAGTCTATCACATGATGAGAGCCATAGTTGGATATCCACATTAAGACTGACTGGCTGAATCCGATTAGAACGATCTGGTATCGAAATTAAATTACAGAAATTGGATAAGTTGAACGTCTGTATTGCAACATTGTTGCGCACATAATTCTTTTGATGGAGTAACATTTAACAACTGTCTAAGAAAAACTAAGAAATATGTCTACTAGCAGTTGTGTAACGTAATTATAACTCATGTTTATGTGATGGAAATATTGAATCGAAAAATACACATCTGTTTCAGTGGTGGGAAGATACACCACATCGGATTTGCTGATGACATGATGATTATAATAATGATAATAATAACAATCCCGTGTGGCGGATAGGGTAAAGCCTCCCACGTATGGGTGGTACCGAGGAAATCAAAGACTTGAGGTGAACCAAATACTAACACAATACTGAACGGCTACTTAGTCCGTTGAACCCAAAATCCAGACACGTCTGACTAAAATCACCCGTACTCTGGTCACCGTCTTTTAGCGCAATGAACTCGGTTGAAAATATTTTCTTCCAAAGGCTTCAACACCCTCTGGTTCATTGAATATCTTAATTGCTTTTCCCATTATTTTACTGAACGCAACAGTAATCATCAAAGATAAATTAATCAGCAGCAGAATTATCTTTCATGATAACTAAAACAATCTGACAAAGCTGAAGCAGTTTACAAATTCTCCAGCCGTAGAAACCTACTGGTTCTAACGATGTCATTAAACCAGTGTAGTTTGAAGAGTATTACCGTTTAGAAATGAACTATCTTGACGCTTGATCGACCAAGAGCGGGAAAGATAGAATTTTACGTGTGTATATCGAGGGGGATAAATACTTAAGAGAGGATTTCCCTACCAATGCAAGTGCCAGAGAGACGACTTTCCCATAATCTCCTGGATAGTTTTGTTTCTCAAATCAACAGAGTGCGTTATCATGCAGTAGCACAGGTGATGTAGTTTTGTCGGTCGATTTCTTACACTGCGACGGAAAGGTGTCTCAGTTGTTGGCAACAAATTCCAGCTGTGATGCATCCCTTGGGCAGAATTAGTAGCCAAAAACACATTTTTGGAGCTATCAGATCTAAAATATTATGTTCATACGAACCTTTGCTTGAGTTTACGTCTATTGGTGGACTGAGACTTTCATTTCTTCTTAGGAAGTTAACGATAAAGGCATCATAACTCGTTACTAGCAACAGTACTGCATAGGAATGCTCAATGAGCGACTTGATGACGTTCAATAATAGTCACTCCGTTGATTTTTGATGTTTCGAAGTAGAGCATGCAGTACTCCTACACCAGACTTCTGACCTTTGCCTGTTGAATGCAAATGTCGCATGATCGTTAAATGGTAATCCATCATATATATCAGTAGCCGAGACTTCCATAATGTGGAAAATCATTCATGGCAGAACGATTTTTGTTGAAACAAGAATTTTTTTTCTGGCGTATTTTTCCCAAACGCACTCGCTCCACACTCATTTCAAATCTTTCTAGCTGCCTCCTCTGCATTCACCCCTCTGTTATACCAACAGTAAACGTTGTGTTGCAGATGTTGCACCTTTTTCTACTTGCGACTGAATTTTACAATGCTTAACCATAGTTCATGATTTTCAGGTATGCAGAATGAAATGCTTAACTGCAAGATGACAGTTGATACATACACTGACAGCGTGGCGCCGCAATCTCCTGGGCGGCGCAGGATTTCAGGAAGTGGGTGGCGTCTGGTCGGTGGCCGGTAGCCGCTGTAGCTTGAGGAAACGCGACGCAGCCACGAGCTGTCGTGCGGAATTGTTTCTGGAAGTACTTCTTATTGCTGGTGCGCAGAATGTGAAGCGAAATATCTTCAATGTTCAAGGAGACTCATAACTTTAGACGAGGGACGAAATGCGTTAAAAAAAAATACAGTTGGACCCGAACAGGCGACCATAAGTCTAGAATGCGTGACTATTACCACCAGACCTCGGGCCCACACAATCCCAGAACATCTCGGAGGTAGACAACACTTCCTCCTGACACATGCGCATCTTACAGTGTTCGCAGATTGTGCGGATGGCCGGACTTAGAGTTGTCAGGGGCGGTCAGTTTTATTGGCCATGTTATGTGAACGACTCGGACTTAGTCCCTGTGGCGGCCGCCCGGCGGTCAGTTTTTAAGACTGTACATCCGACTCCATGGTCAGTCCGAGAGCCATCAGTGTATGCAAAGGTACTATCGCGAAGGTTGTGAAACTTAAAGCGATAGACCGAGGCTGGTATAGTGTCCTTAGGAAGCGGATGAAGGCCAAGGTTAACATGGGCCGTTTCACGAAGCCAGGGTGATAAAGGGTTCACACCCTCTGAGGAAGTTGCAGGTAGTGTGAAGTTAAACCACCGTAGCAAGTGCTGAAAGTGGATTAGGAGTAACAGAGAAGAGGGACGCGCCCTATACTGGCGATCAAAGGAATTATTGAAGAAGGAGGCATAGGTTGGGTGACCACTCTTGGCAGACAAACAGCCTGCATACCTTCTGAGGAGAAAGTCACCGCAGTAGGACAGTGGCAGTTCATCAGCTTCTGACTCTCAACTTGGCTGGTGTAAAGGGGGCCAGCTGCCAAATGGATGTCACGATGGTGGATAGTGTTGAGACGGCGTAAGAGGGATGGACGTGCAGACGCTTTGACAAAGCACTCATAGCCGAGTTTCGAACGGACAAGGGACCGGTAAAAATGGACGAGGGTGGTTCATTGGCAACCCAGGAAGTATCATTGAGGTGACGTAGGAGACTGAGGAACCGTGTGCAGTGGGCTGCCAGGTAAGGCACAGGGGGGGCCAAGGGAGTTGTGTATCGAGCATAAGCCCCAGGAATTTCGGAGTTTCAATGAACGAAACAAACGAAACAGCAACTGGCCAAAGATGTAGAGCTGGTGGGAGAAACCAATTGCATCGCCAGAAATTCATACAGACGGTTTTTTCAGTGGAAAAGCGAAAGCCATTTCCGATGCTCCAGGAGTAAAGGTCCGTGGAGAACTCCAATAGATAGTAAAATCGTCAACAAAAAGGGAGCTGGATATGCCCGTCGGGAAACATGCCATTATAGGATGAATGGCGATAGCAAAGAGGACAACGCTCAGGATGGAACACGGAGGCACACTGTTTTTCTGGATAAAGGTGGCCAACAAGACAGAACTCACAAGCTCCTTGAAAACTTGGTCGTTTAAACATTCCTGAAGGAAACAGGACAGGCGACCACGGAAGCCACACGTGTAAAGAGTACGGAGGATAACAGATCTCCAGCATGTGTCGTAGGGTTTCTTCAAACCGAAAGACACGGCCACAGTCTGGGATTTAAGCAGAAAACCATCCCTGAATCCTACGTTCTATCACTTTGCAAACGCAGCTGGTGAGAGTGATGGGGTGGTAGCTAGAAGGAAGGTTTTTGTCCTTACCGGGCTTAGGTATGAGTATGACGGTGGCTTCACGCCAGTGTCTGGGAAATGTGCCCTCTCCACAGATGCGGTTGAACTTATTAACCAGAAAGTGCATGCCCGCAAGAGGAAGGTTCTGCAACATCTGAATGTGGACGGCGTCTGGCCCTAGGGTGGATTATCGGGATGAACTAAGAACATGATGTAGCTGCCTCGTAGTAAAGGCGTCACTGTGGCACTCACGATTCGGAGAAGAGGGAGGTATCACCCGAGCCTCCTCCGCTCGTTTTCGATGCGAGAAGGCAGGGTGGTAGTCTGAAGAGCTCGAAATGTCCGCAGTATGGCGGCCCAAGGTGTTGGAGATAGCAATGGGGTTACGATGACATCGTCTCCTACTGTCAGACCAGAAATTTGGGCATGGATCTTGGCCCCAAAGAGCTTTCGGGGGTTGGTCCACACGACAGAGGAAGGAATGGAACTGTTAAAAAGTTAGTGAATGAAATCTAGCTAGCTATTTTGCTATCCCGAAGAACGTGTCGATACTTTGGACGCGTCTGTTTACAGTGAATGCAATTTTCCTTCGTAGGATGACGGTTAAAAACTCCGAGAGCACGTCTCTGTCCTCGTATAGCATCGCGTCGGCATGCTTCAGCCCACCAAGGGGCTAGGACACGATGTGGTAAAGAGGAAGTGCGAGAAATGGAACGTTCAGCAGCAGTAAGGATAACTTTTGTGACATGTTCCACCTGGTCATCACAACTAGGGAAATCTTGTTCTTCGAAGGTCGCCCAGGGAGGATTAAAGCTGCCAGTCAGCCTTAGTAAGCTACCATTTGGGAGTGTACACAGATGGGGTAGGTGGCAGGATAGCACACGGGAAATGGTCGCTCGAGTTGGTGTCAGAAAGAACGGACCAATCAAGACGATGGGCAAGCTGGGCAGTGCAGAAGGATAGGTCCAAATGGGAATATGTGTGTGAGGAGCTGTGTGAGGAGTTTGAAAGGAAAGTGGATGCTCCAATATTAAGGCATAAGGGGATGACGCCCATTTAAGTCCCCGAGTAGAGAAAATGGGGGAGGTATCTGCCCAATAAGCTGAATGAAGTCTGTCCTGGTGACATCGAATGATGGAGGAACATAAATGGCGCAGAGGAAAAACATTACGTGGGGAAGGAAAAGGCGAAGTGCAACACCTTGAAGATGGGTAGTCTGGGAGATGGGTTGACTATGAATGTAATATTGTACATGCAGCATGACACCCTCATGAGATGGAATGCCGACCTCAGGGGAAAGGCCAAAAGCGAACTGGTTAGAGATGTGAAAGCCCAAAGTGATATTGAGGGCACAATTTCTTGGACAGACCGCTCGTCAAGATACATTTGACAATCCCGAGAAGAGGCAGCATGGCCGCCATTACAGTTGATACAGTGGGATGAAGGAGGCGGACAGTCGCCCTCGTGCGCATCCCTACCACAGGTTACACATGTGGCTGGGTGTCGACAAGACGTTGTAATGCGGTTGAAACGATGCCAATGGTAGCAGCGCATCTGGTTCTGAATGTATGGCCGTACTGTGATAATTTCATAGCCTGCTTTTATGGAAGCACTACTCCATCAAAGGAGAGAAAAACAGAGTGCGGCAATGACACCCTGATCAGAGAGGTAAGATTGGATTTCGGCCTCGGTTAGACTGTTGAGCAGCCTACTCTAAAGAACACCACGGGAAGAATTCAAAGTTCTATGGACCTCACCACGAACAGGGTAGCAGTGGTGAAGTAAGGCGGCAAGCAGTTGCACTTTTGAATCAGAAGTGGTTTCCTAAAGCAAAGTGCCATTCTGTAAACGAGTGCAGGATTTCACAGGGTCAGCAAGTGCATCAACACCTTTCGGAATAATAAACGGATTTGCCATGGTGAAGGACTGAGTGACTTCAGCACGTGAGAGCACGAGGAACCGTGGTGCAGCAGAAGCGGTCACTGAATCATTAGCCTCGTTACGTTTTGCAGGCATTGATTGTGAAGATGATTGACTCATTGCGGGAAGTTCCACCACGATTGCCAGTGTCTCCGGTGGCGCGCTTCTTCCAGCTAGGGCGCCCTTCACCAGGGGAAGCACCCGCCCTAGGTGATGGTTCACGTCTCAGGTCACACCTACCGAACACCTGACGGCTATTTGGGAAGGTTGTAGCTCAGGCAATCACCCCTCGTTAGGACAGGCCTGTAGCAGGGGGTGCATGCGAACCCTACCTCTCGACCCTGCGCTCGGAATTACTCGTTACCAAGCTGCCTGTTACGCGTCAAACGAGTGGGCTGGCCTGCAGGAGCGCACAGGAAGGAAGAAGAGAAAGAAGAACCTCAAACGCCGAAGCGGAAAAACGAGAGGAGAAGGGAGACAAGGAAAGGAAGATGGAACGGAAAGCAGTGGTGAGACAGTTCTTACGTCAGCGACAGAAAATGCGGAATATTCCCAATAACACCCAAGATATGTTGGTCAAGGAAGGGGAAAGAATAGCAAGAGGATAGATATGCAGCACGGAGGGGAAAGATGCTGCAAAGGCTGGGGCCCGTGGTAGCCGAGCACGAATCCGGCATAGAGAGTGTGGAGCCGCCGGTGGGCTGGTGGTGGTGGGGGGAGGGGGGGGGGGGGAGCTAGCGCAGGCACTGTTTCTCTAATAAAAGTTTTTTTTTACTTTTAAAATTTTACAACCTTATTAACTTGATTTTAAAATCATCATGAACAGTAAGATTCTCAATATAGTTTCGTATTAAAACTTCCTGAAGG
Source organism: Schistocerca gregaria (assembly GCF_023897955.1). Classification (NCBI taxonomy): domain Eukaryota; kingdom Metazoa; phylum Arthropoda; class Insecta; order Orthoptera; family Acrididae; genus Schistocerca; species Schistocerca gregaria. Next base: position 7,138,730 of record NC_064924.1, on the reverse strand, counting down.
ATTATTTAACCAACAGTCGGTTGAATAATAACCGGTGAGAGAACGGCTCTCAGAATCAATACACAACGCTTAAAAATCAAAATGCTCAACGATATATGGATGCACAGGGCAGTGAAAAACACTGTATTAAATACACAAGATGTTTATCCACAGGACATGTGAGTTCTAATTGAAAAAAGCAGCATGATCATCTCTCCATTTGCAAAAGACTCTGGATCAGTTCACCATACGAATCTCTGGGAAGGGAGTTCCAAGGGGATGGTAACTACTACAAAAAGACTAAATAACTAACGAATTGTACATACTATGAATCGGTGCGTGGGGCGTCAGCAGTTTGAATGTGACAGGGAAGGTAGCAAAAACTGAAAAGGGAAATGCAAAGGCTCAATTTATACATGGTGAGGTTCAGTGAAGTGAAATTATAAGAAGACAAATAGGCTTCAAATGGCTCTGAGCACTATGGGACTTAACATCTGAGGTCATCAGACCTTAAACTTAACTAACCTAAGGACATCACACACATCCATGCCCGAGGCAGGATTCGAACATGCGACCGTAGCGGTCGCGCGGTTCCAGACTCATGCGCCTAGAACCGCTTGGCCACATCGGCCGGCAGTAGAAGATAAATAATTAGTGAACGTATATGAAGGTATTAAATGAGTAATTCAACATGTAGAAGTAGAAAATACTGTGATAATCGTGGGAGAGTGGAACGCGGTAAGAGGGGAAAGAGGAGAAGAAATATTTACTGGTGGTAGATATGAGAGAGGAGAAGGACTAATCGAGTTGTGCAACAAATTTCATCTGGTAATAGCGAATTCACCGTTCAAAAATCACCGAAGGAGGACAACTTGGAAAAGACCTGGAAATACGGGAATATTCCAGGTAGTTTATAACATGGCCAGATAGATTACGAAATTTGATACTGTGTTGTGAGGCGCACCCAGGAGAAGATACTGACTCAGATCACTGACCACAGAGTAGGCTGAATTTTAGGAGACTCGTCTGGAAGAATCAAAGCACGAAGCAGTGGGATAGTGAAGTACTCAGGAGTGATGAGTAGCGTCTGACTTTCTCTGAGACTATAGATACTGGATAATGAATACGAGAGTAGGCAGTTCAGTTGAAGACAAAGGACCAGGACCACGTGATTAGAGAAATTACGGTTCGATCAGTGGCATATAGAAAGTCGTTTCCCTCTCGCTCCATCTGCGAGTGCAACAAGAGAGGGAATAATTAGCAGCTGTAGAAGGTGCACCGTGTAATGGCCTGCAGATTTGTACAGGGAATAGGCAAAATAATATGAACACCTTTACTTAATTCAGAATGGGTTATTAATAACGAGTTTGTCCGAAATACAGTCGCGATTCTTCTTGGAATACTGGCACTAAATCATTCTATAGTCTCCAGTGGAATGTTATGCCACTCTGCGATCAGAACGTTTTCTAATTCTTGTAGAGACGAGGGAAGTGGAAATCTGCTCTGGAGTCTGCGCTGCAATTGCACCCAGAAGGGTTCGATAATATTCAAGTGCGGGGACTGCGCTGACCAGGGGCAGACGCTGTAGTTTAGTTGTATGCTCCTCATACCACGACTGTACTTTCCTGGCTGTGTGAATGGATGCATTATCGTCTTGAAATATGGCTACATTTTTGGGGAACAGCATTTGAATGCTGGGGTGTACCTGTCCACCTAAAATGTTCACATAATTGTTGGCTGTAACACGGTCATTGAGAGAAATGATAGAGCCAGCAGAATACCATGATATGGCTGCCCACACCTCCATGCTTAATCGCTGGAATCAAGCAATCATGATGTAGGCTTCTTTTGCCGTTCTCCACACGCAAACCCGGTCCGATGTCCCGATGTTGGAAATAGCGAAAACGTTGATTCATTGGACCATATAACGTATTTCCACTGATCGGCCGCCCAGGATATTTGCTCCTGATACTACGTATTACGCTTCTTTGGGTTGGTTGTCGTTGATTGGTTGGTTGGTTGTGGGGGCTCAGGGGAAATCAGTCCCTTGTTTCAAATAAGGACCATTCCGATAGTGTGACATCTCAGAAATGTCAGAACAATAAAAGGGAAAAGGCTAAGAAATGTAAAAGGGCAATCATGTTTTCAATGGTAAAAACAAAATGAGGTATGTCAGCAAGCGAGCGGACCCAACGCTATGCTGAAGCAGCAGAGGCAAGGCCACCTGCGACTTAAAAGGTGCGACCGCTAGAATGTAGAAGTACGTATGGGAAAACGAGACTGACCAATCTTTTAAAAAATTGATAAAAACAGAGTAAAAGGGGAAGAAAAGAGGATCTCAGTCAGGGAGGGGAGTCGGAAATCTCCAAACACGGCTTACTGTGGGAGATACCCCAACACCCATCGCCCTGCCCCAACCCCAGAGAGATTAAAAACCTTAAAACTGAGAATGAAAATCACTTTCCTGGAGGAAACCGAGAACCAGGGAGACCATCTGGGAATCGTCAGCCAAGACGGGGGACTTTCAACCAAAATGTGGGCTACTGACTGGAAGGATCCACAACCACAAAGTGGTGGTGGCTCATCACACAAAAGAAAACCATGGGTCAACCTGGTATAGCGAAGGCGGAGACGACACAGTGTGGTCGAGTCCTTTCGGGAGAGGCGAAAGGAAGAACCTTAATCACACGAAGTTTATTAGACAGGGAAGTAGCCTCCCAAGAGTTGGCCCATGATTGTGTGAAGTGGAATTTGATGTGAAGTCGTATATCCGCTGCAGGAGGGGTTACAGAAAACGGGGGGTAAGTGACTGTTCCCCAGCCAAGCGATCAGCAAGCTCATTGCCAGGGATATCCACATGGCCAGGGACCCAAAGGAAGTCAACGGAACAGACAGCATGGTGAATATCAGCGAGATGGTCATGGATGGCAGAGACCGAGGGACTGCACGAAAAACCGGGGTCAATAGCCAGAAGGCCACTCATTGAGTCCGTACATAACAAAACGCGGTTGTGTTGGGACTGTTTAATAAAGGCAAGGGCCTGGGAAACTGTCATCAGTTACGGAGTAAACATCCGACATGTAGGTGGCAGCAGGTGATTTTCCATTCCAACAGAGGACGTGAAGGCATACCCTACATGATCAGCAGATTTAGAGCCATCAGTGTAAAAAACAACAGCATCCCGAAACTCCCATAAAATTCGGCGGAAAAAGGAACAGAACACCATTGGGGGTGATGGAATCTTTCGGACCTTGGCGGAGATCGTTCTGAATTCGAGGCCGAGGAACTAACCAAGGGGAGGGGGGAGGTGGAGGGGAGGAAGCGAGGACGACAGGACAAATAAGGAAGCTGAAAATCATGGCAAAGAGACGCAAGACGGAGCCCAACCGGTAAACCCGCCCGAGGGTGGGAATCAGGTGGGCGACGTCCATGGTCTTGGAACAGGATAGAATAGGAAGGATGAGTGCGAGAGGAACGGACGGCGAGTACATCCCAGAAGCTGGGACCGCCGAACAGAAAGAGGGGGGATCCCAGCTTCAACCAGGAGACTATCAACAGGGCTAGTAGGGAAGGCACCAGTGGACAAACGGATACCACGATGGTGGGCCGGATCCAGTACGTGCAGTGTGGAAGGAGCAGCCGAACCATAAACTTGACAACCATAGTCCATGTGAGACAGAACTAGAGCGCGATAAAGACGGACAAGGAGGGTGTGTTCCGCACCCCAAGAGGAGTGGATAAGTAAGCGAAGGACATTGAGTTTACGGAAGCATCCTACTTATAGAAGTCTGATATGGGGCAGCCAAGTGAGCTTGTTGTCGAAAAGAAAACCCAGGAAACAAAACTGTGGGACCACAGGCAATCGTTGTGCATCGAGACAGAGCTCTGGATCAGGGTGGATCGTAGTACGGCGACAGAAGTGGACCACCCGCGAATTTAAAGGAGAGAATTGAAACCTGTGTGAGAGGGTCCATGCAGAGGCATGCCGTATAGCTCCCTTGAACTGCCGCTCTGCAGAGGCCATCGAAGAGGAACCAACCCAAATGCAGAAATCATCCACACACATACTCCAAACAGAACCCTGTGGGATGCAGTCTCCTGGGTCCGTGGAGAGCTAAAAACAGTGCCAACCCAAACCCTGAATGACCGATGAAACATGAACTGGCGGATAAAAATCGGGAGTGGGTCCGGAAGACCCCACTGATGAATGGTAAGTAAGATGTGATGGCGCCAAGCCGTATCATAGGCCTTGCGTGGGTCAAGATATACTGCAACAAAATGTCAGCAAGCGAGCAGACCCAACGCAATGCTGAAGCAACAGAGGCAAGACCACCTGCGACTGAAAAGGTGCAACCGCTAGAATGTAGAAGTACGTATGGGAAAACGAGACTGACCAATCTTTTAAAAAATTGATAAAAACAGAGTAAAAGGGGAAGAAAAGAGGATCTCAGTCAGGGAGGGGAGTCGGAAATCTCCAAACACGGCTTACTGTGGGAGATACCCCAACACCCATCGCCCTGCCCCAACACCAGAGAAATTTAAAAACCTTACAACTGAGAATAAAATCACTTTCCCGGAGGAAACCAAGAACCAGGGAGACCATCTGGGAATCGTCAGCCAACATCAAAGGTAAAGTGCTGGGGAGTCTGTACTTTGCACACAGAGTCTAATGAAGGGGGGATTCAACCAAAATATGGGCTACTGACTGGAAGGCTCCACAACCACAAAGTGGGGGTGGCTCATCACGCAAAGGAAAACCATGGGTCAGCCTGGTATGGCCAATGCAGAGAGGACACAGTGTGGTCGAGTCCTTTCGGGAGAGACGAAAGGAAGAACGCCACGGGCTGGCTGTCACCTTAATAGCACAAAGTTTATTAGACAGGGAAGTAGCCTCCCAAGAGTTGGCCCATGATTGTGAGAAGTGGAATTTGATGTGAAGCCGTAAATCCGCTTCAGGGGGGGTTACAGAAAATGGGGGTAAATGACTGCTCCCGCAGCCAAGCGATCAGCGAAGTGGAAGGGATGCCTACATGGCCAGGGACCCATAGGAAGTCAACGGAAACAGCCTGCCAAACTGCGGATTCCAAGCGAAGTAAATGACTGATTGGAGACCGTCTCTCTCGGAAGCCACACTGGTAAGATTCGAGGACCCAATTGAGCCGACAGGCTACCATCTGTTCAAGTAACTTACAAACAACATTGGTCAGACTAATTGGCCGATAGCTGTCAACAAATAGGGAGTTCTTACCAGGTTTAAGGACAGAAACCACGATTCTATCCCTCCACCGCGAAGGGAAGTCACCCTGGAACCATATACGGTTAAGCACCTGGAGAAGTTGTTTCCATTGTGGAGCACTGAGAAGTTGAAGCAGTTGGTTATGAATGGAGTCTGGGCCAAGGGCCATATCATGAGAAGAAGAAAGTGCGGAAAGTTTGTGACTGAGAAGGAGTAAAACGTAAGGTGGAAGCTTCGGCCTGCTGTTTCTGGTGAAGGAAAGCAGCCGGATTGGAGGCTGATGCTGATGCCATTGCAAAATGAGTCGCAAGATGTTCTGCAAGAATCATCAGGTCTGTACAAAGGCCATCTGGGAGGTGAAGGCCTGGGATGGTGGACTGCCGATGGCAACCTTGGAGAGAGTGAAGTGTAGCCCATACCTGCGACATGGGGACAGTAGAACCGAGGGAAGAACCAAATCATTCCCAACATATCCCTTTACTCTGTTTGATTAAATAACGTGCTTTAGTTCGAAGGCACTTGGAGGTAATAAGGCTGGCAACGGATGGTTGCCTCTTAAGGTGTTGCAAAGCTCGATGGCGATCATGTATGGAAATGGCAATGGCCGTACTCCACCACGGGACTTGCCGGCGACGAAATGGTTCAGATGAGCGCGGTACAGCAAGGCTAACAGCGGGAACAATCACGTCAGACACGTCACGTGGGACGTCATCAGTACAACCTGACAAAGAGGGAGAAAACACGAGCTGTGCAGTGTATAGAGGCCAATCGGCGCGTTGGAATGACCAACGAGGTAACCTGTCCATCGGGGTGCGGGAAGGGAGGCAGAGAATCAACGAGAAATGATCACTATCACAAAGGTCATCGTGTGGCGACCAGTGTAATGAAGGGAGTAGAGAAGGAGAAGAAAGACAAAGATCAATGGCAGAAAAGTTACCATGACCGGCACTCAAATGAGTAGGGGAGCCATCATTAAGAAGGCACAAGTCGTGGTCTGTAATAAACTGATCTAAGAGAAGACCTCGTCTAGATGGAAGTGCACTGCCCCACAAGGGATGATTAGCATTAAAATCCCCAAGAAGGAGGAAGGGAGGAAGAAGCTACTGAAGAAGGGCAGTTAAGGCAGCAGGTGTAAGATTCCTGTCAGGAGGGAGATAAAGATTGCAAACCGTGACCTCAGAGTCCAGGTGGACCCTGACAGCAACCGCTTCCAATGTAGTTTGAAGAGGAATCCACGTGCTAGCAATGTCTGTACAGATCAACGTACAAAAGCCACCAGAAGCCCACAGGGGTCTGGCCCGATTTCGACAGTAAACACGGAACCCACAAAGGGTTTGTGAGAAATCGTCAGTAAAACGAGATTCCTGCAGCACCACACAAGCTGCAGTGTAAGACGAAATAAGGAATTTCAATTCTGGAAGGTGACGGTAGTATCCATTACAGTTCCGTTGGATAACCATAGAACGATGATTTTAATGGAGGTTGAACAGGCTAAAGCCAGTCATACTGCCAGGAAGGTGCCAGGAAGAGGCATGCCGGGAGGGGTGCCCTTGACCGGCAGACACCGAAGGAGTGGGACACTTCTCCGGCTGGGGAGGGGGAGCAGCGCCCAGAGGAGAAGGTGTGGGAGGAGAGGGGACCGGGATTGGGATAAAGAAGGGGGAGGAAGGGGTGAAGATGTAACTAAAGCATAACTAGACGTCATGGGCACAGGGTGAAGACATGTATACTTCTTACGATCCTCTGTGTAGGTTAAACGTTCTAGGGCTTTATACTCCTGTATCTTCTTTTCCTTCTTATATACTGGACAATCTGGTGAACATGGAGAACGATTCCCATGACAATTAACACACACACAGGCGGGGGAACGCAGGGACTCCTCTCATGGAGTGGACGTCCACAGTCACCACAGAGAGGGGCCTGTGAACAGTGGGAAGATGTGTCCAAAACGCAAGCACTTATAACTCCTCATAGGAGGTGGAATGTGCGGCTTCACATCATATCGACAAACCATAATATTTACTTTCTCAGGGAGGATAAAGGCACCAGTATCAATGCGATTGTTCTTAGGACCCTTCTGAACACGCTGAACAAAGTGAACACCCCACTGTCCAAGACGGTCCTGTAGTTCCTCATCAGTTTGAAGGATGAGGTCCCTTTGAAAAATCACACCTTGAACCATATTGAGAGACTGGTGGGGGGGTGGGGGTAATGGACACAGGAATTGTGCCAAGATGGGTACAGGCATAAATGACCAGACTGGGCAGCTGAAGCAGTTTTGATCAGCAACGAACCTGACCGCATCTTTCTCAGGGAGTCCACTTTGCCAAACATGTCTTCAGTGTGTTCCACAAAAAATAAAGTTTTGGTACTGGTGAAAGTATCCTCATCAGTCCTGGTGCAAACCAGATAGCGGGGGAAAGGTTTCGCCCCTAGCCGACAGGCCTGACCCTCTTCCCAGGGGGTAGCCACGGAAGGGAAGCCGAAGTGGCAAGAGAAGCAGCACTCCAGGAATCAGTTCCACCCAGAGAGATGGCCGCAGAAGAACGGCCAGAGTTCTGGACCCGTATGCGTTTCATTTTCATAGCGTCCTCCCTGATACCATACACTCAAATCAGGGGCTCTCCTCACGGGCGCCACCCGGCCACAGCGAGGGCCGTCTGGCACGGCTGCCATTGCCGAGAGTTCCGATGCCCCAGGACGACGAGCAACCACTCCGAGTCTTGCATGAGGAGGTCATGGCTCAGGTATCAGAAGTGTGATCCCTGTGTGTTCAGGGAACTCAACCAAATGGGTACATAGCGACCTCACCACACGGGCTGGCTACCGTGGTGGCTATGCACCCTTGCATCAGACAACGACATGAAAGAAAAGGTGGAATGAACTTGGAGGGCACACGTCAGAGACACTAGGTAAGGTGCTCTTCCGCAAATGGCTCACTCTATGGAAGAGAAATTTAGTAATGGAGGTCAATCCCCAGAGGGGGACCAGGGAGTGCCAAAAGGATGTGTTTACGCAACAAAGCTAAATTGCAAAACCAACAGAACCAGGAGGATAGCGGGGCCCAACATAAGCAAGAACACCAAGAGAGGGAGAGGAGAGGGTGAGGGGAAAGGAGCAAGGGGGGAAAAGGAGGGGAAGGGGAAGGAAATGCAGCCCTGGAAAGAAGGAAGGCTGCAATAGCTCGAGGCCCCGTGCTCGCCATGCACATATCCACAAAAGAGTTGTGGTCCCCCTGGGGGGTTGGTTGTCGTCAATGGCTTCGGTATAGCACCTAGTCCATAAATATTCGCTTTATGGAGTTCTCGTCGGACAGTATCGATAGACACGGGGTATCGAAGATGGCTATTGAGCGCTGCAGTCACTTCAGGTGCCGTAGTTTTGCGTTGTTCTGACACAGTATTTGCTAGCCTTCGGTGATCTATGTTATTTAGTTTTGATTTGCGCCCACTATTATATTTACACATTGATGTCGTTCCAAGTTTTGTGAAGGCTGTCATGACTGTTTAAACAGTTGACCTAGAAATATTCAACAAGTTGACTGTGTTGGTTACTGATACTCCAGCTAATTGGCTTCACAAATGCCCTCTTTGGAACTCTGTTATGTCTTTCACTGCACGTCGTCCTCGCCGTATGAATGCAGATACGAAGAGTGCGCTACTCGTAAACAACTTGTACTGATGCCTAGTCCGTACTGAACACACACAGTCCAGCGCGACGACACGTGGCTTACCTGCGTAGTTGATCGTCAAACACAACCATCCCATATTTCCACTGTTCACATTATTTTGCCTATCTCCCGTATGTACACGTTACTGCAGATATGAGAAAGACCCTTAAATGACGGTGAAAAGTATCCTTTTCAACGGGTATTTTCAGATTTGTTAAGTTGTTATTATCAACCTGATATAGTTTTTTTGGCTATGGTCCAGACGTGTCGGCGCTGAAACAGTTACTTAGCGTAGAGGACAATCCGCAGCACCGGGAATTCTTTCTAGGTTAATGTGCGGACATAAAGAGCTTCCTGTCGGACGCGGTTCAACCCCATCATTCGGGTCATGCAGATGGCTGCTGATATGTCGGCGCCTCTGCCAGCGTGTATCACGCAGTTCGTAAGGATGGGCTGAATTTTAGGATACTGGTCTGGAAGAATTAATGCACGATTTAGTGGGATTATGAAGTACTCAGCAGTGATGATATGCGTCTTAAGTTCTCCTGAGCCTGTAGATACTATGATATCAACACAAAAGCTTGCTATTGTACAATTACCTTTCTTCCCCCGTCTGTCTCGGTTACACATTTTCTGTAGAATAATTCACATTATTTTACAAATACCATTATTTTTTTAGAAAAATCCTCTGCTGTCCTGCCTGCACGACTTACGTTTGTACGAACTGATGCGTTACGTCTTTCTCCTTAAACATTTCCCACCATTATTTCTTGATTTGCGTGCCAGTGTCGTGAGCCATTCAAGAAACATTGGAAATTGGAAATTTGTGGTAAGATCTCATGAGACCAAACTGCTAATGTCATCGGTCCAGAAGCTTACACACTATTTAATCTAATTTAATGTAACTTATGCTAAGGACGACACACATACCCATGCCAGAGGGACGACTCGAACATCCAACGCGGGAACAAGAAAGATTACTTACCTACATTAATACTACTATTTTAGTAACTAGAGGATAAAGTACACAAACAATTACTAAAGGCATTTTACGAAGGAGCAGTCCCAACCACATACGAGTACAATTTTTACCTATAGCATATCAGTACACATGTGTAACGTGTTTATGTGTACAATACATTGAAGAGCCACGAAAACTGGTAAACCTGCTTAATATCGTGTAGGGCCCCCGCGAGCACCCAGAAGGGCCGCAACACGACATAGTATAGACTCGACTAATATTTGAAGCACCATCAATCCTGCAGGACTGTCCATAAACCCGTAAGAGTACGAGGGGGTGAAGATCTCTTGTGAACAGTACATCGCAAGGTATCCCAGATGTGCTCAATAATGTTTATGTCTGTGGATTTTGGTGGCTAGCGGACGTTTCAACTGATAATAGTGTTCCTGTAGCCACTCTGTAGCATTTCTGGACGTATGTGTGTGTGTGTTGAGGGGGTGGGGGGGGGGGGCATTGCCCTACTGGAATTGCCCAAGTCCGTCGCAATGCACAGTGGGCATGAATGGATGCTGGTGAGCACCTCTCAGAGTCGAATATAAACATACCAGGGGTCCCATGTCACTCCACCTGCACACGACCCACACCATTACAGAGCCCCCACCAGCTTGAACAGTCCACTGCTAACATGCAGGGTCTGTGGATTCATGGGGGTGTCTCCATACCCGTACACGTCCGAGACCTGTCCGACCAGCAACATTTTTACAGTCATCAAAAGTTCAATATTGGTTTTAATAGGCCAGGTGAGGCGTAAGGATTTGCGTCGTGCAGTCGTCAAGGGTACACACGTGGGTCTTCTGCCCCGAAAGCCCATACCAATGATGTTTCGTTGATCGGCTCGCACGCTCACACTTGACAGTCCTTGATCGAAATCTGCAGCAGTTTGCGGAAGGGTTGCACTTCTTTAACGTTGAACGATTCTCTTCAGTCGTTGTTGGTCCAGTTCTTGAAGGATCGTTCTGCGGCCGCAGCGATATCGGAGATTCGATGTTTTATTGAATTCCTGATATTCACGGTACACTCAGGAAATAGTCGTAGGGAAAAATTCCCACTTCATCGCTACCTCGAAGATGCTATGTCCTGTCGCTCGTGCGCAGACCGTAACGCGACGTTCAAACTCACCTGAACCTTGATAACCTGCCATTGTAGTGGCAGTAACCGATCTAATAAATGCGCCAGACACTTGTTGTCTTCTGTAGGCGTTGACGACCGCGGCGGCGTATTCTGCCTGTTCACATATGTCTGTATTTGAACACGCATGCCTACAAGTTTTGAAAAGTCCTCTTTAAACCATCATATACGAATGTGCTTAAACTGACACACAATATTTTTAGCGCAACGCAATCTGACTTTCCAAAATTCCTACAAAAGAATGCCCCTGACTAACATTAACCTATACGTTTCACATATCACTTACCTCACAAAAATCTTGGTTACTCGAACTATTGCAATACAGCGAGCACCACTACTGCCAGGTAAATAAAAGATTCAAACTACGGAAGGCACTAACTACTGATAGGTATGGTTAGCAAATGAAAGACTTTAATAGAGAACAAACAATGTATTTACCTTAATAGTCATAATATATATATCACTTCATGACATCCATTCTCACAAATTTCAAAACTCCGCCATCTCTCTCGCCACATCCACCACTGCTGGCGGTTCACCTCCAACTGCACAACGCTACGCGCCACTAACAGCCAACTGCCCAACACTACAATGGCTAGTATTACAACAATGCCAACCAACCACTGACTGCACACAAGACAGCCAGTGATTTTTCATACAGAGCGCTATGTGGCGTTACCAATAAGAAAACCTAAACAGCCTACTTATATAGCCCCCACGCTTCCCACAAAAAATTTTACAAATTGTTTTGGGCAGTGGCCAATACAGATTTGAAAAAAATTTCATAATTACAATAACAAAGATATGAAATGCACACACTTATTGATACACTGTTGGTCAAAAGCTAACATTTTCTCACAGTCCTGAAAGACAGTCCTGATCGTTCATCACAGTAAAATGGCAGTGTTTTTGCTCAATGTCTGAGCAGTAAAAGAAAATGCTCACGGAAGTAGTGGATTTCCATGCAGTCTTGAAGAAGTAGTATTGTGCTTCCAACGGAAAGACAGTGCTGACTCTTGCATTCTGACAGGTAATGGGCCACAACCGAGCAAACCCACAGCAGAGACAGTCGAAGTTTTGAAGTATATTGGTAGGTAGGTCGCCACAGAGTAGACCCACTGTAGTCCTGGTAGAGAGTATGGTAGTGGTGGGTCATCACACGTGCAGACCCACTGCAGTCCTTGTAGAAATAATGGTATTGGTTGGTCATCAAAGGTGCAGACCCACTACAGAAATAATGGTATTGGTGGGTCATCAAAGGTGCTGACCCACTGTAATCCTTGTAGAGACTGCCAGCAGCCGTCTGTTGTGACTGTGCAGGTGCACAATCACCATCGAAGAGTCTTGCAGAGAATATAGCAAGTCCATAAACCACCACTTGTCCACTCACAAAGAATTCCTTTGAAACGACCTTAGAACCAGCAATGCTGTTATCCAGTCCCTTGCTGAATTGTCAACACATGTGCAAACACTAACATTCCTTTTTTCACATATTGTGCATATATTATGACCAACAGAAACGTGTGCACTGAAATGAAACTTAATTTGAAGAAATGGTGTCTATACAATTATAAATTTACAGCATAAGAATGCAATTGCAAAGGTACAAAATGCATCATTAAAGAACATAACAATACAGATAACATTTGTAGTAATACAGGCTTTACGAGAGAATCGAAATAACATATACATCAGTGTTACAAAAATTATGACATACGTACATACATAAACGATCAGAATAACTTTTGAAACATCAACTTCACACGTGAGGATTAGAAAAAAAACCAGAATAAATAATGTGTAAACATCTTTACAAAGTAAATAACATGTTATTAATGCAAATTATATTTGAGGATAACATTATTCCTCATCATAGTGAATGTAGCTTAGTATTAGAAGAGAAAAAATTCTATGAAACTGTACACAGAGAAAGGAAGAAAATAAATATTCAAGGGTACACAAACACATAGTGGGATACCACAAAAGGAAAGGACAGGGTTTGTTTTCAGGGTAACATTTGGTACTGCAGTCCAACCCAAAACATCATTCCATAGATCGACCCTCTTATTTCAACATTTGCTAAATCAAAAAAAAAAAAAATCCTATCCAAGCGTGCTTTCTGTATTCTGGTCACATCCTCTTTCAAAAATAGTTTTTTTCTCCACTGTACACTACTTTTTTGTCCAAACCATTTTCTTATAGCTTCTCAATGCTTTTCTTCCAATTCATCATAGTTAGTTTCTTATATAATCTACCCCCTCTTAAGTTAACTTAAACCTACTGAGCTCAGATGCTAAACTAAGAGACGATGCAATGCAGCAGCACAAAACAATTAACACAAACAGCAATGACAACAACAAAAAAGCAAATTGGCAAAAAAAGGCAGCAATATAGGACTTAGCAAAGCAAATGCAACATTACAACTAATATGAAGCAAAGAACAGCAAGAAGAAAAATAAATCAGTAGTAAAACTGGCTTAACAGAGTAATACAAAGTGAAATTCAGTAACACTATGACTGGCAAACACCAGCAGCAAATGCAATAACTTATATCTAAACATGACAAAGCTGAAGCAGAAAAAATATTGCACTAAAGACAACAATGCAGAAAAAGGGAAATGTGTATTCACATATTAATATCTATGTCATTAAAGTGGTGCACCACAAAACTAATTCTACAAAAGATATTACCATGTAATTGAAAAGAAAATTAAGTGTGCAGTAACTTATTAATCCCATCTGATTGTTCTTTCCTTTCCAAGTCCTCCTTTTTCGAAGAACGTGGATCATAAAATGATTATTTAATAAATCTGTTGACAGAAAGTGTTCACATTAGCACATGCATTTCATTTTATTTTATAAAACCAATGCTGCAACACAGCTGGAAACTAGATATTAAACAAAATGAGTAAATAAATACATAAAGCAAGCCATTTGGCATTTCCCTCAACTAGCAAGACAATAGGCGTGAAATGTTTCTCATCATTTCATTTCAATAAATATCATAAATTAAGAGCTCCACAGTGTAATCTTATGTTTGCAAGTTTGGGCGTGTCGTATTTGCGATGCTTTTTACAAAGAAATGTCAATAGCGAGGTTAATGGCCTCCTTTTTTCTCCAGCTGTGCCTCTGAAAGGCACACACTAATGACTTTTTCTCAAGGCGGCTGGCACACCTGGACGCTCACAACGCATTACGTCACGGTCACTTACCTTTCTTACCGAAATAATTACGACAGCAGTTTCCGCTACAGTGACAGTCTCTTATATAAATATTTTCACAGGTTGAGACTTTGCATCACAAATGTGTAGAAAATAAAATCCTATAAACATAGCAGCGCCCAAAAAATTTTCGCCCGCATAGTGATACATTCACGCATATCCACACATTTCATAACTCTTAAAGTACGATTCTCGGTTTCCAACATCCTTTTTCACAAACCAGAGTCCCTATCCACTACTTATTATTACTTACCTTATTCGTCGACATTTCTTTAGTATTTAATCATAACAGATACATGGCATAATCAAATAACTCATATAGCATCAGCTTATTGATCATAAACATACCGCAACAGCATAATACACATAGTCATCGTAATAATAACATCATAACACCTCAGTCAAATTCTCAAAATCGTCGTAGCTTCCTCCAATAATTTCAAAATCTAAAAAAATTCTCTGCTCATGTGAAAAGTGTCATCTACCTCAAACGTACTTTAAAAATCATGATCCCATACCAAATACATCATTCAGAGCTCTCATAGTATCACAAAGGTCCCGAAAAAATATAAACAATTCACGAAGTACAGACAAAATACAATTTCAGAAGTGTGAAGTTATCCAACCGTGTAATTACGTAAACATCTGTCACTCATGTAATAAAATAAATATTTGTCTCTCTCAGCTAAATGATCAGATATCTGTGTAATTCTGTGTTAGAGAAATATGGTACCGATGTGTAAATTTGTATAAGCAAATACCATATTAGCTAGGGCTCCTTGTGCTTGCCATACACATGGTACACAAAGTAAGCGTGTACCCCCCTGAGGATTAATGTAATTATATCCTCAGGTGTTACAGATTACAGCAATGGAATGAAATGTATCACGAAAAACCTTTGTATCATTGTACTTCAAATATCTTTAAAAATAAATATTTTAAGTACAAAATTAATCACTCAAATACTTGTTCTGTAGCGCTAAACTGTGGGTCTTGTTGTAAGATAATCTCTGTGGAACTGTCGTAGTTATGGTCCTCCGAAAGCTAAGTTCTGCAGAAGTCAATGTACTTACCTCTTGATAAAAAAAAGTGAAATGCTATGCGTGTTGATATCGTAGTTATTACTTACCTTGTCGTGATCAGTAAAGTACTATAATGTAACGTATTGTTGTGCTACAGAAAAGGCTGTCTCATTGTAGCTATACCATAAAAGTTACTAGTAAAACATGTTTTACTTCCCAGAATAATTCAGAAAAACTGTGCAGATATAAAACAGATACACCGCAAAAGCAACATTGTAAATTGTCACTCATTAGTAGCGTCGTGATATAATCGTGTAGCTGTCACATATACTAACCACTGTGTCATCTGGTATCTCACAGAAAGTACTTTAAATCCAGAATGTATTTTCAAGTAAACCAAAATGTTGCATTAAAATCTCATTAGCAGTACTGGTAAATGTTCTAAGTATGTGAGCCTTATGGTCGGTACGTAATCATGCAACTAACAAGCAAGAATGTACACACACAATAACACTGTGTCATCTGTTCACAATGACAATGCATTCATAATTTCTGTTTAAAAATGTTCCCTAGGTTCTAGACTGGATAGTTAACTTCGAAACATTGTTGCATGTTAACAGTTTCTCAGTGTGACAAAGCATACTAGAAATGCGAAGTGAATTTTTTTATGGCAAAGACAAAGTTAAAAAGCAGATTATCTTTCAACAAACGGTTTTACATGTGAAATGTAGTGTAAACCTTTACTCTTCCTAGTACGCAGAGTTTCAACTTCAACGCAAGTATCATGTGGTATACGTCGGATTCTGTAAGGTCCATTGTAAACTAGAAAGAATTTGTGATCAAGTGTTTCTTCTTATGTGACAATGAATGAGCTTTAACGAGAACTTTCTGACCAATATATAATTTTTTTTTTGCATTTGATTTAGCGTGTAATTTTCTCCTTTGGTCTGCAGCAGTATTTATGTTTTTAATAGCCAAATTAATTATGTCTTTGTGTCGAAGTTTACGTGTATTCGGAAAAGGTACAAGCTCTCTGATTCTGTTCGGTGGTTCTTTATTCTTCAGTACAAGAACAGGTGGTAAAGCAGTGGAGTCATGAGGCGTTTCATTCAGCATGTTTTGAAATAAGTGTAAATATCGGTCCAAATGCTGATGCTTTCTGTGACAATATAGTCTGCAAAGCTTATTGATTTCTTTCATAATCCGTTCAGACGGGTTACAATGTGGTGAGTACAATGAAATAAAAAAAGATTTGATTTTATGTTTACCAAGCATGAGTGACCAAACAGCAGATCTGAATTGCGGTACGTTATCTGAAATGACTTTCCTAACGTGTTCAACTTCACGTAAGACATTTTTAACAAAGACGATGGATACAGACCGTCCAGTGGCTTCACGTAACGAAGTGAAGGAAACAAATTTTGAATTAAGTTCAACAGCGATTGGAACATACGAAAATCCATTAGATGTTCTGACAAGCGAACCCAAGAGATCAACAGCAGCAAATTCTTTTCATTTAGAAGGAATGATAGGAAACACTGGAGCACGATGCGAGACAGTAGATGGTTTCGCCTTTTGACAAAGTTTACAAATAGACAATACTCTTCGAATTCTCTTTCCCATATTGTTAAAATAACAAGTCGTTCGAAGAATAAGATAACATTTTCGTGGATCAAAATGTGCATAGCTGAAATGAATGTTCCAAATGAGCTTATTAACGAAATCGTCTGGAATGCAAAGTACCCATAGCTTGTCATCAACAGTGCAGCGTTTGAACAGTATGTTGTTTCTAACCAGATAATAATGCCGAATCTATGTGTGTGTCTTTTCATGCCATTTAATTTTGATGTCTTTCCAAATTGGATCTTTATCTTGTTCATGAGCAATGTCCTTTAAAGATGTGGTGATGAAGTTTTCAAAGGCGACTTTCTGAATGTAAAGAATACTGAAATTTTTCTCGAGGTTGCCGTCTGTGTTACTTTCCTCAAGCCCAGCCGGTGCGCGTGACAGTGCGTCCGCAACAATGTTCTCCTTGCCGGGAATGTAGACTATTGTGAAGTGGAATTCTTGCAGAAACAATGCCCAACGTTTTAACCTGTCATGATTTAATTTTGAAGACATAAGAAACTGTAATGCACGATGATCACTGTATGCTTTTACGTGCTTACCATAAACAAAGGCGGAATTTGTTAAATGCCCAAACGATAGTTAAAGCTTCTAATTCAGTAACGGAACAATTTTTTTCAGCACTCGGCTAGCAAAAGCAATGGTTTTTTGAGCCGTAGTTTCATTTTCTATGGCTTCTTGAAATAAATGGGCACCAAGACCGACTTTAGAAGAATCCGTGCTAAGGCAAAAATCTTGTGACAGAACTGGATTAGCTAGTATTGGCGCGTTAAGTAGCGATTCTTTCAAAGAATTGTATTCCAACTGTGCTTCTTCGTCCCAGTTCCAAATAGCATTTTTTCCAGTGAGAGAAAAAAGTTTTGGTGTAACTAGAATTTGCATATTCAGAAAACGACGGTAAAAATTTACGAGACCTCGAAAACTGCGGACTTGTTTTTTTGTGGATGGAACTGGAATGGCTCTGATTGCTTCTAACTTATCAGGATCCGGCTGAGTGCCTTCAGAAGAAATAATATGTCCCAAAAACTTCACCTTTGTCCTACCGAATTCAGAATTTTCCAAGTTAATTGTAATTTCGGATTCTGCAAAAATATGTAACACGCTGTTGAGGATGCGATTATGTTGTTCCCATGAGGCTTCCGCTATCAGAATATCGTCCACATATAAGGTGATGTGACGTTTTAAGAACTCAGGTAATATGGAATTTAGCCCGCGAATGAATGCTGCCGAAGAAATGTTCAAACCAAAAGGAAGTTTCCGAAACTGATAACAAACGCCGAAACAAAGGAAAGCTGGGTACTTTCTACATTCTGGATGAAGTTCGATCTGATAAAAGCTGTATCTGAGATCAATGGAAGACAACACTTTTACACCATTAAAAATTTGAAGAAGTTCTTCTAACGTTTGCTGCCTATCTGTTTCAGGAATAATGATAGTATTCATTTGTCTCGAATCTAAGACAAGCTTGATCGATCCATTTTTCTTCTCAACAACATGTAATGGATTGTTGTATGAGTTTACTGCAGGCTCAACAATGCCCTCGTCAAGCATAGATTGTATTTCTGTTCTAACACAGTCCCTATAATGTGCTGGAATTACGTATGGTCTAACACAAAATTTAGTATGCTCACGAACACGAAATTGGTATTGAAATCCCTTGATTGTTCCTGTTTTGTGAGTAAAAACTGTGGAATGTGGTTGTAAAATCTCAAAAAGGTCCTGCCTATCAGTGTCATTACAATTCTCAATTGTTTGAATTTTATTCTGAATTAATTCATTAGTTTCAAATGTGCCGTCGATATAATCCCTGTCAGTACTTGCACAGTGATTGTTAGTGTCTAGTTCCGTAGAAAATTCCGAACTGTTGTCTAACATAAGGTAAAGCCGATTAATTTCATCGTCATGGTGTGAGAGCCAATCTTCAAATTTCAAAGCTATTGACTTCCCTTCCTTCTCTAAACTTATTTCAGCATTGTGAAAGTTTAAGATTGCTTTGTATTCATTCAAAAAGTCTACTCCCACTATAATTTCCGTCGACAATAATGGAACAATAAGAAAGTTCATAGAGAAGCTGTGGCTTTGACAAAAGAATTCTAAGTTGGTTTGTTGGCCTACATCTACACTTTTTCCAATGACTGCAACTTGTAATTTGATCTTGCGTAACGGAAGTGTGGGGCAATCGTTCGATTTGTTGCATTTGCTAAAAGCTGTTTCACTAATTACTGAAATGGGACTGCCTGGGTCAAGTACTGCCGTAAATTTTACGTCATTTACAGTAATGTGAATCACAGGATATGCAATGCTGTTATGTTTTACGTCGTGTTCCTGGAGTAAGATGTCCCTAATGTCTTCCACTTTTACGTAATTACTAACTATGGCAGCTGCATCGTCAGTTTCATAAGTAGGTTTTGTGGCTGCCAGCGGTATGAGTCATTGCCTATTGTGTCTTTGTTGGCGCCAGTCGTTAATGGGATTTGGAGACCTAACTTCTACAAATTCACCTTGTCGAGAGGGCCCTGCTCTGTTTGAATCCCGCCAGTTCTGCTGCAATTCAGGTCTGTTGTTACGATCATATCGTCAGTCGTCATGTCGGTAGATTCCATAGTTTCTTTCTTGTCGGTCACGTGGTAAAGAATATCTCCCTGAATCGTAACTGCGTGGTGGACCGTTGCGTCTTAAGTTATTCTGTCTCCCTTGATAATATTTATTTTGGTTCCCATATTGTCTGTTTCTCTGATTGTCTCTGTGATAGTCATTACCGCAGAGACGTGATCTCTCCCTGTAATTGTTACTACTCTGCCAACGGTTGTCATACGGGTGGTGTCTGTTTTGGTTACGATTTGTGTTGTGAGAATAGCCTTGTCGTGTCCAGTTATTATTTCTTTTATCGCGGAATTGCAACGGATGTGACCTGTAATTATTATGCTCCTGTTTTCGCGTTCCGCGATTGTCAGTGTCAATTTCTAATTCTTCTAAGAGTCCCTGTAAAACTTCACTGTCGTCTTTGCAACGCCCTGTCAAAATAATATTCCTTAAATGTTCCGGCAATTTCATTAAGCAAATGCGGATGAGTTCTGAGGGGCTGTATGGGTTTGACAGGTACTTATTCTTGTGCAACATGTCTTCAAAATATTTCACAAGACTGGAAAATTCAGATTGTTCGAAATGTTTCATCATTATGATGCTATGTTTTACTCGGTCTTGTGTAGCTTGAGACCAATATGCTGAGAGGAAGGCATGATAAAATTTTCATTCACTGTGACAATCGTGAATGACCGATCGCATTCTTACAGCTGGTTCATTCTCCAAGTAGCCACACGTAAATTCTAATCTGTGCTCTAATGACCAGTTGGGAGGAAAAAAATGAGCGAATTGATGGAGCCACGTTTGTGGATGAATGTCGTTGCCAGAATTCTTAAATGTTTTGAATTTACGTGCTGTAATGAAGAGCTTATAGTCGAAATCATCGTGTCGGCGAGTAGCATATCGGCCATTGCTACGTCGTGTCGACGGTTCCATCTCAAAATTCGGTGCACCTTGCCAATTTCCTTTATGATTTCAGAAATGCCCTGTGTTGTTATTTTGAGGCTTTTCCGTATTTCTAAGTTCCTCTTCCTGTGTTGGAGCGCGAGTGTCCTCTGAAATACGTAATTCTTGTATTACCTGTGTCAGCTGATCTTGAACTTCCCGGACTTCTCTTCGATGTTGCTTATTAATTTGATTCTGATTTTGTTTGAATTTCTTAATTTGTTCATAATCTGCTGTGTCAGTGATGGCTACAGGTCTTGTGTCATTCATACCATCATCTACCTTTGCAGATAAATTAGTGAACTCATCCGAAAGTTCGGCTACTTTCTCCGATAGTGAGCACATTTCCTCAGTGTGTTTTTCTGAACCAAGTTTCAAAGTGTCCATTTGTGTTGAAATCGAATCTACTGTGTCCTTTAAGTTTTCCTGAGTTCTTGCAAGTTGCGTAACCGAATCGGTGGAAGCAACTGAGTCCATTTTAGCTTGCAAGGTGTCGTGATTTTCACGAACAATAGTTCGCAGTTCTGCTTCGTGATTCTGTAATGCATTTTCATGCCGTGAAAAATAGGTTGCAAATGCTCACACATTTGTGTTTTTACGTCATTACAGATTTTTTGACATTTCTATTCAATGTTATGTAACTCAGTAGTTAAATCCTCACGTGTTTGTTCAAGTGTGGTGTCTAACTTCCAAAGATTTTGTTCCATTGTGTCTAACTGTTGCTGTTTTTGTCTCTGATTTTGTTCCATTTGTAAGTAGGCTGTTTAGGTTTTTTTATTGGTAACGCCGCCGCCACGTAGCGCTCTGTATGAAAATCACTGGCTGTGCCATGTGCAGTCTGTGGCTGGTTTGCATTGTTGTCTGCCATTGTAGTGTTGGGCACTTAGCTGTTAACCGCGTGTAGCGTTGTGCAGTTGGAGGTGAGCCGCCAGCAGTGGTGGATGTGGGGAGAGAGATGGAGGAGTTTTGAAATTTGTAAGGCTGGATGTCATGAACTGCTATATATATATTGTGACTATTAAGGTAAATACAGTGTTTGTTCTCTATTAAAATCTATCATTTGCTAACTACCCCTATCAGTAGTTAGTGCCTTCCGTAGTTTGAATCTTTTATTTAGCTGGCAGTAGTGGCGCTCGCTGTATTGCAGTAGTTCGAGTAACGAAGATTTTTGGTGAGGTAAGTGATTTGTGAAAGGAATAGGTTAATGTTAGTCAGGGCCATTCTTTTGTAGGGATTTTTCAAAGTCAGATTGCGTTGCGCTAAAAAAATACTGTGTGTCAGTTTAAGCACAATCATGTACAATTTTTCTAAGGGGACGATTCATATGTCGAACCTTAGCCGAGGTACCTCACTGGAATCTTCTGGTTTTTTTCTTGTAGTTTGTGTAGCCTTTGTTTATTGCTATCGCGTAATTGTAGAGAGAATTGCCTCTGTAGTTGCAGTGTTTCATTGTTGTACAGTAACACAGTTGTGGCATGCATGGAGATTTCCACCATGTATTTCGCAGTTGGGCTTGCAATTAACGAGATATTATTTTCAGTGCTATGTTAATGTGTTTTCTTATTTTTTCTCTTCAAATTGTTCTTTTCTGTGTTATCGTGTGAAATATTGTGACAATAATGGCATGTGAAAAACGTAATACTAGGCTCCAAAGTAAACTGAGAAATGACAGTGAAGACGAAAGCAGTGTGTTAGCGCCACCATGTAATGAATTAACTAATGTTCAAAGTAGTAATTTGGTAATTGTGTATAGGGAAATGGAGCGGGTTGCAAATAATAGTGTAGGCAGTGAAACAATTAGTGAACAGGAAAGCATTATCGATCGATCGGTCGGCAACACCTCGCCTCAGGATTCTGAAATGACAGGACACATTCTTGCAAATACTGTAGATTCAGATTTTGCGTCCTCACCGTTTTCTCAAATAAGTCAAGACACATTTTCTGTTTTTGAAATTGCGAATATTGCCGGTTCAAATGCATTGCCGAATAGCACTAAGGAACATGTTTCAGACACCAGTGCACTGTTATTACAATTAATGCAACAAATGGGACAAAAGCTTCAAAAGTTAGACACAGTGGAACAAAATCTTCAAAAGTTAGACACAATGGAACAAAATCAGAGACAAACACAGCAAAAGCTTCAAAAGTTAGACACAATGGAACAAAATCTTCAAAAGTTAGACAAAATGGAACAAAATCAGAGACAAAAACAGCAAAAGCTTCAAAAATTAGACACGATGGAACAAAATCTTCAAAAGTTAGACACCACGCTTGAAAAAACACGTGAAGATTTAACTAATGAGTTACATAACATTGAATCGAAATGTCAAAAAGTCTATAATGACGTAAAAACACAAATTTGTGAGCATTTTCAACCTATTTTTTCGTGGCATGAAAATGCATTACAGAATCACGAAGCAGCCATAAAAGAACTGCAAACTGTTTTTCATGAAAATCATGAGACCTTGCATGCTAAAATTGACTCAGTTGCATCTACCGATTCGGTTACACAACTTGCAGAATCTCAGGAAAACTTAAAGGACACAGTAGATACGATTTCAACACAAATAGACACTCTGAAACTTGGTTCAGAAAACCACACTGAGGAAATAATTTCGCTATCTGATAAAGTAGCCGAACTTTCAGATCAGTTTACTAACTTATCTACAAAGGTAGATGATGATCTGAATGACGCAAGACCTGTAGCCTTCACTGACACTGAAGAGTATGAACAAATTAGAAAATTCAAACAGAATCCAAATCAAATCAACACAAAGTACAAAAGAGAAATCCTGGAAGTACAAGATCAGTTGGCTCAAGTAATACAAGATTTACATATTTCAGAGGACACTCGCACTCCAGTATGGGAAGAGGGACATAGAAATATAGAACAACCACAAAATAATAACACAGGAAACTTCGGAAATGATGAAAGAAATTGGCAAGGTACACCGAATTTTGAGATGGAACCGCCGAAACGACGTAACAATGACCGACATGCGACTCGCCGACATTGTGATTTTGACTATAAGCTGTACATTACTACACTTAAATTCAAAACATTTAAGAATTCTGGCAACGACATTCATCCGCAAGCGTGGCTTCATCAATTCTCTCATTGTTTTCCTCCCAACTGGTCATTAGAGCACAGATCAGAATTTATGTGGTATGAACCAGCTGTAAGAATGCGATCGATCATTCACGATTGCCACAGTGAAGGAGAATTTTATCATGCCTTCCTCTCAGCATATTGGTCTCAAGCTACACAAGACCGAGTAAAACATGGCATCATAATGATGAAACATTTCGAACAATCTGAATTTTCCAGTCTTGTGAAATATTTTGAAGACATGTTGCACAAGAATCAGTACCTGTCAAACCCATACAGCCCCTCAGAACTCATCCGCATTTGCTTAATCAAATTACCGGAACATTTACGGCATATTATTTTGGCAGGACGTTTCAAAGACGACATTGAAACTTTTCAGGGACTGTTACAAGAATTAGAAATTGACACTTACAATCGCGGAACGCGAAAACAGGAGCATAATAATTACAGGTTACACCTGTCACAATTCCGCGATGACAGAAATAATACACGACATGGCTATTCGTACAACGTAAATCGTGACCAAAACAGACACCACCCATATGACAACTACTGGCAGAGTAATAGTTACAGAGAAAGATCGCATTTCCGTAGTAATGAATATAACAGAGAGAATCAGAGAAACGGACAATATAGCAACCAGAACTATTATTATCACGGGAGACAGAATAACGTCAGACGCAACGGTCCACCACGCAGTTAACGATTCAGGGAGAAATTCTCCACCACGTGACCGACAAACAAGAAACTATGTAAAATACCGACAAAACAACAGGCCTGAATTCCACCAGAACTGGCGAGCTTCAAATAGGGGAGGGCCTTCTTGTCAAGGTGAATTTGTAGAAGTTAGGTCTCCTAATCCCAATAACGGCGCGCGCCAACATAGAGACAGACAATGACTCGCACCGCAGGCAGCCACGTGCCCCGGCTGGCTCAGAGAAAAATAACATAGACGCTAACCTTGAGAAAAATTTGTGCTTTCTTTACCGATGTACCATGTACCCCATGGTAACTTCTTTGAAGCTGTAGCTCTGCATAGTAGGAAGACTAACGGCTTGCACCACATTTCACATGTAAAACCGTTTCTTGAAAGATAATCTGCTTTTTAACTTTGTCTTTGCGATAAAACTTTTCACTTCACGCTACTAATACAATTTGTCACACTGAGAAACTGTTAGCATGCAACAATGTTTTGTAGTTAACTATCCAGTCTAGAACCTAGGGAACATTTTTAAACAGAAAGTACGAATGCACTGTTATTGTGAACAGACGACACAGTGTTATTGTGTGTGTACATTCTTGCTTGTTAGTTGCACGATTACGTACCGACCATAAGGCTCACATACTTAGAACATTTACCAGTACTGCTAATGAGATTTTAATGCAACATTTTGGTTTAGTTGAAAAGACATTCTATATTTGAAGTACATTCTGTGAGATTAAAGATGACTTAGCATTGGTTTCTTTGATAGCTACACGATTATTTCACGACGCTACTAATGTGTGACACGATTTACATTGTGCTTTTGCAGTGTATCTGTTTTATATCTGCACAGTTTTTCTGAATTCTTCTGGAAAGGAAAACATGTTTTAGTAGTAACTTTGTGGTATAGCTACAATGAGACAGCCTTTTCTGTAGCACAACAATACGTTACAGTGCAGTACTTACTTCATCACGGCAAGAAGCGTAATAACTACGATATCTATACGCAAATCATTTCACTTTTGTTTATCATGAGTTAAATGCACTGACTTCTGCAGAACGTAGCTTTCGGAGGACGATAACTACGACACTTCCACAGAGTTTATCTTACAACAAGTCGCACAGTTTATGGCAACAGTACACGTATTTGAGTGATTAATTTTGTACTCAAAACATTTATTTTTAAAAATATTTGAAGTACAATGATACAAAGGTTTTTCGTGATACTTTTCATTCCATTGCTGTAATCTGTAACACCTGAGGATATAATTACATTAATACTCAGGGGGGTACACGCTTACTTTGTGTACCATGTGTTTGGAAAGCACAAGGAGCCCTATCTAATATGGTATTTGCTTATACAACTTTACACATCGGTACCATATTTCTCTAACACTGAATTACACAGCTATCTGATCACTTAACTGAGAGAGACAAACATTTATTTTACTACATCAGTGACAGATGTTTACGTAATTACACAGTTGAATAACTTCACGTTTATGAAACTGTATTTTGTCTGTACTTTGTGAACTGTTCATATTTTTTTCAGAACCATTGTGATACTATGAGAGCTTTGAATGACATATTTGGTATGAGATCATGATTTTTAAAGTACGTTTGAGGTAGATGACACTTTTGACATGAGCAGAGAATTTTTTTTAGATTTTTAAATTTTTGGAGGAAGCCACGACGATTTTGAGAGTTGACTGAGGTGTTATGATGTTATTATTACGATGACTATGTGTATTATGCTGTTGCGGTATGTTTATGATCAATAAGCTGATGGTATATGAGTTATTTGGTTATGCTACATATCTGTTATGATGAAATATTGAAGAAGTGTCGACGAATATGTATATGTGTAATAAGGCAAGGAATAATGAGTAGTGGTTAGGGACTCTGATTTGTGAAAAAGGATGTTGGAAACCGAGAATCGTACTTTAAGAGTCATGAAATGTGTGTATATGCGTGAATGTACCACTATGCCGGCGAAAATTTTTTGGACACTATTATATTTAAATAATTTTATTTCTACAGATTTGTAAAGCATATTCTTGACCTGTGAATTTTTTTTATATATGAGACTGCCACTGTAGCGGAAATATTTCGATAAGAAAGTTAAGTGACCACCTGCACGTAATGTGTCGTGGGCACCCAGGTGCGCGACAACCACCTGACAAAAGAAAGCCATTAGTGTGTGCCTGTCAGAGGCACAGGTGGAGAGAAAAAAAAAAGAGGTCATTATCCTCGCTATTGACATTCCTTTGTAGAAAGCATCGTAAATACGACACCCTCAAACTTGAAAACATTATTACACTGTAGAGTTCTTAATTTATGATATTTACTGAAATGAAATGATGAGAAACATTTTATATCTATTGTCTTTCTAGCTGAGAGATTGCTCATTTTGTTTAATATCCAGTTTCTATCTGCACTGCAGCATTGGTTAAAATAAAATTTAATAGATGTACTAATATCACTGTTTTCTGTCTACAGACCCAGTAAAGAACCATTCTATGATGTACTTTCTTGGAACAGAGAGTACAAATAGACATTTGCCTTCACAGGAATTGAAAAAATAATTTTTTTACGATTTGGTAATTTATCTGCTAGTGTATATTCTCGTGATGCATCACTCTAGTGTTAACATATGACATAGGTATTAAACATTTTTAGTGTATTATTTTTTCTGCTTCAGATTTGTCATGTTTAGCTATAAGTTATTACATTTATTGCTGCTTGCTTTGCTTACTTGCTGTTTGTATTAATTGTTTTGTGCTTCTGCATTGCCTCGTCCCTTAGTTAAGCACCTGAGCTCAGTAGATTTAAGTTAGCTTAAAATGTGGTAGGCTATATAAGCGAACGAGTTGCGATGAATTGGAAGAAATGTATTGAGAAGCTATAAGAAAATGGTTTGGCCAATAAAAGTATTTTGAAAGAGGATAAGAATAAAAATAAGTAGGCTTTAGGGACGACAGGTTTAGGTAGAATTTTCTTGGAAATAAATGATGAGGTAAGATAATAGAAAATAAATAATGAGCTAAGAAATATGTGAACATATAAATACGGAAAGCATGCTTGGAGAGAATTGTTTTGCTGGAAACAAATGTTGAAATAAGACGAAAGATCTATGGAATGAAGTTTTGGGTTGGACTGCAGTACCAAATGTTACACTGAAAACAAACTCTGTACATTCCTCCTGTGTTATTCTTCTATGTGTTTATGTACCCTTGTGTATTTGTCTTTTTCCTGTCTTTATGTGTTTAGCTAATAAGATTTATGTTTTAGAATTTTTCAAATACTATGTTATTTTCTTTGTAAATATAATTGGACATTATTTATTCTGTTTTGTTTTAATGCTCATGTGTGAAGTTGATGTTTCAAAAGTTATTCTGATCTTTTATGTATTTACTTATGTCATAATTCCTGTAACACTGATGTATACGTTTATTTCTATTCTTTTGTGAAGCCCGTTTTACTACAAATGTTATCTGTATTGTTATGTTCTTTAATGATCTATTTTGTGCCTTTGTAATTGTATTTTCATGTTGTAAATTTATAATTGTATAGACACCAGTTCTTCAAATTAAGTATCATTTCACTGCACACGTTTCTGTTGGTCATAGTATATGGACAGTATGTGAGAAGTAGGGACTGTTAGTGTTTGCACATGTGTTGATAATTCAGCAAAGGACTGGTTAACAGCATTGCTGGGTCTAAGGACAATTCCAAAAACTTTGTGCGTGCACAAGTGGTGGTTGATGGACTTGCTATATTCTCCGCAAGACTCTTCAAAGGTGATTGTGCACCTGCACAGTGGCAACAGATGGGTGGTGGCTATCTCTACCAGGACTACAATGGGTCTAATCTGTGTTGACCTACCTAGCAATACTCTTCAAAACTTCAACTGACTCTGCTGTGGGTTTGCTCTGTTGTGGCCCATTACCTGTCTGCATGCCAAGAGTCAGCACTGTCTTTCCGTTGGAAGGATAACACCACTACTTCAAGACTGCATGGAAATCCATTACTTCTGGGTGCATTTTCTTTTACTACTCAGACTTTCAGAAAAAACACTGCAATTTTACTTTGATGAATGATCAGGACTGTCTTTATGGACTGTGAGAAAATTTTAGCTTTTGACCAAGTTGCATCGATAAGTGTGTGCATTTCATTTCTTTATTATTGTAATTATGAAAAAAATTCAAATCTGTATTGGCAACTGCCCAAAACAATTAGTAACTTTTTTTGTGGGGAGCATGGGGCTATGTAAGTAGGCTGTTTAGGTTTTTTTTATTGGTAACGCCGCCGCCACGTAGCGCTCTGTATGAAAATCACTGGCTGTGCCATGTGCAGTCTGTGGCTGGTTTGCATTGTTGTCTGCCATTGTAGTGTTGGGCACTTAGCTGTTAACAGCGGGTAGCGTTGCGCAGTTGGAGGTGAGCCGCCAGCAGTGGTGGATGTGGGGAGAGAGATGGAGGAGTTTTGAAATTTGTAAGGCTGGATGTCATGAACTGCTATATATATCGTGACTATTAAGGTAAATACAGTGTTTGTTCTGTATTAAAATCTATCATTTGCTAACTATCCCTATCAGTAGTTAGTGCCTTCCGTAGTTTGAATCTTTTATTTAGCTGGCAGTAGTGGCGCTCGCTGTATTGCAGTAGTTCGAGTAACGAAGATTTTTGGTGAGGTAAGTGATTTGTGAAAGGTATGGGTTAATGTTAGTCAGGGCCATTCTTTCGTAGGGATTTTTAAAAGTCAGATTGCGTTCTGCTAAAAAAATACTGTGTGTCAGTTTAAGCACAATCATGTACAATTTTTCTAAGGGGACATTTCACATTGTGTCTAACATTTGAAGATTTTGTTCCACTGTCTCTAACTTTTGAAGATTTTGTTTCATTGTCTCTAACTTTTGAAGATTTTGTTCCATTGTGTCTAACTTTTGAAGCTTTTGTCCCATTTGTTGCATTAATTGTAATAACAATGCACTGGTGTCTGAAACATGTTCCTTAGTGCATTTGAACCGGCAATATTCGCATTTTGAAAATCAGAAAATGTGTCTTGATTTATTTGAGAAAACGGTGAGGACGCAAAATCTGAATCTACAGTATTTGCAAGATTGTGTCCTGTCATTTCGGAATCCTGAGGCGAGCTGTTGCCGAGCGATCGAACGATAATGCTTCCCTGTTCACTAATTGTTTCACTGCCTACGCCATTATTTGCAGGCCGCTCCATTTCCATATGCACAATTACCAAATTACTACTTTGAACATTAGTTAATTCATTCCGTGTTGGCACTAACACACTGCTTTCGTCTTCACCGTCATTTCTCAGTTTACTTTGAAGCCTAGTATTACGTTTTTCACACGCCATTATTGTCACAATATTTCACACTACAACACAGAAAACCACAATTTGAAGAGCAAAATAAGAGAACACATTAACGTAGCACTGAAAATAATATCTAGTTAATTGCAAGCGCAGCTGCGACATACTTGGTGCAAATCTACATGCATGCCACAACAGTTTTACTGTACAACAATGAAAAACTACAACTACAGAGGAAATTCTCTATATAATTATGCGCTAGCAATAGAAAAAGCTACACTAATTACACAAACTACAAGAAAAAAAATCAGAAGATTCCAGTGAGGTACCCTCGGCTAAGTGTCGACATATGAAACGTCCTCTTAGAACAATTTGTACAAGACTGTGCTTAAAATGACACACAATATTTTTAGCGCAACGCCATCTGACTTTCAAAAATCCCTACAAAAGAATGGCCTTGACTAACATTAACCTATACGTTTCACATATCACTTACCTCACAAAAATCTTGGTTACTTCAACTACTGCAATACAGCGAGCTCCACTACTGCCAGCTAAATAAAAGATTGAAACTACGGAAGGCACTAACTACTGATAGGTATAGTTAGCAAATGAAAGACTTTAATAGAGAACAAACAATGTATTTACCTTAATAGTCATAATATATATATCACTTCATGACACCCATTCTTACAAATTTCAAAACTCCGCCATCTCTCTCCCCACATCCACCATTGCTGGCGGCTCACCTCCAACTGCGCAACGCTACGCGCCGCTAGCAGCCAACTGCCCAACGCTACAATGGCGAGTATTACAACAATGCCAACCAGTCACTGATTGCACACACCACAGCCAGTGATTTTCATACGGAGCGCTACGTGGCGTTACCAATAAGAAAACCTAAACAGCCTACTTACAGTTTCTCTGGCGCTTCAGTATATAAGGATAGTCTTTCTGATCGTCGCTGCATGATGGACAGCTAATTTTACAGAATAATTCAACTCAGTAAATTGCTTCTGCACAAAGATAATCAACGTCAGCAAAAATTCAGGTCTTGCAGAACGCGTACCTCGGTTTTACACAACCAGAATAGATTCTTATGTTTAACTAAGTACCGAGTGCTTAATTACCCACAAGCTCTCGGCCGAGTATCCGTTGCCGACTGTCAAGTAGTGACCGTAGTGTGATTGTCGTTGCCTTCTTGATATATCCATGCCACCGCCTGTGACGTCACTGGTGCCCAGTCCTGCGCCACACGGGGAGACGATTTTGTTCTGAGCTCGCCACGCCCGCTTCAGCCTTCCAATACCAAGATCCCAAGCGGACGAAGTTGATCGCAATCTTGACATCTTACGCGCAGTGACCAACGTGCAGTGCAAGGAAGTTTCCCGGATACTTAGCAAGTCAGTAAGTCGGCGACCCAGTTGTGCCCGCGGTGGGCTATACGGGGTTTCCTTCTTACGGAGTTTTTGCAGGCCATAAAACGCAGTCTTTCAAAGAGATAACCCCGAGGAGGACACGGATAACGTTACGTATATGTCGTACTGTGGCTCAGTAGCAGGAAAATTGTTCCGGCTCCTAAAGAGGCATGATATCCATTCAGTCTTCGTGTCTCCAGTGAAAACGTTTTGAAAGGTGATGTAGGCCTCAGAATTCCAATGATATACGTAACACCCGGCGTGTGTGAACATTCTTATGACGCATAGACTGTGCACAGTACTGAACGTCTCCTACGGTTTCCTGAGAAATAGACAGTGGCAAAATATACTCTGGAAAATGGACAATTTATTGTATTCCACGAGACGTACATCGATTATTTCTTTCTTTCTCAAGTAACAACTTCACTTGGAAAGACCACAAAGATAATATTGTGGGGAAGGCGAGCCAAAGGTAGCGTTTCATTGGCAAGACACTTAGAAGATGCAACAAGTCCACTAAAGAGAAAGCTTACACTACACTCGTTCGTTCTCTGTTAGAATATTGCCGCGCGGTGTGGGATCCTTACCAGGTGGGATTGACGGAGGACATCGAAAGGGTGCAAAAAAGGGCATCTCGTTTTGTATTATCACGTAATAGGGGAGAGAGTGTGGCAGATAAGATTTGCAAGTTGGGATGGAAGTCATTAAAGCAAAGACGTTTTTCGTCGCGGCGAGATCTATTTACGAAATTTCAGTCACCAACTTTCACTTACGAATGCGAAAATGTTTTGTTGAGCCCAACCTACATAGGTAGCAATGATCATCAAAATAAAATAAGAGAAATCAGAGCTAGAACAGAAAGGTTTAGATGTTCGTTACTCCCGCGTGCTGTTCGGGAGTGTAATGGTAAAGAGATAGTATGATTGTGGTTCGATGAACCATCTACGAAGCACTTAAATGTGAATTGCAGAGTAATCATATAGATGTAGATGTAAAGACCTGCTGCCTATTATTATATGTCAGGGCGTACACTGTGTGATTTTACATGTTATATCATACAAATTCAGTCTTATTGCTAGTACATTTTTCGTTGAAAATTTTACAAAAGGATAAATTAAAAAAATTACCAACAAAAGAAGAATATGAATAGGAATATATATAATTTAGCAACAAGTTTAAGGAAAAAATATATATTCTTTGATAATAATAATAAATAAGATGCATAGTAGGTTATGGACGTATTTTAAATTGAAATAAAAGTGTTTTTAATGGAAGAAAGAAGAGATGTAAATCTGACTTAGATATGATGTGACAGTCTTTCCGTTATACCTTCTGCCTGTATGGTTACATCGGTTACATTTTGTCTTGACAGTGGTAAAATTTAATATGATGTGTTGATTAATTAGGTTAGAATCTGTTCCCAAACTTAAGGTAACAGTCGAGATTGGAGGTTGATATAAAATGTCATAGTCAGCGACATCAGATTGTGGGGGGGGGGGGGGGGGGGGTAGGGGCTCAACATCGAGTCAGTCACACCTGATGCAGCAAAAGAAGAAGAAATGTCACATCTTCCGATAGCGCCGCGCGGGATTATCCGAGCGGTCTAGGGCGTTGCAGTCATGGGCTGTGGGGCTGGTCGCGGCGGACGTTGACTTCTCTCTCGGGCATGGGTGTGTGTGTGTTTGTCCTTAGGATAATTTAGGTTAAGTAGTGTGTAAGCTTATGGGCTGATGACCTTAGCAGTTAAGTCCCGAGCCGGCCGGTGAGGCCGAGCGGTTCTAGGCGCTTCAGTCTGAAACCGCGCGATCGCTACGGTCGCAGGTTCGAATCCTGCCTCGGGCATGGATGTGTGTGATGTCCTTAGGTTAGTTAGGTTTAAGTAGTTCTAAGTTCTAGGGGACTGATGACCTCAGATGTTAACTCCCATAGTGCTCAGAGCCATTTTTGAGTTAAGTCCCGTAAGATTTCACACACATCTTTTTTTTCAGATAGTATTACATGCTATGTAATGGTATAGCAAACAGCTACACAGACAGGCTTTTTTCTGATTGACTCGATTTAATGTTGTAGAACCTTGGTTTACTTTTGCTATGTTCCTATATTTGTCTCGTATTCACTTTCTGTGTGTGATATAGTATCTGATTCGATGTTGTGCTTGTGTCTGTGTCGTATATGTGTACTGCTGATCTGTCGTATGTGGAGCCTGTCTTATTCCAGCGTATGTTTGTATACCGCATACATTGCTCGCGATACTTCGTCTGCAATGTTGTTTACAGAGTTCCAGTCACCTTTTCTGTCTATTAACAGTCCTACGTCTTGGTTTCCTAAACTTGAGTGTCCTAGGGCATTGCAGATGAGCACTATGTGTTCAGGTGTGCTATTCTCACCACAGGCACAAGTGTGAATCTGTTTTAGGCCAAACCTCTGGAGATGAACAGGATACTGGCCATGGGCCGTGAGAAAGTGCACTATCCCGCGTATTGGATTTATGTACTTAAAATTCATCCGTTCTCGTATACTGGGGACGAAGGAGTAGACTCGTCTTCCCTTATCAGTTGTGTCCCATTCTGCCTGCCATTTGTCAATTCTCCACTTCTTTAATTTCCGTTTGTCAGTTACGTATTGTCTAGTTATTTCTCTTATTTTGTAGCGTCTTCCCCTCTTCAGCTACTATGCAACTGCTCTGTATAGAATTGTGATGCCTATAGGGAAAACTCTCAGTACCAAGCACAGTGCCTCAATCGAGGTCGTATCGGATGCCCTCGAGATTCTGAGGAGAAGACTGCTCTGGCCGCGCCTCACAATGGTTTCATGGCTAACTAAGCATAAATGATTTGTCCAAGCACAAGCTGAAAAACAAGTTATTGACTCAAAGAGTGCTGTGTTACATGTCCTCATTGTCTGAGGGGCTAGTCTGTATCTTATAGTGTTCAGTCTTGCAAGTATATGCATCAGTTTAGTCTCAAAGTTAATTGTCAGTCCGGATGTTGGTAAAAGTGTGAATGGCATACATCGATTATCAAACGAGCGAACAGTTTTTGGGATATCATGAGAGGAACGAATCAGATAAGAGTTTCTGATAACTCCCTCAACAAAGACGGCGGTCTACAGATTATCCCAGATTGGGATCCGGTAATGAGGAACGTGATGCTGGCAACCGAAATATTACCTTGTATGGCGTTCGCCTGGGCATTAGTTACAACACAGCCGGTAGAGCGGCTGTAAAACACCAGCACCAGCAGCAATACGCCACAAACGCCACTTGACAACGCCTTGGGAGCACTCGGCCGAAACTTAGTGAATATTTAACTATTAGACGCTGCTGCATTATTGAAAAAATTTTATTAGTGTATACAGACGTGAATTCTCCAATGGTCGGAACAGAAAACGACGTTTATGTTCTGGTATATATATGCCAATGGAGATCTTGCAAAAACCTAATAATAATGTTTGCACCCATGTACCTGTATCCCACCCTACAGCCCGATTTCTTTATACCACTACCTTTTTGTGCAAGCAGCGTTCTCCTCATACAGTGGAGACAGATTCTTTCTTATTCACAAACCCTCCACAATAAACAGTAAATCGCGTAAGCAACATTGCTTGCTTTTCCATTAATTAGTCAACAGAAACTTGATGAATGATGTTGCTTGCAGTGCCAAATTATTTATCCCTCAGTAAGGGTGGTCACTCCTTTGCCTGAAATCTCCTGTGGTGCAGCTAAGCGCTCAGCTGATAATACTTCGTACAAACAAGGTCAGCTCTGTGAGCACTTCCGTTCGTGATAGAAGTGTTGGAGGCCTCATGCCAGTCTATGTACCTCGTCCTTATTGTCTCTACTCTAAATACAATAACATTCGCTGAGCATATTCGTGGTAGTAGAAGCCAAAAAAGTATAACGATACCAATTAAATGAGCGATCAATTCATTCGAATGTAAAATCTCGTCGACTAACTAGACTAAAAATCATTAGAAGTTTTAGTCTTACGTTAATACACGTATTAACATCACTTATTCAGTGGCTCATCAACCGTATTAGCGCCGAAATGGAAGTTGACATACTGAAAACCAAAATACCAAATTCTGTCTTTCATAATGATTTCGCGGCGACTACCGGTTATGCCGTTTCTCTTTTCAGTCATCGCATGAACGCCTAGAAGGAGGTTCTTGGGGCAAGTCATCGGGAAATACACAAGGTCCATTCACATTAATGTGACCGCCGGTTACGTTCGACATCGACGTGTAACAACCAGTCACAAACGGCAGGTGGCAGCACTAACAGGGGAGAATATTTGAAGCGCGTCGGAGGACGTGGAATATTCCCCTCTAATACCTCTTCCTAAGCGCTTCAGTCTGGAACTGCGCGGCCGCTACGGTCACAGGTTCGAATCCTGCCTCGGGTATGGGTGTGTGTGATGTCCGTAGGTTAGTTAGGTTTAAGTAGTTCTAATTCTAGGGGACTGATGACCGCAGATGTTAAGGCACATAGTCCGTGGAACCATTTTTTTTCTTCAATTCAAGAATAG
The DNA here is from genome assembly GCF_023897955.1 of Schistocerca gregaria. Classification (NCBI taxonomy): domain Eukaryota; kingdom Metazoa; phylum Arthropoda; class Insecta; order Orthoptera; family Acrididae; genus Schistocerca; species Schistocerca gregaria. Next base: position 7,103,212 of record NC_064924.1, on the reverse strand, counting down.
ATGATTTTCACTAAATGTACTACGGATTTGATAGCCCATAGGATGCTGATCCCTTTCTGCCAAAGTCATGACTATTAGGAATGATTACTGGATTGGAGTCCACATGCGGTACAAAAGCTGTGACTCATCGTCTATATAAAGCTATCTGCCAGCTCTCATCTTAGAGTATGCGGAGTGTTCGCAAATCCCCATCACAAACTTCCAGGTCTTGTAGAGGGGAGTGAGTACATAACACAATCAAGAGCCAAGGAAACAGGTACACCTGCCTAATATAGTGTAGAGCACCAACGAGAACGCAGAAGTGCCCCGACGTGGCATCGACTCAACTAATGTCTGAAGTAGTGCTGGAGGGACACCAGACATCCTGCAGGTCTTTCCATAAATCTGTAAATGCACGAGGCGATAGAGATATCTTCCGAACAGCACGTTGCATGGCATCCCAGATATGCTCAATAATGTTCATGTCTGGGAAGTTTGGTGGACAGAGGAAGTATTTAAACTCAGAAGAGTGTTCCTGGAGCCACTCTGTAGCAATTCTGGAAGTGTGGGGTGTCTCATTGTCCTGCTGGAACTGCCCAAGTCCGTCGGAATGCACAATGGACATGAATGGATGCAGGTGATGAGACAGGAGGCTTACGTATGTGTCACGTGTCAGAGTCGTGCATAGACATAACAGGGGTACATATCACTCCCACTGAACACGCCTCACAGCATTATAGAGCCTACACCAGCTTGAACAGACCCATGCTGACATGCAGGGTCCATGGATTCATGAGGTTGTCTCCATACCCGTACACTGCCATGCGCTCGATACAATTTGAAACGAGACTCGTCCGACCAGGCAACATATTTCTAGTTGGTGTTCGGCACAGGCGAAGCGTACAGCTTTGTGTCGTGCAGTCATCAACAGTACACGAATGGGTCTTCGGGTCCGAAAGCCCATATCGATGATGTTTCGTTGAAAGGTTCGCACGCCGACCTTTTTGATGGCCCAGCAGTGAAATCTGCAGCAATTTGAGGAAAGGGTGTACTTCTGTCACGTTGAACGATTCTCTACAGACGTCGTTGGTCCAATTCTGGCAAGATCTTCTTCCAGCCGCAGCGATGTCAGAGATTTGATGTGTTATAGGATTCCTCATATCCACTGATCTAACAACTGTGCCAGACACTAGTTGTCTTACACAGGCGTTGGCGACCACAATGCTGTATTCTGCCTGTTTACATATCTCTGTGTTTGAATACGCATCCCTATACCAGTTTCTTTTGCAGTTCAGTGTATTTTAAATAGGGATCCATGTCTGAAAAGGTACCGTTTCCGTGCTACAGCCGTTTCAAAACATTTATGCCAGGCAGCCATATAACAGTGTAGTAATGGTGGGGAGTGGTTACGTCGGATCGGCTGATGTTACTTGACGTCTATCCTACCTCTCTGACCTGCTTCGAACCTCATTCACATGTCTGTGAGCATTACAGAAGCATGGTTGTGTACGCGTTTGCAGAAGACACCGACATGACCCTAGTGTATGGCGAATCTCACAGTAATGTAGGTGCCGCTTGTCTCTTGTATCATAAACATTCTCCACAAAGTCATACTCCATCACATTCCCTTCACGTCACATTTACGCAACGGCTTCGAGGAAGGAAACTTTTACTGTCAGCAAGTGTGACTGTGGCGTTTCAAGGAGAATCCGCATACCCGAACTGGAAGATGCCGTACCGGACCACTTTGAAGAGAACGCGTCAACGAGTACACGAGCAATTTCTTTGCTTACTAAAGAAAAGAATAAGTGGAACTGGAAATGCCGTGTGGCTAGGGTCTCCTGTCGGGTATACCGCTCGCCTGGTGCAAGTCTTTCGAGTTGGCGCCACTTCGATGACTTTCGTGTCGATGGGGATGAAAGGATGATGATAAGAACTACACAACACCCAGTCCCTGAGCGGAGGCAGTCTCTGACCCAGCCGGAAATCGAACCTGGGCCGTCAGGTTAACATTCCGTCGCGCTGACCACGCAGCTACCAGGGGAGGACAATAGAACAAGTGATGTATTATGTCACGCTTCATAAGCGACTTGTAAAAGTGGTCGTGTTAGCAACACGTTTTTAGGTGGTTGTAGGACGATGGGTTCCAGTTCCAAATATTTTGTACTCGCTCCCCTCTACAAGTTCTAGTAGTTTGTAACGGGAATTTCCGAACACCCTACACAGGCGCAGTACAAGATGCTACGCCTCAGCAGCACTGTGTATATGTAAGTTCAGAAACTGGCCACTTTGAGTCAGCAGATTCAGTTTCTTACTTCTGAGGATAAAACCGCTAGTCTGATTCATGGAAGACTGAAGAAGGTATACGGTGATGCTGCGGTGGACGTCGTCAACGTTAGAGTATGGGTTCGTCGCTGTATAAAAGCTGAAGGACAAACACAGTTGGTTGGCACGATAAGGAGCGGCCGGCCAGCGACTGCAGAGACTTCACTCAACTTCCAGTGTGCCAGTCAAATCAGTCGTGACGACCGTTCTGTAGTGGTATGCGAATTGTGCAGCTAGTTGTCCATGGGTGAAGGCAGTGCGACGCTCATTATTGGAAACTTGGGCTGCTCAATAGTTCGTGCACGTTAATGTAGACAGCCTAGATTAGAGAGGCAAGGGGAAAATTGCGTCAAACCTTGGAACGCTTTATTGCTGAGGGGGGAGTAGCTTTTGGTGAAAATTATGAGTGTAAATGAAACTTGGGTTCAGGTTTTTGAACTAGAGTCCAAGAGTCAGTCGGTGGAATAAGACCCAACAATATCGCTAACAAGGAAGAAACTGTGTCTTCTGTTGGGAAGGTTATGGTGCCAGCTTTTTGGCATGCAGATGGTGTGATTATGGCTAATTTTTTGGAGACTGGATGCGCAGTAAACTCCATTTAATACGTGAAAACACTCAATAAATTGAAAGCATGCCGTTAGCGAGTTCGCCCATCAAAAGTTACGGTTGATGTTCTTCCATTGCACAACAATTGAAGACTGTACACCAGTCACTTCACCACCGGAGAAACTACAAAATCTGGTTTGGAAGTCTTGCCCCATCCACCACACATCCCTGACTTTGCGTGAAAAGATTTCCATCTGAGCCGTTCAATCAAAGAAATTCGTCAGGGGTATTACTTTGAATAATAGAGCTCTTGAAGTCATTGGCTGAGGAAGCAAGCCTATGATTTTTAAAACACATGAAGAGAAGCAGAGGCCTCTCCTACCTATAACAGCGGGGTCTAAATAGATAGGTAGGTATATAGACAAATAGATAGATAGAAAGAGAGAGAGAGAGAGAGAGAGAGAGAGAGAGAGAGAGACAGACAGACAGACAGAGGGAGAGAGGGAGAGAGATAAACTTTCCCAACACTCCTACCAAGCCATAAGTTAGACCCAACTGCCCCTTTGCGTGTACAACCGACCGACATCAAGTTATGAAATTCGATGGAATGAAATTTTGATACAGTTCAAATTATGTAATTTTTAGTAGAATGGCGTAGAAGTAATGCTTACTGAGATTGACCATAATCAGATAAATTCACGTGGCAGGGTTTAATGTTATAGAGTTGTAAATTTGGTATCGTGTGTAGTTCGATGTAAAAATGTGATGTAAAAATGTTCTCTAAAGTTAGATTCAATGATTTTTAAAGGAAATGTAAATTCTGAACTAAATAACAGAAGAGCAAACTAGATAGACCACTACGGAGGTATAAGATAGAATACAAACAGTCAGCACTGTATTATGCACAGACATTTATTACGATGTCCCAGATTTTAGAAAAACGTAAGTCATTTAACAAGGATACAGTGATAATAGAATGGACAGCTTAGAGGCTAAACACAACTTAAAGTTCATCCGCTCAAACCCTTTTGCCAATAGTGTGTATCGCCACCGGACACTAAGTCAGTGCCGAGATTAGCGATGTAGCGCATTGTGCCTTAGGCAGACACCAGGAACACGACACTCGGATAGCTACGTACGGCCGTTCTATGATTGTTGGTTGGTTAATTCGATGGAGGGGGCTAAACAGCGAGATCATCAGTTCTATCGGATTAGGCAAGGGAATCGGCCATGCTCTTTCGAAGGAACTATCTCGGCATCTGCCTGGAGCGATTTACGGAAATAACGGATAACCTAGATCAGAATTTCAAGACGCGGAATTGAATAGTCGTCCTTCCAACTGCGAGTCCAGTGTGTTAACCACGGTGCCACAGCCCGCTTGCGGATTTTTTTTTGAGCAAATCGCATTTTAGGTTCGGGAGAATGATTTGTGCACTGCCCCTGTTCTAAATGCGTGTGGCGAGTTGGGTATTAAATGCTACCACTTCTGGCGAGCTAAAAAGTTTATATTAGTCAAACAATTTGTTGTAGAAAAGTAATTTATAGATAATGGAATTTTGTAGAGATTTAGATTCTGCGATGTGCCAAGTAATGATGAGAGCAGTAAAATTTGTATGATTTATGAACAAATTGATTGTGTGGAATCATAGACATTTTTTTCAGTACATACAGTTACTTGAAAGAGTGAACTTTTAAGTTTTCGTCATTAACTCTTCTTTCACTTCGAAGTATTGAGTAGGAATGTACTTTTGAGCCACTACGAGCTACAATGAGGACATATGGACAATTAGTAACAAATTTAGGGCTAAATTCTGGCCGGCCGCGGTGGTCTCGCGGTTCTAGGCGCGTAGTCCGGAACCGTGTGACTGCTACGGTCGCAGGTTCGAATCCTGCCTCGGGCACGGATGTGTGTGATATCCTTAGGTTAGGTAGCTTTAAGTAGTTCTAAGTTCTAGGGGACTGATGACTACAGCTGTTAAGTCCCATAGTGCTCAGACCCATTTGAAGCTTTTTTTTTTTTTTTTTTTTTTTTTTTTTTTTTTTTTTTTTGCTAAATTCTGGTCGCTCATACAAGTCCGCACATTAAAATAAGTTTTGCATCACCTCGGTTCCGAGAGTTCCGGAACCTGTACAGAAAATTGGAATAGAGATCAACATAAACATTACTTCCGCTCTTTTTATCGCTCATGAAAATCACACATTACATGTTGGACCACGATACAGCAAGACCTATGGAGGTGGTGGTCCAGATTTCTGTACACACTGATATCTCTAATACACAGTAGCACGTGCTCTTGCATTGATGCATGCGTATATTCGTTTTGGCATACTATACACAACTTCATCAAGGCACTGTTGGTCCGGATTGTCCCACACCTCAACGGCGATTCGGCGTAGATTCCTCAGAGTGGTTTGTGGGTCACGTCGTCCATAGACAGCCCTTTTCAATCCATCAGGCATATGCTGGCCACTTTAGAAGGTCATCTACAAGACGTGGACGATTTGTGCGCGAATTGTCGTCCATGAAGACGAATGCCTCGCCAGTATGCTGCCAATATGGTTGAACTATCCGTGGGAGGATGGCATTCACGCATCGTACAGTCATTTCGGTGCCTTCCATGACCACCGTCGGCGTACGTCTGCCTCACATAATGCCACCCCAAAGCAACAGGGAACCGCCACCTCTCTGCAATCGCTGGACGGTGTGTCTAAGGCGTTCAGCCTGACTGGGTTGCCTCCAAACACGTTTCCGACGATTGTATGGTTGAAGACATATGCGACACTCATCGGTGAAGAGGACTTGATGCCAATCCTGACCGGTCCATTAAGTTCAGCCTGACTGGATTGCCTCCAAGCACGTCTCCGACGATTGTATGGTTGAAGACATATGGGACACTCATCGGTGAAGAGGACTTGATGCCAATCCTGAGCGGTCCATTAAGTAAGTTGTTGGGCGCATCTGTACTGCGCTACATGATTTCGTGATTGCAAAGATGGACCTCGCCATGGACATTGGGAGTGAAGTTCCGCATCATGCAGCCTATTTCGCATACGACGTCCTGTGGCTGCACGAAAAGCATTATTCAACATGGTGGAGTTGCTGTCAGGGTTCCTCCGAGCCATTATCCGTAGGTAGTTCATTCATTGCAGTAATAGCCCTTGGGTGGCCTGAGCGAGCAATCTCATCGACAGTTTCTCCATTTCAGAACAACATCGCTTTGGTTCACTCCGACACTCCTGGACACTTTCCTTGTTGAGAACCCTTCCTGACACAAAGTAGCAATGCTGACGCGATCGAACCATGGTACTGACCGTCTAGGCATGGCTGAACTACAGACAATACGAGCCGTGTACCTTCTTCCTAGTGGAATGACTGGAACTGATCGGCTGTCAGACCCCCTACGTCTAATAGGCACTGCTCATGCACGGTTGTTTACATCTTTGGGCGAGTTTAGTGACATCTCTGAAGAGTCAAAGGGACTGTGTCTGTGATACAATACCAATAGTCAACGTCTATCTTGAGGAGTTCTGGGAACCGCGGTAATGCAATACTTTTTTCGATGTGTGTATATAACGGAAATTAGTAGATAGTTAGGTTCTGCACTGTGCCAAGTAATGACGAGAGTAGTAAAATTTACGCAATTTATGAACATTTTGTGTGTGTGGAAAAACAGATTTTTAGTACATACAGTTACTTGACACAGTGAGCTTAGAATTTCTCGCCATTAATTCCTCATTCTCCTCCGAGTATTGAGTAGGAATCAATATTTTAGCCACGACGAGCTATAATGGGGCATATGGACTGTGAGTAACACATTTAGGACTAATTTCTTGTCGCTCTTATAAGTAATTTACAGGTCCCTGTGGCCTTGTTGAACTTCCCTTTAGGGAAGTGACGCAACAGTGAGAATTGAAATCGGCCGTCCCACTCACAGGTATACAGGTTCTTGTTTAAACTTGGAAAAAATTATGTAAAAATATGGTGATGATGACGAAAATTGACAAAACAATCGCGAATGTTGTGTCCTGCTGCGCTAGGTTTCTCGGTTGAAGATCCATGGTGCAGTCAGCCTGATATAAATGGTACGACAGATTCTCGATTGGGTTTATATCCAGGTAGTGCCTCGGCTACTGCCGGCTGCGGTGGCCTAGCGGTTCTAGGCGCCTCAGTCGAGAACGATGCGGCTGCTACAGTCGCAGGTTTGAATCCTGCCTCGGGCATGGATGTGTGTGATGTCCTTAGGTTAGTTAGGTTTAAGTAGTTCTAAGTTCTAGGGGACTGATTACCTCAGATGTTAAGTCCCATGGCGCTCAGAGCCATTTGAACAACGTCAGGGGAGTGCGGCAAACTCATCCTAATGCTCTACGAATCACATATGTACACATAAAGCTGTTTCACACATTGTATTGTGCTGCCGGTGGATGCCATCGTGCCTAAGAAAAACAAACCGCTTGTAGCGCCTGACGTGGTCAGATGGATGCTTGTTTTGATCCACTGTGCTTTCCAGAATGACGATGCCACCTAGGAAATGCCATGCATTCATTCTCTTGCAGGGTGTTTGCTTTCAAACGTGTCACACTGTAGACGCAAACGGCGATCTGTTAGATGGCGGGCAAAACGTGATTCTTGTGAAAAGGCCCTGCCACCTCCCAGTAGACATTCACCTGCGGTACTTGCTCGCAAATTCCAGCCTTCATCGCCAATGAACAGCAGTGAGCATTGGTGAATGAACCAGTCATCAGGTGCCGGGGCTCGTGCAAAGCAACGTTCGCTGAACAGTCGTAGAGGAGACATTGTTGGTGGCCCCTTGGTTCATCTGAGCTCTCATTTGCTCAATAGTTGCACATCTGTTTGCATGTATCGTCAGTCGTTGTTAACCCCTGTTATCTGCGACCCGTGGTATACCAGGTACACCACAGTTGCCTCGGCGCCATTTTGGATACCGCCATTTTGCTGTGGTCAGTAAGCTTTAAGCAGATCGTAATAAGAACTGTTTACAGACTCTGTCGTTTCAGAGATGTTACCAGTCTCGGCCCGAAAGCCAATGACGATGCCCTTTTGGACGTCAGGTAAATCGCTCTGTTTCCGCAATACGGAAACGACTTACTATTTTCCGCGTCACACGAACACGATTGATACAGAGTCTTCAGTTTAATTGAAGACATTCAAATGTCTCAAAAACGACACATTAGACAAAAAAAATTATAGTTAAATTTCTTAGTCTCAGGGGAGAACATACTATGATACCATACTCTACCCCCCACAACACTCTATGTGTGGTGGTAGGAAAAGTGTGGGGGGCAGCTTTGAAATGTCAAATGGGAACCACCATTTCTATTGCAAGCATCCTGCGAAAAAAGTACGTTAGTTTCATCTGAAACATTTTTTCGCTTCTCAACAGGTATCTGCGTGATTGGAAAAGTGACTCCTCCTCCCGAACAAGCCACTAAGGCCCAACGGTACCGACCAGTCGTCGTGTCATCCTCAACCCATAGCGTCACTGGATGCGGATATGGAGGGGCATGTGGTCCGCACACCGCTCTACCGGTCGTACATCAGTTTCCGAGACTGGAGCCGCTACTTCTCAATCAAGTAGCTCCTCAGTTTCTCTCACAAGGGCTGAGTGCACTCGTCGGCCAACATCGCTCGGTAGACTGGATGGTCACCCATCCAAGTGCTAGCCCAGCCCGACAGCGCTTAGCTTCGGTGATCTGACGGGAACCAGTGTTGTCATTGCAGCAAGGCCATTGGTTAATTGGAAAAATGAATCTGGATAAAAAATGTTATGTTTCAAAATTCTATTCAATAACACTTGAATGAATCCCCCACTTCCACGGCGCGAAAGTACACTCCTGGAAATTGAAACAAGAACACCGTGAATTCATTCTCCCAGGAAGGGGAAACTTTATTGACACATTCCTGGGGTCAGATACATCACATGATCACACTGACAGAACCACAGGCACATAGACACAGGCAACAGAGCATGCACAATGTCGGCACTAGTACAGTGTATAGCCACCTTTCGCAGCAATGCAGGCTGCTATTCTCCCATGGAGACGATCGTAGAGATGCTGGATGTAGTCCTGTGGAACGGCTTGCCATGCCATATCCACCTGGCGCCTCAGTTGGACCAGCGTTCGTGTTGGACGTGCAGACCGCGTGAGACGACGCTTCATCCAGTCCCAAACATGCTCAATGGGGGACAGATCCGGAGATCTTGCTGGCCAGGGTAGTTGACTTACACCTTCTAGAGCACGTTGGGTGGCACGGGATACATGAGGACGTGCATTGTCCTGTTGGAACTGCAAGTTCCCTTGCCGGTCTAGGAATGGTAGAACGATGGGTTCGATGACGGTTTGGATGTACCGTGCACTATTCAGTGTTCCCTCGACGATCACCAGAGATGTACGGCCAGTGTAGGATATCGCTCCCCACACCATGATGCCGGGTGTTGGCCCTGTGTGCCTCGGTCGTATGCAGTCCTGATTGTGGCGCTCACCTGCACGGCGCCAAACACGCATACGAGTACGACCATCATTGGCACCAAGGCAGAAGCGACTCTCATCGCTGAAGACGACACGTCTCCATTCGTCCCTCCATTCACGCCTGTCGCGACACCACTGGAGGCGGGCTGCACGATGTTGGGGCGTGAGCGGAAGACGGCCTAACGGTGTGCGGGAACGTAGCCCAGCTTCATGGAGACGGTTGCGAATGGTCCTCGCCGATACTCCAGGAGCAACAGTGTCCCTAATTTGCTGGGAAGTGGCGGTGCAGTCCCCTACGGCACTGCGTAGGATCCTATGGTCTTGGCGTGCATCCGTGCGTCGCTGCGGTCCGGTCCCAGGTCGACGGGCACGTGCACCTTCCGCCGACCACTGGCGACAACATCGATGTACTGTGGAGACCTCACGCCCCACGTGTTGAGCAATTCGGCGGTACGTCCACCCGGCCTCCCGCATGCCCACTATACGCTCTCGCTCAAAGTCCGTCAACTGCACATACGGTTCACGTCCACGCTGTCGCGGCATGCTACCAGTGTTAAAGACTGCGATGGAGCTCCGTATGCCACGGCAAACTGGCTGACACTGACGGCGGCGGTGCACAAATGCTGCGCAGCTAGCACCATTCGACGGCCAACACCGCAGTTCCTGGTGTGTCCGCTGTGCCGTGCGTGTGATCATTGCTTGTACAGCCCTCTCGCAGTGTCCGGAGCAAGTATGGTGGGTCTGACACACCGGTGTCAATGTGTTCTTTTTTCCATTTCCAGGAGTGTATAACACGCAATTATTCCACAAGTTTTAATGCGACTGCACTGCTTGTGGTGGTGAGTCGATTGGCCACACGCTCACAGTGGTGCGTCGGGCAGTCCCGTTTTCGTTTTGACGGAGGGTTGGGGTTGGGTTGGGTTGTTTGGGGAAGGAGACTAGACAGCGAGGTCATCGGTCTCATCGCATTAGGGAAGGATGGGGAAGGAAGCCGGCCGTGCCCTTTCAGAGGAACCATCAGGGCATTTGCCTGGAGGGATTTAGGGAAATCACGGAAAACCTAAATCAGGATGGCCGGACGCGGGATTGAGCCGTCGTCCTCCCGAATGCGAGTGTAGTGTCTAACCACTCTGTCACCTCGCTCGGTTTTGACGGAGGAATACAACGTTGAGACTGGAGTTTCCCATTACAAGTTATGCAATAATTGCCTGTCCTACCCTCGAAGCGTGAAGGTGAGCGGTTTAATTCAAGTGTCATTGAAGAGGATTTTGAAGCATGCGAGTTTCTACCCATTTGGATTTTTCCAATTACAATTTCAGATAACATTAATGTATTTTTGTCCTTAGACTCCGAATCATCAATAAAAAGGGGGCATTCCGTTTAGGATCTCCTAGTTGTGTCCCCCTCCTGACACGGTGTCGGGTGGAAAGTCGAGTTAACAAACACTTGTCATACATAAACCGTTTGGATCTGAGGTGTAATTCTCGAGATATATCAATGCCTTCAGATAAACTGAGCACCATATATACTCTCCACAGCTGTTGCTAACGCCTGCCGTCTGCGAGTGTTAATCGCCGTTGACGTCGAACATAGCCGGTGGTCACATTAATGTGACTGGAACGTGTATCTTTGCTCCTTTATGCAGGAGGTTTTGGGCAGCGAAAGAGCGAAGAGTCCTTTTCAGAGCAATAAGAGACAGGGAGCGTTTCCGTATACAAGGAAAGCAAACAGGTTGCAAGTTGATGAAAGAGATTCACGTTAACATGCTTGCCGTTATTCATACACGGGTGAACCGTAACGTAAAGACCAGACTTTAGCATCCGTCTGTAATCCAGATTCCCCGCCTAGCCTGAGTATTTATAAGGTGAACACGGCAGAGATACTTAGGCTTCATACGCTGAAGCGCCAAAGAACCTGATATAAGTATGTGTACTGTAAACAGGCAGAATACGGCGCTGCGGTCGGCAACGCCTATATAAGACAAGTTTCGCTTGTTAGATCGGTTACTTCTGCTACACGGGCATGTTATCAAGATGTCAGTGAGATTGAACGTCGCGTTATAGTCCGCGCACGAGTGATGAGAGGCAGCATCTCCGAGGTAGCAATCAAATGGGGAATTTCCCATACGACCATTTTACGAGTGTACCGTGAATATTGGAATCCGGTAACAACATAAAATCTCCGACATCGTTGCCACCGGAAAAAGATTTTGCAAGAACGGAACCAAAGACGACTGAAAAGAATCGTTCATCGTGACAGAAGTGCCACCATTCCGCAAATTGCAGCAGAATTCAATGCTGGGCTATCAACAAGCGTCTGCGTGCTATTCATTCAACGTAACTATAACGCGACGTTCAATCTCTCTGACATCTCCATACGGGCTTTGGAGGCCGAAGTTCCACTGGTGTACGCTTGATGACTGCACGACACAAAGCTTTACGTCTCGCCTGGGACCGTCAACACCGAATTTGAACTGTTGATGACTGGAAATATGTTGCTTAGTCGAAGGAGTCTCGTTTCAAATTGCATCGAGTGGATGGACGTGTACGAGTATGGAGACATACTCATGAATCCATGGACCCTGGATACCAGCAGGGGACTGTTCAAACTGGTGGAGGATTGTTAATGGTGTGGGACGTGTGCTGTTGGAGTGATATGGGACCCTTCATACGTCTAGATAGGACTATGGCAGGTAACACGTACGTAAGCATCCTGTCTGATCACCTCCATCCATTCATGTCCATTGTGGATTCCGACAGACTTCGGCAATTCCACCAGGGCAATGCGACAACCCACACGTGCAGAATTGCTACATAGCGGCTGCAGGAGCATTGTTCACAGTTTAAACACTTCCGCTGGCCGCCAAACTCCCTAGACATGAACATTATTGAGCACATCCTGGATGTCTTGCAACGTGCAATTCAAAGGAAATCTCCACACCCTCTTACGGATTTATGGACAGCCCTTCAGGATGCATGGTGTCAGCTCCCTCCAGCACTACTTCAGACATTTGTCGAGTCCAGGGCACGTCGTGTTGCGGTACTTTCGCGTGCTCACGGGGACCCCGAAAGATGTTAGGCAGGTGTACCAGTTTCTTTGGCTCTTCAACGTATATTGGTGCGTTAAGAGACCGTCAGAAACCTGAAAGGACGAATTCTGAGAGTTCGCCCACACATGGAGCACTCTCTCCTTGTGCATGAGAGTGGCACAGCATACCCGAGTGCTGGACATCTGCAACAGTCCGATGTCTTGGGTTCACTGTGATCGACCATCCTCCACACAATCCGGACTTGGCACTGTTCGATTTTAATCTGTTTCCAAAACTTCAGAACAGTTTCGAGAATTTCACTTTCATAGGGAGAAATCTGCTCAAGCAGAAGTGAGTCTCAGATTCCGCCAACGAATTCAAACATTCGCTGTGACTCTGTCAACAAATTGGTCTCTCGTTGGGAGAAATGGGTTCGTCGTGAGGGTGACTATGTTGAGAAATAAACATGCAGACACGAAGAATAAAGATGTAGAACGTTACAAGAGTTCGTTTATTAACAATTTTCACATAAAAATTCGGATGCGTCACTGTTGAGCACGCCCTCGCATATACGCCATACGTACAAGAAAGAAATGGGCCATGTGCGATCAGGTCGCTCTCTGAAGATTCCGTCCATACTTAATTACATATTTAGACAGTTCATCCATTCTGGTAATCGAGAATTCCGACGATTTTTGCCTGCTATCGAACTTGACACTGACAAGATATCGGTCCCAGGATGTTTTCAATTTTAAATCTGAAGCCGGAAAACAAATGACAAAAAATACTTATATGTACGATGCAATCACATATTAAGAACTTCCTGATTTTTTTCACTTGCGTTATAAAATATTTTTCTTGTAAAATTTCATTGTTATGTTCAACATAAAATGCTGTATAAGTTTTAATGAGTGAGATTGCAAGTATCAAAATATGTGATATGCATGGCCGTATTTTTTGATTTCATTGACTTAGAAGCTTAATATTTTTACACCACCAGGGGACCATAGACGTTGGTACATGATATAAATTTCAACTTCATACCTCTACCCTTTCTTGAGAAGAAAACGTCTTAACAAACGGACGGTCAGAGACAGTTGAATAACAAATGACTAAAATTATTTTATATGATATAGTCATAATAAATGATTTAAGAACTAGATTTTAAAATGTAAGACATTTCCAGGCGGAGAGGTGGACTCTAGCTACAGTTTATTTGGTATAAACGGTAGATTAAAACTGAAGAAATAGCAAAAAGGTAGGAATTTAAGGAGGTGGGACGTCGATAAACTGAAAGAACCAGAGGTTTTAGAGAGTTTCAGAGGGAGCGTTAGGGAACTTTGTCAAGAACAGGGGAAAGGAATACTACAGAAGAAGAATTAGCAGCTTTAAGAGATGAAGTAATGAAAGCAGTAGAGGTTCAAATATGTTAAAAATACGTGGGCTAGCGGCAATCCTTGGGTAACACAAAAGATACTGAATTTAATTAATGAAAGGAGAAAATATAAAAAGGCAGTAACTGAAGCAGGCGAAAGGGAACAGAAACGTCTAATTTGAAAATGACAGGAAGTGAAAAATGCTTAAGCAGAAACGGCTAGAGGACAAATGTAATGATTTAGATGCATATATCACTAGAGGAAAGATGGATGCACCTTTGGAGAAAAGAGAACCCCCTGTATGAATATCCAGAGCTCAGATCTAAAACGAGTCCTAAGCAAAGAAGGGAAAGCAGGAAGATGGAAGAAGTGCATACAGTGTCTATATAAGGGATATGTGCTTAAGGTCAATATTATGGAAACGGAAGAGGACGTAGACGAAGATAAGATGGGAAATATGATACTGTGAGAAGAATTTTACAGAGCATTGAAATACCTAAATTGAAACAAGGCCCTACAGTAGACAACATTCTGTTAAAGCTAACGATAGCCTTGGGAGAGACAGCAATGATAACACTCTTCCATCTAGTGCGCAAGATGTACGAGACAGGCAAAATGCCCTCATACTTCAAGAAGAATATGATATTTCCAAGGAAAGCATGTGCTGATATGGGTGAAAATTACCGAACTATCAGTTTAGTGATATTAACGCGAATTATTTACAGAACGGAAAAACTAGTAGAAGCCGACTTTGGGGAAGATCAGTTTGGATTTCGGAGAAATGTAGAGACACGCGAGGAAATACTGACCCTACGACTTCACGTAGAACATAGGTTAATTAAAGGCAAACCAACGTTGATAGCACTTATAGATTTAGAGAAAGATTTTTACAATGTTGACTGGTATACTCTCTTTCAAATTCTAAAGGTGGCACAGGTAAAATACAGGGAGCGAAACTTGTTCAGAAACCAGACGGGAACAAGAAGAGACGAGTGGCAGGAAAGGGAAGTGGTGGTTAAGCATGAGTGAGACGGGGTTGTAGCCTATCCCCGATGTCATTTAAACTGTATATTGAGGAAGCAGTAAAGGAAATCAAAGAAAAATTGAAAAATTTGGAGCAAGAATTAAATTCCGGGGAGAAGAAAAAAAACTTTGTCCGTTGTCGTTGACATTGTACTTCTGTCACAGACAGCAAAAGACTTAGAAGAACAGTTTATCGGAATGAACAGTGTCTTGAAAGGAGAACACAGGATGAACATCAACAAAAGCAAAATGGGGATAATGGGATTTAGTCAATGTTCAAATGTGTGTGAAATCTTATTGGACTTAACTGGTAAGGTCATAAGTCCCTAAGCTTACACACTACTTAACCTAAATTACCCTAAGGACAAAGACACACACCCATGCCCGAGGGAGGACTCGAACCTCCGCCGGGACCAGCCGCACAGTCCATGACTGCAGCGCCCAGACAGCTCGGCTAATCCCGCGCGGCTTGGATTTAGTCCAACTAAATTAGGTTACTCTGAGGGAATTAGATTAAGAAATGCGACACAGTAGTAGCCGATTTTTGATATTTGGGCAGCCAAGTAATTGACGATGGTCGAAGTAGAGAGGATATAAGACGTAGACTGGCAGCCGCAAAAAAGCGTTTCTGAAGAAGAGAAGTTTGTTAACATCGAGTACCGATTTAATGTCAGGAAATATTTTCTGAAAGTATCTGTGTATGGAAGTGATGGACAATAAACAGTTCAGACGAGAATAGAAGTTTTTTAATTGTAGTGCTACAGAAGAATACGGAAGATTAGATGGGTCGATCACATTGAAACTGAACTTGCTGTACCGTTCCACATTTTTCTGATTAAATTTCCGGTACAAGAGAATTAATAGCGGGAGTGGTTTTACTCGCCAGAAATAAATCAGTGGGTAACAAGCAGGATGGAATGGATCAAACGGCATTTGTTTATTTATTTATTTTATTTCGTGTGTGCTAAGTTTCCTGCATCCTTTCCCTTGAGCGACCTTTGCTGTATAAATTAGAAATTATGTGAAGTAGCAGAAAGCTTTAGTCAGGAGTTGTAGCAGTGCATGAGTAGAGTGGTACTGTGGTAGGGTAGTACCAACCCATAAACGCGAACAAATTTGGCAAAGACAAAGTGTGCAAGTCAAGTCAGAGAGGTCGCGAAGGCACGGGTATAGGCTCTGTCGTGTTGGCGAACCACCCCCTGCACCCCTGCTTTTGGCCGTGCAACGGTTAGGCGATGTGGCCCGCAGGACGCTGGTTCCTGGGTAGCGGCGCTGTGCAGACGGTGAAGACTTAGCTCTCGACTTTATGGAAATATTATCACAGGTATTAGAATGTTTCAAATCTGATAGTTACTAAGGCCCAGATGTTGAAATCAAGTGTGACATTTCCACGAAACCCCAATGCTAACTATTTGATTTGCTTATAATGAAGTGCGTTACAAAAAACATATGGGTTAAACTCTTGTATCTATGGAAAATTTCGGATTTTAATATCTATTGATGGGATAGAGTCACGCAAAATTTTCCCACCATATGATAGTAAATGTTCTTGCGTCCCCAGCTCAGTAACATGGCGTTGATTCGGAACGCAGGATTAAACCAAAATTGGCAGTCACAGTCAAGTTGACCACTCGCTACCCCTCTTCGGCTCACGTTTTAAAGGAATTTGAAATAATTAGGCAGATACTCTTCCACCCTGACCGAGTTCACTTGTAGCGTCTTTTGCTGAAATTGCTCTGCGTGACCTGTAGTAATTAAATGTATAACTGTGTGCCTGCATAAAATTCCACTAAAGCCAGGTCTGCACTCCCCTCTCCCTTTCCACAATTACCTGGTGAAAATAAACCCTGTTGTGTAGAGAGATCATTTTTCAGGATGTATAATATGACAGCCCCTGGTATTCCATAAGAATGTGCAATAACTATTCAAATCGATTAACGGCTGATTGTTCAGATGCCATAGGTAGTCAATAAATATCAATTAATCTACATCCTCTCTTTATTATTTCCTCCCTTTATCATTAACAACATAAAGAATAGGAGGATCATAAAATATCCAAACTTGCCTAACAAAATTGAAAATAGGATTGATAAAATATCCATTAGAGATGGCAGACAAACCCCCACAAATTAGTCCCTACCTCAGTCGCATTCTGGGTCGACAAATAAAATAAATAAAAGCTATATGCTCCCTATTAAGACCTGCATAGGTGCCTTCTGTAGTGGTCCCAAAAAGTGTGTTATCTGTTGCATTCAAATTTTTACCGCTAGGTTAAACCCACCCGCTAGAAATTATTAATACCTCAGCAGTAACTCGCAGGGGCGTGTAACTTCGTGGAGCACACGAATTTGTTAAACAAGTACACCAGAGGGTAACTTGCAGAAGCTGTAGGACTCGTTAAGCAACCGTAAACATCCCACCATCCTGCCTGGTCGAATTTTACCAGTACCACCGGTAGGAGGGTTACTTTTCAACGTAACTAATGAGATGGATATTGGTTTCGGTAGTTACCCGAAGATGAAGAGACTTGCACAGCTTCGGGTAGCGTGGAGAACTGCATCAAATCAGTCTTCGGATTGAAGACTGCAACAACAACAAGAAAATTATAAATTAACACTTTCGGTTTCTTCCCTTTAGTTGTACTATTGTGCCTTCCTTCTTGCCAAACGTCACGATTTTAGTCTAATGGGAAGCTATGTTCTGCTTTTGATGAGTGAATTTGGTACTATCAACATACGTGACATAGACGGCCGTATCTACTAATCCATTGACTTTGAAGTCTAGATTTTTACATCACCAAGGGATTATGAGCCTTAATATGTGATATAAATTTCAACTTGATACGTAAACCAGTTCCCTAGAAAAATGGGACTCAACTGGTGGGTAGACAGACAGTCGGACAACAAATGATGAAGAAATGTTTCTTTTCTTCGTGTGATATAATTACAAATATACAGTTTTCGGAATTTTTTCATTTACTTATACTGTGAAACGTTACTTTCTGCCGAATTTTCTAATTAGAGACTAACGGAAAATACCTTACACATTTTGATGTGTGAGGTTGCGAGTGTCAAAATGTGACATAGATAGTTGTATGTTGTGATTACATTGGTATAGAAGTTTACATTTATTGCAACGTCAAGAGACTGAATCGTTGACATGAGACATTAATTTCCAGTTGATCTGTCTAGTCGTTCTTAAGTAAAGGAGGTTTAATAGAAGGATCGATAGACAGTCGAATAAGAAATGACAATTTCTTTTTTCGTATCAGATAATAAGAAATTTGCAGTTTCCGGATTTCTTCCTTTACTAAGACTGTGAATCCTTGTTTCATGCCAGATTTCATGATTGTAGGCCAAGTACACTATAGGTTTTGATGAGTGGGTGTGACATAGAGACGTGGAATGCATTGGATTAGAAGCTTACATTTACTACACAGTTAAGGGACTTTATAGCTTAGTAGGAGATTTACGTTTGAACTTTGTACTTCTACGGGGTCTTTACAAATGGACGGACACATAGACTGACACGCAAATAACGTCAAAAACATTTTTTCGTGTGATATAAGTACAAATTGACACTTTTCGGTTTTTTCCTTTCGTGTAACTGTGAAAGCCTGTTTCTTGCCAAATTTTCTGATTCTAGAGTAATGGAAGTACACTATAGCTTTGATGAGTTTTCGAGTGTCAAAATATGCGACACAATTAGCCGTATCTCTTGATTGCATCAAATTATAAGGTTCAATCCTTTGCACTGCTAGGGGACCCTACTCCCCAGTATGTCTACTTGTTACTGAGAAAAAGATTTTCAACTTCCAGACGGACAGACAAACACATGGGGCAACATAGCAATCTATAGGGGTTTAGTTTTTGCCGATTGAGGCACGGAACCCTAAAAATGGAGTTCCCTTAATATAGATTTCGGTTAGGGTAGAAGAATTCTAAGCTAGGCGTCGCGATCGACTTTGCTTTGAAAATTTGTTACAAAATTTTATCACAGCGTTGAGGTAATTTTCATTTTCCGCCGTGGACTAATAGACTACTGGGCATTAAAATTGCTACATCACGAAGATGACGTGCTATAGACGTGAAATTTAACCGACAGGAAGAAGATGCTGGGATATGCAAATGGTTAGCTTTTCAGAGCATTCACACAAGATGGGCGCCGGTGGCGAAACCTACAACGTGCTGCACGAGGGAAGTTTCCAATCTATTTCTCATACACAAGCAGCAGATGACCGGCGTTGCCTGGTGAAACGTTGTTGTGATGCCTCGTGTAAGGAGGAGAGATGCGTACCATCACATTTACGACTTTTATAAAGGTCGGATTGTAGCCTATCGCTATTGCGGTTTACCGTATCGCGACATTGCTGCCCGCGTTGGTCGAGATCCAGTGACTGTTAGCAGAATATGGAGTCCGTGGGTTCAGGAGGGTAATACGGAAAGCCGTGCTGGATCGCAATGGCCTCATATCACTAGCAGTCGAGATGAAAGGCTTCTTATCCGCATGGCTGTAACAGATCGTAGAGCCACGTCTCGATCCCTGAGTCAACAGATGGGGACGTTTGCAAGACAACAAGCATCTGCACGAACAGTTGGATGACGTTTGCAGCAGCATGGACTATCAGCTCGGAGACCATAGTTGCGATTACCCTTGACGCTGCATCACAGACAAGAGCGCCGGCGATGGTGTACTCGACGACGAACCTGGGTGTACGGATGGCAAAACGTCATTTTTTCGGATGAATGCAGGTTCTGTTTACAACATCATGATGGTCGCATCCGTGTTTGGCGCCATCGCGCTAAACGTACATTGGAAGCGTGTATGCCGGCCGGAGTGGCCGAGCGGTTCTATTCGCTGTAGTCTGGAACCGCGCGACCGCTACGGTCACAGGTTCGAATCCTGCCTTGGGCATGGATGTGTGTGATGTCCTTAGGTTAGTTAGGTTTAAGTAGTTCTAAGTTCTAGGGGACTGATGACCTCAGAAGTTAAGTCCTATAGTGCTCAGAGCCATTTGAACCCATTTGAAGCGTGTATTCGTCATCGTCATACTGTCGTATCATCCAGCGTGTTGGTATAGGGTAGCATTGGTTACACGTTTCAGTTACCTCTTGTTCGCAATGACGGCACTTTGAACAGTGGACGTTACATTTCAGATGTGTTACGACCCATGGCTCTACTCTCCATTCGATTCCTGCGAAACCCTACATTTCAGCAGGATAATGCACGTCCGCATGTTGCAGGTCCTGTACGGCCCTTCCTGGATACAGATAATGTTCGACTGCTGCCCTGGCCAGCACATTCTCCAGATCTCTCACCAACTGAAAACGTCTGGTCAATGTTGGCCGAGCAACTATCTCGTCACAATACGCCAGTCACTACTCTTGATGAACTGTGGTATCGTGTTGAAGCTGCATCGGCAGCTGTACCTGCACACGCCATCCAAGCTCTATGTGACTCAATGCCCAGGCTTATCAAGGCCGTTATTACGGCCAGAGGTGGTTGTTCTGGGTACTGATTTCTCAGGTTTTATGCACCCAAATTGCGTGAAAATGTAATGACATGTCAGTTCTAGTATAATATATTTGTCCATTTCTTCTTGGTGTAGCAATATTAATGGCCAGTAGTGTAAGTGGGATGTGACGCGTTCACACTGCTGTGGCTAAGAGGAAAGCACCAGTAGTCTCCAGAAGTGTGACGTGTGAGTGAGCCGTTCACTCTGAGTAAAAGTGCTCCACCAGGGAGCACCTGCTCCTCCCACGGCCCCCGGCGGCCGTAAACTCGCGACAGCAGCAGCAGCAGCAGGAGGCGGCGCGCAGAAGCCCGGCCTCCCGCAGCCTGCCGCCCCCACCGCCCCCACCCCTGCCGTTTATACTTGCCGGTCCGCGCACCTTGTTTACGACTGTGAATAAAGAGGCTGTCCGTTCCCTCCGCAGCGGTCTCAGGCTGGCAGCGCCCCTCGCGGGTCAAGTTGCGTCCGAGACGCTCTGCAGCCGGGCGGGTAATAGCTGCCTGGCCGGCTGCCTGCCCCCCGCAGACCAGGGCTAATTACTCACGCAGCAGCCTCGCTGCAGGGATTGCGAAACAGCTCGTTTCCAGCGGCAGGCAGTTCTTTTGTGGCGAGCGCACAATGACGCACCGCCGCTGTAATTGCTACCGCAGCACTCGCGGCAAAAGTTGACGAGCGGGGCAAATTAAATATTCAGCAAAGCAGCTCGTCGCGCGACGGGCCTGCAAAGGAAGCGTCGCCCCTCTGAAGGGCTGGCTGGGCGGCGTCTGCTGCTCAACATTACAGCGCTCGCCATTCATACCCCACGACACCTGTCACCGTACCGCCGCTCTGTGGCTCGCGCCTTCAGAAACGGAATTCATGCTGCAGCATGCGTACCACATATCTTTCAACACGCACACAAACAGGATTCTCCGGTACTTATAACTCGGGTACAGTTGGCGATAAAAAGGTGCGGTCAAGTAGTTTGGATAGTCCGTGGGCTAGCAACCATTTCTACACCCAACAGGACCTGGTCCGAGCACCGGGCTCACAACCCGAACCACACGCCACTGTTAAACATTAATGAAGGACTGGGGCCCTTACTTCGATTGCACATAATTCATAAAGATCAACCCAACACACTTATTTCAATTACATAAATGAAGTTACATTCGAATCTGTCTGACATTAAACAGAAATAATAAAAAAAAACAATTTCAATACTAGCTGATTTAGTGCGTGAAGCGCGAGTTAAGCCAATAACCAGGCAAACTAAATTTGAATCTATCTGACATTAAACAGGAATAAAAACAAAACAATTTTTTTTTGTTTAAATTACACTATTAAGGAATTCCAAATATTTCCCTTTTCTAGGCGGAGGCTGAGCCAGAAACACAGAATGCCATAAAAACACAGGTTTGCTATGAAATCTTACAGGATACCCGGAAGCAGTAACAGAAAAGGGGTCAGCACCCACAAATATCATAGGCGAAGCGTCAGGCTGGGAGCGCATCTTACGAGAACTTGTTCACACTATGCTCACCACACACTGTAGACACTCCGGCCGAATGTCCGCTTGCGGTGGCTGCCAGAAGGACGAAGCAACCGACACGCCCACGCCGTGCTGCTCACACAGGCACCTCAATTTGTACAAACATCCAGACCAACACCAACTCCGGACTCCCCTCTCACTGCGAGGCTTGGAGCAGTTTATATGAAATGCCCCAAACCGACTGCCTCTCGCTGTCCCGCGCGCCCCAGCCGAAAACCCAAAGATGTTCATGCCCGGGGACGCGCCAGAGATAAGCCGATCGCTGATGATGGACCAGCGATCAGGCTCAGGACCTTCTTAGTGTCACTATGCTGCGGCAGATATGTCAATTACACATTTCGCCTGCTTAGGCAAATGAAGAAAATAGGTTCGTTCTTCCCGCAATTGATGTGGTCTCCGGCGGGCTAGATAAGACTTACGGAGGCATCATCAGTTCATGATCGCTTCCTCGAAAACCCAACAAAAAGGGTTTCTTGCTATATATTCGCCGGCATCAGAGAACCAAAATACAGCCCAGGATTTCAAGCTGGCTATGCACAGAAATGGCTGTAATTTTTACGATGTCGGACAAACTTGGAAGTTCTTTTCCCATTCTTCTCCGTTACCGATATACCGTGGTTCGAAATTACCCTACTTGAACTCCTAAAATCCTATGTGAGGTGAAAACGTAGTTTATAAAGTGACGTAGCCCGGGGGAAAGATGCTATAAATGGTCTCCGTTTTCAAAAAATGGTGCAAATGGCTCTGATCACTATGCGACTTAATTTCTGAGGTCATCAGTCACCTAGAACTGAGAACTAATTAAACCTAACTAACCTAAGGACAGACACACATCAAAGCCCGAGGCAGGATTCGAACCTGCGACCGTAGCGGTCGCTCTGCTCCAGACTGCGGCGCCTACAACAGCACGGCCACTCCGGCCGGCTCTCCGTTATCATCTGGGATACGTATATTATCGTTCTGAAGCACATGCAATTTTATTAATTTATTTATCTGCTCGTAAAATCCGGTCTGAGGTGTAAAATCAGTTGTGAGTTATTTCAATTTCGCATAAGTAGTAAATTTACTATCCAATACACCTCTTTTCATATGAGTTACATAGCCTGCTCCTGGCAAAAAAAAAAGGGCGGATTAATTATAGCATCACACCGCATATGCTCCTCCAACTGAAAAGTGAGGTGGCAGCTGCTTCATTCTACCTTCTTCAGTACCATTAAAAACTTTCCCAAAAAATTTGGCATGCTAACATATTCGCGCATTTTTATGCTGAGGTAGAAGGAGGCAGTGGCCGTGGGAAAGAAACGAAAAAGAAATAAGTACTGGAAGATAGTAGACAGTGTTTGTGTTATCAAAAGAGCGAGGGGGACAAAAGCAATACGAGAGAAAGGGAGGGACACAGTGACAGGGGAACATACTTGAACGGGACAGTACTACGAAAGTAGCAAAGGAGAAAGTACACGGGCGGAAGGAATAACGAGAGATTGGAAGTAGGTGAGAGACAGTGATAATGAGAAGCAGAGTATATGACAGTGACAGTGAAGAAGAGAGAAATAGTGACAGTGAGAAGAGACAGCAGCAGTGGGAAGGAAGAAAAGAGCTCAAGAGGGAAAGAACACTTTAGCTGTAAGTCAGAACGAAGGAGACAGTCACAGAGAGACACATAGAGATAATGACAATGAGTGGGTTAGTTTTTTTGTTTTTGTTTTGTTTTAGGACGCAAAAACCAACTAGAGTGATAAAACCCCATGTCAAAACGGTGAAACACGAAAAAGAGAGGTGTTAAAAACGACTACACGTCAACCACAATGGACGGAAGAGAAGACAGCTAAAACAAGAACGTGGAGAAAGATGTGTAAAAGACGCCACAGAGAAACGGAGGTCCAGAACTAGAAAATTAAATGGCCTCCGCCATATTGCTACGACGGATAAAAAGTAAAACGCCGTCGACAATCCACCCGTCGTTGGCTAAAGCGACCGATAAATCAGATGGCAAACACAAACGGGAACGTAACGGGTTAAAAAAATGGGCCTTCAGTCAGGGAATGGTGGACAGTTAAAATTTGGACACAATGCGCCAGTGGAGCGCCACTTAACAAATGGAGATGGCTAAATGCAGTGCCAAATACGCAACCTACTTAAAATGACCTCCTTGCGGGTGAGGGCGGAGAGGAGGTCGTCCAAGCCGCTGGTAGAAGCTTAATAACCTGGAGCTTGTTGCCACGAAAGGAGGACCAGTGGCGATGCCAGAGTGACACCACCTGCTGACATGACAGATGGCAACACAGATCATGAGACGGGATGTAAGAATTAGTGGGGAGAGGTACGAAGACTGCAGCCTTGGCAGCAGACTTACATGACGAGGAACTTACATAGACATCACAGTGGCTCCATCAGGAGCGAGCAAGTGACAGTTTACCTGGACCGTTTGCACTAAGTGATGGGTGAGTCAGTGAGAAAGGGCAACTGGGAATCGATAGGTACGAGCGATTTGGAATGATGGACTAATGGGTGTGATTGAGTTACAGTTAGGGGAGGTTGTGGGAGTTTTAGGTGACTCGCACGCTACAAAAAGAGCGAATATAATATTTAAAGGTGCTGAAGACGGTAGAATGATATGGTTTGTATCCCAGTTTTCAGTCAGAGTGTTTTCAATAAACATAAACATATTCGCATTTTTTGCGCTTCGGTAAGAGCCTTTTTCCGCTGGTTCGGCTACAAGTGTTACTGCGCTAGTACTGACAAGCTATGAGACAGTCTCTTTCACAGAAGACCAACTGCGACCCATTTTATTATTAAGCAGTCTTTTAACTGTGTGGTGTGATCTTCGGTCCCGAAACACATTCACTGCAGGTCTCATTATCGCGACGTGGCTGACATACTACGCAGCACAAATAAGAAACAAAAGTGTACTTCATACTTTAAAGTATTTTAACTACACTAAATACAGGAATAGTGCCGAATGACATATTATATAATTTTTACATATTAACCTGTTCTACGCCAGTAAGCAATCCTGAAGAATTTTATTACGGAACACATAAACAAAAACCACCTTCTTGGACTGTTGCTCTTACTTTCGTGGGAGATAACAGTCATGTTGTTGTTGTTGTCGTCTTCAGTATTGAGACTGGTTTGATGCAGCTCTCCATGCTACTCTATCCTGTGCAAGCTTCTTCATCTCCCAGTACTTACTGCAACCTACATCCTTCTAAATCTGCATAGTGTATTCATCTCTTGGCCTCCCTCTACGATTTTTCCCCTCTACGCTGCCCTCCAGTGCTAAATTTGTGATCCCTTGATGCCTCAGAACATGTCCTACCAACCGATCCCTTCTTCTTGTCAAGTTGCTACAAACTCATCTTCTCCCCAATTCTATTCAATACCTCCTCATTAGTTATGTGATCTACCCATCTAATCTTCAGCATTCTTCTGCAGCATCACATTTCGAAAGCTTCATTCTCTTCTTGTCCAAACTATTTATCGTCCATTTTTCACTTCCATACATGGCTACACTCCATACAAATACTTTCAGAAACGACTTCCTGACACTTGAACCTATACTCGATGTTAAAAAATTTCTCTTCTTCAGAAATGCTTTCCTTGCCACTGCCAGTCTACATTTTATATCCTCTCTCCTTCGACCATCATCAGTTATTTTGCTCCACAAATAGCAAAACTCCTTTACTACTTTAAGCGTATCATTTCCTAATCTAATTCTCTCAGCATCACCCGACTCAATTTGACTACATTCCATTATCCTCGTTTTGCTTTTGTTGATGTTCATCTTATATCCTCCTTTCAAGACACTGTCCATACCGTTCAGCTGCTCTTCCAGGTCCTTGCTGTCTCTGACAGAATTACAATGTCATCGGCGAACCTCAAAGTTTTTATTTCTTCTCCCTCGATTTTAATACGTACTCCAAATTTTTCTTTTGTTTCGTTTAGTGCTTCCTCAATATACAGATTGAAAAATATGGGGAGAGGCTACAACACTGTCTCACTCCCTTCCCAACCTCTGCTTCCCTTTCATGCCCCTCGACTCTTATAACCGCCATCTGGTTTCTCTACAAATCGTAAATAGCCTTTCGCTCCCTGTATTTTACCCCTGCCACTTTTAGAATTTGAAAGAGAGTATTCCAGTCAACATTGTCAAAAGCTTTCTCTAAGTCCACAAATGCCAGAAATGTAGGTTTTTTTTCCTTAATCTTTCTTCTAAGATAAGTCGTAAAGTCAGTATTGCCTCACGTGTTCCAATATTTCTACGGAATCCAAACTGATCTTCCATGAGTTCGGCTTCTACCAGTTTTTCCATTCGTCTGTAAATAATTCTCGTTAGCATTTTGGAGCTGTGACTTCTTAAACTTATAGTTCGGTAATTTTCAAATCTATCAACACCTGCTTTCTTTGGGATTGGAGTTATTATATTCTTCTTGAAGTCTGAGGGTATTTCGCCTGTCTCGTACATCTTGCTCACCAGATGGTAGAGTTTTGTCAGGACTTGCTCTCCCAAGGCCGTCAGTAGTTCTAATGGAATGTTGTCTACACCCGTGGCCTTGTTTCGACTCAGGTCTTTCAGTGCTCTCTCAAACTCTTCACGCTGTATCGTATCTCCCATTTCATCTTCATCTACATCCTCTTCCATTTCCATAATATTGTCCTCAAGTACATCGCCCTCGTATAGACCCTCTATATACTCCAACCACCTTTCTGCTTTCCCTTCTTTGCTTAGAACTGGGATTCCATCTGAGCTCTTGATGGTAATGCAAGTTGTTCTCTTATCTCCAAAGGTCTCTTTAATTTTCCTGTAGGCAGTATCTATCTTACCCCTAGTGACATAAGACTCTACATCCTTACATTTGTGCTCTAGCCATGCCAGCTTAGCCATTTTGCACTTCCTGTCCATCTCATTTTTGAGACGTTTGTATTCCTTTTTGCCTGCTTCATTTACTGCATTTTTATATTTTCTCCTTTCATCAATTAAATTCAATATTTCGTCTGTTACCCAAGGATTTCTACTAGCCCTCGTCTTTTTACCTACTTTATCCTCTGCTGCCTTCACTACTTCATCCCTCAAAGCTATCCATTCTTCTTCTACTGTATTTCACTCCCCCATTCCAGTCAATTGTTCCCTTATGCTCTCCCTGAAACTCTGTACAACCTCTGGCTCTTTCAGTTTATCCAGGTCCGATCTCCTTAAATTCCCACATTTTTGCAGTTTCATCAGTTTTAATCTACAGTTCATAACCAATAGATTGTGGTCAGAGTCCACATCTGCCCCTGGAAATGTCATACAATTTAGAATCTGGTTCCTAAATCTCTGTTCTACCGTTATATAATCCATCTGATACCTTTTAGTATCTCCAGGATTCTTCCATTTATACAACCTTCTTTTATGGTTCTTGAACCAATTGTTAGCTGTGATTAAGTTATGCTCTTTGCAAAATTCTACCAGACGGCTTCCTCTTTCATTACTTAGCCCCAATCCATATTCACCTACTATGTTTCCTTCTCTCCCTTTTCCTACTGTCGAATTCCAGTCACCCATGACTATTAAATTTTCGTCTCCTTTCACTACCTGAATAATTTCTTTTATCTTATCATACATTTCTTCAATTTCTTCGTCTTTTGCAGAGCTAGTTGGCATATAAACTTGTACTACTGTAGTAGGCATGGGCTTCGTGTCTATATTGGCCACAATAATGCGTCCAGTATGCTGTTTGTAGTAGCTTACCCGCACTCCTATTTTTTTGTTCATTATTAAACCTACTCCTGCATTACCCCTATCTGATTTTGCATTTATAACCCCGTATTCGCCTGACCAAAAGACTTGTTCCTCCTGCCAGCGAACTTCACTGATTCCTACTATATCTAACTTTGACCTATCCATTTCCATTTTTAAATTTTCTAAACTACCTGCTTGAATAAGGGATCTGACATTCCACGCTCCGATCCGTAGAACGCCAGTTTTCTTTCTCCTGATAACGACGTCCTCTTGAGTAGTCCCCGCCCGGAGATCCGAATGGGGCACTATTTTACCTCAGGAATATTTTACCCAAGAGGACGCCATCATCATTTAACCATACAGTAAAGCTGCATGCCCTCGGGAAAAACTACGGCTGTAGTTACCCCTTGCTTTCAGACGTACGCAGTACCACAACAGAAAGGCCGTTTCGGTTAATGTTACAAGGCCAGATCAGTCAATCATCCAGACTGTTGCCCCTGCAACTACTGAAAAGGCTGCTGCTCCTCTTCAGGAACCACACGTTTGTCTGGCCTCTCACAGATAACCCTCCGTTGTGGTTGCACCTACGGTACGGCTGTCTGTATTGTTGAGGCACGCAAGCCTCCCCACCAACGGCAAGGTCCATGGTTCATGGCGGAGGCTGCCATGTAGAATTTTTTTAAATAAATTTCCGTCTTTAAACTATTAATTATTCATTTGTTTGACGCAATCACGATTTCGGCTTAGGCATTCTCAAGAGCATGTTGAACTGAAAATTAATAAAGCTCACATATCATACAGTGCAGGGATCACGAACAACAAGTTATTACGTATCTGGAAACTTTACTTAAAATCACTGAGGCGGCAAGAAGCTCGGATAGGCATGCGTGTTCGAATATAGAGATATAAACGGGCAGAATATGGTGCTGCGGTCGGCAACGCTTATGTAAGGCAACAGGAGTAGCGCAGTTGTTATGTCGGTTACTGCTGCTGCAATTGCAGGTTATCAAGATTTAAGTGAGTTAGAACGTGGTGTTACAGCCGGCCCACGAGCGATGGGACATAGCATCTCCGAAATAGGGATGAAGTGATGATTTTCCCATACGACCATTGCACGGGTGTACGGAATCCGGTGAGACATCAAATCGCCGACATCGCTGCGGCCGGAAAAAGATCCTGCGAGATCGGGACCACCGACTACTGAATAGAATCATTCAGCATGACGGAAGACCAACTTTTCCGCAAATTGCTGCAGGTTTCAGTGCTATGCCATCCACAAGTGTGGGCGTGCGAACCATTCAACGAAACATCATCGATATGGGCTTTCGGAGCCAAAGGCCCGCTCGTCTACCCTTGATGACTGCACGACACAAAGCCTTACCCTCCCCTGGGTCCGTCCACACTGGCATTGGACTGTTGATGACTGGAAACATGTACCCTGGCCATACGAATGTCGTTTCAAATTGTATCGAGCGTATGAACATGTACAGGTATGAAGTTAGTCTCATGAATACTTGGACCCTCCTTGCCAGCAGGGGACGGTTCAGGCTGGTGGAGGCTTGTTAATGGTGTGGTCCGTGTGCAGTTGGATGATATTGGACGCCTGAAAAGTCTAAAAACGACTCTGCCAGGTGACACGTACGTAAGCATCCTGTCTGATCACCTAAACCCATTCATGTCCACTGTGCATTCCAACGGGCTTAGGCAATTCCAGCAGGACAATGGGACATTCCACAGGTCCATATTTCTACAGAGTGGCTTCAGAAACACTCTTCTTAGTTTAACCATTTCCGCTGGCCACCAAACTCCTCAGACATGAACATTATTTAGCATATCTTGGATGCATTGCATCGTGGTGTTTAGAAGAGATCAGCACCCCTCGTACTCTTAGGGATTTATGGACAGTCCTGCAGAATTTATGGTGACAGTTACCTCCAGCACCACTTCAGACATTAGTCGAGTACATGCCACGTCATGTTGCGACACTTCTGCTTGCTCGTGGTGGCCTTACACGATATTAGGCAGGTGTACCGGTTTCTTTGTTTAATCAGTGTATATTTGATTTTTCTGTGATATGTCATGGTCGGAAAAATATATTTGTGTTCTTGTAGACCAATAGCCATATTACAGCGTATGAGTACATATCGAAGATACGTGATATGGCTGACGTTGTCGACAGCGGAAAACCATTAACAAGCAGTATGGCGTATTTAACAGCCAATATATTCCTGTGACCTGCACTTGGTACCTCTGTGCATCAGATGACGTTAACATACGGGAAAACAGTGGAAGAGATCGTAACAATACAGCACCACCACCATACAGTCAAATGGCGGAAATATCTGAAATTTTTTTTTGGAGTTAGTCACTGTTATGGCGTAACGAACTCCATCGGCATCACGCCAGACAGAAACGACAGAGCAGAGAAGGCTGTGAGAAGAAGCCAGCCAATAACACACTGGCTGATCTCCCGTCCAGGATGACAATGCGACAGTAGTGTCCCCGATGTAAAGAATACATAAGCGCTGAGACACTACAAGATTGGCGACGAGATGAACGAATGCCAGTGCGACAACCTATTCACGTTTCACACCCAGAGCTGCTAGGTGCCACAGTTTTGCTGTGCCGTTAGCTTTTGTGTTTTGCTGGCACCTTAATTGTACCTTCTCTTTATCTGCAGGAGTTTGTTTACAAGTTTTAACAGTGTCTCTTATAGTGTTTTTTCTATTCAGTGTTTTGCTGGCACCTTAATTGTACCTTGTCTTTCTTTGCAGGAGTGTGTTTCCAAGTTTTAACAGTGTCTCTTATAGAGTTTTTTCTATTCAGTGTTTTGAGGTTGGCGTTGCAGAAATTTTATTTCCACGTGTGCTTCTTTTTTTATTGCTTGCATTGTCTGTTTATTTTATTTGCCTATTCCAACCCACTTCTCCCACTCCCTGCTCAGGCGTGTCAGTTGCAGGCGATAGATGTAACGCAGCTAACACAGATGTTTCAGTTTCAGATGCATGAGATTCCAACCCTTCTAAACACAATCCAGCAGTTAGCTGCAAATGAAACCACTAACGCAGCGCAACATGCAACAACTGTAGCTCCAAGTGTCATACCGCCTTTTCACTATTTAATGAAAAAGAACAAGAAAGGCTCGAATGGTTGCAATAGTATGAATCCTACATCATTGCTCACAAATTACCAAGTACTGTGAAACAACATTACTTTTTGTCAACGGTAGGAAGTGCAGGCTTTCGTCTCATTTATAAATTGCTCCCTAACGCTAATCCGAGTGAACTTCCTTATGATGATGTTATAGGTTCTCTATTATCACAATGTGGTGGCAGCTAGGTTCCAATTCTTTCGTTGCAAGTAAAGGTCAGACCAAAAGCACTGCGAGATGGTAAAATATTTTTAGAGGAAATACAAATTCAAATGTGCTTCTGGTGCTTTGTAATGAGATGTTATGTTACGTGATGCGATCATGTACAGTGTAGCTGATTTCAAAGTTAGAGAACAGATTTTGAAACAGTCAGATCCATCATTTCTGAACATAGTGCAAATTCTAGAGCAGTTTGACTAAGGTGTCCTAGCGGCCAGTACATTTGAGCTGCCACCAGTTTGTCAGGTTGAGTCGTCCCTACCTCACTACCGGACCAGTAGGTAACACCGGCACGTGCGTGCCAAGGTGCATAAGCAGTTCTCTGAACAGGCGGCCATGTCAGTGAATAGAATTAGGTCATGCCATCGGTGCTATTCACGACACAAACGCCGAGACTGCCCGTCCAGACAAGCATAGCCTTACATTTGTGGCAAAAAAGATCATGTACAATCCGCATTGGAACAAACGGAAGAGTTCTGAGTTCTGCCCTCTCACAAAAATCTTGTCACAAGGCCCATGTAATCAAAGCAGTGTGTTCAAAACCAGCTGCAGGCATTAGCAAAATTAGGAAGCAGACAATTTCTTCAGTGCTACGACAGTCCAACAAACTTTTTATTTATATGCATATCCGTGAAAACGTGTGAAATTTCCGCTGGAAACGGGTTCCTCCGTTACATTGCTGAATCGCAACACATATGAACTGTTAGGCTCCCCACGCCTGACTCAAACTAGCACGCACCTGATGGCTTATACACAAATAAAAAAAAAATTGCATCACCTCTATTACGAGAGTTCCAGAAACTGTACTGAAAACTGCAACAAAGATCTACATAAACATCATTTCCGCCCTTTTTAATGCTCATGAAAACCAAACAATGCATGTAGTACCACCACAGAGCGAAACCGTCAGAGATGGTGGTCCAGATTTCTGTACACACCGGTAGCTCTAATGCCCACTAGAACGTACTCTTGCATTGAAGCATGCCTGTATTCGTCATGGCACGCTATCCATAAGTTCATCAGGGCCCTGTTGGTCCAGATTGTCCCATTCCTCAACGGCGATTTGGCGTTGGTGGGTCACATCGTCCATTAATAGCCCTTTTCAATCTATCCCAGGCGTGTTCGATAGGGCTCATGTCCGGAGAACATGCAGGCTACTGTAGTCTAACGATGTCGTTATCGCCACCCGCTGTGGCCGAGCGGCTCTAGGCACCTCAGTCCGGAAACGTGCTGCTGCTGCAGTCGCAGGTTCGAATCCTGCCTAGGACATGGATGTGTGTGATGTTTTAAGGTTAGGTTTAAGTAGTTCTAAGTCTAGGGGACTGATGACCTTAAATGTTAAGTCCCATAGTGCGTAGAACCATTTGATGTTATGGCGAAGGAAGTCGTTCACAAGATACGCATGATGGGAGCGCGAATTGGCGTCCATGAAGAGGAATGCCTTGCTAATATGCCGCTGATATGATTGCGCTATCGGTCGGAGGATGGCATCCATGTATCGTACAGCCGGTACGGTACCTCCCATGACCACCAATGGCGTACGTCTGCCCCACATAATGCCACCACAAAACGGCAGGTAACCTCCACCTTGCTGCACTCGCTGGACAGTGTGTCTAATGCGTTTAGCCTGACCGGGTAGCCTCCAAACACACCTTCGACGATTGTCTGGTTTAAGGCATATGCGACACATACAGGTGAAGAGAGCGTGATGCCAATCCTGAGTGGTCCATTCGGCATGTTGTTGGGCTCATCGGTACCGCGCTGCATGGTGTCGTGATTGCAAAGATGGACATCGCTATTTATGTTGCATCATGCAGCCTGTTGCGCACAGTTTGGGTCGTAACACGACGTCCTGTGACTGCTCGAAAAGCATTATTCAACATGGTGGCGTCGCTGTCGGAGTTCCTCCGAGCCATAATCCGTAGGTACTCGTAGCTGCCATCCACTGCAGTAGTGGCCTTTGGGCGTCCTGAGTAAGGCATGTCATTGACAGTTCCTTCCTCTCTGTATCTCCTCCATGTCCGAACAACATCGCTTTGGGTCACTTCGAGACGCCTGGACACTTCCCTTGTTGAAAGCACTTCCTGTCGCATTGTAACAATGTGGACACCATCGAACGGCTTTATTGACCGTCTAGGCATGGATGAACTTCAGACAACACGAGCCGTGTAACTTCTTTCTTGTGCAATGACTGGAAATGATCGGCTGTCAGACCCCCTCCGTCTTATAGGCGCTGCTCATGCATGGTTGTTTACATCTTTGGATGGGGTTAGTGATATCTCCGAACAGTCAAAGGAACTGTGTCTGTGATACATTATCGACAGTCAACGTCTGTCTTTAGGAGTTTCGGGAACCGGGGTAATACAAAACTTTTTCCGATGTGTCTATCAGGCAAGATATTCCCGTTTTAAAACACTGTACTTCTCCTGGGATGTATTGCTCGCTTACGTGAACTGTGACTTTCACTGTGTTACATTCGCGCGATTGTGAGAACCTATTTGGCCTTGATTCGTTTGATACGTTTGGCTATAAAATTCAGGGCAATGTGTTGTCAGTAACTGCATTCAATCCCAAAGACGGTTTAGGTAGCTCGCTAAAAGAATTCCCTGAACTCTTTTGTGTAGCTTTAGGCAAGGCAAACTATTCTGTTGCGTATGTTGCTATGAAAACCAATGCTCAGCCGAAATTTTTCCGGGCCAGAACTGTTCCCATTGCCTTATGGATCAAAGTGGCTGATGAATTTAAAGAATTGCAATATAGCGGAGCTGTTGCGCCCATACAAGCTGGTCAAAGGGCTAGTCAACTGGTTTTGCTCTGCAAACCTTCATGTCACCTTTGCCTCTGTGTATACTTTAAGTCTACAATAAACCCACCACTCCCAGAGAATCTCAATGACAAATTAGACACTGGTCAAAACTTTTCAAAACTTGATTTGCGTGATGCATATCATCAAATACAAGTATATGAAGAATCTCAAACCCTGTGTGTTGTGAACAGTTATTTGGACATCTTTAAATACACTCCTGGAAATTGAAATAAGAACACCGTGAATTCATTGTCCCAGGAAGGGGAAACTTTATTGACACATTCCTGGGGTCAGATACATCACATGATCACACTGACAGAACCACAGGCACATAGACACAGGCAACAGAGCATGCACAATGTCGGCACTAGTACAGTGTACATCCACCTTTCGCAGCAATGCAGGCTGCTATTCTCCCATGGAGACGATCGTAGAGATGCTGGATGTAGTCCTGTGGAACGGCTTGCCATGCCATTTCCACCTGGCGCCTCAGTTGGACCAGCGTTCAGCGTTCATGCTGGACGTGCAGACCGCGTGAGACGACGCTTCATCCAGTCCCAAACATGCTCAATGGGGGACAGATCCGGAGATCTTGCTGGCCAGGATAGTTGACTTACACCTTCTAGAGCACGTTGGGTGGCACGGGATACATGCTGACGTGCATTTTCCTGTTGGAACAGCAAGTTCCCTTGCCGGTCTAGGAATGGTAGGACGATGGGTTCGATGACGGTTTGGATGTACCGTGCACTATTCAGTGTTCCCTCGACGATCACCAGAGATGTACGGCCAGTGTAGGATATCGCTCCCCACACCATGATGCCGGGTGTTGGCCCTGTGTGCCTCGGTCGTATGCAGTCCTGATTGTGGCGCTCACCTGCACGGCGCCAAACACGCATACGAGTACGACCATCATTGGCACCAAGGCAGAAGCGACTCTCATCGCTGAAGACGACACGTCTCCATTCGTCCCTCCATTCACGCCTGTCGCGACACCACTGGAGGCGAGCTGCACGATGTTGGGGCGTGAGCGGAAGACGGCCTAACAGTGTGCGGCACCGTAGCCCAGTTTCATGGAGACGGTTGCGAATGGTCCTCGCCGATACCCCAGGAGCAACAGTGTCCCTAATTTGCTGGGAAGTGGGGGTGTGGTCCCCTACGGCACTGCGTAGGATCCTACGGTCTTGGCGTGCATCCGTGCGTCGCTGCGGTCCGATCCCAGGTCGACGGGCACGTGCACCTTCCGCCGACCACTGGCGACAACATCGATGTACTGTGGAGACCTCACGCCCCACGTGTTGAGCAATTCGGCAGTACGTCCACCCGGCCTCCCGCATGCCCACTATACGCCCTCGCTCAAAGTCCGTCAACTGCACATACGGTTCACGTCCACGCTGTCGCGGCATGCTACCAGTGTTAAAGACTGCGATGGAGCTCCGTATGCCACGGCAAACTGGCCGACACTGACGGCGGCGGTGCACAAATGCTGCGCAGCTAGCGCCATTCGACGGGCAACACCGCGGTTCCTGGTGTGTCCGCTGTGCCGTGCGTGTGATCATTGCTTGTACAGCCCTCTCGCAGTGTCCGGAGTAAGTATGGTGGGTCTGACACACCGGTGTCAATGTGTTCTTTTTTTCATTTCCAGGAGTGTATTTGCGTTTGCCTTTTGACAGTGATTCCGTTCAGCATACGCCGTGTATCAAGCATTGTAGCTGTTTCTCGCCTCCTATCGTTCGCAGCCACGACATGGACCCTCGCCGGTGGAACTGCTTCACGGTGCCGCCATCGGACGCTGCTCCACCTGCTCCACCTTCCTCTGCATCCGGCACCCAAGTAAGGCCGCAAGTACCGCTTCGCGCCGCATGCTACTGTGTTTTTCAGTGTTTTCAGGGGCAGCTGACGGTGGCCGCGAGGCGAGTTCCTTCGTTGACTTGGAACGTGCATGCATTTCATTTCAGACCCAGATGGGTTGCACCGCCGCCATCACAACCGAATTCGTTACTGTCACGTGCATGGAGATCCTTCTGTATCTCTTCCTCCAGATTCACGGATCCCGAGGACAGCGCGGCCACAGCAACCGCCAGAGGATGTCATCACTGCGGGGCGACCCCTTCTCCACCTCCTCTCGTCCTACCGGTGGAGCTTGACCTGCCCACGCCGCAATGGCCGACACCGTCTACATCTTGATATGGTCCTCGGAGGTGGACGCGTACCGTTCTGGTTTTTTTTTCCAGAGATACTTTCCATCAGAGCGAAGACCGGATGGCGGGTTAAGACCGGAAGTCTGGTCTGGTGTCCCCTGCAGCCACAGCTTCCAGTCCATCAGGGCGTACATGCTCCAGCATCCTCTCCCCCCCCCCCCACCCCCAGATGTCTTTTAGGTCCATATACGACGACGATCCGTCGCTTTGGGTGGGAGGAAGGTTACGGCGTAAAGTCAAGCGCCAGCACGGGCTGTGAGAAGAAAGTCGATCGCATACTGAACCGACCGCCCTTCCAGGACGACAACGCAACAGCTGCAGCTCATATATGAAGGGGATGTAAGCACCGCGCCCGACTGGTGCAGCCCACTTGGATAGTAACTTCAAGATTAGCCACTTCGATAACAAATAAAAAAATGGTTCAACTACTTAAACCTGACTAACTTAAGAACAGGATTCGAACCTGCGACCGAAACGGACACGCGGTTTCAGACTGTAGCGCTGAGAACCGCTTGGCCACACCGGCCGGCGATAGCAGTTCAGGACAGACGTTTGTCAGTTATAGATCATACAGTCGCTGCAAAGACAGATTATTTCGTATGTCGCCCTTTGCTTGCGAACATCAGTGTAATTGTCGAAGTTAAGTAAGTTGAGTAAGTAAGTTAATTGCCATAAAACGCATTAAAATGAGTTTTCTAGCGAACGGAGTATGTATTCCACTACACTCCACTTCCGGAAGATTCTAAACTTGATGCTAGCTTCAGGCAAAACGTCAATTTAATGAACATGTGATGGACGCAAGCAAACGTCAACCTATTACAATTTCACAAACACACGATCCAAAGGGTGAACTTATACTCAACTTGGCGCAGTAGGAAATCTTCTGCCTAAAGCAAACCTCTCGTTGAATGGAATAGAGAAATCGGGCGTTAACGGTGTCCGGACGGCCCTGAGATCAAATCCCGAGATTTCCCTAACACTGCAAGCTCGCGGGGTGAGATTTGCTCGCGTCGACCACTATATATAATATAAACATATTACAACTTAACCAATGAACAGAATTAAGGAGCTTAGTTTCATTTGATCCAAAGAAAAAAATCTAGACACTACGTCAAAAGATGTGTCAGTCCACACCCAATGACTTAAGATCCACCTTACAAGATAATCTGTCTTTGCTGGTCGGCCGGAGTGGCGTTCGAATCCTGCCTCGGGCATGGATGTGTGTGATGTCCTTAGTTTAGTTAGGTTTAAGTAGTTCTAAGTTCTAGGGGACTGATGGCCTTAGAAGTTAAGTCCCATAGTGCTCAGAGCCATTTGAACCATTTTGTCTTTGCTGAATGGCTGACACCATATAAATCAAACGTGCAGTACGTAACGTGACAATCAACCTTCAGATAGGTATTTGAAATTGAAATAGAAAACTAATGCCACTTCAATAGGTCGCTAATGCAATAAGCACGGCTCCTATAGCCACAGACCAAAATACACATGGCCTCTGTCCTACTATAAAACACAATGTGACCTATATTTGTCATGCCTTCCATACACACAAGAAATTATTAAGAAACAACAACTCCCACTAATTCGTAAAACCAGAAAATTCTAAATCTATGACTAAATTAAGAAATGACGTTCAAGTGTAACAGCTACCTTCAGCGTGCCACTAACAACCAAATCCAAACTTACAAATGCGAGGCGCTATTTCTAGCCACTTTAGTAACACAATTTCATGGCCGTTCGAGAACATAACTCGCTTCGCCACCACTGCAGTGAATGTTTTGCTGGCCACTAGCACGAGCAACTGCAACAGTCAACAGTCCTTAAGTACACAGTATTATTCACTATATATACAAGGAAGAACCACCACAAAAGATTAGCGATTAATTTTTTCTTCTTAATGTGAAATTCACACGCCATCCATCCACATAGCTCTCGAGGTATTAGCAAATCCTGGTCGCCACTGTCCAGCCGTGTCATTCAAGTTTAATACTTTCCGGCAGCGGTCCATGCTTCTTCGTTGCTCCAACTCAACTCGTCCTCACGGGGTATGGCCGAGCCACGTGACATGGTGTCGGCAACTCCCTACAACGACAACATCGAAAGGACGTCACATCACAGACTCACTCGGCTCATTTGAGGACCCACTCCCATCGACTTGCGCACGCGTGGCATCATAAATAGCCTGCCTCAAAGACGCAAATAGAACAAGGCACAGGGACAACGATCAAACATGGAAGTAAGAATCGCTATCTCCTGCCGCCAGAAACACACCGGCTCAACGGTGGGACTTGTCAATGTATCTTTTTCCATCTGCCATCTACAGGTGCGGCCCCTGTGGATACCACAGGTAGGCCACTCGCATGATACTGGTGTGAAGCGGGTTGCTGGACGAGTGGATGAATGGTTCATACACAACACAAATGATCCTGATCCTCTCCATACGGGTAGTAGGGGTACATCACTTCCACAGTAATTTTGTAGGTGAAAATAATAAGTCATGCATGTATCATATTTGGTTGAAATTGGTGTAGGCATCCCTGAGATATTATTTTATGTCACTCCTTTTCATCCCCATCCTCAGCCATAGTGGTGCTGAAAAAGTATTGTGTCACAGTAATTTATTTTCCAAGTTGCAAGTGATATGTGTACCCAGTTTTGTAGAAACTGTTTGATAATTTATAGAGATGGGATAATATGTCACTGTCTTTGCACCCGAAACCCCTCTTTACACACACACACACACACACACACACATACACACACACACACACACACACACACACACACACACCACACGCGCGCGCACTTGGGAATAAAACGCCGTAAAGGTGTTGTAGGTAGGGGAATCAAATAAGATGTATCACCCATTTCGTTTCGTGAAGGATTACACTTATCCAAACGCGGTTATCGACAAATGTTAGACCGCTGAGGGGCACGCAATTCTTTTTTATTTATTTAGTTTTTTGGGTAATGCTTTTAGGACTGGTATCAACGGATATATTGAAGCATGTACTCTTCTTTAAATGGAACCATATACTTTTTATAACTACATTCGGTAGCTCTTGAGAAGACAGTTACAGTAATATTGCGTTTGTTAACGTTGTAGTTGAAACCTGTCGTAAAAAGAACTCGAGAATTGCCCTAGAATGGGAGAGTACGTTGGCCGGAAAAGGCATTTGCTGTGACAGCACTGCAAAGCAGGCCTCTTGGAGCAGGCCGTATAGTTGTATACCGTAAGATAGCGCTGCGCCACGAGAAAAACCTTTGTCCCCCTTGAACTAACTTACAACCTAGCTGCAAGTTCACCTACAAATGTTGTATATGGAAGGACGACACAGACTAGAATCTGTCTCATTATAAAGAGCTTAAGAAATATATTCCGCATTTGTGTGTTCTCCCAGATTTACGTGAGTTCAAACTGTGAAATCAGTTGTTCATTCCTCAAAAATAACAAGGTCTTATACGGTGCAAAAAACAGTCACTATATTATATATCTAAATGTTGGAAGGAAGATTTCATCTTTTCCTGTACGTGGCTTTGTGCTTGTTGGAAGTAAAACACATGCTGTCGGACATCTGTCTCGACCTACTCTGCCTTGAATTACATCATATGGGATATATTCTTTGAACTAGACACCTTATTAAAAATACTTTGGTGATCACCTGTAGAACACGATGTACGCTGTCGATTTATTTGACACTGCAATGCAATTTCGTACACACGTAAATGAAGTAAACAATTTGCTAACAATTGTTTGGTAACCACCCAAATTATATAACATAAATTTTGTATTCGAAAATAATGACTTTATCATTTATTTAAGCATGTGTTTAAACAGTTGGCCTTGGACTACAAGGTACATTTGGAATCGAGATAATGATGAGGAGTTGTAATTACACTGGATGACATAGTCGAGTACGCACTGGCCATACGACGACACATACCGTCTGGAGTAGTTAGAGCTTCGTCACAGACTGCATCTTTGAGTACTTCTCAAAGAAAGAAATCAGGAGGAGTCAAATAGGCTGACCCCGCAAGTTATTTTACAACAAAATTTCGTCTTATCCAATTGTCGAGTAAAGTTTTCATTCAGTATTTGTGTTGCAACATGGGACGAGTGAGCTGGACATCTGTCTTCTTGCAGCCACATACACTGTCGAATATCCAGTGGTACCCTCTTCTAGAAAACCGGCAAAATGTTTGTCTGAAAGTTTGCATACTAATGTCGATTTAGAACGCCTGAGATGAAGTAGTTTGCAACGAAGCCGCCACATACATTTACGCTCCACGGTGTTGCATCTGGCTAAGCCAGTATGGACATTCGGCTGTCAGGTAGTGCATGTTACGCAAATTTACACTAGCCAGAACAGTCTCTTCGTTTTCTCTGTCAGTTTGAGCCCTCCTTCTCGTCCTCTTTTTGACATTCAAGCATTCGTGCAACTGCCTGGGGCGTCGAACGCAGACGATCCGGATAGGTTGCCCTGTACTACTGTACTGCTTTTACGGCATTTCTTTTACATTCACCATATAAAAGTAGTATATCCAACTTCACGTCACTCGTGTAGTACACGTCTGCACGCAGCGAATGTTGAAGCAGAAACGAGCGGCCTGCAGTGCAGATAAGTGAACTGGAAAATGTGTTGACGTTCTGACACAGCGTGGCACTAGAGTTGTTCTTGGTAGTGTCTGCACCGCTAATGAAGATTCCGGCCACAATGTCATCAAATTCTACGACATTTCTCTAATTTATTTACGATAGGTTTCAACGTCAACGTTAATAAACGCTATATGACTGTAATTGTCTTCTCAAGAGCTATAAAACGCACTTGTAAAACGTATACGTTGTCATTTAAAAAAGTTGTTGCTTCAATATCTTTGTTGATAACTGCGCTAAAAACATTAACCAAGCGAAAAAATACGTGACCCCCGACGCTCTAACATTTGTCGAGAATCGAGTTTCGACGTGTCAAACCGATCGCGAAATAAAACAATTGTTCCGTCTTATTACGTGACTGGGCACCATGAAACAAGGGGCGCTACGTGACATATAAAACGATGTTTTTGAAGCAGAAACAATAAAAATCTGTCCGTGTGATAGTCACTCTTTGTGTTGTATCTGTTCTGGAGTGACCTGTTTACAGCTGCGCCAGGCTACAGCTACAGTGATTATCGAAGACATTTTGAAAACTATCAGCAAGTTTAATATTAAGAAGCGCAGTGCCGGTAAACTTATTGAAAGAATGAATCATGCTTCCAATTCAGTGATCAGTGTTTTGTTTTAGAAAGTGAATTTCTTTGAAAGTGTGGCCATTTTGCGGTGTCACCGCCAGACACCACACTTGCTAGGTTGTAGCATTAAATCGGCCGCGGTCCGGTAGTATACGTCGGACCCGCGTGTCGCCACTATCAGTGATTGCAATCCGAGCGCCGCCACACGGCAGGTCTAGTCTAGACTCCCTAGCACTCGCCCCAGTTGTACAGCCGACTTTGCTAGCGATGGTTCACTGACTACATACGCTCTCATTTGCAGAGACGACAATTTAACATAGCCTTCAGCTACGTCATTTGCTACGACCTAGCAAGGCGCCATATTCAGTTACTATATGTCTTGTGAACAGATAAGATTGTGAATCATGTACTGTCAAGAGCGACGTTCCTCATTAATGGATTAAAGTTAAGTCGGAAACTAATTACGTCCGATTTCTGAATTCTCATTCCTTGTCATGTTCCAGACCTCACGTAAGTGTAATTCTTCCCTCCTCACGCCAGCCTGTGTGAGCTAAAACGCGTGCATTTCGGCATCTTCTAGTAACACGGTGTTCGCTCTTC
Source organism: Schistocerca gregaria (assembly GCF_023897955.1). NCBI lineage: Eukaryota > Metazoa > Arthropoda > Insecta > Orthoptera > Acrididae > Schistocerca > Schistocerca gregaria. Next base: position 7,061,478 of record NC_064924.1, on the reverse strand, counting down.
AGCCAACCTAACACATTTATTGCCAGCAAATTGCACAGTGTGCTTATACCGCTGCATGAAGCTAAGTCGAACATTTACTTCTTGGAAGAGCTATTGCTAACCCAAATATTTTGTTAATGGTTCCCGTAATGCCAAAACATTTCTTGTACAGTCGGATGCTAAACATAGGGCCCTAGTTATGGTTTTTATGTTGGTAACTTAATTTTTCCTGCGGATTTTTATTTAGAGCCATTACCGCTGTGTTTCACTTGAGCACAGTTATAAAACGAACGTACCTTTAGCAGGAACACTAGCGCTTGGGACTGGAGGCAGTCTAAAATAACTTTTAAACAAATTCTGTGACCATTATAAGAAGCGGAGCCGCCATAATGTGCCAATGTCTTAAGCAGAAGATGGAAAGATAGAGAAAGTTTTTGGATGTGTTGGTGTTGTGGTCCTTAGTCCAAAGACTGGTTTGATGCAGCTCTCCACGCTACTCTATCCTGTGCAAGCCTCTTCATCTCCGAGTGACCACTGCAACCTATATCCTACTGAATCTGCCTACTGTATTCATCTCTTGGTCTCCTTTACGATTTTTATCCCCCACGCTTTCCTCCAGTTCTAAATCGGTGATCCCTTGATGCCTCAGAATGTGTTCTACCAACCGATCCCTTATTCTACTCAGGTTGTGCCTCAGATTTCTTGTCTCACTATCTTTATTCAGTTTCTCCTCATTACTTACGTGAACTACCCATCTAATATTCAGCATTCTTCTTTAGCACCACACTTCAAATGCTTCTATTCCCTTGTTATCTAAATTTTTTATCCACGTTTTACTTCCATACATGGCTACATTCTAGACAAATGCTTTCAGAAAAGACTTCCTAACAGTTCAATCTATGCTATATGTTAACAGATTTCTCCACTTCAGAAACGTTTTCTTGCCATTATCAGTCTACATTTTTTATATCCTCTCTACTTCATCAGTTATTCTGCTGCCCAAATAGCAAAACTCATCAGCTGCTTCAAGTGTCTCATTTCCTAATGGAATTCCTTCGGCATCACCTGATTTATTTCGGCTAAATTCCATTGTCCTTGTTTTACTTTTGTTGGTGTTCATCTGATATCACCCTTTCAATGTGGCATCCATTCCGTTCAACTGCTCTTCCAAATCATTTACTCTCTCTGACAGACGTTCAACGCCGTCGGCGAACCTCAGAGTTTCTATTTCTTCTCCCTGGACTTTAATTCCTATTCCAAATGTTTGTTATGTTTCAAAATGTTTGTTATGTTTCCTTTACTGTTTGCTCAATATACAGATTGTATAGCACCTCACTCCTTTCTCAACCACTACTTCCCTTTGAAGCCATTCGACTGTTAAAACTGCTACCTGGTTGGTAATACAAGCAGTAAAGTCTACATCTCTCCGAAATCGAAACTGACCTTCCCTGAGGTCGGCTTCTAACAGTTTTTCCATTCTTCTGTAAAGAATTCGAGTTAGTATTTTTCAACCGTGACTTACTGAACTAATAGTTTGGTTATTTTCACACCTGTAACACTTGCTTTCATTACATTGGACTTATTATATTCTTCTTGAAGTCTTAGGGTATTTTGCCTGTCTCGTACATCTTGCTCACCAGATGGAAGAGTCTTGTCATAGTTGGCTCTCCAAAAGGCTGTCACAAGTTCGAACGGAATGTTATCGTCTCCCGGGAAGTTGTTTCGTTTTAGGACTTTTAGTGCCGTGTCAAACTCTTCACTTAGTATCATACCCCCCATTTCATCTCATCTCCTTCTTCTTCCATTTCCATAATATTACCCTCAAGTACATCTCTGTTATATACACTCCTGGAAATGGAAAAAAGAACACATTGACACCGGTGTGTCAGACCCACCATACTTACTCCGGACACTGCGAGAGGGCTGTACAAGCAATGATCACACGCACGGCACAGCGGACACACCACGAACCGCGGTGTTGGCCGTCGAATGGCGCTAGCTGCGCAGCATTTGTGCACCGCCTCCGTCAGTGTCGGCCAGTTTGCCGTGGCATACGGAGCTCCATCGCAGTCTTTAACACTGGTAGCATGCCGCGACAGCGTGGACGTGAACCGTATGTGCAGTTGACGGACTTTGAGCGAGGGCGTATAGTGGGCATGCGGGAGGCCGGGTGGACGTACTGCCGAATTGCTCAACACGTGGGGCGTGAGGTCTCCACAGTACATCGATGTTGTCGCCAGTGGTCGGCGGAAGGTGCACGTGCCCGTCGACCTGGGACCGGACCGCAGCGACGCACGGATGCACGCCAAGACCGTAGGATCCTACGCAGTGCCGTAGGGGACCGCACCGCCACTTCCCAGCAAATTAGGGACACTGTTGCTCCTGGGGTATCGGCGAGGACCATTCGCAACCGTCTCCATGAAGCTGGGCTACGGTCCCGCACACCGTTAGGCCGTCTTCCGCTCACGCCCCAACATCGTGCAGCCCGCCTCCAGTGGTGTCGCGACAGGCGTGAATGGAGGGACGAATGGAGACGCTTTTGCCTTGGTGCCAATGATGGTCGTATGCGTGTTTGGCGCCGTGCAGGTGAGCGCCACAATCAGGACTGCAGACTACCGAGGCACACAGGGCCAACACCCGGCATCATGGTGTGGGGAGCGATCTCCTACACTGGCCGTACACCTCTGGTGATCGTGCCACCCAACGTGCTCTAGAAGGTGTAAGTCAACTACCCTGGCCATCAAGATCTTCGGATCTGTCCCCCATTGAGCATGTTTGGGACTGGATGAAGCGTCGTCTCACGCGGTCTGCACGTCCAGCACGAACGCTGGTCCAACTGAGGCGCCAGGTGGAAATGGCATGGCAAGCCGTTCCACAGGACTACATCCAGCATCTTTACGATCGTCTCCATGGGAGAATAGCAGCCAGCATTGCTGCGAAAAGTGGATATACACTGTACTAGTGCCGACATTGTGCATGCTCTGTTGCCTGTGTCTATGTGCCTGTGGTTCTGTCAGTGTGATCATGTGATGTATCTGACCCCAGGAATGCTTCAATAAAGTTTCCCCTTCCTGGGACAATGAATTCACGGTGTTCTTATTTCAATTTCCAGGAGTGTAGATCCTCTATTTTCTCCTTCCACTTTTCTGCTTTCCCTTCATCGCTTAGGACTGGTTTTCCATCTGAGCTCTGGATATTTATACGGGTGGTTCTTCTTTGTCCAAAGGTCCCTTTAAATTTCCAGTAGGTGGCATCTAACTTACCACTAGTGATATATGCTTCTGTATCCTTACATTTGTCGTTAGGCCATTTTGCATTTACTGTTTTCCCTGTCGCCTGTTTCATTTATTGCATTTTTATATTTTCTCCTTTCAACAGTTAAATTCAGCCCGCTCCATTTCCCTATGCACTATTACCAAATTACTACTTTGAACATTAGTTAATTCATTACATGGTGGCGCTAACACACTGCTTTCGTATTCGCCGTCATTTCTCAGTTTACTTTGGAGTCTAGTATTACGTTTTTCACCCGCCATTATTGTTCAATATTTCACACGACAACACAGAAAAACACAATTTGAAGAGCAAAAATAAGAGAACACATTAACATAGCAAATAATATCTAGTTAATTCCAAGCGCAGCTGCGAAATACTTGGTGCAAATCTACATGCATGCCACAACTGTTTTACTGTACAACAATGAAAGACTAAAACTACAAAGGAGATTCTCTCTACAATTACGCACTAGCAATAAACAAAATCTACACTAATTACACAAACTACAAGAAAAAAAAATCAGAAGATTCCAGTGAGGTATCCTCGGCTAAGGGTCGACATATGAAACGTCCCCTTAGAAAAATTATACAAGACTGTGCTTAAACTGACACATATTATTTTTAGCGCAACGCAATCTGACTTTCAAAATCCCTACGAAAGAATGGCCTTGACTAACATTAACCTATACCTTTCACAAATCACTTACCTCATCAAAAATCTTCGTTACTCGAACTACTGCAATACAGCGAGCGCCACTACTGCCAGATAAATAAAAGATTCAAATTACGGAAGGCACTAACTACTGATAGGCATAGTTAGCGAATGAAAGATTTTAATAGAGAACAAACAATGTATTTACCTTAATAGTCATAACATATATAGCAGTTCATGACATCCATTCTTACAAATTTCAAAACTCCGCCATCTCTCTCCCCACATCCACCACTGCTGGCGGATAACCTCCAACTGCACAACGCTACGCGCTGTTCACATCCAGCTGCCACTGCCCAACACTACAATGGCAGACAACAATGCAAACCAGCCACAGACTGCACACAGCACAGCCAGTGATTTTCATACAGAGCGCTACGTGGCGGCGGCGTTACCAATATAAGAACCTAAACAGCCTACATACAATACCTACTACTTTTCCGTCTCTTCCTTCTTCTACTATCGAATCCCAGTCCCCTGTGACCATACTGTGGTAAGTGTGGGCTTCATTTCTGTCTTGGCTACAATAATGCTTTCACTATTCTGTTCATAGTAGCTTATCCACATTCCTATTTTCTTATTCACTATTAAACCTGTACCTGCAAACCCCTATTGGATTCTGTGTCTATTACCTTGTATTCAACTGATTGGAAGTCTATCCTCCTCCCTCACAAATTCCCACTATACCAAACGTCAACCTATCTATTTTCCTTTTTAAATTTTCCAACTTACCTGCGAAATTAAGGGATCTAACATTCCACGATCCGATCCGTAGAATGCCAGTTCTGTTTCTCCTGATAACGACGTCCTCCTGAGTGGTCCCCACCCAGAGATCCGAATGGATGACTATTTTACCTGCAGAATATTTTATCGAAGAGGTTGCCATCATAATTTAACCATACAGTAAAGCTGCATGACGTCGGGAAAAATAAATGCTGTAGTTTCCCCTTGCTTTCAGCCATTCGTAGTACCAGCACAAAAGGCTGTTTTGGTTATTGTTACAACGCCAGCCCAGTCAATCATCCAGACTGTTGCCCCTGCAATTACTGAGAAGGCTGCTGCCCCTCTTCAGGAACCACAAGTTTGTCTAGCCACGCGAGAGATACCCCTCAGTTGAGGCTCCACCTAAGGTACAACTATCTGTATCACTGAGGCACGCAAGTCTCCAAACTAATAGTGTGATCCATGGTTCATGGGGGGAGTATTCTGATACTGAACGTGTAACTCCGTAGGTAAAGAGAGATGAAAGTTGTGATTGGAACGCTATAGTGAAGAAGAAATTTTTAAATAATTGAAGTTACAGGAGTGTGAATGAGAGAGGATAAAAACTAATTGAGCTCTGCAATAAATTTCAGCTTGTAATATCCAATACAGTGTTCAAAATCTGCAAGAGGAGATACTTGGAAAAAGCCCAGGAACACAGGAAGATTCCAACTGGATTATATCATTATACAACAGAGATTCAGAAATTAGATGTTGGCTTGGAGGACTATAGCAGATATGGACTCAGCTTATAAATGAGGAGTGATGAGGTGCATTTGAAAATCTCTAAGACCGTAGATGATACGATGATGAACACCACAACAGGCAGTTCATTTGAAGAGAATCTGATATCCCTAAAATGATCAATCACAGAATTTGGACAACCAAGGTAGTATAAGGAAGGTAAGTGGAAAGAAACTTTACGTAACAGAAGAAAGACTTTTCACTGACGAAATAAGGAAGTACAAAGACGCTCTGAGAAAGGCAGGAATGGCGCAGTGTAAGTCACTTAGGAGCGAAACTAATAAGAAGTGTAGGGAAGCCAAGACGAAGTAACAAGAGGATAAATGTGCAGAAATCGAAAAAGAAACGATCACCAGAAAGAGTTACTCATCATACAGAAATGTCAAAACAGCCATTGCTAAAATTAAAAATAAATCCATGAACATAAGGGTGAACTGGAATTTCCACTGTTAAATGCACAGGAGAGATCGGATAGCTGCAAAGAATACAATGAAGACCTCTAGGAAGAGGGGGACAGACTGACGAAGTGGCAGAAGAGGAAATGGGAGGCCGTAGATATGGAAGATATAGATGATGAGCATTAGATTCACAGTCTAACAGAGCAATGGAAAACCAGTGAACAAATTAGGCGGAAAGCAAAGGCTACATTCCTTTGAAATTTCGAAAATTATTGAAGTAAGTGGTAACCAAACGACAACTGTGAATCATTTGAAGAGTCAGTGAGTACGAGAAGCATTGTACTTATCTGCCTTTGATGTTTTCGGGACTGTGTGGACGATGTTCGTGCGAAAATCTCTTACTTTGTTCATTAAACGACTGTGGGTAACTGTGTCAAACGCCTTGCGGAAGTCAAGAAACACGGCATCTACCTGTGAACCCGTGTCTAAGGCCCTCTGAGCGTCGTGGACGAATAGCGCGAGCTGGGTTTCACACTACCGTCTTTTTCGAAACCCATGCTGATTCCTATAGATTAGATTTCTAGTCTCCAGGAAAGATTATACCCGAACATAATACGTGTTCCAAAATTTTACAACTGATCGACGTTACAGATATAGGTCTATAGTTCTGCACATCTGTTCGACGTCCCTTCTTGAAAACGGGGATGACCTGTGCCCTTTACCAATCCTTTGGAACGCTACGCTCTTCTAGAGACCCACGGTACACCGCTGCAAGAAGGGGTGCAAGTTCCTTCGCGTATTCTCTGTAAAATCGAACTGGTATCCCATCAGGTCCAGCGGCCTTTCATCTTTTGAGCGATTTTACTTGTTTCTCTGTCCCTCTGTCGTCTATTTCGATGTCTACCATTTTGTCATCTGTGAAACAGCTTTGGAAATAGACATTTAGTATTTCGGCTTTTAGTGTGTCATCCTCTGTTTCAGTACCATTTTGGTCTCCGAGTGTCTGGACATTTTGTTTTTATCCACCTACCGCTTTGACATAAGACCAAAATTTATCAGGATTTTCTGCCAAGTCAGTACATAGAACTTTACTTCCGAATTCATTGAACGCCTCTCGCATAGCCCTCCTCACACTACATTTCGCTTCGCGTAATTTTTGTTTGTCTGCAAGACTTTGGCTATGTTTATGTTTGCTGTGAAGTTCCCTTTGCTTCCGCAGCAGTTTTCTAACTCGGTTGTTGTACCACGGTGGCTCTTTTCCATCTCTTACGCTCTTTCTTGGCACATACTCATCTAAAGCATATTGTACGATGGGTTTGAACTTTGTCCACTGATCCTCAACACTATCTGTACTTGAGACAAAACTTTTGTGTTGAGCCGTCAGGTACTCTGAAATCTGCTTTTTGTCACCTTTACTAAACAGAAAAATCTTCCTACCTTTCTTAATATTTCTGTTTACGGCTGAAATTATCGATGCAGTAACCGCTTTATGAGCGCTGATTCCCTGTTCTGCGTTAACTGTTTCAAATAGTTCGGGTCTGTTTGACACCAAAAGGTCTAATATGTTATCGCCACGAGTCGGTTCTCTGTTTAACTGCTCAAAGTATTTTTCAGATAAAGCACTTAAAAAATTTCACTGGATTATTTGTCCCTGTCACCCGTTATGAACGTTTGAGTTTCCCAGTCTACATCTGGCAAATTAAAATCGCCACACATAACTATAACATGATGGGGAAATCTACCCGAAATATTTTGCAAATTATCCTTCAGATGTTCAGCCACAACAGCTGCTGAGCCAGGGGGCCTATAGAGACATCTACATCTACATCTACATCCGTACTCCGCAAGCCACCTGACGGTGTGTGGCGGAGGGTACCCTGAGTACCTCTATCGGTTCTCCCTTCTATTCCAGTCTCGTATTGTACGTGGAAAGAAGGATTGTCGGTATGCTTCTGTGTGGGCTCTAATCTCTCTGATTTTATCCTCATGGTCTCTTCGCGAGATATACGTAGGAGGGAGCAATATACTGCTTGACTCTTCGGTGAAGGTATGTTCTCGAAACTTCAACAAAAGCCCGTACCGAGCTACTGAGCGTCTCTCCTGCAGAGTCTTCCACTGGAGTTTATCTATCATCTCCGTAACGCTTTCGCAATTACTAAATGATCCTGTAACGAAGCGCGCTGCTCTCCGTTGGATCTTCTCTATCTCTTCTATCAACCCTACCTGGTGCGGATCCCACACTGCTGAGCAGTATTCAAGCATTGGGCGAACAAGCGTACTGTAACCTACTTCCTTTGTTGTCGGATTGCATTTCCTTAGGATTCTTCCAATGAATCTCAGTCTGGCATCTGCTTTACCGACGATCAACTTTATATGATCATTCCATTTTAAATCACTCCTAATGCGTACTCCCAGATAATTTATGGAATTAACTGCTTCCAGTTGCTGACCTGCTATTTTGTAGCTAAATGATAAGGGACCTATCTTTCTATGTATTCGCATCACATTACAATGTATGAGCCTGCTTTAACCGTAACCTTCACCCAAATTATTTCAGATTTCCGATCTCCGTCAATGTCCTTCGATACTATTGCACTTCTTATAGCTATAAACAAGCCTCCCCCTTCACTGTCCAGCCTGTCTGCGCGGTATACATTCCAGTCTGGTGTGGCATTAACATTCTGGGTGAAACGATATCAATAATAATATTTCAGGTGACATTGCTACCGTCACTGGAAACGAGGTACAATTACGGAGCGTTTTGAATGGAATGACCAGTATAATGAGCACAGAATTTGGGTTGAGGGTAAATCGAAAAAAGACAAAATAATGAGGAGTAGCAGACATGAGACCACCGATCAACGAATCATAACTGCATAGCACAAAGTGATGAAATGAAGGAGTTCTGCAAAACTGGAAGCAAAAATCACACGACAAACGAAGCAAGTAGGACTTAAAAATTAGACTAGCATAGTTGTTCCTATCAAAGGAGGCCCATTAGTACCAAACATTTGCTCTAAGTCTGAATAAGAATAGTCCAACAAAGTGCGTCTTGCGCACGTCGTTGTGTGGGAGTGGACTATGTGCAATGGGAACACTGTAAAAGAAGGTAACTGAAGTGTTAGAGATGTGGTGCTATAGATATATAACGTAAATTATATAGGTTGATAAGGCAAGAAATGAGGTGATTCTCCTTAGAATCATTTAGGAGACGAACATATGGAAAGCACAGACAAGAAGGAGGGACATGTGTCAAGAGATGAACTAAAATCTTCCATGGCACTTGAAGGAGCTGTAGGGGACAAAGCATTTGGGAGAAGACAGACAATGGAATATATCCATGAAGTAAAGTTGAGAAGAAGAAACTGACAAGAGCGAGGAATTTGTGACAGCTTGCATCAAACCACTCTGAAGACTGAGCTACACAGCCTGATAAAAAAGGAAAGTACCCAGAAAACATTATCAGTTGACTTCATACATGAACACACCTTCGACAAATATGTACATGATTAGAATTAGTTCTCTGCAACAGGTAGACTGGCCGCCAGTGTGCATTAGTGTTGTTCATGTTTAGTGTCATCCTTAACCACTGATTGTAGACTGGCACCAATCATACCAAATAATTACCAAACGATGTTGAAACATACCACAGTACTTCATTATTTCCTATCATTCCAGCTAAGTAGACACAATTAACATCTGTACACCTTTCTGTACCTGCTCCAAAAACAAACTTTGATTTTTCTTTTGTTTTTGTAGTAGTTGAACCCACTTCTAAATATGTCTCATTTACTCCACTGCACATGTCAACTGTGAAGTCAGTGCCCGCAGATTTTATCAACAAATTCTTAAAATTATTGATGAAGATGTTGATATAGTACTTTCAGAGAATGGACATCAATTTAGTTCAGATCACTGTTTGAGTACTTCATGATATAAGAAGAATAAGCCAATTTTTATCTCAGTTTACACTCTGCCTCAAATCCCTCTGAATGCACCATGCAGGAACTGAGAAAACTTTGTAGGAGACAGCAGATAAAAGGAGTGGAATGTTTTATTGTCGAATAAATCCTAAGCATTTTATGTAGGACAAAAATTACTGATGAGATCTCACTGTTAATCAGAAAAGGAAAATTAAGTAATTACAAATTTATCTTGGTATGCGATAGTCCATTCTACATCCAACAGATTGCACGGACAAATGCAGTAAAAGTGGATACATAAAGAACTCCTTAGATATGAGGTCTCCACCGTGCGACAAATATAAAATTATTAATTGAATGACTTAAAGTGTAATTGTAAATAACTGTGAAAAATAGTAGCTTAAACACAACATAAGTGATATGGAACTCTTGCAGGAGATTGTAATTTGTAGGAGAATATACGTGTGGTAGAGCTTAATAATGATAATGCCAATTTGAGTAGAAACATAATATGTTTAGTAGTATGGACAGTGCCTTTACTGTTGAATACTTTTTGTATTTTTTTGTCACTGTTTTAGTATAGTCTTTCTGAAATATTCTTTCTTAGCAAATTATTTGCTGTGTGTGTGGAATTTAATTAATTGCTAGGTTCTGTATTAAACATACTTCTGTGTGACAGTACATAATGTAAAATTGCATGACCTGTTGTGGGTGATAGTTGTGTGAATATTTGTCCTTAACTATTGCATAGTGTTTCACAAGAGGATGCTGTCTGTGTATTATACATACTGCACTAACAAGCTACAAACTATTTATTTGTGGATGTACCTTTCATTTGCAAGACTAAAATCACAATGCTGAGAACACAAATATTTTGGTTTCGGCTATATCCTGATAGTACCTAACTAAGATATAAGGATCAAAGACCATATAATACAGTAACGAGGGGTCGTGAAGAGATACAAGAATTTGATGTGTAATGTATGGCACCAGAAGTACTTTAGAGAAAGAAGATTATATTTAGCCCAGGTATAAAGAGGTAAGAGTTTAATGTGAATTTATGGAGATATGAGAAAACAAAGATGGAAGTGCATGCTGCAGACAACTCCTATGGAATTTCTGAGAACAGGAGTGGCAATAAGAGTGTTATGAAGTAATATATATATATATATATATATATATATATATATATATATATATAAAGTGAGAACATTCGTTTGCTTATTACTTTGGTCGGCATTTAGCTGTAGGAGGTAAGATCTGGACTGCCATTGAGTTAATTGACACACTACTGTCACACAGTTGAGGTGTATGGAGTCACAGGTTTCTCTGTGCTGTTGTGATATGGTATTACATTTAAGTGAGAAGACAGTATCAGAAATTAGGTTTAAGAACATGTGTATGACGAACCTTTCTTTGCAACCATGGCGTTTGCACTAACAGTGCACATGCATACAGTAGTTATCAAAGTCATGGTGTTCACCTTCCCCTTTCCATAAGCTAATGTTACATATTCAAAAGTATGGTGTTATAGTTTAATATGCTGTAGATACAATGAGTAGATTTCCTCCCTGCTGATTGATTTCTTTTCCTCTTTTGTAGTTATTTATAATGATACTTGAAATCTCAGTATAATACAAGCAGCATATTATGACAAATTCTGTTATACTTCTGCAGTGTTCATGTCATTCTATTTCTTTAATGTAGAACTTTGGTATGAACACAAGATTTTACCATATAAGACACATTTTATTAGAAATAAAAGCAAGTCTGTGTGATTGCATACTTTCATTGCATAATATGAACAAAACTTGAGATTTAATGCTCTAACGTAAAATGAATTCATATTCTGTTATGTAAGATTTCGTTGAATGCACACCTGTATGTATTTTTATCTCTTCTCACATATTCTCGTATCAATATTACGAGATTTTTGCATGTAATTGTGAACAGTTTTCTTGAATGTTACTTCCTGTATGTCTTAGCAAGAAACATTGTGCAATATTCTTGTTTGACATGATGGAAGAGGTGAAACGTTTCTGCATAATGAGAAATGGCTGCTATGTTTGGAATGTTTGGCACTGCGAGCGTCTTTGGATGCGTGAACATATGAAAGATATGTTTACCTGTTACCAGAGATTGTCTTAGGAGTGGATGAAGTCACTGTTATTCCTTTGCGAGAGAGAGTGTCGAGTGGCCTGTGAGCAAGCAACTCTGATGGCTGACGTGGCGAATAGACGCTTTCCTTTGACATGCTTCAGGGTGTAACGATGACAGGCAATAAAAACCTCCATCTTTATATGAAAACATTTCGTTCTAGTATCCAGTGACTCCATTATGAAAGAGTTTTAAAAGCGCATGGATTTCTCTAATCTATCAACAACTAGGCTTCTTGTATATAGTCACACGTGCAGCAACTTCGTGATAAAATCTTCTCGGGTTGACAGCCGAGTCAATGCGTCGTTATCCGGCAACGTTTCATCAAGTTTCATACTTGCCCTCTTCATTCTTGCCTGAGAACGACGCATTGACTCGGCTGCCAACCAGAGAAGATTTTGTCCTCTAGATTCACTGAGGCTGAAGATGGCAAGCCCGAAACTTGCGTAAACGTTGGCTGCCTGCCTGCGTGACTGAGAACGACTCACTGACTCGGTTGTCAACCGGAGAAGATTTTGTCATCGAGATTCACCGAGGCTGAAGATGGCCAGTAAGGAACTTGCTGAAACGTTGCCAGAGGACGACACATTGATTCGGCTGTCAACCAGTGAAGATTTTATAATCGAGATTCCCCGAGAAAGCCTGCATTCTCGTATGTAGCAACTTTGTATTTATCACTTTATATATCTTTTTTTAAGAAACCGTTTTTGCTTCTTCTGTAAAATTTAGAAAAATGGAGTTACGAGGTTTTCATTGTCTACCGTCGACAACTGATGACAGGGAATAGTTTCCTAAGATACTTCCATAAAGTGAAGGTACATTTGGCAAAGGAAAGCATGAACAGAGTTCTTATTTGCTGCAAGCGCTAACTGGAAATTATTGTAGTGTTGAGATTGTGTCTTGTTCAAAAAATCTGCGTTTTGGTATCCAGGGGAAATTAGAGGCCACGCGCTCGGAGTTTTTATAACTATTCTGCACCCTCCAGTGTCAGTTAAAACTGACTTATAAAAGAAGCAAACAGTAGGCCTAGACTTAGTTAAATAAGTACTGTTTTCTGAATCAGTTTTTATTATTTATGACAATTCCAAAGTAAGAGCACAGTTTTCAAGTGAACGTGAGCCATTTCTGTGTTATTAAAAATCTTAATACATATTTAAGTTAAAGCAGCTTTATCATTTAATTGCCAATATTTCACTAAGTTTCTCATTACGGTTTAAAATTAAATCTTGCTATAACTGTGCTGCCTTGCCTTGAACTATTGCGTGAACAGCTATCTGTAGTTTTTTTTTTGTAAAAACTTAATTCCCTCTTGCTACGCAGCATATAGTAAAGAATAAGGGTATTAGTTACGCAGTGATTTCTCTCAGCAACATGCAGTGTAGTGCTTCTAATACGCAGTAAAGCTAAATGGATCACAGCTACGCTATCCTTTGGACGGGTAGGTATCAACTGTAGGTTTGCGAGTTGTAATTAGGAAACTGTTATTATTATCAAATTCTTCGTATAATTGGGGAATGAAATTTTGTTAACAAACCACAGATTCAGCACGTCACAGTTAATAAGTGTATTGTAACTGTTTGATGATGAAGCACTTCTGTGCATTATTGATAGCCATTTTTTGCTTTCCGTTTCATTTATAGACTGTCAGATTCAGTTTAGACTAACTGGTATCACATACATTGAACTAAATTTACATAGTTCATATTTCTATTCAAAAGTAGTGTAGCACAGCCTATTCTACATCAAAATACATGGGCGACACTGTAATCAGAAATACAAAAGGCCGCGTTTGGAATCGTGCCGTGAACGGGAGGCGTGGACTGCTCATGAATGGAGCCGCATTGTGTTCCGTGATGAATCGCGAGTCTGCGCTACCCTGGATGACCATCATTGACAACAGTAGCTGTGACCTAGAGACATATCACACTCTTCCCACGTTTTGGAGAGGCATAGTAATGTTACTCCTGGCGTCACGGTCTGTAGAGTCATCTGGTATGGCTTTAGGACATGGCAGGTAGTGATTGAGACAACTATCAAGGCACGTCACAGACGTCCTTCGTCCTCGTGATTTGCCCCTCAAATGACAGTACCACTGGGCCATGTTTTGACAGAACAAGCTCATCCGCACCTGGTATGTGTCTGTATATACTGTCTACATGATGCTGAGTTACGCCCATGGCTAGCAAGATCTAAATGTCTGTCTCCAGTACAACTTAGACCCCACCGTCTCGACGTCAACTCCGTATCCAGGGTATCAAGCACCAGTTACGGATGACAGAACAACTTTATGACACCATTCCCATTCCAATCAGTAGATTAACGTCTAAATCCCTCAAATTTCATTTCGTATCCTCCTTCCCTTCTTGGTTCTTAACATTATCTATCATTTGTATATATATATATATATATATATATATATATATATATATATATATATATATATATATATATATATATATATATATAAAAGTATACCTGCTTCCACACTCTGTGAGTGGGAGGTGGAAGGTAACTTTGAAATCTTCAAGGAAACCTCCATTTTTTACTGCAGTTTACGGTTCTACGGAAACATCTACTCACGTTTGTCTGATGCATTTTCTTCGTGTCGCCACATATAGCGCTGTAATCGCAGCAGTAGAAATGGGTACACAATCATAATTTACGACATGTTAGTCAATGTTCCTTGAATATCCAATGGCAGGTGGGATCCCACCTCCATACTTCGACTGTAAGACAGGCCACTGTTTGATAGCTTCTAATTGGAAACCCCAGCGTCAGTGTTGTATTCCTCCGCCATATCGATCAGGGAACTAATCGACGCACCACCGTGCCATGTAACGAACCGATGTACCATAACAGGCAGTACAATGCGAATGCGGCTCACGTATCGTGCAGACGCAGAAGAGGTAGCGGTTCTAAACGTTACAGCACTAGCGCAGTATTTATTGCCTGCACACCTACCTATCATTTGGGGAACAGGCATGCAAGTGGACGACGAATGTTACAACCAGAGAATAAAACTTTGGAATGATTCTGATTAGTGGAAAATTTAGGAGAAGTGTTGAGGCTGTTGTTGCCTTGTATGCCGAGTGTCTTCCAGAGAAATCTCGCTCTAGTTCCCACTTTTACAAAGGTTGTGAACTTCTTTATGTCTGATGGCAGCATACAGACCAGCAAAAGAAAATGAAACAAACGTGTTACAGCAGGAGCTGTACTAGCGGCAATGCAACACAACCCACGGATAAAAGACCGGTAATTACACCATAATTCCTTATGTCGTTAGACAGTATTGTGACAATACTGCATCGTCATAAGTATCATCAAAACCCCGTGTCTCTGCATCAAGAACTTCATGAAGCCGAGGTTCGTAACCGGGTCGTGTTTCGTGCATGGGTGCATCAACAAATGCGAATGATCCCCATACTATTTGAAGAGGTACTATTGTCCGATGAGTCTACATTGACGAACCATGGTAGCGTTAACCGGCATAACATGCATTACTGAAGTGTAGACAATCTCCACTGATTTAAACTAGAGCTACTCAAAAATTTGCGGGAAAATTCGGTTCATCCAGTTGTAATTCAGCCAGTCCACAAAATCAATTATTGCATCAGAATATCCGAGGACAAAGGGGTAAGCTTAGTGGGTTGCTTATTTGTCTTGAAGAATTTGAGCTGAGCAAACCAGTTGATATAATCTGCCTCGCTGAACATCATATGAGCACTGGTATAGATACGTTAAATGTTACCAGGTTCAAGTTAGCTTCTTATTTCCGTAGAGAAAATATGGAGAAAGGAATAGTTGCCATATTTGACAGAAACTGTTTCGATTTCAGGAATACTGATATTAATAAATTTTACTCAGAGCAGGAACACAAGCTTGTGCAACAGAAGTCGTATTTCATAATAAGTCCTTTATAAAAGTAGGTATATACAGATCACCGTCAGGAAATTTTAACCTCTTCATAAAAAATATGGAAGCTCTGCTGTCCCATCTCATAGTAAAAAACAATTTAGTTGTTATTGGGATACTTAAATGCTCTGAAACTGCTGTTGATTATATCTCTGTAGACAAATCTTGGAAAGAAGTCATATCACAAAACCAATAGTAAATGGGCTATCTGATCATGACATGCAGTATCTTGTGTTAAATGTTGAAATTTGTCAGAATAAAAAATCTGTTAAATCTGACTACAGGAGTGTAATAAATAAGTCAAAAACTGAGAAATTCAAGAAACTGCTCAAAGACATGAACTGGACAAATGTTTACAGTACTAGCGACACAAATGGAAAATACAAAGCATTAATTAATAAAGTTACCTCCACTTTTGAAAATTATTTTCCCATAAAAGTAACTCAGACCACACAGAAATAAAAAATAAACCGTGGATTACACAAGGATGAAAGATATCATGTGGGACTATCTAGGCATAACTCTGATGTTAGAATTGTAATGTATTGCAAAGAATACACCAAATATTGAAGGAAGTAATACAGAAATCGTAGCAGCTTTATTATGAGAAAATGATAATTGAATCAGGCAACAAAATAAAAACTATATGGGATAAAACAGAGACATGTGGGGCCAAAAAGGAAGAGGAACAGATAGCTCTAAAAATAAATGAGACTTTGGTAACAAGCACTTTTGGTGTTGCAAACCTCTTAAACAAGTACTTCATTTCTGTCACTGACAGTTTGGGGTTATCAGGTTTGGTGAACAGTGCGATAGAGTATCTGAGACCAGTTTTTTAAAATAACTTCAGCAAAATGGAAATGACACTCACGTCTCACAAAGGTGTAGCACCCACCATAAAATCCATAAAATCTAAGTATTCCACCGGATATGATAACATATCAACAAAGTTTATCAAAGAGTGCTCATGTGAGTTGAGTTCTATCTTAAGTTATTTGTGAAAACAATCTCTTGTCAGCGGAACATTTCAACGCTGACTGAAATATGCTGAAGTTAAGCCTCTTTACAAGAAGGGGGATAAAGAGATACCATTAAACTATCGACCAATTTCACTTTTGCTGACTATCTCAAATATGTTGGAAAAGGTTGTGTTCAAGCATCTTCTTAAGCATCTGAATGCAAATAATATATTGTCAAAGCCACAGTTTTTATTTCTTAAGGGTTCTGATATAGAGAAAGCTGCTTACACTTACAGTGAGAATGTACTTAATTCGTTAGATGATCAATTAGAGGCGACTGGCATTTTCTGTGACCTGTGAAAAGCAAATTGGCTGGGTTAACCACAGCATTCCCTCAAGTAGATTAGAAAATTACGATGTCATCGTCAATGCTGCGAAATTGTTGGAGTCT
This sequence comes from Schistocerca gregaria, assembly GCF_023897955.1. NCBI lineage: Eukaryota > Metazoa > Arthropoda > Insecta > Orthoptera > Acrididae > Schistocerca > Schistocerca gregaria. The sequence continues at coordinate 7,044,206 of NC_064924.1, read as the reverse complement.
TATCTAACAAGAAACAAAGGGTTTCATTGCGAAATATCTGTGCACTAAGCAGTCAGTGCTCATCTGAGTGGGAATTAATTACACGTGATGTTCCTCAGAGTTCCATCTTTGATCCATTGCTTTCTCTTGTGTACGTTAATGACCTCACAACTGTTACATTGCCAGAAGCTAAGTTTGTTTTGTTTTCAGATGATACAAACATTGCAATAAGTAGTAAGTCAAGTACAGATTTAGAAATAACTCCTAATCTAATTTTCACTGACATTAATAAGTGGTTCAAAGCTAATTCACTGTTATTAAACTTTGAGAAGACGCGCTATATGCAGTTTAGTACCTTTAAAAGATTTCTAGCGTGTGTATAACATCTGAAGACATGCAGACCGAAGTGGTTGACAGTGTTAAATTTCTGGGGTTACAACTCGATAGTAAATTCAGTAAAGGGCGCACCACAGAATTCCTTAAGCGCCTAAACAAGTCTTTATTTGCCGTCATATGTACGAGATATAAATACAAAAAAAACTTCACATACTTTGCTTACTTTCATTCTACTATGTCATATGGGGTCATATTCCGGGGCAACTCATCAAATCGAGCAAAAATTTTTAGGTTGCAAAAGCGTGTGACAAGAAACATTGTGGTGTAAATTCAAGAACACCATGTAGAAACCTGTTCAAGGAACTCTATATTCTAACCACTGATTCTCAGTATATTTATTCCTTAGTGAAATTTTTTGCAAGTAATACATCTCCATTTCCAACCAATACCTCAACAAATAGTATAAATACTAGGAATAACAACAGTCTACATAAAGATCTAAAATCATGTACCTTGGTCAAAAAAGGGTCCTATATTCAGGAACACACATTTTCAATGAATTGCCAGCAACCATTAAAAACCTGGTTTCAGACAAAGCATGATTTGAACAGAGGTTGAAAGACTTTTTGGTAGGCAACTCCTTGTACTCCACAGATGAATATCTTAACAGAGACTGTTAAGCCAGCTTAAATAAAAATATCTGTTAAATTTCAGTTTTGACAACACTTAGTCACAACAATCAAGATTAGATATTTTGTGTACGATAAATTTATTAATAGTGCATAACCGTGTTTCATTCTGACAGCGTGTTAATTCTATAAATATTAGCTGTTCCAGTTTACTGCACTGTATTCACCTATTTTTGACAATTTCCTGACAGATGATAGGGGTAGCAAGTATTATATTCAAATATTTTATGTTGTTATGTTATGTTTTCTGACAATTTCCACACCCACGAGAATCATCTCTTCTTTTGGGTCTATAGAACGAAAACTGAATCTAATCTAATACCACTGGATATTAAAGGGCCACTGGGTAGCATGCCGTCAATTACGATTGTGTGCCGATTTCTGTTCCTCCTATTACAGCGCCGTCTGTGGTGAAACGAAGAAAAAAATATACATAGATTTTTCCGTAGAGCCGTAATCTCCAAGAAAAAAAACGGGGATTCCCACAGAATATTTGAAAGTCGGCCCCGCCAGCCATGCACGGGACGGGGTGGCTGATTGAATTTGGTGAACATGGTTGTCCCCATCGGAGACAAACAAGTTGGAGTCATAAGTTTTTTTGATCTGATATGTAATATCCGAGATATTGCTTCAGCTAAAATAAACATCGTGTATATATAGTTCTTAGCCTGCACTTAGTTTTGTTGTGGAACAAAGAATTTTGCCATCACTGCAGTCAGTCCCTTACTTTCACATAAACCAAAATTTTAGACCGTACTCTTCCATCCTTTGTGAACGGCAGTCACAGCCAATACATTGCGAAGAGGGTCAACACGCTCTGCCTACGTGGAGTATTTAGCGTTTCCTGCTACTAATCACGTTATACCTGTGTCGAACAGAGCGAAAGAGAACCCTTTTTCCCCCAACACTGTGATATTCGTTGTGGAGAGCATGAAGCATTGAGTTACTGGTGTGAGTGGAAGCTCATTGGAGAGAGGTTGTGGGGTGCAGTGGAGTGGGATGGGGAGAGGGGGTGACGTGGGGAGGGGGGGGGGGGCAGCTAATAACCGACAGCGGGCGGAGAGCCGCCAATGAGGCGGACTGCCTGAGTGCGCTAATTTGGATGCCGTATTTCATGGCGGCCTGAAACCTGCGTGTGTGCGTGCGTGTGCGCGTGTCTGTGGATTCCGGGCGTTTAGTAGCGAGGCTGTTGAGGCCCTAGCTAAATTTGGACGAGACGAATATGGGTAAACCGTTCAAAACTGACCACTACATTATCTGTTTCACCTGTGTGTGCAAAGCTTCACCGCACTGAAAATATTCCCGTTTGTATGAAATTTGAACGGAAATGCCGGGAAGGGTAGGAATTTACAACTTACGTGGAAACCAGGTGGCAGTTTAATTGTCGAGGGACGTGAAAGGTAAAGAGTGGTGGACAAGGGAGTGAGACAGGGTCGTAGTCTGCCCCTGATGTTCTCTAGTCTTTAAACCGATCAAGCAGTAAAGGATGCAATGAAAAATTTGGAGTAGGAATTAATGTTCAAGGAGAAGAAATAAGGTTTGCTGATGTAATTGTAATTCTGACAGAGACAGAAAAAGACTTGGAATAGCAGTTAAATGGAACGGTGAGTGTCCTGAAAGGAGGGTATAAGGTGGAACGTCAATGAAAGTAAGAAAATGAGAATGGAACATAGTCGAATTGAATCAGGTGACGCTGAAGAAATTATATTGGGAAACGAAACATTTGAAGCGCATTGGACAGCAAAATAACTGCTGATGGCCGAAGTAGAGCGGATATTAAATGTAGACCGGCAATGGCAAGGAAAAATGTTTTGAATAATAGAAATTTATTAACATCGAAAACACACTTCAGAGTTAGGTCTTTTCTGAAAGTATTTATATGGAGGTTATCAGTGTATTAAAGTCAAACATGGATTACAAAAGTTTAGAGAAGAAGAGAATATAACATTTGAAACGTTGTGCTACAAAATAAGTGTGTAGATTAGGTGGATAGTTCGCGTAACTAATGAGTAGAATAACTGGGGAGACAAGAAATTTGTGACACAACTTGATTTAAAGAAGGGATCGATTGATAGAACACATTCTGAGACACCAATGGATCACCGATTTAGTATTGGAGGGAAGCGTACGAGGGAAAAGTTGTAGAGGGAGGCCAAGAGATGAATACAGTAAGAAGGTTCAGAATATTGTAGGCTACAATAGTGATTTGGAGATGAAGAGGCTTGCACAGGATATAGTGGCATGGAGAGCTGCGTGAAAAAAGTCTTTGCACCGAAGATCATGACAACAAGAATATGAAATCTGATGTACAAAAATGCGCTCTGACTACAGGTAATAAAATATGAGATAGAAAGGAAACTTTCATACAGCAACGAAACTACGGTCTTCAATCGTCTTGATGCAGTCTATCAATGTAAATGCATATCTTCTTCTAGGAAAGACGCGTGATATGCAGATGTAACTGCAAATTGCATTCATATTATTTCTTTGAAAATTGTACATGATATAGGAAAAAACTCTCTGCTGAAGTTACAATAATTCTGCTGAAAGCAGTTCATATTAAATATGTTTTGTTGGCACTCGCTACTTACACGAACAAAGGACAAATGAGCACATGCAGATATGTGCATAAAAGCTCGTTGTATTGAAAAATTACTTTGAGAAGAAATTCGTTAGATATTTCAAATTGATAATAGTTATTATCCAGTAAGGAGACATGAAAATTCTTGAGTTTTATATACAGGTTGCATAATACCATAAATTCACAAAAACAAAACAAAACAAATAACTCCTTATGCTTTATAACCCCTGTAGTACCATTTAGAAAGTGTGAAAGTAGCGTCAAACACGACCTATATCATTGGATGTCTCAATGAAAAGCAAATATTGATCCACGCATATTCACATAGAGACTCGATCCTAACCAAGTCCTAACATTGCTCTCATGGAGGCACAATTGAAAAAGTGTGGCCGGCGGATTCACCTGAAACATAATATAATACTGAATTACGTCAATGCAACGCAAGCAGGCAACGGTCTTACCACTAATGCAGGACGTTTCAACTTCCAAATGCCCATCTCAATAACGGGTAATACAGATGTCTCCACCAAACAAACTGATTTGCTGACAACTTAATGAAGAATAAAAAGAATACTCAGAGCACACTCTCTCTCTTCCACTTTAACTTAACTGCACCTGATTATTACACTGCATCTCAAAGTGTGGAATTTTTAACCACTGTTCTAGAACCGTTAAGACACTGGATGGAACAACAAAGAGATTGCTACAATGACAACTCTGAAATGTTTAATTGGCTGATAACTGATAATTAGCTGCTAATTATACTGGATGCCAAGCCATATTGGAAGAAAATGGTTCAAATGGCTCTTAGCACTATGGGACTCAACTGCTGTGGTCATTAGTCCCTAGAACTTAGAACTACTTAAACCTAACTAACCTAAGGGCATCACACAAATCCATGCCCGAGGCAGGATTCGAACCTGCGACCGTAGCAGTCGCACGGTTCCGGACTGCGCGCCTAGAACCGCGAGACCACCGCGGCCGGCCATATGGGAAGACAGTAATTTATTTTATTTTATTTACACGTCTAGTTCCGTAGGACCAAATTGAGGTGCAAAACCTCCACGGTCATGGAACGTACCAGTACCTGAAATTACAACAGAAAAGTAATAAAAGACAAAATAAAATCTTTTGAGTCTCTAAAAGACGTCAAGCTATAAGTTTATGTAAACGCAATCAGCAATATAACACAGGCATCAGCTTAATATTTCAAGGACCTCCTCGACAGAATAGAAGGAATGACTCATGAGGAAAGTCTTCAGTTTAGATTTGAAAGCACGTGGAGTACGGGTAAGATTTTTGAATTCTTGTGGTAGCGTATTGAAAATGGTTGCAGCAGAATACTATACGCCTATCTGCACGAGATTCAAGAAAGTGCGATCCAACTGCAGATTCTATTTTTGCCTTGTATTAGCTGAGTCAAAGCTGCTTTATTGTTGAGAATAGGCTAATATTGTTAACAAGAAATGACAGTGGGGAGTATATCTGTTGAGAGGACACTGTCAGAGTACCCAGACTACTGAGCATGGGTCGAGCAGAGGAACTTGTACCGCTTACATCCCGAACCGCCCGTTTCTGAGGCAAAACTATCCTTTGAGAATGGGAGGTCTTACCCCTAAATACAATATCATACGTAGTACCGTAAGGAAAGACCACATGCCAGCATTAAGTCTTCAAACAATATCATGAAGCATGGGCTTTTCTACAGCAGACTGCTACCTCAACGCCTGGAAATTTGGACTTTTTAGTCTCACTTATCATATGCCCATTCCATGTAAGTAAAACGTCAAGTTTTGTTGAATTGTGTGTTAAAAACAGTAAAAACTGAGTCTTACTGTGATTTAGTGTTAGTTTATTTTCTACAGGCCATGAACTTATGTCTTGAACTGCACTATTTGAAACAGTGCCAACGTTGCATACAACATCCATTACTTCCAAGCTAGTGCCATCAACAAACAGAAATATTTTAGAATCACCTGTAATACTAGAAGGTATTATCATTTATATAAATAAGGAACATGAGAGGCCTTAGCACTAGTCACTGGGGCACTCTCCATTTAACCGTTCGTTTTCCACTCGGGCACCACATCATAGATATTCTCAATACTGTATAAAATCACCGTTTTTGTCTGCTCTTAAAGTAAGAGGTGAACGAGTTGTGAGCTACTCCCCGTATTCCATAATAATACAGCTTCTGGACCAATATTTTGTGATCAGCACAACGAAACACCTTATTTAAATCGAAAAAGATGCCCAGCGTTCGAAACCTTTTGTTTAATACATCCAGTACCTCACAGAGAAAAGCGAGTATAGCATTTTTAGTCGTTAAATCAATTCTAAAACGAAACTGTACATTTGACAGAACATTATGTGAAATGAAATGATCAATTATCCTTACATACACATCGTTTTCAATAACATCAGCAAATAGTAATGGCATAGAAACGGATCTAAAACTGTCGACATTATCCCTTTCTCCCTCTTCATAAAGCGTCTTTACTACTGGCACTCCATAATAATTTAGGAATTAGATCGGACTCTTCACCAAAACTTTAAACTTGAACATCTGTCTCTTTATCTACAAAAACAGGGTGCAGATCATTTGAAAAAGTTATATCTGCATTATTTTGTGAGAATAATAGATAGGGTTATGATATGTTGCGTGCTGTGATCTGTGCGAATGAGAACAGCACCTGGAAGAGTTCTCACGCTACAGCAGTAAGTCGTGCGTGACAAGATTGTTTCCTATCCGTGGAGTGAGAAAGACTTTGTTCCTGAGTGGTTGGATGGACGGACGACATGAATGAGCAGTCGACTTTAGTAGGTTCTGCTTGGTGTCCATCAGTTCCATCTGTAACTGTCCAGTTACATACTTCTTTATTCTCCATTGAAATATTAATTTCAAATGTGAGTTAGAAAAATAATAATTTCAAAATAGTGTTGAGTGATAGAGGAATAGAGATAACTGGAGAAAAATCTTTTTATTAATGATCTGTGAAACAATTATTGCAGGAGGTCTACAAAACACTAGCGAGCCACCACCCAACTTTGGGTTCCGGGAAATACAGTCTCTGGAAGACAGAGGTGTAGAAATGAAACTATTCACATCTACATAGATAATCCGCAAGCCACCGTACGATGCATGGCGGAGAGCACCCTACACCACTAACAGTCATTTCCTTTCCTTTTTCACTCTCAAACAGAGCGAGGAAAAAATGACTATCAATATGCATGCTTAAGAGTGCTAATTTCTCTTATCTTATCTTCGTGGTCCTTGGTGGCAGTAGACTCGTTCGACAGTCAGCTTCAAATTCCAGTGGTCTAAATTTTCTCAACAGCATTTTTTGAGAAGAACGTCTGCTTCCCTCCAGGTATTCTTGTTTGGATTCCTAAAACATTTCCGTAACATTTACGTGTTGTTTGCACCCACCGGAAGCAAATGTAGCAGCCTACCTCTAATTTGCATCGTTGCCTTCCTTCAACCTGACGTTGTTCGGATACCAAACACTCGAGCAGTACTGAAGAATAGGTCGTACCAGCATCCTGTATGCGGTCTCCCCTCATAAAATTTTCCCAATAAAACGAAGTCGACCATTGACCTTCCCTACCACAGTTCGTACATGCTCGTTTCATTTCATATCGCTTTGCAATGCTGCGCATGGATATTTAAACGACTTGACTGAGTCAAGTAGGACATTAGTAATACGGTATCCGAACATTACAAGTATAATCTTCCTACTCATCCTCGTTAACTTACATTTTCCCACATTTAAACCTACCTGCCACTCACCACACCAACTGAAAATGTTGTGTAAGTCGTCTTGTGTCCTCCTACAGTCACCCGACTTCGACACCTCACCGTACACCACAGCATCATCAGGAAACAACCGCAGATTGCTGCCCATCTTGCCCGCCAAGACATTTATGTGTACAGAGGACAACAGCGGTTCTATCACACTCGCCTGTGTCTCAGATGAACACTCACCGTAAAGGACAACATACTGGGTTCTATTACTTAAGAGATCTTTTAGCCACTCACATGTCTGTGAACTTATTCCATATGTTCGTATCTACGTTAACAACCTGCAATGGGGCACTGTGTCAAAAGCTTTCCGGAAATCTAGAAATATGGAATGTGTCCGTTTCCCTTCATCCATTGTTCGCCGTATATCATGTGGGAAAGGGCAAGCTGAGCTTTGCAACAGCCTGCCTCTAAATTGCTTCGTTGTCTTCCTTCAGTCTGACCTGGTTCGGATACCAAACACTCGAGCAGTACTGAAGAATAGGTCGTACCAGCATCCTGTATGCGGTCTCTTTTCATAAAATTTTCCAAATAAAAACCATGCTGTTTCGTGCACATAAGCTTCTCAGGCTCAAAGAAGTTTGATGTTACATATTAATTTACATAATTAAAAGAACTCAGTTCTAATTAAAATCTACATCATACATCATAATATGTACTATCAGAAATTAATTAGTTATTCATGTATGTTGTTGCGAAGTTATCAGTAACCTAATGGAAGTATTTATAAAACAGAAGTGTCACAGCAATGCAACCATCAGTCCAGTATATGCGTTGTCTGTAAAAATCTCTGGTTATACGTGGCAGACTCTACAGGTTTTGTCAAAAGTAAAAGACGGTTAAAGTGACCGACTAATCATATGTAAAGTAGGTAACAGAATCACATATCAGGTACAGTAAAGCGGGTACACTATAAGCAATGGTATTATTTATAGTGGATATACATAAAAGAATGAGACATCCGTACTCAATGGTTATTAAACAGTATTCAACAAGGAGGAACCATAAGAACACTCTAGGATGATGACTGTAACAAGTAAAAATAAAAATATGAAAATACGAAACGTAAATAAGTGAAAAATAAAAAGTAAACACGTGTCCACCCATGTGATAAGACCATGGATACCATAACCGACAAGTGGATATTACGTAAGTTACCTTTTCCAAAAGCACACCTTTTTTCAACAATAACACAAGGTTTTTATGTTTCTATTTATATGAACACTATTTGTAAGATGGAACCGACATCAATAATTTGGCAAGAAAATTCCTAAAATCATATTTCTGGGTGGTATCTATGGAATGAAGATAATTAACAGTAGAATCGTTATAGGAAGTCGTGCAAGAAACAATATATTATTAGACTACGTTACTACGGGTTTTAATATCGAATAGTGCTCAACCAAACCACACTGTCCTATATAGAACGGAGGAGAACACAAAAACCAAGAGGTAAACTCAAGAACATACCACGAAATGTCAAATCAATTAAGAGTCCACGTAGTGAGGGTACCAGACCTTATCTGGGAAATATTTTCGTTACCTTATTACTCATGTTGACTTCCCTCTTCAGAAAATCATTACGAGATCTGTTAAAAGTGCTAGTGCATCCTCAGTTTGAACGACGAACCAGAACTGGTGCCATGAAAAGTGCACGAATCGATAATTTCTTTTCTCAAAAGATGTTAACTGGGCTGAAATTAATGCTTGGCTAGTGGCACAAAGTCTATGCGAGCCGTTCGGATTTTACGTGCAAATACTGCCGCCTCGTTCGGATTTCACCTTCAAAAACAATCACACTTAAATAACTCCGGACTAGAGAGAAAGTGAAGGGACAAATTTGGTCCACCGGACCTTGGTCTCAGATCATTTTTATTCGTCTAAAAGTATATTGCTTCGTTTGGATTTTACATGTAAAAATCACGTTTCTCTGGATGATTTTTGAAGCGCACCAGTTCTATATCTGGTACAAATCGGTTCAAACTGTACACGAAGGAATCTGAATTTATAAAGTCATATAGATGCTATTTTTATCCAATAATCTTTATCCATTATCTACATACGATGGTTTAAAATCACGTAGACATCATTCGTACGTGAACTGAATGCGCGGGGCTGGTGTCAAGTTATGCAGATAAATAAAAAATGCATTGTTACTATAAAATTGAAAGTATGATTTCACTCGGATATTATATGTAAAAAGCACGTTTATTGTGAGATTTTTTTACACGGCACTTCTTTGGTTCAAACTTGTTCGAACCGGTTCTAATTTTGTAAGAATTTAGGCAAATACGTATAATTAATGGTTATCCTGTTGTTTTCTGAAAGCTTTACCCATTACCACAGTACAAGCATAATGACTGGAAAGACAATGAAAGAGCCTACATTGGCTCTAGTCGCTCAAGTCAACAAAAACTACATCGGATGCCAAGCAACGCCTTAGTAGTGTCAAAATTATGGCAGAGTAAGTTGCGAACCAGAGTAAAAAATGCGCCAATCACAGCACAAAAAGATGTGAGTATGTCCTTTGGCAGAGTTACGGATGTAAAAATGAGGGAACTAGCTTATCAACTTGTTTCGCAGCATCACAGATATTTAAATCAAAACAACTTGACATATTCGCGCCTTTTTTTTAGACAACCCTACTTACCCAACGTGGTGAGCTCTTTTAGCTATAACGTGTTGGCACACCTGCATTTTACAGCTTATAGGTTCAAGTTCCTGGTCCTGTGCCCAAACTCCAGAAGATTCCTCAGTGATGGTAAACAATATATAATATGTTACGGCTGAAGACCATACACATAATAGCTAAAAAAAATTCTGGGGGATAACATTTCTGGGGGGTGAATCATGTTACATTACTTGATGCGATTTATTACATGACATGACATAGGCATTAAGATTACCATGTAAAAAAGGGCGAATATACCAAGATATTTTGATTTAAATATCTTCGAAGCTGCCACATCAGTTGGAAAGCTAGTTCCCTTCTGTTAGATCGCTAACTCTGCGCAGGACATATTCGCCTTTTTGTGCTGCGACAGAAATATTTTTCGTTCTGATGTGCATATGGACTCGTGTATTAATTTAATAAATAATCTGGTTGAGTTCATTTACATTCCACTTCATATTTGTCATTGGATTCAACGCTGCCACTAATACATACTGTAAAGTTTTTCTTTTCAGATATTTAATTCTCAATGTTTAAAGCATCCGCAGTATATAAACAAATTCCGAACAAGAAATTAATATTATATTATATTATTAAAATTGTAGCCTCTCTGGCACACAGTACGTATGGGTTTGTGGTTTCGCTTCCCCGTCAACAGGGTGCACCAACGTAAACAATGACTATAGTTAAGGCGACCTTTTACCATGATTCAAGTGTCAAATTACTGATTTAAAGATAATAAAGCCAATGCAAGGGATCATTATATACAGAGAGATTTTCAATTCGTGAAGTGCTTTTTCCGTATATGCTGACCAAGCCACAGGAACTCTGGCCAATATTCTATGAACTCGGCCAATTGATGAAAATCGAATGTGATCCTATTCATAAAAAACAAAATGCTAAATAAAAACAGCTCTGCTTTCCCTAGGGAAAGATTCTATTAAATAATGGGATACACTTAGTGTGCCTTCGCAAATACACTCCTGGAAATTGAAATAAGAACACCGTGAATTCATTGTCCCAGGAAGGGGAAACTATATTGACACATTCCTGGGGTCAGATACATCACATGATCACACTGACAGAACCACAGGCACATAGACACAGGCAACAGAGCATGCAAAATGTCGGCACTAGTACAGTGTATATCCACCTTTCGCAGCAATGCAGGCTGCTTTTCTCCCATGGAGACGATCGTAGAGATGCTGGATGTGGAACGGCTTGCCATGCCATTTCCACCTGGCGCCTCAGTTGGACCAGCGTTCGTGCTGGACGTGCAGACCGCGTGAGACGACGCTTCATCCAGTCCCAAACATGCTCAATGGGGGACAGATCCGGAGATCTTGCTGGCCAGGGTAGTTGACTTACACCTTGTAGAGCACGTTGGGTGGCACGGGATACATGCGGACGTGCATTGTCCTGTTGGAACAGCAAGTTCCTTTGCCGGTCTAGGAATGGTAGAACGATGGGTTCGATGACGGTTTGGATGTACCGTGCACTATTCAGTGTCCCCTCGACGATCACCAGAGGTGTACGGCCAGTGTAGGAGATCACTCCCCACACCATGATGCCGGGTGTTGGCCCTCTGTGCCTCGGTCGTATGCAGTCCTGATTGTGGCGCTCACCTGCACGGCGCCAAACACGCATACGACCATCATTGGCAACAAGTCAGAAGCGTCTCCATTCGTCCCTCCATTCACGCCTGTCGCGACACCACTGGAGGCGGGCTGCACGATGTTGGGGCGTGAGCGGAAGACGGCCTAACGGTGTGCGGGACCGTAGCCCAGCTTCATGGGAACGGTTGCGAATGGTCCTCGCCGATACCCCAGGAGCAACAGTGTCCCTAATTTGCTGGGAAGTGGCGGTGCGGTCCCCTACGGCACTGCGTAGGATCCTACGGTCTTGGCGTGCATCCGTGCGTCGCTGCGGTCCGGTCCCAGGTCGACGGGCACGTGCACCTTCCGCCGACCACTGGCGACAACATCGATGTACTGTGGAGACCTCACGCCCCACGCGGTGAGCAATTCGGCGGTACGTCCACCCGGCCTCCCGCATGCCCACTATACGCCCTCGCTCAAAGTCCGTCAACTGCACATACGGTTCACGTCCACGCTGTCGCGGCATGCTACCAGTGTTAAAGACTGCGATGGAGCTCCGTGTGCCACGGCAAACTGGCTGACACTGACGGCGGCGGTGCACAAATGCTGCGTAGCTAGCGCCATTCGACGGCCAACACCGCGGTTCCTGGTGTGTCCGCTGTGCCGTGCGTGTGATCATTGCTTGTACAGCCCTCTCGCAGTGTCCGGAGCAAGTATGGTGGGTCTGACACACCGGTGTCAATGTGTTCTTTTTTCCATTTCCAGAAATGTATATACTTTGGCCAGATAACTCAGACGTGAGTGCTGAGGCTTCGTCGCCATGTTGTAGACTGGAGGCGCCCACTTTGATGAAAATCTCACTGAAGCTGAAAGAGACTAATAAAAGTGTTCTTGTCGGAAGAATTGGTTGAGTTTTAGGGCAACAGACACACAACAGAAGTAACAGAATCGTGAATAGGAAAATATGTTAACTATGGTAACGCTGGTTACAGCAATTGTAGAATGCAGGTTTAGCCTATCTCTCCTGCGTTGTCTACAGTTATATGGGCACAAACTAAATAACGTTCTCTGAACTGAAATGAAAAGAAAACTAATGTTGCGTCTTGACGCACTATTCGAAGAACAGTTCCAAACTAGCATCACTTAGTTAAATCTATAGGCAGGCGGTCTCTGTCCATACACGATAATTCCATTCACTGTTCTGTTTCTACTGAAGACTTGAAGAGTTGAGGACACGACGAGCCTTCTCCAGGAACTGCCTAGCAAGACTCAGACTGACAGACAACTTGCAACTGACAACTTCCTCTAGTGCACGGTTACTTAATCATGCGTCTCTCATGGCCCTGCCGTTCGCGGGGCGTGATCGGTTTTCGCGCAACGATATTCCTGCTGCGGACGGACGTCCACCGTGCTTATGGCACCAAATTCTGCGAACTCTTCTTGTGCGGTATCTCAGTACACCCCAATGAGTAATTCTGATCGTGACAGTAAGTATGTGTGTTTCCGAGGTTATGTGGTGACGCCATATTTCTAATACATAGAGCTGTAGTCCTGTCAGTCTGGGTAAGCATGAACATTTTTCTGCCATCACCATACAAAGGTGTGCTTAAAAGTGATTTCTCAGTTTTTGTATCAAAACTCTTACAGTTTTTTAAGTAAGAGGAACGTTTTTAATATCCTGCATTTTTATTGTTTTTGTCTACATATTAATTCCTCAGCGTAGCCTCCGTGGCCACGAACCCATTTCTTCCAACGAGAGACCAGTTTGTTGTTATCGTCGCCGTAGAATGACTGAATGACGATGCCGGAATATCACCTCTGTTTGCACTGTTCCATCGCTATCAAAGTGAAGTCCTCGAAGTCATCTTTTAAGTTCTGTAAACGGATGGAAGACGGATGGAGCCAAGTCGGCACTCTGTGGAGTACGATAGATGACAGTGAACCCACGATGTCGTGTTGTTGCAGATGTGCCAGCGCTCGTGTGTGGTCTGGCGTTGACGTGCTGAAGGAGATGGTTCTCCACATGTGGAGGAACTCTGCGAATCCGTAACTCGATTGCAGCATTCTGTTCCTCACGAACTGACGAAGTTACGTTACACACTGCCATGTTAGACGCAACAATAAGGAGCACGCTAGCGGGAGAGGGCTGCAAATATGTAGACGTGAAGAATGAGGATGGGGAATGGTAGTAATGTTTATTTCATTTAAAAACTTTAAGAGTTTACACATAAAAATTTCGAGGAATCGCTTTTCAACACACCCTCATAAGCTGTGCTTATAAAAACTGTTGATCATCATTCATACTTTGAAGGTGTTAAGTCTTGATTAGGAAGTCAATAGATGCTTCTATAGCAACCCAGATATAAACCACTAGTGTTGTAGGTATCCTGATATGATAAAACGAAGGAGTGCATGTATATAAGATGTAAGACTAGACTATCTTCCTTCACATGAAACTGTCTTATTGCACGCTGCGGTATCATAAACTCAAAGTGATATTTTATTATATGAAGAAGTAAGTAACAATTTCGACCGGTAGCTGACCGAAAATATCAAGCCATTTGAACCAGTTTCATTAAGCTATATGGCTGTTAATTATAAATGCAGAATGAAGCAATGATTGAAAATTTGTATAAAGGTGGGATTAAAACCCAGGTCTCCTATTCATAGGCAGGTGCACCAACCACTACACCGTCCTGGCAGAATGATTTTGTACAACTGCACGGACTACCCTAGCATGTTTTCCTCCTTACTCCAAATTCTCACTCACGCCTCAACCCATTGGTATTCCCCCTAAACCCCAACAGCATCGTAGAAGCTCTCCAACTGTACAGAGATGATACTGCAGACGATTTCGTCATCTGAAAGTGCTAAGTAGGTTATTCTCTGAACCCATTTCTCTGGCTGAAATTAATACATGTCTCACCCCTTACATCTCAAAGATTCGATGGGCTATTTTTAGTATATCTGCCTAATTCCAAGCAACTAACCATTATATTTTTGAGGCTCTTAACATTCCAGTTAGGAAGTTTTTAGTAAGGGCAATGGATTCTGTTTACAGTCATGATACTCCACAGTGGTATGGTGAATGCACGGGGCTGGCCTCTTTGATGGAAGAAAAGTGAACTGTGTTCCACTGACATCAACACATCATTGGCACTAGTATCTGGACCAGCAATGAGTAGGCTGCTTTGCTCCTCTCGGATGTGAGCAGATTCAGTCACAGTGGCCAGAGACCGTGATCAAAGTGTGTGAGCAGTGCTCAAGTGAATATGTGTGTGTGTTTTCTACCTTGCCAGAAGGACTTTTGGCTAAAAGCTTAAATGTTAAGCAGTAACTTTTTTGTGCCTGTCTGAGACTCAACGTCTCCTGTATATGGTGAGTAGCAAATTGTCCTTTTCATATAATTACTGTAATTCTAGCGCGAAGATATCTGCACATCGGGCATCCATCAGTAACTTCTGGAGACGCTGATCAAGATCTGACAAAATGGCTGAAAAGACTCGAATCAGTCCCCAGATATAACAGGTGGGATAGCATGATGTGTTTGGAAAATGTGTACTTCTACTTGAACAACACAGCCCACGAGCAATTTAAGAATAAGGAAGGAAAGCTCAAAACCTTTAATAAATTCCAGGTCGAATTGAAGAACACATTTGGTGACAAAACCTAATATTTTATCTGAACACTAGCACTCAAGATATAAATTTCAGTGCTTGTGTACAACACCCAATGAGTTTATCATATTTATTTAATTCTGAAGGTAGCTAAATGACAGATTTGTATCGTAGTCCGGTAACGCTGTCCCGGAAAGATATAAATATGTGCCCCTGAGATGTAAAACTATTCCTCAAGACAGTATGATTTAGAATTCGCTATCACTGTCCTTATTACATTAGTGTCATTTGATACGTAGATGAAGGTAGCTAAATGAAAGTGCCTCTTTTGTTCGGAGGAATTTGTACGCAGTTCAGTTTGTAGCGTGAATACTGTAAATTAAATTTTTCTTGTCCCGATAAATCAGTGATGACGCTTGAATAGATTCCTGCCTCAGAGTAAAGAGAGTTAACATGACATATCCATTAACAAGACAGTTCAGTATGCAGAATAAGATGGTATATTGTACAGAGTGCCATACAACAACCACAATAATTTCAACCCGCCACCGTTACTGCCAAAAACACTTTCTCTTGGAGAAAAAAAAAGACCACTTCTACCTGCACAAGACATTTTACACTTTCACACAGCTTTGAAAAATTACAAACATGCCGATAATATACATAAGTACATATGGAGTTACATCTTGTGTCATTCTTTCTGAAGACCAGTTGCTTTGTACGAGTTAGATGTTTCCTTGGTGCATATTGAAATATGAATTAAAAAAGGAATGTCTCGTTTCTAAAATTTAAACTGGAAAGCTATAGGAATGCCATGAAAGCACTCCTGCGAATGAACTAACATATTCTGCTGTGCTCGGGTGAATGGAATCATTATTTGGCCTTCCACTCTCCTTTAGAAATGTTCAAACGCGCAAAGCATTCAATATTAAGAAAAAAACTGCCTCTAAGTGATACTACGGTTTTATGTTTCACAATTATGAACCAGGCTGAACAGTGGAGGAAAAATATGCTGTTCTTTAGAGAAAAACAACAAGCTTGGAGTTGCGATTTTGCTGTTTCCTGTTATGTATTCCACTTTCTATTGATTGTGAGAGCTCAATGAATAATATACGATGATACGAGAGGAACATGCCCGCAGTTTTCATGAGCATATTTAATTATCAGTGATGCTTGTTGTAACAACTGGTGATCCGTGAATATGTGTCAGCTTCCGACGAGCAGCAAGTGTTTCAGGTTGGATGAACTGAGACGCTAGGAAAAGCAGACAGTAGGGCAACTCTTTTTTCGACGAATTGTATTTCGTGGTGACATTCGCTCTAAACAGCAGCAACAAAATGCTAACTCAAACAGGCGCCCAAAAGAAAATCAGTGTGTTCTTTCCTGAACCACGTTTTCAACGTCACCTCGACGTAGATGAATGTGTGCCTAGAAACTGGCGTTAATAAGTTATCCAGTTGGTACATTCCTCTCTCTGCGAGGTGGGAGCATCACTATGATATGTGGCTGCTCACAGTATCCTGTAGATCCTAATATCAAGTTAATGATAACCAAACTACGCTCACAGATCTTGGCTGAATCCCGTCTATCTCCACAGTGCCTCTCCGTCTGCAGGCAAGTGACACCAATGGCGAGCATCCGCCCTTCAGTATCGATGCACTGGCGCAATGCGTCCGTCTCTGTGCACTTTCTCTCACTATCGGACAAAAACGTGTATAACTCTCTAAGCGCTCATCAACACCACGTGTGCAGGTCTGTTTGACGTCACATACAATAAGCACATTCTGGAATCAAAATATTCCCAGTGTTGTGAAAATCAAAGAAACCTCTGCGTTAGACTCCTAAACTAGTCAGATATTCCACAGCTAACGATATCGCATGAAATCAAGTAACTAAACTAACAACAAGAGATTCCATTATGAGCAAAGACTATTATAAGGTAATGATAGATAGACCAGTAAAGACGAAATTTGTACTTTCGAAAACTGGAAAACGTAATTTAAAAATTCACGAATCAAGCACCAATACAGTTGCAGGCCTAATAAGTAGGTCAGTTTAACAAAATATGTCCATGGGCGTTTCAAAATGTCAAAAAATTAAAACTACAGAATCCTGAACACAAGAAAATTCTGTGTACACAAACTATCTACTTATCTACTACCGTTTCCGAGCTCTACGTACAACCAAAAAGAAAAAAAAATAGTTACGCTGATTGTAATTTCATTCATGAAACTACAAACTAAATAGATACATGACAATAATGTTGCAAGTGTCTTACACTGGTCTGTTACATCATAACGTTGACGTCTCCCTTCATGCGAGGTTCCAGAACGCCCATCAGAAGCTTTCAGTGATTCCTTTAGTTC
Organism: Schistocerca gregaria; assembly: GCF_023897955.1. Lineage (NCBI taxonomy): Eukaryota > Metazoa > Arthropoda > Insecta > Orthoptera > Acrididae > Schistocerca > Schistocerca gregaria. The sequence goes on along the minus strand of NC_064924.1, from coordinate 7,026,567 downwards.
AATCGAGACTTGATGTTGCGCACAATGCAAGATCGCTACTCTCTTCCTGTATTACAAAGCGCACGGTCCCGCAACAACACAGGACGTTCTCGACAGGATACCGAAGTGATGCTAGGCAAGGACCCGCGAGCCTTCTGGCGATTTCGCATTATTGTCTGCGTTCCTTCAGATACAAGATAGCAACGCCGATAATTGCTGACGTCTGCTCAACGTTTAACTCGTCATATGTTACAGCCTTCCAATAAAAGTAAATATTTCGAACAATGTGACTCCTACAAGTCATTAAGCAGTAAATTTATTGTTTAAAGCTGTCATTAAGACGATATGAAATATAAATGATAGCTTCTAGTCAAATATTTTCACGCAGATAATATTAAGTAAGATAATTCTACGAAAATTAGTTATTTCTTTTGCTGAATTATTTGCCAGATATTACGAAACAAATGAAGTAGTCAGAACCATCAACAACGCTCTCTCTCATTCACCTTATCTGACCCTCGTGGAAATGATGGAAGCTGCTGCGAGCTACTATGCCATGTGCTCAATACTGTCCAGCGCGAACAACATTTTCTGTGTGACCTTTTACGGCATTTCCTTTCATAAACATTAAACATTAACTCTATGAAAAAACATCTGTTCTAATTACAGTGATATCTGATAGGTCTTTTGGGAAGTCGGTCGCAGCTCGCACCGACCTCTCGGCAACTATAGATCTCGTCCGCCTTGCGCTGCGATCAGATGGCCTTATCCTGTCCCCAGTGAATCAGTCTATCTTTTAGTGAATACCATATCAAAATCCCTGCAGTAATTCCAGTATTTTCTGCGTTATACCGGGGCCAAGGTAGCCCATGGGGCCGGCAACCCGTATGACACCACAGAGGATGAGGTTGTCTATGCTCAAAGCGTACCCTAAAGCACCTTGGCAAACACAGGCTACTTACATACAAGATAATGGAAACAGACATTCCGAGCACTATTTCCTGCAGGGGGAGCTCGAGCCACGGCCTGCAGGAAGTATCACTACGCCGCAATATGATTGGCTGGAGACAGCTATTTAGGGGTTAGAACCAGGCCCAAAGTTCAGTTCGGGTCTTAAAACTAACAGCTTGCGGAGGATATTTATATTTGGTCTCTGATACGCCTGCCAACACCTGCAACTGGACTGGTATAGGGCTTGGCATAAACTTTCAACACCAGGAAGGAGAGCAGACAACGAAGTTTTAATAAGTGTACGTATACACCGTAGCAGAAAGAACGGTCGATTATATTTGCAGGTAATTTGGAGGTGTACAAGGGACGAAATTCAGTACACAGGGCTGGCACCTCCGGTTACAAGGACGGCTCTATCCCGGATAGGCATCGAGTAGAAATGATAGCTCAGGCTGCTTCACCTCTGTCGTAGGGGCTAGCGAACGTCGGTATGCCATGATCGCTGCTACCAGATGTTTTCAATGGGCAAGAGATCTGGGGAACATGATGCTCGAGGAAACCTTCCAACGCCCTCTCCGTGTATGTAGATTAGGAGAGAATGTGCAGTTTGTGGTCTCGCATTATTTCACTGAAGTATGATATGAAGACCACATAGAGTGCAGCCACTAGCATTCACATTCCTAAAAAGCGACGTGATACCACTCCTGTATCCACTGTTCTCATTGGTCACACCAGTGATAACAGACTTCTCTCGAATGCAGCACCTGTGTTAACTTAACCAAGACATCAAAAGTAACTGACCTTCCTTCAGACTTACTGAGACCCGTGGCAGCATCCGTTATGACAATACTGTCCTAACTGGTATACAAGATGGATTAGACTTTCAAAATAACCTCAGACTTCCACAAGAATGTAGCAATCCCAATGTTAAGAAGGTAGATGGTGACAAGTGTGAGTTTTATTAAACTTTTAGTTTAAAAAGTCATAGTTGTGAAATACTAGCACCAATTATTTACAGAGGAACAGGAACACCGTTAGTACCGACAGCTAGGAAGATTAGTTTGTGTTCCAGAGAAATGGAGCAACATCCAGGGCAATGAGGACTATACAAATATTCTTGTAAGATATACTGAAGAAAGTCTATCCTCCTTGTTACTGACTCCGTATATTGATCAACCAATAACAGAAACCATAGAGACATTTGGGCAGGTAATGACAGTTCACGAAAAAGAAATAAACATTTTGAGGTGTGTCGATGACACTGTAATTACTTAAGACATATCAAAGGAATTGAGAGATGAGATGAGTTGAACGAAGAGTTACCAGAAAAGACGTTATATGATGAATATCAAGAAATTCAAAACGAGGACAACAATTTGTATTAGAACTACATCAGGTGATGCTGAATGAACCCGTATCCATATGTATATTGAAAAATTAATATATGTGTGTATGTATGTTCAACAGCTGCTCCTAAACACTGGACCGACTTCAACAAAACTTGGAGCACACATCACTTACTGTTTGTAAGTGATAGCTGTGGAGATGAGAACCACCTACTTATCAAGGGGTGGGGCTGAGGGTGAATAAGAAGCGTACGACACGACGAACGAATTTTCTTCATACAGTATTTGAGAATGGGAGCTCCTCGTGACTTGTAACAAACTTTACACGAAATATCTAACTTCACCAAACTTTTTCTCTCTGACAACCCGCTCAAAATGATGAGAAGAAACACAGTTATTGCTCACTACATTTTCGCTCTTCGTGCAGAAAACTACCGTATCAGGCAGAACGTTTTAATTTATTTCTTCTTTACTACTTACTGTAAGCATAACACTTTGTAGACAGTATTCGCATACAACACTGAATATGCCTACAAAATCATTTCATTGCACTACATATAATTCAGGATATTGCGTCATGAACGGTGCGAAACGTGATAACGAAATTTCAGAGTGAAATCCTCTAGAAATACAGGTACAGTATATGTACAAAAATGTGTGAAATGATTTTAATATAGGTGAAGTACATGTGACACATTAGGAAGTGGGAAAGCAATGTCTATGAAGCTACATCTAGTCTTCTGTATAGATTTCAACCAATCTTGGTACACTTACTACTTAGGCTCTGCTGTCTGGAAAGAGAACCAGCAACCTCTTAAAGAGGCAGGCGTGATAATGTGGAGAGATAAGGAGGAGACGGACAGTCAGAGAGTGGGAAGGAGGGGATCGACACAGGGGGAAGAATGAGGTGGATAGAAAGAGGAGATGGGGGGAATGGGTTGAAAGGGAAGGGGAGAAGATGGAGAAAGGTACGAGAGAAGAGGAGATTGAAAAACAAAGGAGGGAGGAGGAGATGGGCAGAGGTAGTGAATAGGAAGAGTAGACAGAGAGAGGAGGGGGAGCAGGAGTTGGACAGAGAGAGTTAGCAATAAATGGAAGTCAAAGGAAAGAAATGGAAAAGCACAGAGAAATGAGAGAGGAGGACATAGTTAAAGAGAAGAGAAAGGGGAGGAGAGGGAAGGGAAAGGGGGAGGACGAGATGCAGAGAGGTAGGGAGAAGGAGTTGGTGAGATAGATGTGAAGGTGGTGGTAGACAGAGTCGGAGATGGTCTAGGAGATGGACAGTGGGGAAAGGAGTAAGCAGGCAGAAGGGGGCACAGAGCAGGTGGGGAATGAAAAGAAAGAGCTTGAAGTGGACAGGGAGATAAGAGAGGAAGCGACAGACACAGAGAGGAAGAGAGGGAGTGGACAGAGAAATGGAAGAGGAGGGATATACAGAGAGGGGAGAGAGAATGTGATGCACAGAAGAACAAAAGAGCGGGAGATGGACAGTGTGGGGTGGAGGAGGAGGAAGAGTTGGACATGGAGCAAGGGAGGAGGACATGGAGGGAAATACAGGGAGGAGGAGATGGACAGTCAGAGGGGGAAGGCGGCAGTGACAAAGAAAAGAGGAGGAGATGAACCTATATGAGACATGAAGAGATAGACAGAGGGAAAGAGAGAGCAGAGGAGCAGAGAAAAGAAAGATGGGGAGACAGACACAATAAGGACACATGAAGAGAAGAACAGTGAGGGGGGGGGGGATGGACAGGGAAAGGGAAGAGGAGGAAGTGGATAGAGAGAGGGGGAAAGAAGAAGAGATTGACAAACAGAAGGAGAAGAGAAGATGGACTTTAACAGGATGAGGAGAAGATAGAGGGTGAGGAAAAGGTTTACTTTTTGTGGAGAGGAGGAGATAGACAATGGGGGATGGAACAGAGTTACAGAGAGGGGACTAGCATATGGACAGAGAGAGAGTATGGGACAATGGAAACAAAGGAAAGAGGAAGAGACAAACAGAGAGAGGGGAGAGGAAGAGATAGATAGACAAAAGAAAGAGGAGGAGATGGACTGAGGTAGTGAGGACGAAGAGTTGGATAGAGAAAGAGAGGAGGAGGAGAGAGTCTCGTAGAAGACTGGAATAAATATATACCAGAGAAACATATGGGGTACACTCAGCTAGTACAGTGTGGCACAAATAGAAGTGGCCTGGAGAGCAGACTTCCCAGGTACAAAGAAACACAGTGGAGGAAAGGAAATACAGTACTAACCTGACTATTGCAGATATTGAAAGTGACCACCATTCATCTTTTGGAACTTTTGGGCACGGTTCGGAATGTTTCTTGACTTATTTAAAAGACATCATGTCTAACGCCATTTTTGGACTATGCATTGAAAGGCGCTCTTTGCTGGTACTCTAACATCATTAAACGTCTCAGCGAACAACTGACGCCGGCCGGTGTGGCCGTGTGGTTCTAGTCGCTTGAGTCTGGAACCGCGTGACCACTCCGATCACAGGTTCGAATCCTGCCTCGGGCATGGATGTGTTTGATGTCCTTAGGTTGGTTAGATTTAAGTAGTTCTACGTCCTAGGGGACTGATGACCACAGATGTTAAGTCCCATAGTGCTATGAGCCACTTGAACAACTGACGACACCGTTTCCACGACTTTGTTGTCATGTAACTTTCCACAACGAATTCCTGCTGCTCCACTGTGAATACCACCGTCCCCTTTGTACTGCCCCATTCCCACTGACACAGCCCGCACTACACCTTGAACTGGTGTGGACCACGTGGTGGTGTACATGTGGTGTGCACGTCACAGGGCGTGGTTGTATGCATACATTCACATCCAATCGTATCCTCTCGTCTGGCCCACTTTTATTTGCCCCATCCTATGTATTACAGTAGTGGATGCATGTTTTGTATACTCCCACGTATATATCTATGTTCCACATCCCCACCTGAACCACTGGATCGATTCCAGTCAAACTTAGTACACACAGCACTGACAGTCTGGAAAAATCCCCTACCTCCGAAAGAAATAGTATTGGGGGTGAAAAAGGAACGGAATTCACGACGTGCAACTAGCCAGACTATATTCATCCAGAATATCAGAATGGAAGCACTTAATAACTTGCGATGACTTTACGTATAGTTTCAGACACTCATGAGAATTTTTTACGCACACTATTCACAACTTGATGAAAGGAAATAGTGTGTATCGCTTACTACATGTTTGCTCTTGATGTAGCAAAACCTTGGCAACATGTACGACCTTTTATCTTATTATTTCTTTACTAATAACTCTATTCACAACATAATGAATAGACGGCATTCAGAAATACCACTGGACACACCTGCAATATTATGTAATTATATGACACATTGTCCAAGAGACAGGAGATCATTAACATGGAGATGCTGAAAACAAAACTGCAGGGCTAGATGTGGATGAAATGTGTGTACAAATATGTGTGAAATATGTTAAATATGTGCATATGTCAGGAAAGATATGTGTGAAAACCAGCCTCTAAATCTCTGGATCGATTTTAACCAAACGTAGTAGATGTATTACTCACGACCTGGAAAGAAGTACGGTAAGGTAAGAACTAGCAACCTCCTTTTGGGGTGGTGGTGATAACATGCTGAGGAACAGAGGAGAAGGAGATTGGCAGACAGAGAAAGGGAAGGAAGAAAATGGACATGTGTATGGGAGGGGAGGAGATGGACATTTATAGGAGAAGGGGGAAATGGATGGAGAAAGAGAAGATGAGGAGATGGACAGGGAAAGAGTAGATGAAGTGATGGAAAGAGAAACAGAAGAGGAGTAGATGAACAGAGAAAGAGTGGGGGAAGGAGATGTACTTAGGGGGAATGAAGAGAAGACAGATGGGCTAGGAGGGGGTGGACTTAAAGGGGATTGGAGGAGATGGACAGAGGGGGAAGGAGCAGATGGACAGAGGGGAGTGTAGCAGATGGACAGAGAGGAGGGGCTCAGGATAAAGATAGAGAGCTGAGCAGAAGGAGATGGTGGGAGAGTGAGGGTGGAAGAGGTGGACCGAGAGAGAGGGAAGAACGAGATCTATAGTAGGGGTAGGAAGGATGTTGAAAGAGAGAAGGGGAGGAGGGGTTGGACTAATAGGAAACTGGAATAACGAAATATCCAGCCAACGCCGGGTTCTCAGCTAGTTAGATTAGAAAACGAGACACTGGACGTTGTAGGCGAGTTTTACTTTTTTGTAAGTTACTACTGAAGAAGTACACTACATGTAAAATGCCGCCTGGTAATAGTAAGAAACCGCTCCTAAAAAATAAAAATTAATTTGTTAACATAGAATAAAGCGTAAATTTCACGAATTCTTTTCTGTTTGCGCACTATATGATGAAAAGTGTCCTGACACGCTTAGTGCTGCATTTACGACTAGATTTCACGATAGGCGGACTTCCGAATATAAAAGGTGGGGGGGGGGGGGGGGGGGAGTATTGTGTTGTCAGTAAAGAATCAGTAAAAGCAGAATGGGTCGGTTAGGGTACCTCAGTGACTTCGAACGAGTCTAGTTATGTGATGTCTCCTCCGTAACAAATCCATCAGCGACATTTAAACCCTTGTAACGCTATTCAGGTTTACTGTTGGTGATGTGACTGCCAAGTGGAAACGCGATGCAGCAGCCACTGCAAAAGCAACAGCAGGCGACCCCATGTACTGACGGGCAGGGACCACCGAGCATTGAGAAGGAAGTTGTAAAAAGTGGCGTGAAATCATTGGAAGGAATTATCTGTGAATTCGAAAATGGTACCAGCACTCCAAATACTACAATGACAGTCCGTGACGAGTTATAAAGTGGAGTACAATGTCCGAGCAGCTGCTCATAAGCCGTACATTGTGTAGCTACCGCCAAGCGACAGTGGAGACGGTACGAAGGGCGTCGTCACTGATCAGTGTGTGGAAACGAGGGATCTGGAGTGACGAATAACGCTATATCCCGCAGAAATCCTACTTACGCGTCTGGGTTTGGCGAAGCCTGGAGAACGTTATCTGCCTTCGTGTGTAGTGCCAGCCGTGAACTATTGAACAGGTAGGTGTTGGGGTGTGGTGTTGTTTTTCGTTGTCAGGCCAGAGACATGAACAACTTTTACACCTCCGTTTACTGCGGACAGTAAAGCAACAGCTCAGAAACGATGAGTACCTGCATCATCATAGCAATGCACGAAGCATCATCTGTGAGGCAATGGTTCATGTACAACATAATCCCTGAAATAAACTCTCCTGCCCAAAGTCCTAACCCGAATCCAGTGGAACAGCTTTGGGACGAGTTAGAAAATCGACTTCTCTGACGACACCAGCATTCAACAGCACTATACTTTTTGACTTCGGATTATCATTAAAAACAGGTTGCATTTCATGAACAGACTTTCAGAAACCTCACTGAATGTGTTCCTAGTACGGTACAACCACCCACAAATACGAAGGGTGTACGGATCCTGTATTAGTGTGCACTAAGACGTATGTGTCCGGATACTTTCGATCATATAGTGTACCTCTCTGCGGTGATGCCTTGTACACAAATAAACATGGACAACAAGCAATACAGGCAAGAAGCTTTAAATATGGTGCTACAAAAGATTATGCGGGTAAATGAGGAAGAGATGATGAATCTGATTAAGGAAAAAGTTAGACTAGACAAAAAGAGAGTAGAGGCTTTTCAAAAGTGGTGCTACAAAAAAATGCTGCAGATTAAATTGCGAGGTCACATAAGTAATGAGGAGGTACCGAGAGAATTGTGTAGAAAAGAAATCTCTGGCATAACATGCCTAGCAGATAGGATTGGTTGATAGGACACATTCTGAGACATCAAAGGACCGTCAATTTAGTATTAGAGGGACGTATGGGCGGTAAAAATAGTAGGGGAGACCAAGACATGAATACGGTAAGGAGATTCTGAAGGACGCAAGTTTGCATTAGTTATTCGGAGATGAAGAGTATAGTAGCGTGGAGAGTCGCATTAAACCGCTGTTCGGACTGAAGACAACAGCTAGAACAGTATGTGGCACAGTAGTGTGCTGCGTATGTGTTGTGTCTGCGTGTCTCTGCCCGCTGCCTGCGACGCTGGCGGAGAGAACCGTTTGCGCGGGCCCAGGACGCGAACAGGCGGGCAGCGGCGGGCCGCGCGTATCGACCGCCGCCGCCGCCGCTGCTGCTGCTGCTGCTGCGCTGCGGGTGACGGCCGGCGCGGTGCGTACGCAGGGGCAGCCGACGCGAGCAGACCGGCTCCCTGCCGCACCAGAGGGCCTCGTGCCGCCGTCTCCCACTGACAAGGCCGCTGCGTTGTACGAGGAGACAGACGGAGAATACTTTGCGCCGTGGCCAGCGTGCTGGCTGTCTTTGTCCCATGCGTCACGCACCAGCCGTTTCCTAAGCACGTTACCGGAATATTAAGGCCACTGTTGACGCGGGATGTGTTGTGGAAAGAACTGAGGAACAACTTTTCATAACGCATTATGTCCACTAGTGGACAAAGTCGACATTGACATGAAATCCGGTAACCATACAATGTAGGCTTACACGGCCGGTGTTGTCTTCAGTTGAAACTTCCGGGCTGAGAGGCCGTGCTCGATGTATAAAATTTCTACTTAAGTTTCGGCTACTGCAGTAGCCGGACGACCTCAGAAGATGTTCCCCGCAGATGGAGACGAAACGTCACGTAGAAATTTTATACATCGACCACGGCCTCTCAGCCCGGAAGTTTCAACTGAAGATGAAATCCGGTACTTTATTACCCTCTTTGACACTCCTGCAATCAGATTGTGTCCAAACGTATTTTAATACCTCCAGAAAGAGCACTGAAAGTAGCAGATTTTGTCCTTTAGCATGATTGGATCAAATTGCAGTAAGTCCACCAGCTCCCTTTATTTTGCTTTATTAAGCTATGTAGGCTACTCTGCACAGAACCTACATTTTACACCTGGAATGAAATGCAGGCAGGTAGAGGGTCACAAGAAATTTCTCTGGCCATCACCGATTTCTTAAGGAAATTGACCACTGACACATCTGTCAAATTCCTCATATGGTTCGCGGATGGACGTTCTGGCCGAAACAGGAATCAGCCCGTTATTCATGCAATTGCTTTCTGGTTATTCAAAGAATCTCCAGTCCTTGAGACTGATGTACTTCTCTCCTTTCCAGTTCGAGGACATTCCTTTTCACCTCCTGACAGAACATTAGGACGAGTTGGAAAGAAACTTCGTGAAATTTCGGAAACATTGAATCCAAACATGTACGAGGATGAGGGCGAAACAAGGATTTTAGGGAAAGACTGGGAAATACTTGATTTCAAGAAACTAAGTTCAAGTTTTGGGCCTGTAGATGGGATCGTTGATCTGAAAAGGATCCATTTGATGAAATATATCGTAGGTGAAATGGTAACTGATGTGAAAATAAAAATGCACATCACCTACTATTTTCATGATTCTTCAAAGCGCTTTTTGCCATTAGCTAAAGGTGGATACAGCTTGAACAAAGCATCAAATATCTCCAATGTGTCATCACTGATGAGGTTGAAACAAGAAAAGAAAGACGATGTCGATAAACTACTAAGCCTCAAATATGGAAGCAACTGTAGAGACAATGAATGATTCCTGGTACTACTCAGTTCTTTAGAAAATCAAGATTGCAATCTCACCACAGTTATTTAAAGGAGACAGGAACCCCGGGATCACTGGTGATGGACAAGCTTCTGATTATTGTACTATTTTTGTTTGACTCAAAACAAATTTTATTATAAACTTCAATTCAGACATTTTCCTTCTTACTGATGCTATATACAAATCTTCACTTTAATTGAATCACATAAACGCGGGTAATAAACATATTATTTTGCATCCGCAACCAAAATCATTGATAGCAGGTACGGTCAATATTCAATCACAAACAATCGTTCTTGTTTAACCATATCTCAAAAGACTAATAACATTATACACTTCCAACCAAAGTTACTCAGCCTCACAATCCTAGAACTTCATAAACTTAAGATCTTAAAGCTTAAGAAAACTGAACTGCCCACATAAAGGTCCACACTGAAACACGCTTATGTTAAACATACTTGGTAGACCAACCACGGTCGCAAAACTTGTACACAGAAATAATAAGAAGTTGCATGTTCATTAAAGATACACAAATTATTAAAATAGGTGTTAAATAAGAATGGCTACTAATAACTCAACCAGTAAAATAACTTACAGAAAGGCTAATAATATAACAGGGTGGCGTCACATAACTAACGGACATAATGACTCAGAATGATTCCCAAATTGTACTTAACTTTAGAGAACAGCGTTAAGGCACAAAGCAGTGTTTGGATGCAATAACGCTACTGCTGGCAGTCAATACAAACGTTCACTTCCCACCGGCTTGTGCACAGGGTCACAGCAGGCGGTACATATTTTTAATTATAATCAGACCGGCACCACAATGAGCAGTCCTGACAATCCATAACGGCGCCGACGCCACGGAACAAGCAGTCTTAACAAATGGCCTGCAGCACAAATAGATTGCAATGAAAAGAAGGTGAAATCACAGCCACACTGGAATATACAATAAACATGCCCCCAAATTCTTAAAGAGCAATACTCTAATATTACCCGTGTCTCAGTAAATTAGTGGGAAACTTTAGACATCACTTCCACTTGCCTCAAGGCACTTTCAACATTAAATAAACACCAAATGCTGCCGTGACAAAGGATTCAACCATCAACACTGCGGCTGCCGGGCAAGAACACAGATGCAGCCAGTCCCAAAGCTGGAAATATGCGCTAAAACAAGTTAAAATTTGCATGAAAACCACTTGAAACGCACACTCCACGGATAAACAGAAACGGAATGTGAAACATAAAACTCCTTAAAAATAACCACTGTGGAACCAAGTTCAGAACCATCTCCGTCAGTTACCCATGCCGCCATAAGTTTCAACAATCTTCTTAGTTGATCACAGAATAAAACTCATATTGAAACGTCCCCTTAGAAAAATTTATACAACACTGTGCTTAAACTGACACACAATAGTTTTTAGCGCAACGCAATCTGACTTTCAAAAATCCCTACAACGAATGGCCCAGACTAACATTAACCTATACCTTTCACAAATCACTTACCTCACCAAAAATCTTCGTTACTTGAACTACTGCAATACAGCGAGCGCCACTACTGCCAGCTAACTAAAAGATTCAAACTACAGAAGTCACTAACTACTGATAGTCACAGTTAGCAAATGAAAGATTTTAATAGGGAACAAACAATGTATTTACCTTTATAGTCATAATATATATATCAGTTCATGACACCAATTCTTACAAATTTCAAAACTCCGCCATCTCTCTCCCCACATTCACCACTGCTGGCGGCTCACCTCCAACTGCCAACGCTACGCGCTGTTAGCATCCAGCTGCCGCTGCCCAACACTACAATGGCAGACAACAATGCAAACTAGCCACAGACTGCGCTCAGCACAGCCAGTGATTTTTCATACCGAGCGCTAAGCGGCGTTACCAATAAGAAAACCTAAACAGCCTACTTACATAGCTCCCATGTTCCCCACAAAAAATTTTTACAAATTGTTGTGGGCAGTGGCCAATAATGATTTGATAATTTTTTTCATAATTACTATAACAAAGATATCAAATGCACACACTAAAATTCTCTCACAGTCCATAAGACACTCCTGATCGTTCATCATAGTAAAATTGCAGTGTTTTTTTTCCAAAGTCTGAGCAATAAAAGAAATTGCACTTGGAAGTAGTGGATTTCTAAGCAGTCTTGAAGAAGTAGTGTTGTCCTTCCAACGAAAGACAGTGCTGACTCTTGACATGCAGACAGGTAATAGGCCACAGCAGAGTCAGTCGACATTGAAGACTATCGGTAGGTAGGTCATCACAGAGCAGACCCACTGTAGTCCTGGTAGAGATTACTATTGGTGGGCCACCAGAGGTGCAGACCCACTGCAGTCCTTGTAGAAATAATGGTATTTGTGGGACATCAAAGGTGTAGACCCACTGTAGTCCTTGTAGAGATGGCCAGCAGCCATCTGTTTGACTGTGCAGGTGCACAATCACCATTGAAGAGTCTTGCGGATAATATAGTAAGTCCATAACCACCACTTGTGCACTCACAAAAATTGTTTTTGAAATGTCCTTACAACCAGCAATGCTGTTATCCAATCCCTTACTGAATTATTAACACACGTGCAAACACTATCAGTCCCTACTTCTCACATATTGTCCATATACTATGACCAACAGAAACGTGTGCAGTGAAATGTAATTTACAAGTTACTTAATTTCATGAAGTGGTGTCAATTACAATTTTATAACATAAGAATGCAATAACAAAGGTACAAAATACATCTTTAAAGAACATAACAATACAGATAACATTTGCAGTAGTACAGGCTTTACAAAAGAATCGAAATAGCAAATACATCAGTGTTACAAAAATTACGACATAAGTACATACATAAAGTTCAGAATAACTTTTGAAACATCAACTTCACACATGAGCATTAAAACAAAACACAATAAATAATGTCTGAACATATTTACAAAGAAAATAACATAGTATTTGAAAAATTCTACAACATAAATCTTATTAGCTAAACACATAAAGACAGGAAAAAGACAAATACACAAGGGTACATAAACACATAGAGGGATAATACGAAAGGAAAGGACAGGGTTTGTTTTATTGCAGTATTTTGCATAGAGATCTTCCCTAGTTTATCATTATTCCCAAAAAGTCCTATCTAAACCTGTTTTCTGTATTCTGTTCACTTCCTCTTTCAAAAATAGTTTTTTTTTCCACTGTACACTACTTTTTCGGCAAAACCATTTTCTTATAGCTTCTCAATGCTTCTTTTCCAATTCATCATAGTTAGTTTCTTATATAGTCTACCCCCTCTTAAGCTAACTTACACCTACTGAGCTCAGATGCTAAACTAAGGGACGACGCAATGCAGCAGCACAAAACAATTAACACAAACAACAATGACAAAAATGGAAACTGTGAAAGCAAGCAGCAGCAAATGCCATAACTTATATCTAAACATGACAAAGCTGAAGCAGAAAAAATATTACAGTAAAAATGTTTAATACTTATGTCACATCTTAACACTAGAATGATGCATCACGAGAACATACGCTAGCAGATAAGTTACCAAATCGTAAAAAAATTATTTTTGCAATTCCTGTCAAGAGAAATGTCTTTTTGAGCTCCTTCGTTTTTTTAAGTGCATCATAGGGTTATTATTTACTTGATCTGTAGGCATAAAATATTTATATTAGTACATCCATTAAATTTTATAGTAAACAATGCTGCAGTGAAGCTATAAACTAGATATTAAACAAAATAGGCAAAGCAAGGCGTGAAACGTCATTCGCTAGCCATAAGGCATTTCATAATGCAGTAAACAATCTTCCAGCTAGCAAGACAATAGACATGAAACGTTTCTCATCATTTCATTTCAGTAAATATCATAAATTAAGAACTCTACAGTGTAATCATGTTTTCAAGTTTGAGGGTGTCGTATTTACGATGCTTTCTACAAAGGAATGTCAATAGCGAGGATAATGGCCTCTTTTTTTTTTCTCCACCTGTGCCTCTGACAGGCACACACTAATGGCTTTTTTTCCAGGCTCCTGTCGCGCAGCTGGGTGCCCACAACGCATTAGGTGCAGGTGGTCACTTACCTTTCTTGTCGATATATTTAGGACACCAGTTTACGCTACAGTGGCAGACTCATATAAAAAATATTTCATAGGTCAAGAATTTGCGTTACACATCTGTAGAAACAAAATCCTATTGATATAACAGTGTCCAAAAAATTTTCATTGGCATTGTAATACATTCACGCATTTACATACATTTCATAACTCTTAAAGTACGATTCTCGGATTCCAACATCCTTTTTCACAAACCAGAGTCCCTAACCACTACTCTTTATTCCTTACCTTATTCGTCGACACTTCTTCAATATTTCATCATAACAGATACATAGCATAATCAAATAACTCATATAGCATCAGCTTATTGACCATAAACATACCACAACACCATAATACACATAGTTATCGTAATAGTAACATCATAACACCTCAGTCAAACCTCAAAATCGTCGTAGCTTCCTCCAATAATTTCAAAACCTAAAAAAAATTCTCTGCTCGTGTCAAAAGTGTCATCTGCCTCAAACGTACTTTAAAAATCATGATCACATACCAAATACATCATTCAAACCTCTCATAGTATCACAATGGTTCTGAAAAAACATGAACATTTGACAAAGTACAGAAAAGAATGCAATTTCGTAAGTGTGAAGTTATCCAACTGTGTAATTACGTAAACATCTGTAGTATAATAAACGTTTGTTTCTCTCAGTTAAATGATCAGATAGCTGTGTAATTTATGTGTTAGATAAATATGGTACCGATGTGTAGAGTTGTATAAGCAAATACCATATTAGCTAGGGCTCCTTGTGCTTGCCAAACACATGGTACACAAAGTAAGCGTGTACCCCCTTGAGGATTAATGTAATTATATCCTCAGGTGTTACAGATTACAGCAATGGAATGAAATGTATCACGAAAAAACCTTTGCATCATTGTACTTCAAATATCTTTAAAGATAAATGTTTTAAGTACAAAATTAAACACTCAAATACGTGTACTGTAGCGCAAAACTGTGCGTCTTGTTGTAAGATAATCTCTGTGCTGTGGAAGTGTCGTAGTTATTGTCCTCCGAAAGCTAAGTTCTGCAGAAGTCAATGTACTTACCTCATGATAAACAAAAGTGAAATGCTTTGTGTATAGATATCGTAGTTACTACGCTTATTGCCGTGATGAAGTAAACACTGTACTATAACGTATTGTTGTGCTACAGAAAAGGCTATCTCATTGTAGATATACCATAAAGTTACTACTAAAGCATGTTTTCCTTTCCAGAAGAATTCATAAATACTGTGCAGATATAAAACAGATACACTGCATAAGCACAATGTAAATTGTGTCACACATTAGTAGTGTCGTGATATAATCGTGTAGCTATCAAAGAAACCAAACGCTAAGTCATCTTTAATCTCACAGAAAGTACTTCAAATAAAGAATGTCTTTTCAACTAAACCAAAATGTTGCATTAAAATTTCATTAACAGTATATGTTCTAAGTATGTAAGCCTTATAGTCGTTACGTAATCGGGCAACTAACAAGCAAGAATGTACAAATAACAACACTGTGTCGTCTGTTCACTGTAACAATGCATTCGTAATTTCTGTTTAAAAATGTTCCTTAGGTTCTAGACTGTATAGTTAACTTCAAAACATTGTTGCATGTTAACTGTTTCTCAGTGTGACAAAACATACTACATATGTGAAGTGAAATATTTTATGGCAAAGACAAACTTAAAAAGCAGATTATCTCTTAATAAACGGTTTTACATGTAAAATGTGATGTAAACCTTTACTCTTCCTAGTACGCAGACTGTCAACTGAAAAGCAATTATCATGTGGTTACGTCGGTAAGGAACACTGGAATTTTGCTCAAGCTTAGCTTGTTATTTTTCTCTGAGCCCGCCGGCGCACGCGGCTGCCTGCGGTGCGAGTCATTGTCTGTTTCTTTGTTGGCGCGCGTCGTTATTGGGATTAGCAGACCTAACTTCTACAAATTCACCTTGCCGAGAGGGCCCCGCCCTGTTTGAAGCTCGCCAGTTGTGATGGAATTCAGGTCTGTCGTTTTGTTGGTAGTTTCTGTAATTTCTTTCTTGTCGGTTAAGTGGTGGAGAATTTCTCCCTGAATCGTAACTGCGAGCTGAACTGTTGTGTCTGAAATTACTCTGTCTCCCTTGATAGTAATTGTTTTGGCTCCCATATTGTCTGTTTCTACGATTGTCTCTGTTATAATCATTACTACGGAAATGCGATATTTTTCTGTAACTATTACTCTGCCAGTGGTTGTCATATGGGTGGTGCCTGTTTGGTTCACGATTTGCGTTGTAAGAATAGCCTTGTCATATCCAGTTATTATTTCTTTCATCGCGGAATTATGACAGGTGTGACCTGCAATTGTTGTGCTCCTGTTTTCGCGTTCCGCAATTGTCAGTGTCAATTTCTAATTCTTGTAAGAGTCCCTGAAAAGCTTCAATGTCGTCTTTGCATCGTCCTGCTAAAATAATCTGTCGTAAATGTTCAGGTAATTTGATGAAGCAAATGCGGATGAGTTCTGAGGGGCTGTATGGGTTTGAAAGATACTGATTCTTATGTAACATGTCTTCAAAATATTTGACAAGACTGGAAAATTCAGATTGTTCGAAATGTTTCATCATTATGATGCTATGTTTTACTCGGTCTTGTGTGGCTTGGGACCAATATGCTGAGAGGAAGGCATGGTAAAATTCTCCTTCACTGTGGCAATCGTGAATGACCGATCGCATTCTTACAGCTGGTTCATTCTCTAAATAGCCACACATAAATTCTAATCTGTGCTCTAGTGACCAGTTGGGAGGAAAACAATGAGAGAATTGATGGAGCCACGCTTGTGGATGAATGTCGTTGCCAGAATTCTTAAATGTTTTGAATTTACGTGTAGTAATGAACAGCTTATAGTCAAAATCATCGTGTCGGCGGGTCGCATATCGGTCATTGTTACGTCGTTTCGGCGGTTCCATCTCAAAATTCGGTGTATTTTGCCAATTACTTTCATGATTTCCGAAATGCCCTGTGTTATTATTTTGTGGTTGTTCTGTATTGCTATGTCCCTCTTCCCATACTGGGGCGCGAGTGTCCTCTGAAATATGTAATTCTTGTATTACTTGAGCCAACTGATCTTGTACTTCCCGCATTTCTCTTTTGTACTGTATGTTGATTAGATTTTGATTCTGTTTGAATTTCCTAATTTGTTCATACTCTTCAGTGTCAGTGAAGGCTACAGGTTTTGTGTCATTCAGATCATCATCTACCTTCGTAGATAAGTTAGTGAACTGATCTGAAAGTTCGGCTACTTTCTCCGATAGTGAACACATTTCTTCAGTGTGTTTTTCTGAACCAAGTTTCAGAGTGTCCATTTGTGTTGAAATCGAATCTACTGTGACCTTTAAGTTTTCCTGAGTTCTTGCAAGTTGCGTAACCGAATCGGTGGATGCAACTGAGTCAATTTTAGCTTTCAAGGTCTCATGATTTTCATGAACAATTGTTTGCAGTTCTTTTATGGCTGCTTCGTGATTCTGTAATGCATTTTCATGCCGTGAAAAAATAGGTTGGAAATGCTCACAAATTTGTGTTTTTACGTCATTACAGACTTTTTGACATTTCGATTCGATTTTATGTAATTCAGTAGTTAAATCTTCACGTGTTTGTTCAAGCATATGTTCCACTGTGTCTAACTTTTGAAGCTTTTGCTGTGTTTGTCTCTGATTTTGTTCCATTGTGTCCAACTTTTGCTGTGTTTGTCTCTGATTTTGTTCCACTGTGTCTAATTTTTGAAGCTTTTGTTGTGTTTGTCTCTGATTTTGTTCCATTGTGTCTAACTTTTGAAGATTTTGTTCCATTGTGTCTAACTGTTGCAGTGTTTGTCTCTGGTTTTGTTTCATTTGTTGCATTAATTGCAATAATAATGTATTAGTGCCTGGAATCTGATCATCTATGCTTTTCGGCAGTGCATTTGCACCGGCAACATTCACAGTTTGACAAGCAGAAAATGTGTCTCGGCTTATTTGAGAAAACGGTGAGGACGCAAAACCTGAATGTACAGTATTTGCAAGATTGTGTCCTGTCATATCGGATTCCTGACGCGAGCTGTTGCCGACCACTCGATCGATAATGCTTCCCTGTTCACTAATTGTTTCACTGCCTACACCATTATTTGCAACCAGCTCCATTTCCCTATGCACAATTACCAAATTACTACTTTGAACATTAGTTAATTCATTACATGGTGGCGCTAACACACTGCATTCGTCTTCACTGTCATTTCTCAGTTTACTTTGGAGCCTAGTATTACGTTTTTCACACGCCATTATTGTCACAATATTTCACACGACAACACAAAAAAGCACAATTTGAAGAGCAAAAATAAGAGAACACATTAACATAGCACTGAAAATAATATCTAGTTAATTGCAAGCGCAGCTGCGAAATACTTGGTGCAAATCTACATGCATGACACAACTGTTTTACTGTACAACAATGAAAGACTGCAACTACAAAGGAAATTCTCTCTATGATAACGCGCTATCAATAAACAAAGGCTACGCTAACTACACAAACTACAAGAAAAAATCAGAAGATTCCAGTGAGGTATCCTTGGCTAAGG
This sequence comes from Schistocerca gregaria, assembly GCF_023897955.1. Taxonomy (NCBI): domain Eukaryota; kingdom Metazoa; phylum Arthropoda; class Insecta; order Orthoptera; family Acrididae; genus Schistocerca; species Schistocerca gregaria. The sequence goes on along the minus strand of NC_064924.1, from coordinate 7,007,968 downwards.
GTCGACATATGAAACGTCCCCTTAGAAAAATTTATACAAGACTGTGCTTAAACTGACACACAATAGTTTTTAGCGCAACGCAATCTGACTTTCAAAAATCCCTACAACGAATGGCCCAGACTAACATTAACCTATACCTTTCACAAATCACTTACCTCACCAAAAATCTTCGTTACTCGAACTACTGCAATACAGCGAGCGCCACTACTGCCAGCTAACTAAAAGATTCAAACTACAGAAGTCACTAACTACTGATAGTCACAGTTAGCAAATGAAAGATTTTAATAGGGAACAAACAATGTATTTACCTTTATAGTCATAATATATATATCAGTTCATGAGACCAATTCTTACAAGTTTCAAAACTCCGCCATCTCTCTCCCCACATTCACCACTGCTGGCGGCTCACCTCCAACTGCCAACGCTACGCGCTGTTAGCATCCAGCTGCCGCTGCCCAACACTACAATGGCAGACAACAATGCAAACTAGCCACAGACTGCACACAGCACAGCCAGTGATTTTTCATACCGAGCGCTAAGCGGCGTTACCAATAAGAAAACCTAAACAGCATACTTACAATATGTAACCTGAAGCTTGCAAATTACGAGGTGGGAAACTGTTTAGCGTGAGATGACGAACCAACCATAATTTTTCACGTCTAGGTGCCCAATGATGGATACCGTACATCCGGCGCGCGCCGAAAGACAAGGGCGGCGAGCACGGCGAGCCCCATGCAGCACGGTTAGGGACGCTTGTTAAAATGGCTCTGAGCACTATGTGAGTTAACATCCATGATCATCAGTCCCCTACAGCTTAGAACTACTTAAACCTGACTAACCTAAGGACGTCACACAACACCCAATCATCACGAGGCAGAGAATTCCAACACAAGTTATCTCGTTCAACACCGACCGGAGACTCCCTCATCACACGTTCAACCGGAAAACCCGCTGGTGGAGCATTCAAAGATAGCAGGACAGCCGAATATCGATGTCAGCGATGCAAGTGGAGCACCCTAGCGCCAGCCGCCACGGCTCAATGAATACTTGAATTTTTCACTCAGACTATCAGCCTTCCATGTAACGAACTTATTGCCCAAGATACTATTTGTGATTGTTTAGAAGAGGAGCCTGTTTTAGGAAAAATATTTTGAACTTTGTTATTGTAAATGAAGCACATTTTCGTTTTTGCTCGAACTCCTAGCGTTAAAATGTTTTACTGAATGCTAAAAAGTGTATTTTCAGACACTAAAAAGTATTTTAACAGTTCTATGTCACTGAAAACTAATCAAAACGTATTACGTCCAAAATAGCTTTCATCAAATGGCACATTGTTTAACAGAACACAACAAAACGCATTTTGTCCATCATTAAAGCGCTGATAGCTTGAAAGTATAAAAAAAATTCCTTGTATTAAACACATTTTGATCAACAGCCCTACCAGAGTATGCAGTGTAAAATTCGTAACAATTAATGAAATATTTTTTGCGGTATACGTTTTTCGTTTCTCCGAGAAATTTACTTTTTGGGGCATATTGCGTTTTGAAATGTAGCTCCTCAACCACAGTATGTGTATTCTCAGTTGCGAATACGGAGAACCTCCAGCTGTATAATGGATTGACGACAACGAAAATTTGTGTCGAACAGGGACTCGAACCCGCATTTCCCGCTTGTCGCGAGCGGTAGCCTTGCCTTTAAGCTAGCCGAGCAAGACTCCTGATCTTACCTGAACATCCACTTGTTGTCAACCATGTGTCTGAAACGTGTACTCGTACATCCATTACGTATATTCCAGTACAGGAGAGACGTTTCACTTGAAAGTCGCTTGCTCGGTGTTGGCGGATGAATACGCTGTTGCAGTGGCTGCATTATTCAGAATTGCGATACACGTCAGAAGGAGCTATGCATCGTAATTCGGAAAAGCACAGGCACTGCAGTATCGTGTCAACAACTAGTTTGAAATGAATGTAAACTCAGGGAGCATGTCGCCAGAGTTCTTCGAGTAGAGCACAAAAAGTAGGAGATGAGGTGGCTTGAGTTCTGCATGGCTGCTCGCCACGCAAGGCTGTCCCAGTGTGTATGACAATCAGCAAGCAGCTGTGGTGCGCTGTGGTGGTGTTGCCCAATACGACACGGCCAGGAGACAACATCTGGATGACTGTACAGGGGGAGGAATCATCGGGGAACTGGGAGGTGGACGAAGTGTGATGAGCGTAGCCCATGAGTTTGGTATTGCTGTCAGAGTAGTTTCAGATGCGTGGCAGGTGTTCCACACGTACCGTCGCCTAAAAGAGAGCAGGTCTACCACGGTCAATTACAGCAACAGATGACCGTTACATTGTGCAACAGGCAGTAAAGGGCCCTCGTGAAACAGAGGGTTAAATTGCAACCACACCCAAGCTGACGCTTCACAGTGGCGCGCCGACAGCATCGGGGTTGTCTCTTTTCTTGATGAGCAGTACATTGTGTTACATTGACACCCAGACATCAGTGGCATCCTTTACAGTGGTGCCAAGAGCACAGGTGCTGGACGCACGATGGCTGCGGTTGTACCTGTTGTGCACTACTGCGTACACAATGCTGAGGAGAGGTAGGCTACAGATTTCTACAGCAGCTGCCGTCGTAGGGAGGCTATACAGGAGCGGAAATGATTAGCGCACACTTAAATACAGTGAAAAGAAGTTTTACTTAGTTCATTTCCCCAAGCCCTGTGGACAAACTTTAAAAAAGAACGAACAACAATAAATTCTACCTGTTACGAGAAGCACAAAAGACCATCGAGCAGTGTTTCCGTTGCCAGTTGTCAGATGCTGGTGAGGATGGTATCGATCTGTGATATGACAGTACGCTTTCACAAATGAGAGCAGAATTAGTCTGAGTACATATTCTAGACGTACCATGATATCATGAGAGGTGAGAATACGTAATGTAACTAAAAACAATGTCAAACATGATCATTTTAGAAGCCTAGAAGTTATAGCGTGAGGAGGCAAAATGTTGCATGGGTGTGGTGATCTCCAAATTCTTGAACACAGAACAGTAACTGCCTAACGTTAATATGATTACTCTTTCTCCAGGTGCCCCTCTTCAGGGGTGCATTCGTTCTTGACTTCGTTTATATGGATGGTAATACATGATCGACTCCAACAGCACTGGTGGAAGAGGGTACATTCAGCGGATGGTGTGGCCTATCTGTTTCCCCGGCTTCACTCTCATTGAGCACATGTGGTATGCGATGTCAGACGTGTTGCTGCACATCCACATGCGCCAGTCATCATACGCCGGTCGTCAACCGCGCTGGTGGAGGAATGTAGCAACCCCCACCACGAGCGTTCCTTGTCAACCTCGTGGCCAGCTTGGGAACACGTTGTAGAGCTTGCATTGCCGTCCGTGGCGATTACATATCCCATTGAGAATCGCGTCCTGCCTTTCGTAATGTCCAGGGAGCTATCATCAACAGCGCTGTCTTCAGTTTGATTATTGAAAATTAATGAAAGTGTTATTTCTGTTCGTCTCACAGAGTGTTAACTGTAGCAGTTCTTTTTATGTATGATCGAAGTTTCATCGAGCTATGTTGTTTAGGAGTGAGACATCATGTGACAATTACTTTCGCTGTTAGTTTTGCACACAGGTATCGTATTCCATAGGTATTATACAATAATGCATGCCGTTTTTTTCAATCCCTTTAATACCTCTGGAATTTGTGGTTAGGGATACCCTTAAGGACACTTAGTATAGCGTTATTAGTCTCATCTATGCTTTTACGAGGACACTTCAAAAAGTAATTAACACATTGTTACTTTTATTTACTACTGAAACTACACTTCAGAGTGACACATATACATGACACCATTTTTCGACATAGTCACCAAGCCTCTGTCAACAACGGTCGGAAAGTTTTACAACTCGTTCAATTACCGGGCGATAGAAATTCGTTCCTTAGTCACGGAATGATTCAAGAACTGCTGCATGGAAGTTCTCACCGTCCGAGAACTTCTTTGTCCCTAGATGCTCTGTAATCTTCCCACAAAGATGGAAATCGCGTGGTGCAAGACATCACGATCACTTTACCCACGTCTGTGGCTGTAGGTACCACTGTGTTTGGTATATATACCACCATAATTTATAGGCAAGTCTGTGTGTAATTTAGTCGTTTTGCGGTCAAGAATATAACAATCGCCTGTACTTTCACCCTGGAGCGCGTTTCCAATTGCCGCGCCATTTCGTTCAAACACGGTGCAGTCTTTTTATCAATAAGAAACACGGAACATTTTCCATCTTCTGAGAATGCGCCATTGTTGTTCCGCAAAGAATGCGGCAAAATGTGTAACTTACTTATTGAAGCTCGCACGTGGAACGACTGCCCTTTGGGAACAGGAAAAAATTGCCTCCGGGAATGCCTTTTGGTGAATATGGCGGTTGTGACATCGTTACAGTAGCCCTTTGTTGAAAATTCACGACCAAGCAACCAATTGTGAGTATATGCATTATTGCGCTGAACTGTTATGATACGTTTCATTGGTTTTGCACTGTTGTTGACCTTTGAGCGGTTCGTATTAGCCGCTATTTTTGTTCCATACTGAAGTCGCAATGGTAGACCCAAAATGGCAACAAAATCATAATGGGAGACACGTGATAGGCCAGCATTATCATGGAGTATGGTTCGGTGACTTTTCATGACCATTTATATCACTTCTGCCGCGATTGTATCGGTTGACGATGTGCTGTCGCGTCCGGGGCGCTTGACATTTTCAATGCCTTCGCGGCCTTCTTCGAAACGTTTATAAAACTCGTAAATCCTTGTTTTAATACTACCAGGCCTAGAAAACACAATATTTAAAATTTTAAAGCGTTGCTGCATATTATTTCGTTTTCGTAGTAGAATTTAATACAAATTTTCTGTTCTATATTTCTGAAAAATAAATACTCGCAGATACTCCCTGAATATAAGATTCCTTTTTTTACTATCTGACAACAGCCTAAATAATTGTTTACTAACTAAACAATCAGAAAAAACGCTAGTGGGCCCAATACAAAGCGCGAAATTACGAAATTCTGGTTGCCTATTCAATACTTCTTTAAAAAAAAGAAGGAAAGTTCTGGCTATCGCTATAACACGTAAATGTAGTACTTGTCATGTTTCCTTCGTGCCAACCGCAATGACGGCTGCAGAGGCTAAATACCATCATCCTAACTGAAATAACATGAAAATCAACGCTAACTTTCTCACGCGCTCTCCAGAGCACACGCCAGACACACCCCATGGAATAAAGGCGTTCACAGGTGTGCCACGTGATACACTGTCCTTCGCAACAGCGTATCGCCCTACAACATGCCTCCTTAACGTGCACTCCACTGTAACCACCTACGTCCGAGGTAGCTCATACATCTCCTCTATCACGTTGCCCAAAGGCTATTGTGACGCCAACGTACGATACATTACAAAGGGAGCTGCTGTTCGAATAAAATACTTTTATCTACTAAACTACTTCTTTTTTCATTTTGCTTTGATTCTCTTCTTTTCCGATACAGTCTCAGAAATTACCCCCTCAGGTTAATGACAGCGTTGGATACAAGTAGATTTCTTTCGGCCAGGAGCCTTCTCTTTGCCTGTTTCTGTTTTTATGTCATCCTTGCTTGGTATACCACGAGTAGTTTTGTTTCTAAGGTAACAGAATTACTTCAATGTGTTTATTTACTATGATGTAACCCAGTAATAATGTTAAGTTTTTTATTTTGTATTCCTTCGGTTTACCCTAAATCTATTACGTATGCTCTCTACACTGTTCATTCCATTTAATAGGTCCTGCATTTCTACCACACTTTCACTGACGGTAGCAATGACATCAGCGAATCTTGTCGCTCACGCATTTTAATGTCGTTCGCGAACCTTTCTTTTACTTGAGTCAATGCTTCTTTCATGTACAGGCTTAAGGGCATGTACTTTTATCTACAAATACAGCCACATAGATACTCTGGAAACCACCATATCTACCACTCCTAGGTATTTCCTTTCCTGTTCCACTCGCAAGTGGAGCGGAGGCAAAACGACCATCCAAACGCGTCGTACACGCCTTAATATCTCTCATCTTCGTGGCCATTACGTGAAATGTACGTTGGCAGCAGTACAGTCGTTTTCCAGTCATCCCCATAAGTTGGGTGTAAAAATTTTCTCGGTGGTGTTTGGCGAAATAAAGTCGTCTTCCCTCCAGGAATTCCTATTTCAGTTCATCCCGTAATGCTCGCGTGCTGCCCGAACCTATTAACAACAAATCTAGCACGCCTCTGAACTTCTTCTATGTCGTCCTTTAATCGGACTTGGTTGGTATCCAAAACACACGAACGTACTTAAGAATGAATTCGACTATATACGCGGTCTCGCTTACAGATGAGCCACACTTTCCTAAAATTCTTCCAAGAAACCGAAATGGATCATTCACCTTTCCTACCACCGTCCTTACGTGCTCGTAACATTTCACATCGCCTTGCAAAGTTCCACCTAGATATTTAATCGGCGTGACTGTGTTAAGAAACAAACTATTCACGCTGTATTAGCTCATCGGGGAACTGATTTTCCCTGTCCATCTTGATTAATTTACATTTTTCTACAGTTAGGGCAACGTGCCATTCACGACACCAACTAGAAATTCAGTTTAAGTCATTTTGTATCCTCCTACATTCATTTAACGACGACACTTGCCGTGCACCACAGCGTCACCGCAAGTAGCCGCAGATTGCTGCTCAGGCTGACCGACAGGTCATTCACGTACGTGGAGAACAAGAGCGGTGCTGCCACACTGTCCTCGTGCACTCGACAGGACAACGTATTGGGTTCTACTACTTAAAAAGTCTTCGAGTCATTCACATATCTTGGAACCCATTCCGGTGTTAACGGACTGCAGTGGGACAGCGCGCCAAACACTTGCCTCAAATCTAAGAGTATGGAATCTTCCTGTTGTCCTTCATCCATTGTTCGCAGAGTATCCTGTAAGAAAAGGACAAGCTCAGTTTCACACGAGCGTACTTTCTAAATCCGTATTGATTTATGGACAGAAGATTTTCTATCTCAAGAAAATTTAGTGTGTTTGTAGTCACAAAACGTTCAAGAACTCTGCAGCAGAACGGTATTAAGAATATTTACCACATGTACGGGAATCACCTGCTCTTTTTTCCAGTCGCACAGGACTGCGTGCTGGGTGAGAGATTCGCGATAAATGCAAGCTATCTAAGAGGCAATCCTGTAAAGCATGTTCTGTAAAACCGAACTGAGATTCCACGGCATTGGCGACTTCTTGGTTTTCAGCTCTTTTTGCGCCGTCCTAAAGCACCGACTGCACACCGACAAGATCAGTGCTGGGAAATGGCATCAAGAAGGCGCTGACCCGTGGGCCACTGGAAAGAGCGGGCAGCGTCCTACCTCCAGGCAGACAGCATCAGCGTCCCCTGTCAGCACTCATTTAACCGGCCGCCCATCGCTGGTCGGTCCAGTTCGGTCATAGCCTTCCAGGGTGTCAGCACGGAGTAATAGGAGTTCTGCGAGTAGTAATACAGAGTGGATAACTTGTATGTAGGAGGCACAGGAAGCACAAAAACCAAAATACATTAATTTTCTTTCCCTTTTAGAAACAAAGAGTTGAAATGGCCTTCAAGTGATTTGTACAGATGATGATAGATTCCTAACACCGACCGTCGCGGCTTCTATCGTTCCTTCTTTGTATTCGTGCTCATTACCATAGCAGGTGACACAGCACTTGTAGTTGCTTCCATACGCCAGCGATGCCTGTTACTACATCCTCCGCACGGGAGTCTGTGCGAAGTTCAAATAACACTGTGTTTGTACGATCCTCATTCATGAAGATTTCTTAAATGTGAAATTTAAAGCTTCACCTTTCCTTTTGCTGCCTTCTATTGCCACACCTGATTCGTCGTCGAGTGACTGGACAGAAGCCATTTCTCCGCTTAGTGATTTTACGTAAGACCAGAATTTTCTCGGATTCTCGGATAGATTTTTCACCTAGCTCCGGCGGTAGATGTTGTAAGCGCCGCCCATTGATCTTTTTACAGATGGGCGAATTTCTACTACCTTTCCCCTGTCAACATTTTTTTCTTTATTTTACCCTAGAGTGCAAAGGTCTCTTCTTCCTCACAATTTTCCGAATGTTGTCGTTAAGACACGGTGGGTCTTTTCCGTCCTTAATCCACTTAGATAATTGGTACACACTTCTCCAGAGCGGAATATGCAGTCACTTTAAACTTTGCCCGTAATTCCTCTACAGCTACACGATATACATTCATTGTCTAAGTGGAATGCTAACAACCGAGTATCTCTTCTTTCTAGCGGAACAACTCTCCCAGCATTTGAGCTCTCACTACTAATTGCGATACTGCTATATAGTCGGGAGATTAATATATGCTTCATTATGACCTCCAGTCATTATCGTCAATCTATTGCATCACAGAGAGTAGGAGCCCCTTGTTCTCGAGCCAACTCTTGTTCTCATAATATTTCAGTATACCCTGTCCTTTAACCTACTGCGTGTGTCGACAATCATGTGCATTTATGTTCTGATACATAATAAATCTCATTTTACTGTTTAATCCGCATATCATTTCGTAAATAGGGGCAGAATCCCATTTCCTGTTGTTTATTATGATAAAGTTCTCCTTTTTTGAGTAGATTACGATTTTTATTAAATTATTGTGAGTGTGCCCTCCTTATTTTTCCAACTAGCAGGGTCCACCATCAGTTCCTTCCACTACCGTTGTGTGCATAATTAATTAGCTTGTAGATAAGGAGGGCGTCGAGTGCATGTCTCGTTCTCATACAAGATTCGTCTGAATTAAAAAGGGACAAACTCTTCTCCACCCCGGCACCTCGCAACGTTACCTATTCCGTCCACCTTATTTTATCGCTATTCTTCCAAACTTCTGTTAAACTATGACTGCAAACCGGATCCACGATGTCCACTCTATATACTCCCATTTCTTCTTCTCGCATAGCATCAGATAGTTCCTCCACCTGTAGTAGCGTTGGCGAAAGAAGATCCCTCACAGGTGACAACGCAGTTATCAGGCTTAAAAGACATGTAGGAAATCGCGTTTCATTACCAATTAAGGTAGAGGCGCGAAGCGGCACATTTAAACTGTCAGGGATCTTCTTTCGCCGCCTAGATACAGCAGAAGTACTCTTTCCAAATGATGGAACACAGCAGACATTCGTCTTTTCCTTTCAGGTTTCATTAAAACAAATCTAGATTTCGGCTATTGTCTAGCCATTATCAAAGCATTATTTCAGAGTTTAAATACATGTCCTGGTGCGTGAGATTCGCGTTGTTCGGGCTTCTGTCGCAGTTCATTCAGGACTACTGTATAATGAAGCTAGGCTTTGCGGAGAACGCGTCGGTTGGCTGTATAGCGCCGTCTATATGAACAACGTAATATGTAACACTCAAAGAAAACCAGTTATGGTTTCTACTAAAAAAATTCAAATTTGCATAGAAAATAAAACGCAAGTAAAATTATTTTCATTGGTGCGTGACTTACTGCCACATTTAACAGTAAACGTAGAAGACGTAAAACATTCCAGATTCACTTCTTGTGAGCCACTGGTTTTGTTAGAATAACTAAGCTATATGGCTGCAACTGATCTCCAAGTACCTGAACAAAACCATCTCCATTGATCATATCAGTTCGACGGAGGATCCACCCCATTCCAAGTGAACGCAGCCCACAATATTATGGAGCCACCACCAGCTTGCACAGTGCCTCGTTGACAACTTCGTTCCACGGCTTCGTGGGTTCTGCGCTGCACTCGAACCCTAACATCATCTGTTACCTATTGAAGTCGGAACACAGCTGATCAGGCCATGATTTTCCAGTCGTCAAGAGCAACCGCCAGGAGAAGCGTTGCAGACGATGTCGCGCTGTTAGGAATGGCACTCGCGTCAGTCGCCTGCTGCCATAACCCGTTAATGACAAATAACACTGTCCTTACAGATATGTTCATCGTACGTCCCACATTGATTTCTGCGGTTACTTCACCCAGTGTTAAAGCTGACATCTCTACGCAAGCGGGGCTGCTCTCTGTCGTTAAAAGGACGTCGGCCACAGCGTTGTCTGTGATATTATGTAATGCCTATAATTTGGTATTTTCGGCAGTCTTGACATTGTGGATCTCGGAATATTTCATCGCCAGCGATTTCCGAAATGTAATGTCCCACGCGTCTAGCTCCAACTACCATTCCGAATCACCTGAGTACAAACGACAGCTCCGCTAATGCACTGCCCTTTTACACCTTGTGCACGCATACTCTTGCCGTCTGTATGGGTACATATCGCTATCCCATGATTTTTGTCACCACACTGTAGGCCTATATTGAACGAAGGACGTTTTGACTTATCTGTACGTGGAATCAGTCCTTCCTACCACCGTTTAGATCTCCATTTTTAAAAACATAGTGTTGGCCACTAGCTATTGACATGATTTACTTCCAATATTAAAATTTCGGCGTTAAGGCCATTATCTAGTGACACAGGAAATGTATTCGCAGTTGCGAATATCAACTCCATCAGCTGTATATTGAGATGACTACAGTTAAAATTTGTGCCGGATCGGGACTCGAACGCGTATTTTCCGCTTTACACAAGCGGTCACCTTAATCGCTTCGGTTATCCGTGCACGAATCACGGCCAGACCCAAACTTCCATATGTAGTGCTCCATGTGTCACAGCCTGCGCTCGTTTGTTATACATGTTCCGTACAGAAAGGACATATTTATTGAGAGCCGAGGGCCTGGTCTGGCGAATGAATATTAAACAGCAATGAGTATGTTATCAGAAGTAAGGTGCAATGAAGCTTCAGACATGTATGCATGTCCGAAGGAGCATTGAATTGAACCTGTTAATAACACAGGCACTGCTGTTTCGAATTATCGAGTGCTTTACTGCAAAAGACTGTGGTTTAGCTTACGTCGAGCTTTACAAACCTTCTTACATTAACACATGTCATCCTCGTGCCTAAGACTTTCAACAATGTTAGCATCTTAAACATAGATCTCAAAACACGTGATTCGGTAGGAGTGTGGGCGTGGGTAGCGGAGCGCGCTGGTGATTTTACTAGAGATAAATAGAAGTACGTGTTAAGGAAGAATCCATTTCCAAACTCACCTCCGCACCAGTGATGTATTGGTTTTTTCATCTGAAGGAAAAGGAAAATATCACTGGATGCCATGCTAGGAGAACACAGTGGTGATGCAAAATATGACACAGAAGTATGTATTCTGACTGTTTAGGAAGAGTCCGCTTCAAATATCAATTCGTCGCCATTGATCTACATCTACAATCACTACTCGTACTCCATAATTCACACTTAAGTGCCCGCAGAGCATTCATGGAACCATCTTGGACTACTTCTCTACCGTTCCACCTCTAACAGCAGTTGTGTGGAACGGCGAGCACTTCAATCTTCGTGTCCAGGCTCTGATTACTCTTATTTTATTATGATGACCATTTCTCCCTATGTAGGCTGGCGACAATACATTTGCACCTGAGAGTAGAAAGCTGGTGACTGAAATTTCGTGAGAAAATCACGCCGCAATGAAGAAAGCCTTTGTTTTAATGACTGCCACCCCAACTCGGTTTTAATGGTTGGCACCGCAAATGGGATTCAATGATTGCCACCGCAACTTTCTTATCGTACTCGTGATAGTCTCTCCCCTGCTTCGCGATAATACAAGACGAGCTGTTCTTCTTTCAGGTTTGTCGATGTCCTCCGTCAATCCTGTGTGGTAAGGATCACATTAGACACGACAGTGCACTAGCAGACGACGAACAAACTTAGCGTAGGCAATCTTTTTAATAGCCCTGTTCCATCTTCTCAGTTTTCTACAATAAAACGCAGTCTTTGGTTAGCCATTCTCACAAACATTACCTATGTGATCGTGAGACGGGTGTTACGATTAATCAAGGAAAACCCCCAGTTGGGAAACGGGTCCAAAATTAATTGATTACTGTCGAGCTGTAATTTACAATTTCTTTATTGATTACTTCAATCATTAAAAGTCATTTCTTTATCACTTGACCACGAACAGATCCAAAAAACCTAGTAGGAATGAGTGCCTTTTCAAAACAATTTACTTTACAGAATGAGATATTCAATCTGCAGTGGAGTGTTCGGTGATATGAAACTTCTTGGCAGATTAAAACTGTGTGCCGGACTGAGACTCAAATTCGGGTAGAGCACTTGCCCGAGATAGGGAAAGGTCCCGAGTTCGAGTTTCGGTCCTGCACACAGTTTTAATCTGGCAGGAAGTATCAATTTACTTTAGCGTTAACGGCCAAGCCATTTTGCTTTAAACCGACTTTGATAAAACATTTGATAACAAATCAAAATTTTCCAAGTAATCAAATTAAAAACTTTACTTTAGCGTTAGTAGCTAATCCATTTTACTTAAGACAGACTTTGATAAAGCATTTAATAACAAAATTGAAACTTTCCAAGTAATGGAACAAAAAACCACCAATTTGCATACAGTTTCGCTACCGAACATGTAGGGAGCCAACTTCTTTTAAACTTTGGCACAACAAGATATTAAATTACAAGGACTCGCTAACAGAGAGGCAGAACTAGCATTTTCAAAGGATGCCAAGTAGATTAAAACAATCAAACTAAAGGTACAGTCATTCACCTTTTACAATACCTAACGATTTTAAAGCCACGTAATATTAAAAACCTACCAATGAAAAGCAAACTTAACCTTTTTAAATAGTGGCCAAAAACAATCAGAGTAAAATACAACCATTTAACATTTTACATTAACTAACAACTTTAATACCATGTACTGCAACCAAAATGTCCTGGGATAGAAATAATTAACCGACCGGGTGTAAGGGCGACCACAATTGTCTCCAGAAGGATGCTGAGGCTAGAAGCGGACTAACAGACCCACAACGCCTCACATTCAGCAATCACATAGACCTCATGCGCGGCCAGGGGAGGAGAAGGAGGAATCAAATCAGGAACCATAATCCCTGCCCAAAAATACACTTCCTCCCAGGCAGTACTAATAAGAAGCAAAAGTATCACTGTCTATAATTACACCGGCGACAGGGACAGGAAACCCCAACGCAGGAGGCCACAAGCCAGAAAAGACGCTGGTTGCAGAAACCAAAATTCTCCCATTAACATCTAAGCCTTTAACCAACTTAACTTGCAGTTTATAAAAGAAACAGTAGGTGAACTCCGATGCAATGGTTCCTCACACCCGACCGTCGCCAGCGTACCCAACTGGGAACAGTCAGGCAGCCACGCGCTCTGTCACAAGAGGCCTCGTCTTCTCTGCATCCACGGCTCCGAAATAACACTCCTCAGGTTAGGCGAGTTACTAGTCCCTCATTTTCCCGCGAACCATACGCGACTGAAACAGAAAAGGGAGGTAACGACAGTGGCACGTAAAGTGCCCTCCGCCACAGACCGTTGGGTGGCTTGCGGAGTATAAATGTAGATGTAGATGCAGATTGCCGCCTCCCGACGGAAAATTTAAAGACATCCGTTGTCGCTCCCACTAAGTAGTGACTCGTAACCACAGCCGTGGCCCCCTGGGTGCTCGCAACAAGAGCTTACAGCCTTGTCCCGTCAACTCGACCCACTCACCTCGCACCGCCAGGATAGACCACGTGACATCTCAGAACAACAGCCAACTTTCCACCGCCACTCCACGCCGCGGTCTCACCGAACGACATTCTCTAATTCCCGATTTTAAAAGCCGACCGACCGACTCGTCACCGCTAGGCAACCAACCGGCCATCCACCCAAAGATCTTATTCCCTTACACAAGGCTAACAGGAAGCAACGACTCGAAGATCGATAAGACCAGACACACCGCCGGAGGGGAATCTCAACAGAATCGTACGCAGCATAACGATAAATATGAAAGAATCAGTTAACGATGGAATGGAAGGCCCCAGAACAATCTGTCCAGCGTGATATATGTTGGGAGCCGCCACACGGCTCAGATCGTTACAATTTAAGTTGTTCGTAATTGTAACTTCTAGGTATTTTGTGCAATTGACTATCATTAAATTTGTGTGATTTATTGTTTAATCGAAATTTAACGGATTTCTTTTAATAGTTATGTCGATGACCTCACATTCTTCCTTATTCAGGAACATTTGCCACTTTTAGCACCATGTAAGTATCTTGTCTAAGACATTTTGCAATTGGTTTCGATCTTCTGAAGACTTTTTTAGACGGTAATTGACAGCATCATCTTGAACAATCTAAGAGAACTGCTCAGATTGTCTCCTAAATCGTTTATATAGATTAGGAACAGCAGAGGGCTTTAAACCCTTCCTTGGAGAAAGCTAGATTTTCCGTCTACTTTACTCGAAGATTTTCCGTCGATTGCTACGTACTGTAGCGTTTCTCACAGAAAATCACGAATCCAGTTGCACAACTGAAGCGATACTCCACAGACAGTTTGATCAGAAGTCGCTTGTGAGGAACGGTGTGAAAGGGCTCGTGGTAACATACAAATATAGAATCAGTTTGATATCCCCCGTCGATAGCATTGATACAATTGGTTGCGTTTCACAAGAACGATATTTGATGAATGCTTGTTGGCTATTTGTCAGTAGGTCGTTTTCTTTTCCTAAGTAATCCATAACGTTTGAACGCAGTGTATATTCGAAAGTTCTACAGCAAATTAACGTTAGTACTACGGTCTGTAATTTATCGGATTACTCCTATTCCCTTCTCTGAGTTTTTATGTGGCATGTGCACCTTTCAATCTTTTGGTACGATCCGTAAAGAAAAAATGAAGGGGAAGAGCACCCTGAAAATCAGAGGACACCTCCGAAAATATAAAAATGTATAGCGTTTGATTTAAAATTCCCGCCAGTCTTAAAAGTGCCATTGGATTCAACTAGCAGCAGCAGTGCACCGATGTCACGAACATGAGTTGCGAAGATTCACAAGTTGGCTAAAAATGTCTCCCTCCCGCCCTGCCATCACAAACCCACAACACTGTCAATGGAGTCTACGGTGCCATTGAACTTGTACTGAAATTGACTTGTGTTATCGGTAACAGTGCAATATTTTTGTTGGTAACTAGATTCGTAATGAAAAAAATAAATGGTATTCATATGATGCGAGCAGTAAATTGAAAGTAACAGCATATGCAGAACATGGAAATCGAGCAGCAGAGCGGGATTTCGGCGGGCTAGTAAAGAACAAATGAAAAAAATCTGGAAGTATAAATGTGCAAAAAGAGGACAGAATGCAAAATGGCCAAATCTAGAAGGTGACGTACTGAAGTGGATTCAAGGACACCGTCAAAATGACCCTGAAATTAGGACGAAAATGATTCAAATGCATCCACGTAAACTAGCGCTACAGTGGACTTTAACAGATTTTAAGGGTGGTTTGTGCTACGAAGCGTCTTGTACTCAGCATGCAATACAAAACCAAAAGTATATCATAAAATTTCACAAGAGTATGAAAAAATATAATCTGTATATTGCTTCATTACTGAACACTGAAAGAGAACCACTGTGGAAATAAGCCAAATAGCGAATATGGACGAAACTCCTGTGACATTTGATGTGCAGAGTAACAGAACTGTTGCCATAAGAAGTGGTGAAACTTTTACTGTATAATCAAGTGGACATAAAAAAATGTTTTACGTTGTTCTCCTTTCATGCCGTGCTGACGGTACTAAACATATTCCAATTATTATTTTCAAATGCAAAACAGTGTCAATACCTTCTCGAATACCGCCAGTTGCTCTTCCTGTACATGACAAGGGTTGGATGAGCAAGGCTGGAGTGAAATTATGGATTAACAGAGTGTGGGAGAGAAACCAAGGTACTTTATTGAAGAAGAGTACTCTTGTGGTAGATCAGTTTCGTACTCATTTGAAAAATTCCTTGAAATAGCAATTGAGACAGGAAAGTACAAAGCTTGCTGTTATTCTGGGATGACTTAATTCACAATTGCAATCTCTTGACGTCTCCATAAATAAACCTTTTGAAGTGTATATGAGACAGGAATGAAAAATAAAGGATGAATCCTAACATGAATACACGCCGATGGGAGCTTTGAAATGACCTACAATCAAACAAAAGCGTTAGTGGATTAAGCGGCTGTCGTCTAGAGTGAGAGAAGACTTTATTGTTGAATCTTTCAAGAAGTGCGACAAAAGTAACGCTCTCGATGGCAATGAACACCGTCTTATGTATGAAGAGGACAGCGGTGGCGACGAAGAAGAAGAAGAAAAAAGTTCAGATGATGATATTCAGGTATTTTAAAGGCCAGTTCGGTTTTGTAAACTAAGATCCTTTTAGTCTGGCTTTGGGATCTAATAAAAAATAGTAAAAGCGTTATTTTTTTAAAAAAAATGCTTAAGAATTTGGTGCGACTTATAGGTCGTAGCTTCTTACAGTCCGCAAAATACGGTAATTTCAATAGTATTGATTTATGAATACTTGGTACAGACATTACATAAACACAGGTCAACTACTACGTTACATTTAGACTCCACAGGATATTCATGAATTAATAATAATTCTTAACTATTATACATAATACCGTAGATATCCATCCTAAATCATTGTTTAATATGGTAGAACAAGTTTATAAGCTGAGCAACCCAAACAATTCTCTGAAAAAGCAAACGGCTATCCACAAAAGTTGTGAAATTATCTTTCCATAAAGACTACGCAGATAGATCGGCGATGGAAAGGGTAGCTGGTCACTGACCGCAGTGCTAGCTCATGGCGATTCCTTCTGTAGGGCTTCGGATGAGCTGGCCGTTGTGGCCGAGCAGTTCTATGCGCTTCAGTCCCGAACCGCGCTGCTGCTATGGTCGCAGGTTCGAATCCTGCCTCGGGCATGGATGTCCACTTTCCGCTGTAGAACACCTTTCCAATGTATAATTACTGGGGTAGGTTGGGGACTCTCAACTCGGCGAAGGGGCTTCTAATTGAATGACTTACACCAGGCCGTTGTTATTTTCTTAGGGGCCTCAGGCCTATTTTTTAACAGTAATCGTTAAGATCATTTCAAATGAAAGTCGTTTCAGGTGTGTCTTGTATACCAGCAGGACAAAGCATCTGAAATTCCTTATACGGCGACTTAGGTAATGTTTTCTGTATCTGATATGGGATAATAACTGTCCAGACACTGGGAAGATAGTTCTTTTTCTCACCTACATAATGAAATGGTTAGTCTAGTTTTATTTTTTTCTATTTACCATAAAATTCGCATACCATTTTATATGATTTCTGAAATAAACATGTGGTCAAAATTTAGATGATCTGTTCAAAAATGAAAAATGTACGTACATCAACTGCTGAAGCTGAAAACAGGTGGTTTTGTGCGACACGTGGGCGAATTTCACCCCATTCCAACAAAGCTACTGAATGTTGGTGCCATCATTTTATATTTGAAACTAAACGCCTGAAAGAATAAAAGAAATGAAAGAGCATCAGTCGAATGTTTATTAAAGAAGTGGGTGAAAATGAATAGAGAGACCAATGGTACAAAAAGAGTGAAAAAGTCAGTAAAAGTACACACAGTTTGTCCTACTAGAGCAGTATGTCTTAGTAGCTCTCTGGTCTCTAATCCGACTCGTTGTTTCATTTACAGGAGGACTTACAGTTACCAAGGGGTCTCCTTTCAAGGAGGTTTTGTTAAAAAAGCGATACATTACGAGAGTTAGAAGTAATTCATGAGTCGTATCCCGCTGGATCGACACATTCAAAGTATTACAATGTTACGTCTCCTTCTTTTGAGTACATCCAGCTGCTTGTTGTAACTGAGAATATTGTTGGGACAAGTAAACATGGCACAGGCTGTGTTATGTTTTATTTATGCAGAGAGAACTCATAAAATATATTTTATTACTGTTCGGTTGCCTTTGTGCAAGTTCTTGGAAAGCATGATAGACTCTACCTTATCTCTCCAAGGCTGACAACTGCAACACCAGAAGATGTGAGACATTGAAATTTCAGCTTTGTATGCGACGAACTGACTGTGACTGAAGATTGAAAGAGAAGAAAGCAGCTGCAACTAGTTGAGGGAAAAAGGTAGTAAAGATGATTTGGAATGAAATTTAAAGCAGAATAATTGTTCAGATGCAGACATAATCCATAAACTAAACAATCAAATTAGAAGTCTGCTATCGAAAAAATAAATACTTGATATTGAGCTAAGTGATCGTTGTCTATGGCAAGGAAAGTATTCGAAATAAAGCTCGCACATATCTCCCTGAATTATAGCGTTATTATCAGTGAAAGACTTATAGAGATAATTCAGTCCTGGTAGCAATAAAAATGAATTTATTATTTCTTCATTTTCTATGCGTTTGGTCTCTATTGAAGGGCACCTTCAGACGAGGAAACTATGGGTACGTAATCACCTCAGGAAATGAGAAGTCAAAGGCATAAAATTACACCCAGGAAAGAATGGACCAAGTGCATGTATAACGCTTAAATACGGAACAAACCGATGATCGGAATTTGTACCACATGGAGACGATGCCTCGTAAACTCGAAACAGGGCCTGTTTACGTGTAACATGATTAGATGTAAACAAGCGCGTTGTTTCCATATAGTGCAAGTTGCGACCGTCGCCATTCTTTCGTTTGTTAGCGTTACACATGCACGTGGTCCTTTCTTTCCTGGGTGTAATTTTATGCGTTTGACTCCTCATTTCATGAGATGATTATTTATTATTTACCCACAGTTCGACTCTCTGTAGATGCCTTTCAGTACTGACGAAACGCATAGCAAATGAAGAACTAATAAACCCATCTTAATTGCCAGCACGACTGAATTGTCTCTATAACATTGCTGCGATTGCTGTCGCAGTGTCACAGAGTTTGGGAATGGAGAGGAATGAGTGTTAATGATAAACGTTTGTTTCTCAAAGGGACAGTTGTCTTCAGATCTTCTGTCTACAAGAACGGTAGCAGAAGCGAATTACAGGACTACTCTTCATTATTCTTAACATATATTAGTAGTGTAACCTGAGCACGTGGTTCTCAGATCAAATATAGTAAGGCGTGTCAGTCAGCAAGGATTCCGCGAACGTCAATCATGTGAAATCTATCAACGCACTCAGCTAATGCATATATCCTGACTTACGAAAGCCATTTCAAGCAAAATCACACATTAGTCTGTATTTGAAAATTCGATAGTATGAGGTTTTATGAGAAATTTGCGACGGGACTGAGGAATTATTGGCAGGGAAGACACAGCACTTTATCTTAGGAGAAGGGTCATCAATAGATGTAGAAGTAAATTCGAGTGTACCTTAGGTAAGTGTGTTGGAGCCCTTTTTGTTCATATCGTATGTTAAT
The DNA here is from genome assembly GCF_023897955.1 of Schistocerca gregaria. NCBI lineage: Eukaryota > Metazoa > Arthropoda > Insecta > Orthoptera > Acrididae > Schistocerca > Schistocerca gregaria. The sequence goes on along the minus strand of NC_064924.1, from coordinate 6,988,610 downwards.
GACCTAGCAGACAGTATTAAGAGCAATCTCAGAGTTTTCGCAGATGATGCAGTTGTCCATAATGAAGTACTGTCTGAAAAGAGGCCTCGAAATATTCAGTCAGATCTTGATAAGATTTGAAAGTTGTGCAAAGGTGAGTAACAGTGCAAATAAATGGAAATGTGAACTACGCTCTTCACACGGCAAAAATAAAACTGTAGAATTCTACAGCCGCACTGCCTGATCAGAAGTTAAGCACACAGAGTACATGGTCAGACGTCAGTGTAACCCTACTCACACGAGGTTGGTTTTTTAAGTCTGATATATTTCCATGAAATATTGGAACACTTTGTTGCACCTTCATGCTTGGTAACCTTGATTATTCCAAAGATCGTATAAAGAACCTCAATAATGTACGGCGTACAGTTCACTGTTGACAGCCATCTGTACTTTAGTCAGTGCGTTGACTGTGATTGAAAATGGAGAAAACTGAGTTTAGTGCTTTTATTAAATATTTTCATTTGAAAAGCTGGACTGTTACACAAATCAAAGCGGAATTTTATGAAGTTCATGTGCACTCTGCTGCACCACTGAAGACCATTTACCTTTTGAGTAATGAATTTAAACATGGTCTGACAAGCACCGAAGACGAAGCGCGCTCCAGCTGTCTAATTGAGGTTATCACAAAGGAAAACATTATAAAATCTATGTTATGGTAAAGTAAGAGCACCGAATCAAAATTAGTGAGGTTGCTAAGACTGTTGGAATTTCAATTGAGCGAGTGCATACTACGCAGCACGTATAATTGGCTACGAAGAAGCTGTGTGCTACATGGATGCCGCGATTGCCCTCAGTGGGTCAAAAACGCATCCAGCACTACATTTCAACACAATGCCTAGCAATGTTTGTTTACATCCCGCACGGCAGTTTGCGACGATTGTGACTGTTGATGAAACCTGCATTCATTATTACACACCAGTGTCAGAACGACAGTCAAAACAATGGACAAAGACTGATGATAGTGCGTAAATAAGGCAAAGATCATTGTGTCAGCTGGTAGGGTGATGTCTACTGCTTTTTTGGGATACCCAAGGAATAATCGTCACAGATTACTTGGAAAGCGCGTAACGGTAACTAGACCCCATAATGCTTCATTGTTGGATCGTTTTAAACTTGCGTTGACTGAAAAATTACTACTTTGGCACGTAAAAAAAAGATTGTTCATTCAGCTGGAGATTGGCTCATGCCACACATCAGAGACAGCAATGGCGAGAGTACATTAACTGGGCTTTGAATTGGTTCCTCATCCATCCTCTTCACCAGACTTAGTCCCAGGTGACTTCTTCCTCTTGCCTAACTTGGAACTTTGGCCTGCTGAGAAGAAATTTTCATCAAATTAAAAAGTGATAGTTGCAGCAACGAGTGTTTTGCAAGTTTGACAGCAGATTTTTTTCCGATGGACAAAATGTACACCTCTCTAAGGAGACTATGTCAAAAAATACATGACTTATTTATTAAACCACCCTCCATCCACAGGTATGTTGATTAGATCTACAATTTTCTGTGTCAGGCAGAGTGAGCACCAGTGTCCATTACTGTTGTTTGTGTGCTGCTAGAGCACATCGTCAGATGTTGAAAGGAGATACCGCTCCGTTGTCTAAGACAGCGCTATCCGCACGACGCAGAGAAGGAAAGAGGCCGCACTGTGAGTCTCCGCTTGGCCAGCAGGTGGAATCGTACAATATCAAAATTTGTGGAGCATTGGGATGCGACAGTGGCCAGATGTTGAACTGCATGTGAACGTGTGGTCCATAATCGCCGTCATGGCTAGCTGACCACCATGGGGGAGTTCGTTGTATTCTGCCTGACGTCGTACATCGTAACCCTTTCATGTTTGCACCTACGATCCGATGAGAGGTAAATGGACTTCCAGTAACACTCAGTGTGAACCACACTATCGGAGACTATCGGCAGCTACACTGGGAGTCCCCATACGTACGCGCATGTTAACAACACAACATAAACTTTTGCTTTTTGGGTGGTCTGCTGACTTGGAGGGATGGACTGTTGATGATTGGTGTCGCACTGTCTTCCACGGCGAGTTATGGTTGTGCACTACCCCAGATGACCATCGTCGGTGAGTATGGCGGCGACCTGGGAAGAGGTCCGATTCTTCCATTGTTTTGGGGAGTTGAGGCGGTGTTAGTCACGGCGTCATGGTGTGGGAAGCCGTTGGGTATGACTTCAGGTCACAGCTGGTAGTGACTGACATAACTCTGATCACACAACGGTACATCACGGGTATCCTTCATTCTCATTCTTACCTCTCATGCGACAGTAACGTGGTGCCATTTTTCAACAGGATAATGCTCGTCCACACATGGAAGTTGTCTCTACGAAATATCTGCTTGATGCTCAGGCACTCCTGTGACCAGCAAGATCGCCAAATCTGTAGCCGAGAGGACTTGTGTGGCAGCAGCTCGGACTTCATCGCAGTGTTGGTATAAAAGTTATGAAGAAGGAATTGTCACAGAAGTCGTGGCCAGCTTGACTCAGGGGAGAATACAACTGCTCCATGAGAATACAACTGCTCCATCCACAACCCAGTCAGGGGATAGTTCCAAGTCAGAGAGATGCAACGTCATACTGATAAATGGGCTCACACTGTCAAGTTCCTTGTAAATTACACTCGATTTTGTAATTAGTGAAATAACATCACACCCTCTCTCAAACTGTAAAGTTTCATCCCTCCCTTTCTGGGTGCTTCCCTTTTTTGTCAGTCAGTGTAAAATGTGAGTGATTCAAAATAAATAAATATACAAAATATGAATAATCACATGTTCTTAATCATGTGTAAGGCAGGTAGCAGACTTTGGATCATAGGCAGGTTACTGGAGAAACCCTGTCACTTGTCTATGCCACCTTGAAATACTGTTACAACATGTACCAAATGAAAATAACAAGGGATATTAACGTACAGAAAGAAGGACAGCACGAATATTCACAGGTTTGTTTACCCCATGGCAGAACGCCATAGAAATACTGAAAATACTCAACTTGCAAACCTTGTATATAAACGCAACGTATCCTCTGAAATACTGCTTGCAAAGATTCAAGAACCAACTTTAAGTGATGTATCCAGTAATATACTACTAGGTTGGTTCAAAAGGTTGTAACGAATTTGCTTTACATGTTGGTAGTCAGGTTGCTATAAAATGATTGATTTTCAGTTCACAGTTGCTGTTTGATTTCACATACTGTTGTTTTGTCGTTTAAAGACAGTGAGTGGAGCTGTGTACGCTAGAAGTAAGGTACCAAGTGTAGAAACTGGAACATTTCCGACGTATCATTCTGTTTGAGTTCAATAGAGGGGCGATAGTAGCGAATGCTGACAGAAACATTTCCGACGTCTTCGGGAATAATGCCACGGGACTGAGAAAGGCAGGAAAACGGTTTTCTCGTTTTCAGGGGGATCATTTTGACATTAGTGACGCTCCACATTCAGGAAGACCATAGGTCTTTCAAATAACTTCCGGGAATTCAGCCAGGTAACACTTTCAGCGACCGCCGATGTTTCGGCGGGAGAACACTCCGCCATTTTCAAGGCAAACTGGCGGGGTGGCGGGGTGTTCTCCCGCCAAAATATCGGCGGTTGCTGAAAGTGTTACCTGGCTGAATTCCTGGAAGTTATTTGAAAGTTGTATACGCCAGGAGAAACTCAGGTCTCACAAGACCTTAGGTGTTTGAAGAAGAACGTTTAAACACATTAATCAAGAATGATCCACGTCTATGTACTCGAGAATTGGAAGATGTGTTGAGCTGTAATCATTCCACTGACGTGCGACATTTCAGTGCAATGGGGAAGGTTCGAAAATCGGGCGCTTCGTTACCACGTGCTCTAAGCCAAAATCACAAAAATCTGCCGGTGGCCGTAGTGGCATCTCTGCTTACTTTTCATCAATTATCTTGTGAACAACAGAGTACAGTCCTATCCTTTATCATCACTGGTGGTGAAGAATGGTGTCTTTGTTCTAACATAAAGAAAATAAAGGAATGGTTGAGCCCAAACAATCTGCAATTCCCCGTACAAAGCGTTGCACGCATCCACGAAAGATAATATTAGGCATCCGGTGGAACAGTGACGGTGTGTTGTACTAAGAATTTTCTTCTCCGAGGTGTAACCACCGCCATTGACAGATAGTCAACAACTGAGACGTCATGCAGACGCAATCCTAGATCAACGACCAGGAAAATTGCATGAAGTCACTTGAGGTGATCCTACTCCACTATAACGCCTACCCGCATTCTACTAGACTAACAAAAAACTGTATACAGGAGTTGCGTTTGGAAGAAATTCTGCATCCACATTATTCACCCTTTACTCACCCTTTTCGACCTCTATCAAACAACCTTCAAGAAATTTCCTTTCCGAATGAAAATGCGCTCCGAACATGGCTCGTCAATTTCTTCACCTCAAAACCACCTGATTTCTACAGTCGCTGAATGGAAAAGTTACTCCAGCATTGGTAGAGTCTTCTAAATTCTGAAGGAGAACATATTATTGGTGACTAATGTATCTGTTATGTGTACCTTTTGTGTTTATTAAACTGTTGTGAAAAAGTCACTAACCTAGACAGCAACCCAACATAATTCCCTACGAATCGAGAAGAGACGATTAAAGAGGCATTAGGGAACCATACTTCTGCGCTCCATACGAGAATGTAACTGGGAGAGTTCTAACATCTGGCGCAATGAGAGGTGCCCTCTACCATGCACTTCGAAATGGTTTGGAGAGTACTGTTGTAGATGATGAAATGTACTACGCGTTTTTCGGTTTAACTGACGTAGTGCAAATGAATCACGTTCACGGAACAGTTTCGCTTACCGGGAGCTGAACAGCGTATTTCAGAATACGTTTTTTTTTAAATACTTATCCTGTGTCAACCTTCTTCAGTATATATATTGCCCGTCACCGGTAGGTGAGTAGTCAGCGCGACAGAATGTCAGTCCTAAGCACCCAGGTTCGATTCCCGGATTTCCTCCACTCAGGTACTGGGTGTTGTGTTGTAATCATCATCATTTCATTCCCATCGACACGCAAGTCGCCGAAGTGGCGTCAAATCGATAGACTTCCACCCGGCGAACGGTCTACCCGACGGGAGGCCGTACTCACACGACATTTACATTTTAGTATGTATATTAGCTTTTGTTGTAATTATATATACTTCGTTAACCAATACTTATTAACAGAAATGATAATTCATCATTATTAGCATACTATGATAATACCTATATTAGCGAACGGTTGCATGCTATGCAGGGTGATTATGATTATGATTATGATTAAAGATCCCATTTCAAAACGCAGTAAAAAAAGAACCACTGCTAAGAATGACGCCAAATTAGAATGGAGTATTAAGGAAGATGATTGAAAGGTTATGCAAACAAGCAAACAAAATTTAACCAAAGTTTTACCGCTACATAGCCACCTTAGCAGCAGAATACCCAAGATAAAAGAAGCAGGATTCATTGCTGTTCCTCTGTACTGCATCTGAGACGCTCGGCATTCCTGCCCCGATGCAGGATCGCGCACTGCTGGTAAAGCTCTTTCACAAGAACGGTGGCTGCGCGCCAGCAGCTCTGCAGAAGTTCCGGGCGCTCAAGGGTATGAAAAAAGGCGCTGGCCCGATGTCTGTCTAGGTTCTGGACAATATGCAATATAATTACGCAATTTGAAAAAAAAGGTTCTTATGAAGTGCAATGTGGCAGAGGAAGGAAAACAATTGATCCAACATCATAGAAGATGTGGCTACGGCATTAACCGGTAACCGATAAGGACAACGTTTCTATCAATACCGACTGCGAGGAAGGAAACAGCACATCGTTATGCATAAAATTTTTGTTTAATTTTGTGTAAGGATAAATAGTATATATATGAGAACTTTTGCAACGTTTTAAATTTCATGCTGTTATAGTTAAAACTGACTGCCTATGTCCGTATGTATCTTCAGTGTTTACTAAGGTTGTTAGAGTATCATGTTAAAATCTGACGTAAAGCAGCCAAGAACTAGTCCAGATTTTTTGCTAAACGTTTCCCATTTTATCAGTTGATTACCTCCTGTTCTGGTATGATTTCTGCACTTGCATTCATTGTTTCGCTTCTGTACACTAATAAAGTACCGAAACTGCGAACCAACTCTTACTGTTGACACTCGCAATAATGCGATAGGTATAACCTTCCAAAAAGTACGGGAGTAATTGCCTGAAACAAGCAAAGAAATTAAATTTCTTTTACGCAAATGATTGTTATATATGTAATGCCCGTCCGAATGCTTGTTAGATTTTCACGGAAGAATTTGAAGTATATCGATAGAAAACTGTTCAAGATTTTTGTTAATAACTTTTCCCCTTTATACAGGATGTTCATTTTAAATGAAGACATTGAAATATCTTGTGAAACCAACCCCTTACAAAAATTTATGAATTGCTGTGCTGGTAAACCCCTTACGTTATTTAACTTTCAAACAGCTGAGCGGAACTGGACGTACTCAGACATTTCTCTCTTTACTTATTCTGATCATCGCTAAACTGACACACAGTATTTTAGAGCAACGCAGTCTGACTTTCAATAATCCCTTCAAAAGAATGGCTCTGACTAACAATAACCTAAAACATTCATGAATCACTTACCTCACAAAAATCTTCTTTACTCGAACTACTGCAATACAGTGAGCGCCAATACTGCCAGCTAAATAAAATATTCTAATTACTGAAGGCACTAACTACTGATAGGAATACTTAGCAAATGAAATATTTTGAAAGAGAACAAACAATGTATTTATCATAATATACATACCAATCATGACATTCAGTCTTACAAATTTACTCTTTCTTATGGACACACATACAGGTCATCCATTCTCAAAACTCCGCCATTTCTCTCCCAACATCCACCACTGCTGGCGGGTCACCTACAACTGCGCAACGCTACGCGCTGTTCACATCCAACTGCCCAACACTACAATAGCAAATATTCCAACAATGCAAACCAGCCACAGACTTCACACAGCACAGTCAGTGATTTTCATGCAGAGCGCTACATGGCGTTACCAACATAAAAACCTAAACAGCCTAAACAGCCCCACAAAAGATTTTACAAATTGTTTTGGGCAGTGCCCCAGAGAGACTTGAAATTTTTTTTCATAATTACAATAACAAAGTTATCAAATGCACACACTTATTGATACACTGTTGGTCAAAAGCAAAGATTTTCTCACAGTCCATAGAGACAGTCCTGACTATTCATCACAGTAGTAATTGCAGATTTTTTTCTCAAAGTCTGAGCAGTAAAAGAAAATGCACATGGAAGTAGTGGATTTCCATGCAGTCTTGAAGAAGTAGTGTTGTCCTTCCAACGGAAAGACAATACTGACACTTGGCATGCAGACCGGTAATGGGCCACAACACATCAAACCCACGGCAGAGTCAGTCGAAATTTTGAAGAATATTGGTAGGTAGGTCATCACAGAGTAGACCCACTGTAGTCCTGGTAGAGAGTATGGTATTGGTGGGCCATCAAAGGAGCAGATCCACTGCAGTCCTTGTAGAGACGGCCAGCAGCCATCTGTTGCGACTGTGCAGGTGCCCAATCACCATCGAAGAGTCTTGCAGACAATATAGAAAGCCCATAAACCACCACTTGTGCACTCACAAACTTTTTGGAATTGTCCTTAGAACCAGCAATGCTGTTAACCAGCCACTTGCTGAATTATTAACACACGTGCAAACACTAACAGTCCCAACTTATCACATATTGTCCATATACTATGACCAACAGAAACGTGTGCAGTGAAATGAAACTTAATTTGAAGAACTGCTGTCTATAAAATTATAGGTTTACAACATAAGAACGCAATTTCAAAGGTACAAAACACAATATTAAAGAACATAAGAATACAGATAACATTTGTAGTAATACAGGTTTACAAAAGAATAGAAATCAACATGTACATCAGTGTTACAGGAATTATGACATAAGTAAATAAATAAAATAATAATAATAGTTTTCAAAACATCAATTTCACACATGAGCATTAAAACAGAACAGAATAAATAATGTCTAAACATCTTTATAAAGAAAATAACATATTATTAGAAAACTTCTACAACATAACTCTTATCAGATAAACACATAGGGACAGGAAGAACACAAGTACACAAGGGTATACAAACACATAGCAGAACAACACAAAAGGAAAGGACAGGGTTTGTTTTCAGTATAACATTTGGTACTGCAGTCCAATCCAAAACTTCATTCCACAGATCTTTCCTCTTATTTCAAATTTTGTTCCTGCATTAAAAATCCTATCTAATTTTGCTTTCTGTATTTAAATTTTCAAGTGTCTCTTACATCATTATTTATTTTCCATTATCTTATCTTATCATTTGTTTCCAAGAAAATCCTACCTAAACCTGTTGTCCCTAAACACTACTTTTATTGTTCATATCCTCTTTTAAAATAATTTTTCTTCATTGTACACTACTTTTTTGGCCAAACATTTTTCTTATAGTTTCTTAATGCATTTCTTCAAGTTAATCACAACTCATTCTCTTATATAGCCTATCACGTCCTAAGTTTACTTAAATCTACTGAGCACAGATATTTATATACTAACAATTAACACATACAGCAATGACAAAAAATGCAAATTGGCAAAGCAAGCAGCAGTATATCTAAATTAGCAGAGCAAATAAAACATTACAAATAAGGTGAGCCAACGTGCAGCAATAACCAAAATAAATCAGAAGTAAAACTGGGTTACTACAATGTAAAATTCAGTAGAACTATGCCTGGCAAACAGCAGCAGCAAATGCAATAACTTATACCTAAACATGGTAAAGCTCAAGCAGAAAGAATATTAGAGTAAAGATAGGAAATGTCTAATACCTATGTCAGATCTTAACACTAGAATGATGCATCACAAAAACTTACTCTGACAAAAGTATTACCATATCGTTGAAAAATTATGTACACAATTCCTGTGAAGAGAAATGTCTATTTGTGCTCCTCCCTTTTTGTTTTTAAGAAAGTAGATCATATAATTATTATTTAATTGATCTTAATAATATTCAAAAGTCATATATCAGTTCATGACATCCAGTCTTACAAATTTACTCTTTCTGATGAACACACGTCCAGATCATCCGCTCTCAAAACTGCGCCATCTCTCTCCCCACATTCACCACTCCCGGCAGCTCACCTCCAACTGCGCAACGCTTACGCGCTGTTCACGTCCAACTGCCCAACACTACAATATCAAATATTCCAACAATGCAAACCAGCCACAGACTTCACACAGCACAGCCAGTGATTTTCATACAGAGCGCTAAGTGGCGTTACCAACATACAAAGCTAAACAGCATACCTACACTTGAAAACTGTACATCGGATCAAAAAATGTTACAATTCCGATTTGTTTGTCTCGGAGGGGGACATCCAGTGATACCACACTCTACCCGCAACCATCCCTTGAATTTTGAAATCTTGGACGGGAACTTCCGTTTTTTGTCACAGATTATCAATCTACTGCAAAATCTATATACGTTTTGTGTGAAGCTTCTGTAATCCGAAGAATAGAAATTTGCGACATGCTACCCAATGTCGTTGAACATCCAATGGCACGTGTGATCCTCCTCCATGCTGCGAGGGTGGGACAGGCTAGCATTTCATAACTTCTAATTGGAAAACTCCATCCGCACCGTTGTATTCCTGCGGTACTATATTAATGATACATTTGGTCATGGCAACGGATGGTCGACAAATCGAAGCGCCACCTTGGCCGTGTAGCGAACTACGACGTATCATAACAGGCAGTACACTGCGACCGGAGCTCACATATCGTGCAGACGTAGAACAGACAGCAGCTCTAAATATTACAAGGCTTGGCAGTGTTCATTGCCTGCACACCTACCTATCATTTGGAGAACATACGTGCAAGTGGACGATGAATGCTGCAACCAGAGAAGAAAGAAACTGGCGCGATCCTTATTTGACAAGCACATAGGAGAAATGTTGAGACTTTTGCTACCTTGTGTGCTGAACGTTTTCCAGAGAAAGGTCTCGTTCTTCGCTCTTTTACAGGGTTGTGAACGCGTTTATGTCTGATGAAAGAGTACAGACCGGTAAAAGGAAACGAAGCAAACGTGTTACAGAACAAACTAATGAAATGTCTCTACTTGCGGCAGTGTACCACAAACCTCTGCTAAGCGCCCGGCAATTACACCGCGATTCCGATATGTCAGTAGGTAGTATTGTCAAAATGCAGCATCACCATAAGTAGCATCCATACCACGTGTCACTGCGTCAGAAACGTCATGGCGCCTATTCCCCTAACTGGGTAGTGTTTTCTGAATGGGCACGTCAACAAATGCAGACGACCCCAGCGTTCTTTGTCAAGGCATACAAACCGTGGTAGCGTTAACCGGCACAACATTCAACATCCTTGGTCGGTTAACGTATGGTGAGCCACCGTGGTGAACAATCTCACTGGTCTGTTTTTGGAACAGGAACTACCGGTAACACTGGAGTATGTTGGCCTGGACGTTCGACAACGTACACTATGTAATAAAAGTATCCGGACACTTGGCTGAAAATGACTTACTAGTTCGTGGCGCCCTCCACCGGTAATGCTGGAACTCAGTACGGTGTTGGTCCATCCTTAGCCTCGATGTCAGCTTCGCTCTCGCAGGCATACATTTAATCAGGTGCTGGAAGGTTTCTTGGGAATGGCAGCCCATTCCTTACAGATTGCTGCACTGAGGAGAAGTATCAATGACGGTCGATGAGGCCTGACATGAAGTCGGCGTTCCGAAACATACCAAAGGTGATATAAAGGATTCAGGTCACGATTGTGTTCAGGCCACATTGTCTACCTTTAACCGTCAGTCCAAACGACGTTTTTTGTCTCTTCAGTAGTCCAATGTTTACGCTCCTTACACCAAGCAAGACGTGATGTTTCGCTTATAAGCAGACACTCGACCATGAAATCCAAGTTTTGTTGGTTCAAATGGCTCTGAGCACCATCGGACTTAACATATGAGGTCATCACTCCACTGGAACTTAGAGCGACTTAAACCTAACTAACCTAAGGACATCACACACATCCATGCCCGAGGCAGGATTCGAACCTGCGACCGTAGCGGTCGCGCGGTTCCAGATTGTAGCGCCTAGAACCGCTCGGCCACCCCGGCCTGCCCAAGTTTTGTCACTTCCCGCCTAACTCAGTCATAGTACTTGCACCTTACCTACGAACTCCGCATTCGTGGAGAATCGGAAGATAGGAGTGTCACTGACCGGTCCACAGCGCCTGACCGCTGAAAACGTCGGCGAGGTAGGTTCCGCTTCATGTATTCATTTGGCGGCCCTGTCCGGTGTGCGGGAGAATACAGAGTTTTTGGAAGATAGCAGTGACACTCGTACGCAGGCATTCCGTAAAAATCAGTCACTGGATAAACAGATTTCACTATCTGTGGCAACTTGAGTGTCCGCCTACATAAAAAGCTAATAGAGAGCAATTGCTCACTCAAGCTATGCAACTGCAAACTAGACAGCACATGCTGGGCTGCAGTGATATAGAGGCTACTGAAAAGAAGGGTACTCCTAAACACATTAACCTTAATGAGTCAGGTCATGGTACTGTAAGTGAAGCACCTTCTCCAGTTATGTTTGAATATTTTGCAGGGTTATCGAATCCGATTTCGTATCTGTTTCAAAATTTGTCAGCGCTGTCCATAGATGAATTAAAAAAATTGGTAGAAGTTTAATTGTTCTTGATGCATTTTGAGAAACTCTCGGCTGCAGTTAGCGTTCTATGTTAGATGACCCTTCGATTGATGTATCCACTGACCAGAGGTTTGTTGAGTAAGAGGTTGGCGGAGGTATTGGAGGTTACGTTAGACGACTTCAGGGGAAACGTTGTGAGAGACAGAATATCGCAGCGAATTAGGGGCGAATTAGTAAATACATTTTGTTTCGCATCCAGGAGCATGGCGAAACTCTCCAACAATATGCTGAAGAGATTCACATTGCGGTCGCTGCATTGGTAACTCCGGTGACTGAGGGGAAGCCACTGGGCACATTTTTGAAATCATTAAACCTGAAGACAGGTCACCACTCCTTTGTTTTGCAAAGGCTTACCACCTTTTCCGTAGTTAGCTAAATTGATCTTTCAAATAAAGAGGATACATTAAGCTGATGCGAGGGGCAGTTTTGAAAAACCAGCGAAAGGGGGCCATATTGCAAATCTTCGGAGTGAAAGAATCAGGAAACCAATTCCACCCAAGGCTATAGGTTGTTTTCCGTGATATTGGTAAATTTGTGTGCCAGTACCCCGTAGTGTGTGTCCGAACAGCCGGAGTTGGGTGCTCTGGGGTCCTTCCCGACCCAAGCGGTGCAACAGCAGCAGGACCGTAACTATTTTTGTATATCTCAATCACGAATATGTCTGTGCTCTAATAGACTCTGGGAGTAGGGCTTTCTTATTGATCACGACTGGTAAAGGGGCGATATTTGTAAGTTCGCACCTAGCAAGATACCTAACGGAGATGTCGAAACGCCAACAGCCATGTGTTGCATATAGTGGGCTGTATGAGGAAAGCGTTGCTGTTCAGGAATTTTCGTGGCCGATGGAATTATAGCAGTCAGAGGATTTCCAGTTAATTTGTTGTTGGGGCGTAATTTCAGGCAGAAAACAGGATTAATTGTTCATTACGCTGTTAAGAGGTTTTCATTGAGATTCTGCCCTGGTAGGGATTTTAAGCTGTGTGTTTGCCAGCCTGTGCAAGGGGTCAGTAGTGTCATGGTGGATGATACTCAGTTCCAGGCCGGTTATTTGGTGATGTGCGAGGGTAAAGCCTGTTATAAGTGCCCGGGCGGTTTCAAGACGTGTTGACTAGTAAATAGGAATCAGTGTAAGACCAGTTGACGGACGATATTCCCGTTCGCCAACTTGCATACCGATTGTCGCCACCCGAAATGAAAATTTTTGCTACAGATGCTCGGTGACAGTGTCACGTCTCGAAATGGACTTTGAAATTTATCTACAAAAACATGGTTTACGAATTGGACAGTGATAATTATTAGTTTTATCATTTTTCCGAAACATGATTTGTAATTATGCAGCAAAAGCTGTATCACGACGTGATACGGGCTTCCACCTCTCCAAATGCGTTGCCTCTCTCTCTGGTACAGGATGTGCAAGCAGTTAGTTATCGGCCGGTGGTGGATTATAGAATTATTAACCAAAAAGTCATAACTGTTTTACCTGGATTGTGGGTGTATGCTACATTACCGTTTTGGATTTGAAGCAGGCGTACCACCAATTCGTCTCACTGAGGACTCGAATAATGTCACAGCATTTTAGACCGAGTCGTCTTCCTTTCAGCTTATCCACTGGAGCGGCAATCTTGTTACGTCCTTCACATTGTTCTTGGTGACGTGAAATTCAAATCAGTCTGTAATAACTTCTAAGATGTGATCGTATATAATGCCATCTTTTCTTAACACTGCAGCATATTGAATAGCTCCTCATTCGCCTGCGGTAAGCGGGTTTGACAGTTAAACCATCTCAGATAACTCTTACTCAAAGGCAGGTTTCCTTTTTAGGACATTTGGTCTCAGCCGGAGGTGTTCAACTAGATCAGGAAAGGACTTGGTATCTTCACAAACTTCCTCCCACTAAAACCTTTATCTGCGTGGCAATCTTTCTAGAGAAAATTTTTGCCCAACTGGTACCCTCTTTAAATGGTTTGAGGAAAAAAGGGGTAAGTTTTCAATGTGTGTGCGTGTGGGGTGGGTGTCGGAAACACAGCAGGCTGTCTCTGACGCGATTAAAGTAGCTCTGAGTAATCCGCGGTTTTGGCTACTCCGGATCTGAAACGACCCTTTATTGTGCAAATCAACACATCTTATCCTGGTGTCGCTGCAGTCCTTTTACAAGAACGCGATGGCGACCGTCTTTCTGTGGCGTGTGGTTCCAGAGCCACGTCGCCCGCGGAACTGAAATACTCGATGTACGAGAGGAAGACCATAATGGTCATGTTTATCTGGTAAAAACTGAAGTTTTCTTCCTTGTAGCACCGGCAGTTTGTCCTCGAAACAGACAATCAGGCTTTCATTTGGGTGCTCGCCAGATCGAGGCAGACAGGGTGCATCATGAGGTGGCCTCTGCGTATTTCTGTCTGTCGCTTCTCTGTCAGGTACATCCGGGATGCGGATGGCCGAGTTACACCAGCACCAAATGGAACAACAGCTCTGTCATGATTTACTGGACTCTAAATGGGATTCAGTCGTGTTGACCGAGGTACCTGAGCCCTTCGGGAATTTGAAAGACAAACAAAGCCAGGATCCGTTGATTCAGTAGATCATAGAAAGGCTTCTTACTGGGGAACAAGTGCCATGTTATTTACTGAGAGAAGGAATCGTATGTTATATGACTAAGAGATGAAAGAATCTGAAATTTTTTCGTTACTTAGAAATTATTTTCTTCAAACCCCCTATCCTAAATATTCTAGAAATATCATGGTACGTTGGTTAGTCATTGTACTTAGGGAATGAAAAATCAGAGTAGGCAGTACTTGTGTGTACAATTCGGGAGAAATTTTTTAGATAGAACTAGCTCTAGTGTCAAAGTCAAAATACCATGGACACATAAAAATTGAAATTGATCGCTGGTTTTAATTAAATGTCATGCAAAACTAGTATTTCTGAGTCATAATAATTACTTTACAACGTTATAAGTGAGTTGGAAAGCAATTCACAATTTTTTGAGAGCATTTATAAGAAAAATGGGATTTAGAATATTTATACCCGTTTTTATTTTTATGATATTATTCACAAATTTTTATTTTCTTCTGTCATGATTTTACTTCTTCGTGGCTTACCAACAATAAAAATTGCCTACAATGTAGCAATGAACACTGCGCTGTTGAAAAGCGTTCATTTGGTTTGCTTTTTTTTCATCTGCTTCTCATTGAACTTATATCGCCGATGAGCTTGCGCACGTACAAATATGATCCATCAAGACCAGTATTTGGGGAATGAGAACTGCACACAAACCGTTTGATCTTAGTTTGATATTGATACCTGTGATATGTGCCTGTGGTATCTTTGAATTGTGTTCTGCAAAGCAACAAACCAGTTCTCAGCAAAGCCGAAATGAACAACAAATGTGTCAGTATTCTGGGATGTAGCTGATTTTACTTCTGCTGTGGCCTCCCTCAGAATTCTCCGCGTATGATGGTGAGCTATTCTTTTCATGACCCAATGCCTAACCTCTGTAACAAATTTGTCAGGCTCTACTGTCTTCTTCACCAACTCTGCTCCCTCCCACAATGCATAGTTACGCCACTGTGCGTATACTAAAGTTGTAATGCTCCAACAGTTATCACTTCATCACCAGGACACAGCGTACATTCCTGCAACCAACTGTTACCTTGCGGCTCTTGACTTACACACAAAAGCATCAGTCCTTCTCAGTGTACTTCTTTCCTGTGGCACTGCTTGTGTAAAAACAAACAAGTTTTAAATTAGTGCAGTAAAAACATTTGCATATTTTCTTCACTGGCTGGCATTTTACCCATTTTGACCGCAAGGAGTAAAATTTTGTGCGAAATGTTTTTAAATTCGGACTCTCCTTTATCGTTAGGGGAAACGCTTTTCTTACTGATCTTGTGATATATATTTTTACCTTTTGAACTTTTTCACCATTGTCACTTTAAAATAACATCAGCTTAGTTACGACTTTCCGTATTGCAATTTTTGTCATCACATAGTTAATATTCCAGAGCAACAATAAGCGTATCATCTTGCAACGAATGCCCACAGTAAGAATCTGGATATGCTCAAATATCATTCTCATTGTTCATTTTACGAGCTTTTGAAATCAAATAATGTGAGAAACGGGTATGTATTTCTGCATCTGCTGCTTAGAGTAGTTGCCTGTTATCAGTTTCTGTAACTGTACGTCTGAGATAACAGTATTTAGTTCGTGAAACATTTCACATTTCGTGCACATGTAACTATCTTCAGGATCTCCACCAAGTGCATCAACATTCTACACTTTATAAAGTTTTGAAGATGTTGTTGGATGCGTAAAACTTGTTTCAGTTTCTTCCAATTTTCTTCTTGTGCTTCTTATCTTTCCTGGAGGTATAAGGGGGGATAAAGTAGGGACAACAGTAGAAATGCCCCTACTATGCCACTACTATGCTTGTAGTGTAAGTAGCAATTCCTGCACGATGGAGGTGATACTAATACCATTACTTGAGGGCCAAGATATTTCTGCAATACCTCTGACAGATTTCCATCAACTGTGAAGTGTTTTCCACTTTCCTTAAACAACACCTTCCGTCTCTCTTTTCATAGCCCACACACCTCATTCTTTCACTACTGTGGTTCCTCACTGACATGGTATCTACAAAAATTTCGAAGCAAATACAAAACTCGAAGCAGAATTGTTTATGTGCAAGTTCTCACTCTTTCGTTATAAGCAGAAGAGCGCTGGAAACAGTATTACCAACATCCATATTTTACACTAGAAATTAAGTGATGCGAAATTTGCAAAATGTTGAAAATTTTTTAGCACGTTACACGGAAAAATATTTCCCACTGTGTTAACACTGACTCCTATTATACGAACCAAACAGTATTCAGTGTGAAACTTCCTGGCAGATTAAAACTGTGTGCCCGACCGAGACTCGAACTCGGGACCTTTGCCTTTCGCGGGCAAGTGCTCTACCATCTTTTTTTTTTTATCTCATTTTGTTCGCTTTTGTTCGTTGCATCTGCTCGGGGCGGACGTTGTAAGACAACCGTTTTAAGTTCGTTGTTGATCGATTAGCTCAGTTTTTTTATCACAGAGGGTTGCTAACCCTCTGACCGAACACGCTGAGCTACCGTGCCGGCTAAAATGGATGCCTTCTGTGAGGGCCATCTGAGCTACCGAAGCACGACTCACGCCCGGTCCTCACAGCTTTACGTCTGCCAGTATCTCGTCTCCTTTCTTCCAAATTTTACAGAAGCTCTCCTGCGAACCTTGCAGAACTACCACTCCTGAAAGAAAAGGATATAGCGAAGACATGGCTTAGCCACAGCCTGGGGGATGTTTCCAGAATGAGATTTTCACTCTGCAGCGGAGTGTGCGCTGATGTGAAACTTCCTGGCAGATTAAAACTGTGTACACGACCGAGACTCGAAACTCGGGACCTTTGCCTTTCGCGGGCAAGTGCTCTACCATCTGTTTTTTTTTATTTTTTTTCGTGGGCAAGTGCTCTACCACTTTTTTGGTTTTTTTAATTTTTTTTATTGCATACCTTCCACTGCGATAATGAATAAAAGTAGCTCACGTAATCACAAGAATCTTTGGAAACTATGTTTTCATTAGCTCTTTTGCCTAATTATATAAATATACTGCTTGAATGTGTTTAATTTCTACTTTAAATAGTTGAACAATCGGAAGAAGCAAAGTAAAGTAAACATGAGAAAAAAAAACAGAAAAAAATCAGGAAGAACCTGGCATTGCTCCCAGGTTGCCTGTATTGTAAGCAATGCGCTTTACCATTTTTATTTTTTATTTTCATTGTCTTTTTTGTTTTCTTTATTTTTTTAATTGTAAATTATTTCCTCTGCAAACCTTTCTTTTTTTATATATGGAAAAAGGCGTCTTTCAGTTACGACAAACAAAATGAGACTGTACATCCGTAACAACAGAACAAAAGTTCCTTCTGAACTATGACATAGAGTTTGAAACTAATAGTGTGATGATAGATAATAAAGAAAGAAAAATGTAACCAAATCCCGGACGCCATTCCATGTGCATGGCCCATCGGCGTACGGAACCATGTACCAAATTGTTACAACATATCGCAGCGTGCGGAGCCCCATTAAGGCGGTCATCCTCTGCCCGGTACTCCCCAACTATGAGGGAGGTCATCGAAGACACTGCGCAAGTAGTTCGCAAATAGTTGTCGGTATCGGGGTGTACACTCAAGTGTGCTATGACTGTCCTGGAGAAATTGCCAATAATCAAGCACCATCTTCTCGTCATCTCGAAAGAGGTAGTATATGGACATGCCTTTAAACCATGTGAGAGCGTGAGTCTTCGCAGGTGGGAAATAAGTATCCTCTGCACAAAGGAGGAGCCGTGGCTCAATTGTGCGAGGCGCTATACGTAGGTAGCAGGCGAGGATCTTCTGCACTAGCAGCCATACCTCTAACGCCGATCCACATGTTAAACGGTGTTCGTCAGTATCCAAGAGGTGGCAACGTGGGCAAAGGGGGAATCCGTCATCCCAATAGCGTGCAGCCTTTGTCGTGTTACAACCTTCCCGTTCACCTCCTGGTACCACGCAGCTCGTACCCGCGTGGGGAGGAACGGCTTCTGGACCGCTCTCCACACTGCAGGCCATAGGGTCGTAGGGCTCTTCCTCTCAATCACATTGCGAGGGATGGACCTTAGCAGAAATCTGTAAACGTCTCTCGCCTTGGGAGTGCGAGTGTTGGGAAGGTCTGGGTGCACGTAACTATACTCAAGAATAAATGCCAAGAGGTGCGAAAGTGAGGGTGTAATGTGCACAACCGTGGCAGGTGGCAGAAGAGACGCCGGGAGCAATTCCTCTAACAAAAGTCCCGTAAGGGAAGCATCTGTGTGGATACACAATTTCATCATTGTGCTCAAGTATAATGCTGTAGCACTCGCTCGTACATTTATAAGTCCCAGTCCGCCATCAAGTGGAGGGAGGGTCAGTGTTTCGTAGCGGACTCTGAATAGGTGTCCGGCGGTAAGGTAATATCCGAACGCTGCTTGCATTCTGTGTGCCATCGCTGTCGATATCGGTAGGACCTGGGCCATGTGGATCATCTTAGTCGCCACGTGAAGGTTGAGGTATTTCACACGCTGTAGGAGGTCCATCCGTCGAAGTAAGTTCCGGCGAACTTCTGTGCGTATTGCCTGTAGTAATCGTGCATAGTTCATGGCAGCCGTGCGGCGCACATCCTGTGTAAATGTTATGCCCAAGAACCGGATCTTGTTAACTAGTGGGAGTGGGGCTAAAGCGTCCTCCTGTAGACCTCTCCCAATGGGCATCGCTGTCGGCCACATTCATGAGGCTGCCCGCTGTCAATCCATAGCGATTGATCCATTGTATCACCGAGCGTACATCGTCACCAGATCTGACAGGTAATAGAAGGTCATCAGCACAGATCCTTCAGTGAAAGGTATGATCCCTCAATGACACGCCCGAAAGCCTGTTTTTCAACCCTCCGACAAGTGGTTCGAGTGCGATCGCGTAAAGGATCATGGAGAGTGGGCATCCTTGGCGAACTGACCGTCGGATCGGAAAGGGACCCGCAACCCGTCCATTCACCAGTACACGGGATGCAGCTCCACGGAAAAGGCGCTGAAAGATGTCGAGAAAGTCAGGCGGGAAGCCCATGCGGGCCATAACGGACAGGAGGAACTTCTGGTGAACTCTGTCGAAGGCATGGTCAAAATCAATGGAGATCAGAGCAGCTAGAAGGCGACAGGATGTGGCGATGGCTATTAAATCCCTGCATTCACTGGTTGCCGTTTGCTTGTTGGTCACTCCGCCCTGTGTCGTTTGCTCCATCGAGAGGAATAGGGGCAGAACCTTCTTTATGCGTCTGGCGAGTAGTCGGGCGAAGATTTTATAGTCCGAGTTGAGCATTGTAATGGGCCTGTAGTCCTCGACCGTCCGACCTCTGGGAGGCTTGTGTATCGGTATGAGGAGACCTTCCACGAATGAAGGTGGCACGTGGGACCCAGGGGTCATCAGTTCTTGGTGCATGATGATCCATCGGGGCATCATTAAATCGCCGAAAGTCCGATAAAACTCGAGCGGCAGTCCGTCTGGCCCGGGAGATTTGTTGAGTGCTCCTTTTACCTTTGATTCGGCAGCTTTCCATTTGTCGGTATGGAGATGGTGGTTGGCTGTCGAGTTCGCGAAGCATCGTGTAATAAAAGTCCAATGTGTGACGATGCCAAGCTGCGATATCTTTTCCGAATTGTGTTAGCACACGCCGAAACGCTGGTTTAGCACAGTCCACGCAATCCAGCCATGTGTTGGCGATAATCGGACGGCATTCCGGGACTTGAAGATGTGACACAATCAGCTTCCAGGGTCCTAGGCTGCACCATATCCGCTGCTGTTGTAGAGTGAGTGCGCATAGGAAAGCGCTATGATCGGAGAAGGCAAGCGGCCAACGTTCGGCGTCCATTACTTCCGGCGCTAGAGCTCGTGAGACATAAATGCGGTCTAGGCGACTGACTGAGTGACTAGTAAGGTATGTCGGCCCGCGACGATCACCGTGCACTGTCTCCCACGTGTCGTTGAGAAGCAGATCTCGAACCAGGAGCCGAAGTTCTTGACAAGTCGAGAAATATGGGACTTGGTCTTTGGGGTGGAGCACACAGTTAAAGTCGCCGCCGAAGATATATTGATCGAAGCGGCTGATAAAAAGGGGAGCGATATCCTCCGAGTAGAACAGCGATCGTTCGCGGCGTTGGTCAGTTCCAGATGGAGCGTAAATGTTAATGACGGTCGTGCACAGTGCTGTGATCGCCAGCCCCCTTCCTGACGGAAGGTAAGTCACTTCTTCGATGGCAATTCCGTCGCGTACTAGTATTGCCGTACCGCTGCCATTCCGGTCCACCGGTGACACACGTCACATAACCGTAGAAAACGGGGAGGGCCGCTATATACACTTCTTGCAACAGGGCAATGTCAACATCCGAAGAACGAAGCATCTCACGCAGCAACTGGATCTTCACTGCCGTTCGTATCGTGTTGTGGTTAAGCGTGGCGATACGATAAGCTTGTTGCCGAACCGTAGGTGTTAAGTTATCCATTAAGACTGGAATTACCTATGACGCTTCTGACTGTATTGACACCTTCGCATCCCCCCAAACCTCACCTGCAGTCGTTTCTAGAGAGCCGGCGCCAATGGCGTGGGCCCTGTTGGCGTGGCTTGCATGGTGCCGTCGTCGTCGTGGTCATCCGCCCACGTCGGGAACTCAAAGCAAGATTGGCCTCCCTAGCTTCCTCAGGACACGGCATGGGTGCTTGCACTCCAGAAGGTGGTGGGCAGCATCTGTCCTGCATATCGGCATCCGATTTCGCCACTGTAGATACGCGTGGTTTGTCCTCAGTTACGTTCGGTGGTGCCTCACTGCAGCAAATGGCTGCTGCCTCTGTGGCAGCGTCGTCATTGAAGGTGGAGTCGTCATGCTCTGGAGGCTGTTTCGCATCCCTTTCGGAAGTTGCTCTACGCCTCCGCTTCCGTCGCTTCGGAGAGCGTTGCTTCCTGGCGTGTCCTTCTGTGTCAGACGATGGCAAAGATTCGCGATGTTCCGGCACAGAGGCAGCCGTAGGCACAATAATCGAGTCGACGGCCATGCTATCGTCATGTATGTTGTTATCCGTCTACGGGGGAGGAGGCATCGGAGTTGAATCCGTAGCTTGTGGAACGGGTGTGTCATCGCCCTGTACTGGAGCATGGAGCAGCGACCCAACAGTGGATGTCGGGTGTCGTGGTGAAGTGGTATCTGTCGTGAGGGCTGCTGTATATGTCACGGGAAGCAGCGTCGGCTGCGATGGCGGGTCCGCGTCAGCCGGCGGCAGTTGAGTGATTCGGCGTTAGATACATTCTGATCTCAGGTGTCCCTTCTTCCCACAACCAGAGCAGGTCTTCGGTTGCCCATCGTAGATGACGATGGCACGGCAGCCACCGATATTCAGATATGAAGGTACATTTCTTTTAAGTTCTACTCGGACCTGACGGACTCCGTTCAGCACAAAATATGTCTGGAATTGCGTCCATTTTTCCGCAATATGATCATGGACCGTGCCGTAGGGACGCAGCGCTGTCACGACGTCCTCCGCCGGTAGTTCGAAAGGAAGTTCGAAAATTCTGATCGTGCGAAATCCCATGCCAGAATAACCGACCTGCACAGTTCCCACATTGCAATAAGCATGGCAGAAACGGAGGCCTAGTTTCGTGTCCCGAAGGATCCGTTCACATGTTACATCGTTGATGATCTTGACATATACGATACCACTCACAATGGACAAGAGAATGCCGAGAATGTCGGTCGCCGGGTTTTTAACTTCTTCTCGTAGAAATCGTTCGACTTCGAGTGATTTGGGCCATGCAAATTCGTTGCGAAACGTAAATTTCAGCGTCGATTTTCTATATTGGTGCGCCATAGTGATCTATATACTGAGTACGGCACGCACGAAACGGCCGAGTACTATGTAAACAAACACGAGCGCTCGCTCCGCGGCAGGAACACAAACAGCGCGTCCTCACCGCAGCACAGCCAAATGCCAACTGACCCATCTGAGCTACCGAAGCACGACTCACGCCCGGTCCTCACAGCTTTACGTCTGCCAGTATTTCGTCTCCTACCTTCCAAACTTTACTGCCAGGAAGTTTCATATCAGCGCACACTCCGCTGCAGAGTGAAAATCTCATTCTGGAAACATCCCCCAAGCTCTGGCTAAGCCATGTCTCCGCTATATCCTTTCTTTCAGGAGTGCTAGTTCTGCAAGGTTCGCAGGAGAGCTTCTGTAAAGTTTGGAAGGTAGGAGACGAGATACTGGCAGACGTAAAGCTGCGAGGACCGGGTGTGAGTCGTGCTTCGGTAGCTCAGATGGTAGAGCACTTACCCGCGAAAGGCAAAGGTCCCGAGTTCGAGTCTCGGTCGGGCACACAGTGTTAATCTGCCAGGAAGTTTCATATCAGCGCACACTCCGCTGCAGAGTGAAAATCTCATTCTGGAATATTCAATGTTTTTCTCAAAATTCTTCGGATGGGGTTTTAGAGTAAATATCTCTTAAATACTCGTAAAAATGAAATTCTTTTTACGTTTTTAGTAATAAATAAGTACATAATACAGATAACTGGAGCAGACAAGATACGGTTTATAATTACATTAGTAGTATCTAGTGATATGACGGAAAACATAGCGATCTGTGACTTTCCTAGTTAGAAAATAATTTTTTAAGCGGAAAAGTTAAATTTCGCATTTTCGTCGTATATTTTTAAGTTAAAGGAAACCCATAAGTGTGCGGGTGTCAACTAAATTTCAACATATTAAGCTTTAGCTTTAGCGCAAAAGATCTTCCAGGTCTCCAGTACATTAGGTTTGTTAGTTATATTCTTTTTCTCCACTGTTTTAAGAGTTATTTACAGAATATACTTTTTCCAAAGGGCCATACCATTTACAAAAACTAAGATAAAACAAAGAAACTTTATTTCTTTAAACTTATGATATGGAGGTCTAATATACATTCTTTACAGAGAAATTCATGACCTCGATTGGACATGATCTCAATGATTTGAGATGCAGTCACCCTGCGTAAATTCGTGGGGGTGTGAGAAGATTGCAAAGTCGTCAAGAACAACCCCAATTCTAGACGACATTTACTGCACTCCACGCGATAAAGTAAACCACGTACAAAACGTTCATTGATCATGTAGGAAAACGCCCACGCACAATGGATGAAAACCATTATGATTTTGTGGCGGTTTACGCCTTTCTAGATTTGTATGGTTGGTACAGAGCAATGGAATGGTCTTAACCATTGGCCATTTGTCTAGGATATTCTCCAAATTTGGCTCTCCTGGTTCGTTGGTTAACAAAAATGCCGCAGCATTTTGTCCGGGTAATTGAACCGTTTCTTTTCCAAAACTCGATCGCATATGTCACCACCTTACCATAGTAGCTCCGAAATTTGAGCTGATCTTCACGCCAAGTCAGGGCAAAGGTGGGATGTGTCTGTTCCGTGTTGAACGTGGCCTTTAATTCGGTTCATCGCGAAATTCTTTAGGCAACATCTTCCTCCTTGATATTGAGTTACCCTCTGAGTTCATCACTGGCTAATTTATGGTGCGTAAACAATCTTTGCTGGACCGTCTCCCTGGAGGTTAGCCAGCAAAACTGGAAGAGAGCCGCACTGGAGGAAGGCACACCGCTACAATAAGGGTCGCCGTCCATGCAGTCTGCGGGTTGGTAATCACGTTTTCATATCACGTTTTCACTGCCACGGCCAGGGTGACGCGGCCGTACCTTCTAAGTTAGTCCCTCGCATTGCGAAGTCATCCACGTGCTGAACTTGGTCAGCCTTTCGCTCCGGAATCTTGTTACACTCAGAGTTTCCTGGATTCAACTTCCATAGATTGGAAAGGGTGGTTTATGTGTTCAATTACACTAGAGGTACCTGCCCCCGCTGACCTTCATTGCGCGGGGAGCGGTTGCAGTTTACGTGGGGGGATTCAGTCGTGCGTTTCGCATCCATAATCCATCATGATAGCCATGCGTTGGAGAGTGTTAGCGAAGGTCGGAAAGAGCACCTGAGGGCGCGAGGACCATCTGCCACTGTTGAGCCTTGACACATTAAACTCTACATTGGCTGGTGGGGACCTGATCTGTACCAGGATGGCATTTTGGCAAATTGTGGAGTGATGGTTCACTCCGGAAATTTGCGTGAGGCGAGTTTGTAGAGACCTTGAGTGCTCCTTCACTGCTGATTCACCAAATAATTTGTTCTCCTTGTTACTGTAAACTGTGTGCTTGCCGCGTTGACGTCGTGGTACTCTATATTGCTGCACTTGTTGTCTGTTGGAGTGAATTCTGGAAGAAGTGAAGCTTATTTCAATGGTGAAGCTTACTTCAATAAGAGTGACCCCTTTCATTGCAATTATTATGAATTTTGTCTTATCTGCTATTTAAAAACAGTAAAGTTTACTTTAATAAGACATGCCCTTTTCACTCCAATTATTCGGGGCAAGCATTTCCAAAACGTTTTTGACACTGATACCTTGTCTTTTCTGCTATTTTAAGATAGTGAAGTGTAATGTAATAAGAGTTATTTTTAGAGTGCAGTTATTATGGGAAATCATTTCGTAAATAGTTTTGAGGATTAAACCTTGTCTCATCGCCTACTACTTTAATTCTGGTTTTACCCAAATGTTAAGAACTGTACAGTCCACTGCAGTTCTGAGTTGCATGTACTGACAAATCACTAGTCACTGGGTGGATATTTTTACCAATTTATTTTGAGGTCGCTAGTTATTATGTACCGGAATGCGTTCTTCCGTTGTTGTAAGACCAGTGCAGTGTTATTACTTTTTAAAATTAGGTTCCAGTCTGTCGTCGTAGTCTTTGAATGGGACCCGCTCGTCTGCCAGTTCGGCCGTGTGTGGCTGTTCTGCACCACCCACCCCGTCAGTAGGATCTTCACCGCCTGTAGCAGGATTTCAATTGTACTCAAATAACATAGCTTTATTCTAAACTTCGTCGTGCATTTAATACCAGTTTGTGCTGAATTTTAATGGCATTATTTAAATTTTTTATCCAAAGTCAATTCAGGGGATTTTGAAGTCTATAAAATAATAAATGAATGTCATTGCCAATGATTTATAACAGAACAGCATGTTTTGTAATTCGAGAAATTTTTCTTGTTAAGAGTCTTGTAAAATAAAGGCAAAGGAATTTTTGCTAATGTACTACTGAATAAAATAACATTTGTGTTGACAACTGTGAATGCTGCTCCCTGTTTTCTGTCCCAGTGCTACCACTTACTAGCGTATTATGGTGATTAGAGGGTGTGCGAGACCCGTGCAGTGTCTTTCATGGAACGCCCTGTACCAGCAGAAAGCGTCTGACGTGTTCCAATTACAGAGAGAGTTATTCTTTGTGATTCTTGAGTTTCTCCCGGCGTATTTGATAATCAAAATATCCACGGGTGTACTGCCGCCCTACAGTGTCCAACGGGCACAATGTTTCGGCGATCATACCTGTCGCCATCATCAGGTGAATTGACGGACTGAGCTCCTGTGAACTTGCCGGCACGGAGATCCGTACGCTATGACTGCTCAGAGGGAACTGAGTTCGGTCGCGGCCGCAGTTCCCTCTGAGCAGCCATAGCGTACGGATCTCCGTGCCGGCAAGTTCACAGGAGCTCAGTCCGTCAGTTCACCTGATGATGGCGACATATATGATCGCCGAAATATTGTGCCCGTTTGACACTGTAGACCGGCAGTACACCCGTTGATATTTTTGATTACAGTTATTTTTGAATCGGGATTTTACGTGCCCATTCGAAACATTGCTCCAAAACTGGTCATGTGCGATATTCGTTTTATCGATACGTGTTAACAGGGACTGTGAAACATGAACAATAAACAGCTATCCAGCAGTGACTCAGTAGCAACTTTGCTTGGCTCCAGCTGTCAGCACGGCCCAGGGCGGTGCTGTTGCTGCTGGAGTATCTGTTAGTCCTCCAGTTTTTATGTCCCTGTTAACACATGCCGACAGAACGAATATCAGACTAGACAAGTTTTGGAGATATGTGTCGAATGGGCACGTTTACTTTCGCTTCAAAAATAGTTTTGTTTGCAACGGGAAACAAACCGACGCTTTCCGTCGATGTTGGTTATTAAATGAAAGACTTGATAAGCACTATTTGTGTGGTCTGACTCCGTTACATAGTGCATAAAAGGAATTGCGAATATCTGCTGAACTACCACAGAAAATGCCCCTCACTTACATGTATCCATATACAGGGTGATTCACGAAGATATGCAAATATGTTAATCCACGAGTAAAAATAAAGAAAAACGTTCATATAAACGTAGGTCTGCAAATGTTTAGTTACGAGCTACAGCTAATAAAAGGCTTTACCTGAAATTTAGCAACTTCGCTTACATGAAGCCATCGCAATCTGTTCAAGGTTAAAGTAAAGCTCGATTTGCATTTATTTTCTTGTTATTGCTCTGGTTAATCTAATAAAACATGTCCCAGACGTGTATCTGTAGTATTTTTACAGAACATGCAGAGAAGCAAAGAACTAATTTCGTAACATTTGAATTTGTTACCTACTTGGACCAATTTGTTTTTTTAAATTCCAGTCAATTGCACAAAATTTTTCAACAAGAAGTTCTAGAGAATTTAATTTTGAAAAAAAATGATGGTAATAACGTTAGCTGGAACTATATGAATGTGGTAGATAACCTGCTTTTATTAATACCATAGCACACGTGAATCCATGTTAAACCGGAAAAAACAAAGCTCAGTGATAAGGAAGTTGTAAAGTGTAGATACTATCTCGCAATTCATTCACAATAAATGTTCAAAAATGTCTCCACCGAGTTCAATGCATTTAGCTGCACCTCTATGAATAGAGTTTGTTGCTCGTTTCAGTTTCACGGAGTTGTTCTTAATTTCGTCTATTGAACTCATCATGCTCACGTGTATTGACTTTGTCCTCATAAACTGTGTCTTTCATCCATATCCATCCCCATACACAAAAATCCATTGGTGTTATATCGGCCCACAGACGTCTATCACCACGACCGATCCACTTTTGGGGAAAATGTTCATTTAAGGGGTGTGGGGGGTGTAATAGATTTTGTTCCAAACAATCAGTTATTCAAAAACATTATTTTCTTGATCTACACAATATAATCTATGTTGTGTGTGAATATTATCGTGATATCACCATTGAAAACGCCTTTAAATTGTTAACCTGATTAACTCTGCCACTCCCACCTTTTCCGAGATTTGAGAAACTGCTTGCTTCAGCGGAATTTTTGTCAGTGTGAAGGCAATTTTCTTTCCATACCATTATCTTACATCTGTATCACTGGCTGACATCTAGGTCTTTGCCTGAAATCTTTCTTGCGTTTGGTGTATTTGCGTTTTGATAATACTGTGGAAGGTTGAATTCGCAAACCATATCGCGGATGTCAAAATTTATGCATTTACGCAAAATGGGTGACAGAAAAACTGGGTTTAGGAAACGGAGGTTTCACGGATATCGATTTACCAACAAAAACGAGGAAGCAAGTGGGGGCATAGCGGCTGCTGCATCTGAGAGGATGTTCTCCAGATCTGAATACCACTATGGTGATAGATATACTAAATACTTTGGTGTTGGGGACTCCTCTTCGTTGAACGCTGTAACAGATAAAAATCCGTACAATGTGTTGGCCACATCCAAAAGACACTTTGTGGTAGACTTCGTCGCTTGCTGAAAGAGAAGATTGCTGAAGTACTTGAGGATGGAAAACCACTAGGAGGAAAAGACAGGCTTACTCTGAAAGAAATTGATTATCTTCAGTTATTTTATGTGAGAGCTATCAGGAAGAACACACAAAATTTAGAGGCAATGAGGCGTGCTGTGTGGGCATTTTTTCCCCCAAACTATCCACTCACCAAACACCAATGCATAATCTGATTCCGAAAAACGAATGGTGTAAATTCTACAACATAAATGAGACGTATTCACATGAACACTCACTACCAGAAACTGGTCTCAGTGCCATTAAGCCCACATTCAGGTTTCTTATAATCCCTGATTTATTGAAGAAGTGTCTTCACGTAAAGACACAAAATGCAAATCAAAGCCTCAATAATTTAATTTGGATTATATGCTCATAAAGAGCATCCTGTGGACTTGAAGTACTCAAGATAGGTGTATATGGTGCAGTTATATGTTACAATAAGGGAAATAGTGGCAGAATTGAAGCGCTGAAGAGAACTGTTGTGGATCCTGGTGTGTTTACAACAAAAGCATTTTACACCATCGACGAGAGCAGGGTCAAGAAAGCTAACAGGTCAGTGTCTTACCTGCAAATACAGGCCAGGCAGATTTGAAGAGGAGGGTAGAGAAACCTGGAGGATGAGGAGTATCAGTATGGAGGATTTTAAAATTAGGTTAGCTTATTACATGTAGAAGAATGAGATGTAAATCTTTGAACCTCAGTTTCTCTGTTTTACGTATTTAAGTTATTAGAAGCCTTTTCTCAAAAAGTATATGCGATAATGCTATGAAATTTTTAGGAACTGTTCGCAACATGTTGCTGTCTCCGTGGAACTAAAAAATACGAAATCCTGCAATTATATTCTGATTTTTTAATGGTTGTACCTCCTCAGGACACTGCTATAAGGTTTTCAGATTAATTTCATGAGCCGAATTTGAGTTATGGCTTTTTATAAATAAGATACTACAAAAATTCAAAATTCAAATTTCTGGTGAAATATTAATCCTACATATTTTATTATATTTTTCTGTTGAAACACAGCTCTTTTGCTTTGTACATGCAAAATTTTAAATTTGTAAATTAATAACTACACCTTCAATGATTTTTTTTAAATAAATGTTTACATTTTCCCTTAAATGTGTAGTAACGGTTGCGAACAACGACGTAAACGCTTCAGTGTTCTTAATGGAAAGTAAACATATTTATTTATATAATAATCTTTGTTTCTCGCGATGTTCTGGAAAACTACTGCAGATACAAGTCTGGGACATGTTTTATCAGATTCTATAGCAACAAAATAAATGGAAATCGTGCTTTACTTTAACTTCAAAAGGTGTGACGATGGCTTCACATTAGCGGAGTTGCTAAATTTCCGGCTAAATCTTTTATTAGCCGTAACTCCGTAACTAAACATTTGCAGATATATTTATATATGACCTTTTTTCTTCAGTTTTACTTGTAGAATAACATATTAAAATATTTGCAGATCTTCGTGAATCACCCTGTATATCTGAATGGTGGATTAACATGTAAAAACTTGAAGTAAATCAGTCAAGAACTTTTCAAGATTTTTGGAAACTTTATTTCTCTTTTATATATTATACGCATATATATATACCCTATGTCTGCCAGGATATTTATTACAACATCATGTAAAATTTGATCTCAGTTGGTCAAGAACTTCTATAGATTTTCGGTAAGCGTTAGCTAGACATATATTTATTAGATATAAGTCTTACAGTTGAATCATATAGACCTTATAATTAAATTTTGCTCCAGATATTTAGGTCTCATCTTTATCTACGATAACGTTGGAAGCGGAATAAATAAATTAAAACTTTTTCCACAGCCAGGGCTTGAACCTGGGCCTCCTTGCTAACAGGGAAGGAATGCTGACCATTACACCAATGCAGCATTATATCTAATATTCCAGCGCGGACTACGCAACTTCAGTGCCCTCATTAATACAAATTTTAATTCATATATTCAGATTATTTTCTACCTAAACCGTCACTATCGTCACGGCTCTCCAGCCTTGGAATAGCACCGCAGTTCAGGACACAATGGGGAAATCCTACACGTCTGGAGATAGTGTAGATCTGATAATTAAATTTTCCTCTAGACATTTAAGTCTCATCTTTATCTAATGATAAGTCCCGGCCATAGCACAAATTTTAATTCATCTATTCAGCTTCCATCATTATCGTACAACTGAATCATATTCCTCACGGCTGCGTCGAGCGTTGTGGACACAGCACATAGCCTTGGAACGCAGAACTCCGCCACCTCAGCAGATTCTCAAGGCCACTGTCTCCATCATGGGTGCTTACATAACACCACGGCACTGTGCAGGATAGTGGGTGTCAGACGTAGCTCCTACAGTAGCGTTGACCACCGGATGGTCGACTGCTTTCACTAGGGAACTGTCATCGAACGGCTGTGCATGAGAAAACTCCAGCTGCCTTGCATGCGATACTGATGGTAGTGCAGAGATACAGCACGGCTTCTCCATTACAGATAGACTATTGACACTAGTGTCTGCTCACATATGCCAATCGGGGCAGCAGCATTAGTGCACCTCACGGAAGTGCGAGCGGTTAACTGTGTACCAAACAGCATTAGGCTTGCTCTCAGCAAGCTAGAGGCAAAAGTCCCCAAGACTTTACATGTGTGGATGAGCTGCTGGTACAATGACCAGGTTTGGCAGGCCAGGTGGGCAACCATCTCAAAGGTGGGCATCATTTGGAGAACAGTGGGCGAAGAGTAGGAGACCAGGCACAGTGGTTACCTCACTGTAACTGTGGGCTTGGTGACCTGAGGCAATCACTTTTTGTCTTGTCGTGGATGACCACACGTGTCCTCACTTTCTGGACTCTTCAGCATTCTTTGCCACACCTCGGCGTCTCAACAGTGGCTTTCAGTGCTTCAGGTTAGTGCTTTACTGGCCCGACAGCGGGATGATAGGTGTTCCCCTGGAGCACTTATTCTTGTGGCATCTTGCTGTGCTGTCAAAATGAAGTTACGATGCATCCTCGGTGAAGAGCATATTGCTGAATTAAGGATTCAGACTTCTTACTTGAGAGATGTGAAGGAATCGCTTTTGCAAGTGCCATATTATTTGCGGTATCAGCTCTCTTCCTATTTGTTGTTCTAATTGCTACATGGCACACTGGCCTAGTCTGACTTGGCTTTGCGATGCATGGAGAAAAAGAAAATTTTGCATTTGCCCCTGACATCTCTCTTCAGCACAACACATAATATTTGTTCAAAAATATGCAGTCTATGATCTTGCAAGAATTTGAAAAAAGAAAAAAAAACAGTCAAGAACTTTTGGAGATTTGCGGTAAAGCGACTTGCCTTTACATAGTAGTATAGATAACACAGAAAATAAACAACACTGTGTATTAACTGTGTTTCATCTAGGAAACCTTTCAGAACAGAACTCATGTCAACAAGAAATTATTTGCTTGAAATGAGTGTTCCTGTCATATCCCTGAATACTGACCACTCCTCCGGGACACGCTGCATTCATACAGTATTTGAGTATTAGAGAACACAGCGGGTTCAAATAACCTTTAGAAATACAATAATTTAAAAGACTTTTACGTTTTTCTCGTTGACCTACTAATGGGCGTGAATTTGTTTATCATCAGGAGAACTAAACGCCGTTTTGTTACTATATCTTCTACGTGGTTCATCATCCAATGACGCTCAAACATCACACACATCCGGACTCCTCTCGGCTAATCATACAGCATACTAACATTTGGATAATGTTTATTATAATAATCAGCACGTACAACAAGCAAACGAGATATCAAAGTCTTATTCCCTACTTAGAATTTGCACGAAAATAACTAATCTAAGATGTTCAGTCCTGAACTTATTCCTTACATTCAACGTCATCATTCAGTCTTTCGTGTTTCAAAATATATGTGCAAGAACCCCATATAGAACATTTCCATTTAAACAGCTTAAACAAAATTACATTTGTGATGTAGCTTACAATACGAAGTCCAAGAAATACAAGATATATATAGAATTTTTTTCTCAGTTAATGTAGCCTTAATGATGTTGGTATCACAGTGCAGATATAATTGTGCTATATGTACCTGCGAATTCCGAGAGGGCATAATCTACCGATGACGGAGATTAGTGCCGAGCGAGTATAACTTAAAAGGTAGTAATAAAATTTCCAGTACCTCATAACGAATGTAATGCGGCTCTAATGAACAACAAAATAACTGGCACAGACAGTGAAAGATGTACGATTTTCCCAGCGACGTCATTTCACTACGAGGGACCAAGCACAGTATTTAAGATCGGCAATATGTTAGTGTGTAGGGGGAAAAGCAGTGCAACGAGTGAAGATGCAGTAAACTCCAAGTAAAACTTCATTCACAAAGACTAATTGTAAACAAGGCACAAAGAAGTTAAAGACATTAGCTGCCAGTGGACGCTGATCTATATCAATGGGGAAAGTTTACAATTTGTACCAGAGTGGTAGTATAACCCGGGTCCCCTGCTTTCTAGGCAGATGCTCTGACCACTACGCCACCTGGACACTGTGTTCACCACAACGGCACTGAATACTCTAGCACGTCTCCCGTCAGACCCAAATTCTCAAGTTATACCACACATTATGATGTAGTGCCCTTGCTCATTAGCCTCATTACTCACGGCATCTTGCCGATTCTCAAAAGAATTCGAGGTTGGTGTGCATCTGCACTGAAGGAATCACTGACCATCACGTCTTAATTAATTATATATGTAGAGTCTGATCCTTCGGACATGACCGAAAGCACAGACACCACACATGAAGTTGTAAACAAGTTCAATTTGTCAACCAACACCTACGAAGGTTTCTAGTAGTTTTCATAACCACCTCGAAAAAATTGTTCGTAATTTTTCGTTTGTTTGCAGGTACTTACCTGCAGTCCTGTAGACCACTTGGCGTAAGAAGATTCCAGACAGTTGCAGTGGGCGGGGCGCAGCAACTTCGCGAGCCTACCTCAGCTAATCACAATTTTATAAACGCCTCTATTGCAACAGCATGGAGAGCTGCATCAAACCAGTCTCAGGACTGAAGACCACAACAACAACAACTGCAACAGCTCAGTGTTGTCACAGCTCTATGGACGGCTGTTGTTTTCGTCTGTAAACATTAGAACTTCGTAGTTGAAAACTGACAAAAGCGATGCTAACTTCTTACACCGAGACGACAATAGCACACATTGATTTCTTCGTACGGCAGTACCCTAGCACGCCACCAGAGGAGAGAAAAAATGAAGGCAGCGCAGCCCGGTAATGAAGTGTAGTAGCATGCAGTAATTCATTCACTGCATTACAAGGGAAGTACGCTGCTGCAGTACATTCTGAGCTGTTGGAAGCACAGGAACGATGCACCTTCAAATGGCAGAATGGTTTCATCTGAATGACGAGAACGAATTGGCAGACGATCACTCCGTGAAGTACCGGAAGTGTAAAGGACAGACAGGGTGCTGGTGCTGGAAAAACTGCATATCCCAGTCGAGGCGATACTCAGAAGAGTGAAAATCAGTTTGAGCATGTTGCACGACATTTTGAAGATGAAACAGGTCACCGCCTGCTAGGTGTCGCGACTGCTCACACACATGTCCACCGGACCACGGAACAGCACAAATATGGCTGCTGTGTCTGGCAAGTCCACGTGGCTGCTTTAACTGCTCTGTCACAACAGACGAGTGCTGGTTTTATCAAAATTTCCGGGCTAAAGGAGCTAAGGAAGCAGCGGAAACATGTCCATTCACCACCAACGAAAAGGGTGAGGACTCAACAGACATCAGGGACATCTTGCTGAGTGTTTCTTCAGACTGCAATGTGCTATGACCTACGGTAATCAAACAAAACCCTTTCCAGTTACAGTAACAACAACCAAAGAAGACGAAGTAAACATTGACGGTTCGGATTAAGAACAAATGCCAAGATGAATAACTTACACGTACATATCCTAGGCGCTTCGTTCAGGAACCGCGCGACCGATACGGTCGCAGGTTCGAATCCTGCCTCGGGCGTGGACGGTGTGATGTTCTTAGGTTAGTTATGTTTAAGTATTTCTAAGTTCTAGGGAACTGATAACCTCCAATGCGAAGTCCCATAGTGCTCAGAGCCACTTTAACCATTTGAACATATGCTAGGTAAAGTTTAAATCACTTAATAAAGACAAGACCTCTGGTCCAGACTGCTAACCAGTTAGGTTCGTTTCAGGGTATGCTGATAAAACAGCTCCGTACTTAGCAATCATATACAATCGCTTTCTCGTCGAAAGATCCGTATCTAAAAAATGGAAAGTCGCACAGGTCACACAAATAGCCAAGAAAGAAAACACGAATAATCCGGTGAATCACAGACCCATATAATTAACATCGATTTCCAGTGAAATTTTGGAACATGTTCTGTGTGTTCGAACATTATGAAGTGGCCGAAAGGCATAGGGCGTCTTGTCACGGTCCGCGCGGCTCCCCCCGTCGGAGGTTCGAGTCCCCCCTCGGGCATGGGAGTGTGTGTTGTCGATAGCGTAAGATAGTTTCATTAAGTAGTGGGTAAGCTTAGGGACCGGCGACCTAAGCAGTTTGGTCCCATAAGATCTTACCAAAAGTTTACAAAATTTCCTTGAAGAATACAATTTAATGACAAATAGCCAACACGGTTTCAATAAATGTCGTTCTTGTGATACACAACTAGCTACTTATTCTCAGAATGTAATGAGTCATATCAGCAGGCTCTGTCAAATTGGTTCCATACCTTTAGATTTCTAGAGGGCTTATGACACCGTTCCTCACAGGAGAACTCTGATCAAATTGCGTGCCTATGGAGTATCGTGTCAGTTGTGCGAGTAGATTCATCATTTCCTGTCAGTAAAGTGGCAGTTGGTAGTAATTGACGGAACTTGAATGAGTAAAACTGAAGTGGCATCTGTCGTTCCCTAAGGAAGTGTTACAGGTCTTCTGCTGTTCCTGATCTACATAAATGACAGATGAGACAATCTATGCAACCCTCTTAGATTGTATGGAGATGGTGCTCTAATTTACCGTCTTTAAAGTCATTAGATGATCAAAACCAATTGCAAAATCATTTAGACAAGATATCAGTACGATGCGAAAAGTGACAGTTGACCGTAACATTGAAAGTCTGAAGTCTTCCACGAAAGTACTAACAGGAATCCGTTCAATTTCGGTTACACGGTAAATCACACGAATATAAAGGCTGTGAATTCATCTGAACACTTCGGGATCGCAATTACGAAATTCTTTAACTGGGACTATCACAAAGACAATCTTGTGGGAAAAGCAAACCAAAGATTGCGATTTTTTGGCAGAACACTTAAGAAATGCCGGCACTACGCTTATGCGTCCTCTTCTGGGATATTGCTGTGCGGTATGGGATGCGCGTTTGAAAAGACTGACGGAGGACATCGTAAAAGTTTAAAGAAGGACAGCTCGTTTTGTTTTATCACGAAATAGGGGATACAGTGCCACGGACATGATACAGGAAACTGAGGTGTCGATAATTCAAAAAAGAGCACTTTTCGTTGCGGCACGATCTTCTCACGAAATTCGAATCACCAGCTTTCATATCCGGTCGCGAACATATTTTATTTGGGCCCACCTACATAGGGAGTAATGATAATCATAACGAAATAAGAGAATTGAGAGAGAGCGCAAAAAGGTTTAAGTGTTTAGTTTTACCCGCGCGATCTCCCAGGGTAGAACGGTACAGAAATATTCAATTATTCAGAATGACACTCACAATCGAATCATTTATTTTGCAGCCAACCGGTTTCGACCCACGATGGGGTCATCTTCAGGGCAATTTACACCATTTGGTCGCTCGCTGGAGTCATCTGAAGTGGTAACTAGTTACCAACCGTGCAGGTGCAGGGTGACGACTCGAGCGAGCGACCAAATCGTGTTAATTGCCCTGAAGATGACCGCATCGAGAGTTGAAACCGACTGGAGGCAAAATAAATAATGCGATTGTAACTGTCATTTTGAATAATTGATTATAAGTAAATTAATCGCTGTTATCTCCACACAACAATGTTGTCTAAAATTGTGATAAAGAAATAGCTTGAAGGTGTTCCATGAACCCTCTGCCATGCACTTGATTGTTAATTGCAGAGTATTCCTCGATATGTAGATATAGACATTAAAATCCATCAAACATTTACATAGCAAGAATCGCAGGATCTTTGTATCCGAGAAAAGTTAGTTTATATTCGAAAACTGCCGACCTGAGTCGAAGTCCTGGGTCAGTATAGCAGGGCGAGACGACGAATTAAGCAGTGCCCATCACAGTAGAGCCACGTCGTACTGAAAGGATTCAGCGGCTTTGGCTGTGGCATCGCATAGATGGCGGTGATCTGCTTGAGGTGTCTGACTGGAGAGAACTCATCTTCGGATTATCTGCGACCGATGCCGCGGACATCTTTGCAGTTGTACAAGCCACCGACTCGCAGTCACACTGCGAAGATACTGGGACTCGCCAACAGACGCCCCGGTACACCGGCCAAAATCTTTGAACTGGTTTTCACAGACCATCTCTTACAAGATTGTCGTGTTTTCAACCGTGAGCTACAAATGACTTGGCAGCCACTGAGGAATCGTGTATACGACTGAAAGTAACCCTCTCAGTGACAGCTAAGGCCTGATGATCTTGCACTGAAGCGCTGAAACTGGTAGGATTATACAAATCCTAAGGACGGCTGTAGGTGTTCCATTTTACCACATAAGTGAACGGCCGAAGTTTTTCAAACCTCAAATCAGAAGGATGGACATAGAATAACGTATAAATAGATGTCGCTAGATGGCATAGTGATATTAAGGTCGAGCAAGGCGAGATTTCTCGAATTGTGACATCAACTTCTCGAGCCGTTAGAATGGAGGGCAAGCATAGCCCAAGTAACTGCCACCGCTTGTCATTTCCAAAGATATAAGACCACGGATTCATTGTAACACACATGCCCAAATGGTTACCCTTCAGCGCTCCAGCGAGGACAAGATATGATTTAATATTTAAATTTTTGAAATAACTTTGGGGTATGTTAATTTGTTGTTATGTGTTACACAACTCTGATACTCTGAGAACGAAATAGTTATTCAATAAATTTGTTACTTACTCTCTAGATTTTGGTAGTTTTGTTTAATTCGTGACTATGACTGCACGTTGCGCTTGCTGTTTGTAACAAAACATATACTGTTAAAGCCGACGGTACACGGACCGTGCATTCGAATGACGAGCACAGAGAATGCAGAGTTTCTGACGTCATAGCGTGGAAAAAGCACGTAGGGGAGACTTGCTGAACATGCTGAGCAATGACTAGCATTTCAAACGTTCTAGACGTGCGTTCGAACGTTGATCAGTGAGATGGAAGACATGCAAGTCGTCCTCTTCGGTACAGAGTCGGCGAATTCCATACTGGCTTTCGGCTGAATCCCATGAGTGTACATGTCGTTCGTAAGCATCGTCAACCTGAGGATCTCGCTAAAACCTGTCGTTAATTGTAACTGTCGTTAGTTGTAATAAAATGACGGAAAATGTCCTATTAGTGGTTAAAGAATTATTGTAACTTGCGTACTATGGAAGTACGTCGTTTCAAGGTCCCATAAGAAATGCGATGTTTCTTGGTACAATTTGCCATAATTAAATGTCAGTTAATAACATATCTACGATTAAACTTTTCAGTTAGTACATCTATGATAAAAGATGTCAGAAGGTAAGATTCAAAGTGTGGCCGTTTAACAGTCCTTGTCCGTCTAGCGAACCCCGGCACGGTAACTCAGCTTGTTCGATCGGAGGGTTAGCTGCCTTGTGTAGTAAAAACCGTAGTGAATGGATCGACGACGAAGTTGAACGGCTGTCATCGGACGTCCGCAACGGGAAATAACGAACGAAATGAGATAGTAAAAACGCAAAGAGCAGGCTCGTATAACTGTAATCTAATGGATGATGCGTTGCTGGTTCGCGTCACACTGCAGACAATTGTTTTTTTTCTG
Source organism: Schistocerca gregaria (assembly GCF_023897955.1). Taxonomy (NCBI): domain Eukaryota; kingdom Metazoa; phylum Arthropoda; class Insecta; order Orthoptera; family Acrididae; genus Schistocerca; species Schistocerca gregaria. The sequence continues at coordinate 6,950,474 of NC_064924.1, read as the reverse complement.
CCCTCCTCGTTTTCTAGAAGTTTCTGATACTTCCTTATTAGTTTAACAGAAGTATATTCTATAACACTCGGTGTTATGTAAATGTGAGTGCACCCTTTCTGAGAAATGAGTTTACTCGATTAGCTTGATCTGCAAGACAGCTTGCACTACTCGCAGTGAGATATTTTGCGCTTTCTTGTTTTAAGTTCTGTTTTTCATATGCTGTAAAGATACCGCTATTGAACAGGGACGGTGACCAAGAAATAATGACCTTAGGAGACTGATAAAAAGTGACAATGATGAAATAATTTTTACCTCAAGCGGAGAACAACTGTAAATTTGTAGTGCACCATTTGTAGTTGAACTCTTATAAGCCGATGTCTTTACTGACTTGAAAGAGTACTTTCCTTTGCCTTATAACATGTGCACAGATATTGAAGTTTTTATTCATGTATACTACAGTCAGAGCACCATGACAAGCATATGGTCCATGGAAGAAACGTGCGTTTTAATAGAGTAACGTAGGAATTTTTCTCCCATCCATTTCGTAAACAGTGTGATATGCGAGCCAGGCACAGCCGACAACTGCTCGCTGCCTTTGACGTTCGACACCACCATCCGTGTGCCGACGACTTCGAGACCAAAAAGTATTGTTAAAGTTAACTAAAACCTTCGAGGCTTGCACAGCACAGAGTAGCATGGGGAGCTGCATCCAACCAGACTCTGGGCTGAAGACCACAACAACCTCAACAGGAGAACTTCATGAGGATTCATTATCTGGTACCGTGCACCGCGGATTTTGAATCCGCGCCAGACTGCATGGACACCGAAGACCCCTAGAGGTCTCTCGCCGTAAAATGGGGAGGCGCATGGCTTCTGGCCCACGTTTAAGGTGAGGGCGCCCCAGCGGAACACGTGGTCGCAGCGACCAATAGCGGCATCCCCGATCATGTATTTAAGCGCCTGACTCTCGCTCCGCCTGCCCCAAAACCTCCCCCCCCCCCCCCCCCTGTTCATCTTCTCCAGTTGACACCGCCTTCCTAGCCCTTTATCCTACCCTTCAACGGTCCCAACGTACCCTGCAAATCCACCCTGACCAATTCGCTGCTTGGTGCAACCAGTGGTTCCTCCGTATAAGTCCCTCGAAGACCCAGGCGATCATCATAGGCCGCACCACCCGCTCCTTCCGCCTCCATGATTTCTACCTCACCATTTATGGTCGTCCTATCCACCACACTCCTACCCTCAAATACCTTGGCCTCACACTCGACCAATGGACTCGCATTCGGGAGGACGACAGATCAATCCCGCTCCTGATTTAGGTTTACCGTGATTTCCCTAAATCGCTCCAGGCGAATGCCGGGATGGTTCCTTTGAAAGGGCATGGCCGACATCCTTCCCCGTCGTTCCCTAATCCAATGAGACCGATGACCTCGCTGTCTGGTCTTCCCAAAACAACCCAACACTCACACTCTACCGCCATCTCACCTGGACTCCCCATCTCCTTACCATCCAAAACAAAGCTCACAATGGCCTCCACCTCCTGAAATTCCTGTCCGACCGGACGTGGGGCCCGCATCCTTCCACTATCCTTCACACCTACAAATCCTTGATCCACCCCATCCTCTGTTATGCCAGCGTATCCTGGATTTTCGCGCCTCCCCAGTTCTATGAACCCCTCCAAATCCTCGAACGCCATGCGCTCAGCCTCGCCTTCCGCATCCACCTTCCGTCCCCCACTCGCATCCTCTACGACCTCATCCCCTTCCCCCACCTTCTCTTTTTCCTTGAACACATCCACACACTATATTGTATGGCGCCTTGATTCCCCTCACCACCTGGTGTCTCCCTTCCTCTCCATCCCCAACCAGTTGCCGCGTCTTTACCATTGTGTCCCCCCCTCTTTCCATCTCCACACCCTCCATCTCCTTTCCCAACGCAACTTTCACCATCCACTCCTCCCAGATGCTGAGCTTCGCCCTGACATCTACCCTTCCTACCAACTCTAACCCCATTTTCTTGCCTCCTCCTCAGGGCTCCCTCTCCTCCCCCTCCCTCCTCCTGAGCGCCTTCCCCCTCCTACTCCCCCTCCCTCTCTTATGCCCCCTTTTCAGTGTCTCTGCACTCCATCCTGCCCTATCTTCCCTCTTCATCCCGCCGCTTTCCCTGCTGCCCCTTGCTCTCCCCTCCTTTTCCATCCTCTCTGACCTTTCGCTCGGCACGTCCCACCTGCTAGTTTTACTCTTCGTCGTATCTGCTCCAAGTGGGTTTTAAGTGTCTTGTTCTGGAGTGTTTTTAATACTGTGACCAATTTTTTACCTGTGCATGTCCATTCAGTGTCTTCTCTGTGTTTTAAGAATCGCCAAATGTGTTTTTTTTAACTTTCTGGTGACTTTTTCTAACCGCCCCCCATGAACGTCTCCATGTCAGTCTATTTTTACCTTCATTTTCTCCCATTACTTTGTTTTAACTTCCCCTTTTTATCGCCTTATGTATGGAACGTTTTCTTCATATTTTAAGTTGTCATGTCACTCGGCTGAAGAGCGGCGGATTGTTCCGCTACAGCTCTCCCCTGCCCATATGGGGCAGGGGAATGAAATCACAAAAAACAAAAAAACGTCCGCCAGTCAGTCTAATCTTTGCGTTCGTCTATTGACATCTCGCATCAGACAGCATATTTACGTTACTTTGTTCCGTGTAAGAGTGGACGTGGTTGATTCGTGACGTATTCTTGTGACTCCATTGTTTCTTGCTTGTTGTGGTTCGTAAGGTCTCGCTCGGTTGGCCTTCGTTGTTTGTGTCCGTCCTCTCCCGTTTGTGTTGTTGTTCGGGGACCGCTCCGTGGGTCCCGCAGCGGTTTCCCTCCCGGCAACCCCGCGGCCGTTCCGGTCTCGCTTACAACACATTGCGACAGGACAAAAGAGTATGATAGGAGTACATAGACTAGCAGCTCTACAGCAGCTAAGAATTCCTTTCTACCACTGAACGTGAAGTTTACCGATGCCTGCAGTTAATAGCTTTTTGTAGGTATTAATAGAATAATCATTTATGTGGCGTATTGAATTGTGAAGGACTGAGTATAGAGAAGGCTGTTAGCTTGCACAGAGTCAACAGGTTATGCTTGGAAGGGGCAAGTGGTCAGAGCGGCAAGTGGCTTTTCGCAGGTACCGTACAGGCATACAAGGAATTTGTTTCTCTCTAGAAGTGCAGCACAGCGCATTATGCAGTCTATGACACGCGTTACTACAAAAGAGTAACTCCGGAGAAACGTCCTATCTCCACACAGGTGTTACTGGGCACAGTCTCCTCTAACTCAGAAGCTCATTCTCCACAGGATATGGCCAGGCATACTGACCCTCTGGACTAACTCTGCTCACCCCAGTGTTCAAGCATGGTTATGATTAAACATCCGCTGTGAGACAGGGCCACCAGTGTGGTGACCATCAGCATCCACGTCAGCCTGGAACTGCACTAGAGATTGCTTCTTCTTCTATATCGCCCTAGGCGACACGGCTACCCCGCGCGGCCAAATCTTGTTAGTGTCCCGTTGATAAAGCCTGTCCTTCAGGTAACACTGTGGCCAGAAATCACACAGGTTCAAATCTGGCGATCTTGGTGGTCACACACTTGGGAACGGTCGCCAATGATCTTCCGAATTTTGTTCTTCAATCCTGGTGAGAGAACCTCCCAGTATTCCTTTCATGCGTCGATACCTGCGAAGTGCAGCAGCACTATAGCTGTTGTTCCGATTAATCAGTTTTATGAGTAGAGCTCTGCTCTCCTCATGCACACCCACGTTGACTGCAGCCGTGTTGCGACCCTGTGTCGCTGTACCTGTGTCGGCGCCCAACGACAAGTCATGGGATTAATACTCCTAACAAAGGAAGTCCTGCAGGGTGCAGCCTGTACAGCATTCCTATAAAGTTGGGCACCCAAACGACAAATAGTTTTTCGTCTTCATTGCCTCAAGTAGCGAAAGTCTAATCATAACCATCCTGTATTTCTAGAATGATGACGACGTTTCCTGAACAGCCAGGATGCAACAACCAATTTTCCTCGAAGCTATCTATCACTGGAAAAAAACTATCACATTTAAGAGTGAATATTTAGTCTTCTGGAGCTGCAGCTGTTGTCCTTCTTTCCGTGTTTACAGTTAAGTTATAGGTTCCGTCTTTATGCATAAACACCATTTTTCGTTTTTACCCAAACGTGTTTCGTCACCTCTGTGCCATCATCAGTAGAATTTGTTTATTGAGTACTGCAAAAAGTAACATATTTTACGTTGTAACTGACCGAAGAAAGTGAGGACTGCAGAAAGATTTTGTTCATTTTTCTTCTTACCGTGATTTTAAATTATATAGTTTTGCAGGACCATATTCAGAATCGTGCTCCATAGATTGAACAGAACACCCATAAGCGAACAGAATTACACAGATAGCAGGGGAAAATGGTTACAAGCCCCATCAAGAAATTAAACCAACAGATTTGAAAACAGGAAAGGACCGAACGCACAACACACACGCAAAACATTACAAAACATGGATCAACACAACATACAAACAACGACCACATGCAACAACACAAACACAAAACAGAATGGTACATACTCACTGACAATAATAAAACTGTCCGCAGAAACGGCAACGTACTGAAGAAACTGAGACTTTAAATTGGATACAGGACAAATAACACAACACAGAACAGATCAGGAAAATATGAACCCACACACTTGCCAATAAGTATACATAGGACAAACATGTAGGAACTTTAAAACAAGAAACGCAGAACACCTCAGAGCCCCAAAATGTAACAGCACCCATAGCACATTTACCAACCGCCTAAGAGCCTATAACCATCACCCAACTACAATAGCAACAGGTTTAAAAATACTGAAACACAGCCACAGCCTGTGAACAAAAACTAACAATAGAAGAGAACGTCCACATACAGAAGGAAATAGCAGAAGGCAAACAGTGAAAACGTGGGCTTCTGCTGCCGTTGTCACAGTCAATGAAATTCTTCTGTATTTGAGGCGGCATTGTCATCTGTAAATTTCCGACGTTTCGGCGACTGTTGCAAGGCGCCTTCCTCAGGGTGAATTGCTAACTGCTAAATGAGCCCGATTGGGATACTTATATACTATGGAGGAGTGCTGTCATTGCATGTGAGGGTGAAGAAGAGGGCTATTAGGAATTCATTTTAGTGGTCTTTGGATTGCGTGTTGTTATTGGCGGAAATGGGCGTTTTACATTGCAGTTTCCTTTACTACTTGCCATTGGTGTAAATCGGCGAATAGGAGACTGGGCGGCGACTACAGCGTAGGGTTGTTTAGTAACTGCCTAGTATCGACCAGGCCGCGCCAGCGCTCTCTGTACCCTCCACCTTCGTGGCCTGCCACGCGCCTGTAGCTCTGCGAGAGCTGTCCTTCCGCAAAGCTGTCACTGCTGGCAGCCAAGACGCTGGAAGTCGGTATCCGTCTTCTCTATTCATATTGTCGGGTCGCTTGGCTGTTTCTATAACCTCTCTAATCTTTCTCCTCAAACTAAATAGCTGTTCCGCCAGTACGCGGGCCTCTTGAAATTCGATCTTCATCCTCACTGTTCCTGACATTCTGCCACCGCTGATTTGTTGTATTGTTTGAGGCGGACATATCTCCCGTGTTCAGTTAACCTTGTGCTTATTGGACGCCCTTGTCTCACCTACATACACCATTCTACATTCGCACCAGATTTCATAAACTACGGTGGCATAAAAGTTGTCAGTTGTATCTTGCGTCAAGCCCAGAATGTCTTTTATTTTGTTATTGCTACGAAAAATCGGCTTAATGTCTGCCCGACGGAGAATTTTGCCCAGACGTTCAGTAACCGCTTGTACATATGGTAGCACGACGGTTTTCTTTGCTTCGTTCTGCATTTCCCTGTTGCCCCATCCTTCGGCGCCATGGTTTTGTGTATCATCCTCGTGTCGCAGCCATTAGCTCCAAAAATGGACCTGAGGTTCTGTAGTTCAGCTTTCAGGTTGTGTTCATCACTGATCCTGTAGGCTCTCATAGTTAAAGTTTGCGGGGCCGAATTATTTTGCGTAGGATGTTGGTGGGAGGATGCATGCAGGTACCTGTCAGTGTTGGTGGGTGCTGTGTACATAGTTCCGCGTAGTCAGCGCGTACACAACTTTCCCACTAGAGCGCGCCGCGCTAAGCACAACAGCGCAGGCGCAGCGCTCGTCTGTCTCCGCACTACGAGATGGCGCTGCCTTAGAGACGGACCAAATTCTGCTTCCGCCGATCCGCGTATTAATATGTAACGCAGCCAATGAGATTACTGCTAACGTAGAACCTTTTCTCCTCGCGGATCACACTCGCGCAGTGATACCAGAACGAGCGAGGTATCATAACGAGTGTACAGACCTCCGATTACTCAGTCTGCATTTGTCTGCACCAGTCTGTACCAGTCTGCATTAGTCTGTATCAGTCTATAGTCAAGTTTCAGATGGTTCAAATGGCTCTGAGCACTATGGGACTTAACATCGATGGTCATCAGTCCCCTATAACTTAGAACTACTTAAACCTAACTAACCTAAGGACATCACACAACACCCAGACATAGTCAAGTTTCAGCCTTCACCTAATAAGATTACCATATTTCTGTACTTAGCCATGAAGAGAAATGTATAGACACTTTGTCAAGTATCAGAGATATGTGAGAATAAGATTAACGTACCAAGACCAAAGGAACTTCAGACTGTAATTGTAAACAGCATCCAGAATCAAGTTACGTAATCTCTATGCTTTTTATTATTTTAATAAATGTGTGTGAAAATTAATCAAGTTCTGTTTAAAGTTGGTCACCATCAATCTGCTACTCTAAGCCTGCAAGTGACATTTCTATCGTCTGACCTAACGGCAGAAGATAAACACGCCACGATAAGTACACATATTGCTGACACTCGCCTACTTCGTTAGAGCGACAAGTCAAATAATCTGATGGTGTGTGTACCGAAGGTCTTACAGTACACACACCACAGTGGGCTTGCTATAAACTCTGTGTCCAAGCTTCCCGTCTGGCTTACGGTGTACTTCCACGTCGAGAAAAGGCAATACAACGACCATTTCTATCTCCATGGTAAAGTGAAATTTGCTGCGCTGCTGGTTGAGATGTTGGTGAAAGTTCTGAAGCTCTTCTTCTCCGTATGGCCAGATAAACAAAGGTGTCATCAATATATCGTATCCAACATTCTGGGCGTAATGGAGTGCTGTTTTTTCGAACGCTTGCATAAAAATGTCTGCTGCGGCCAGCGAAAGAGGGGAACCCAGCGCTATATCGTCCGTCTGTTCATAAAAATGCCCTTTGTTCCCGAAAGAAGTTGTCGTCAAACAGTGGTGCACTAGCTGGCAGATATCAGGTGCCATACGTTCGTCTAAGATGTTCATTGTGTCCGACACGGGTAAATTCTTGAACAAAGACTTCACGTCAAAACTGACCATCAGATCCGTATACGATAGACACTTTTCTTTCAAAAGTGCCATAAAATGGGTGAATCTGTATGGCTCATTAAACGTCTCAGCTTCGGAGCCAATTCTTTCGATAATTTGTGAGTCGGTGAGTTAATACTAGTCTCTATCGGACGTAAAGTAAAACGTTCTTTGTGGATCTTTGGTACGCCATATATTCTTGGTGCCTGTGGTACTTGTGGAATGAGTCCTCGGGTCTTATAAAAATTCATCCGGGTTTGCTTCAGCAGCACTTGCCTCGATTTCATTATCTTGGCCGTCGGATCTCCCTTAAGTTTATGGTAAATGGGTTCATTCAAAATATCCTCCATCCGATTGTCGTAATCTACTGTGTCCAAAACTAAGGTGGCATTTCCCTTGTCCGCCTGTATTACCACTATCTGAGAGTTGTTCTTCAGTTGCTTGATAGCATGACGTTCCTCTTTACTGATGTTTAGCTTCGGAGGCTTTGCATGAGCCAAGACTCGTACTGTTCCATGTCGGATCTTCTGTGTTCCTGGTTGTAGTAAATGACGAACCGAGGAGTCCAGTCATTCGACAGTGTCTTCTTTCGGTACTAGTTTCGGTGCGACTGCATAGGTCATCCCTTCGACCAAAAATTTTGTGGCTACATCGTTCAACGTGTGGCTGAAGAGGTTCACCACTGCTCGTTGCGTGTCCAGAATCGGACCTTCGTCTATTGTTTTACGTTGCAATTTATCGAACTTCGTCACCTGCCGACTAGTGGTTCTGTCACGTGACCTTCTGGCTTGTTGGAAGGTTAACCTGCCGACCTTCTGCAAGTCATACTTGTCCAGTTTCCCACTCAGAAAGAGGCGCAGTTTACTCAGTTTTATATTGTTCGCGTCGAGACTACCAAGAATATGGTGGATACTTTAACGCAACAAAGCCTGTACACAGATATTCCTGGCCTTGTACGATTTTATGTGGGACATCAGCCCTAAAAATATTGGTACTACATTGGCATCCCTATATCTCTTCAGGAACGCAAGATTGTTCAGCAGTTTACCTCTTTTCATTCTCAGTTATTTGACCTGCCTGATGTTTGCGTAGATCACCTGCCCGTACAGGTTCATTAAATGTAAACGTAGGCTTCCGCGGCCGTTGTCACAGTCAATAAAATTCTTCAGCGTTTGAGGCCGCACTGTCATCTGTAAAATTCCGACGTTGGTATTTTACAGATGACAATGCGGCATCAAATCCAGAAGAATTTTATTGAGAAAGCAAGCAAGTTTTAAATGATTAAAATGGTTCAAATGGCTCTTAGCACTATGCAACTCGACTTCTGTGGTCATCAGTCCCCTAGAACTTAGAACTACTTAAACCTAACTAACCTAAAGACATCACACACATCCATGCACGAGGCAGGATTCGACCCTGCGACCGCAGCAGTCTCGTGGTTCCGGACTGCGCGCCTAGAACTGCGAAACCACCGCTGCCGGCAAGTTTTAAATCAAAATACTACATTTTGTAAGGGCACATTATTTAACACATTAAAGGAACGTTACAGAAAAGGCAACACTAACACCTAAAAGAGCTTACACGCACACACACATAAACACAAACAGAAAGAGGGAGAAAAAGTAAAAAAAAAAAAAAATCAAATTCGGCGCCAAACTCTCTCGAGAACAAGTCAACGCCAACTGGTTTAGGAAACAACGGCATAGATATCATTGCATTCCGCGAAGTGAAAAGGCGTTTATAACAAACGAAACTACACACTGAACATTAATATGGGTGTGCAGTTGTAGGGAAGCAGCCACCTCACGCCGTATAAAATTCACAGAAGTCTTTCCATTGTGTGCCAGCCAGTCCGCTGTAAGTAGCTCTGACGTCATAAATGTTGCGCAATACTTTAAAAATCAAGTAAATAACCTGAAACGTTGCTAGCATGTCAGGAGTAATACTATATCATTATGTGTTAAATATCAGTTCAATAACTTAAACCACTTTCGAAATTTGGACGTTTTTCTGTAAAAATCATTGGCGCAACAGAAAAGAGCTAAAAACTTAAAAATTTATATTTAGATTCCTTTTGCATAATAATTTAGTAGAAACAGTATTCTGGATATCATAAATTAAAATTTTAGTTGAAATTCATAATTTTCTGGTTTTTGTGTTAAAAATTAAGGAATCAAGATAGATTAAGTAGGCGAATAAATAAAGCTAGGATGTTTAAATTTAAGTAGAAGCGAGATACGCTACAATCATAAAGATGTTAGAAGTTTCAACTAAATAACTATAAAACTATAGCGATAGCGTATCTCCAAAGGGCAAGTTCAGAGCTCGTCTACTGCCCTGTAGTGTAATTAAATTAATTCTCTCGACCAAAATATGGGAGTTAGCCACGTCAGACTTTTATTATGATTACTTACCTGTGTGCTGATTGCACATTTAAATTGAGAGCTTCATTGGCCATCAGCAAAGGAAGCAATGATTTATTTGATAACTTAAAGTGGTGCATTACTAGCCCAGCGGCTAGTCGGGACAGCGGATTTAAACAGGCTTTCCCTTAGCCGTCCGCACCGCAGCTTTATACGTATATAAGAACGCTGCGCGAGAAAGTAAGGCCCCAGTTCTCTCCAGACGCTGATCAGCGCACCATCTGTGCCGTGAGTTATTCGGGATACGCATAACCATGAAATCGTTTACTAGTGACGTGTTAATTCTGGGATGACTTTAATGATCTCTCTTCAGTTCGCATATGTCGTATTTTCACGTGCCGCCACGGGACAGACATTCTACCATTATTTAGTGTGGCGTTTGATGAGCATTATCATAAAATTATGACGAGCATTCACTTAAGCATTTAATTTGAACAGTTATAGTTGCATCAGCGTATTAGACTCTGAACTGCTCTGGTAGTTGGATTGTGTGGATTCTTTTTGGGTCTGTGACTTTCAGAATAAGTGAACATTTTGGAAAGAATCGTTTTTGATTATGAATCCCAGACAACATTCTAATTCCTCAGAGCTATAAGCTGTAGCTAAAAGTGTATTTCTCAGATGAAGTGGGCACTAGGAATTCTAATTACAGCCTTTTGCTAATCACTTTCTGGTTGCCAATATTGTAGTTAGAGAGCCAGTGTTGAGAACGGCAAACAACAGCATTTTTTTTTGTCATCAGTCTACAGTCTACTGACTGGTTTGCTGCGGCCCGCTACGAATTCCTTTCCTGTGCTAACCTCTTCATCTCAGAGTAGCACTTGCAATCTACGTCCTCAATTATTTGCTTGACATTTTCCAATCTCTGTCTTCCTCTACAGTTTTTACCCTCTACAGCTCCCTCTAGTACCATGGAAGTCATTCCCTCATGTCTTAGCAGATGTCCTATCACCCTGTCCCTTCTCCTTATCAGTGTTTTCCACATATTCCTTTCCTCTCCGATTCTGCGTAGAACCTCCTCATTCCTTACCTTATCAGTCCACCTATTTTTCAACATTCGTCTATAGCACCACATCTCAAATGCATCGATTCTCTTCTGTTCCAGTTTTCCCACAGTTAATGTTTCACTACTATACAATGCTGTACTCCAGACGTACATCCTCAGAAATTTCTTCCGCAAATTAAGGCCGGTATTTGATATTAGTAGACTTCTCTTGGCCAGAAATGCCTTTTTGGCCATAGTGAGTCTGCTTTGGATATCCTTGCTCCGTCCGTCCTTCGTTATTTTACTGCCTAGGTAGCAGAATTCCTTAACTTCATTGACTTCGTGACCATCAATCCTGATGTTAAGTTTCTCGCTGTTCTCATTTCTACTACTTCTCATTACCTTCGTCTTTCTCCGATTTACTCTCAAACCATACTGTGTACTCATTAGACTGTTCATTCTGTTCAGCAGATCATTTAATTCTTCTGCACTTTCACTCAGGATAGCAATGTCATCAGCGAATCGTATCATTGATATCCTTTCACCTTGTATTTTAATTCCACTCCTGAACCTTTCTTTTATTTCCATCATTGCTTCCTCGATGTACAGATTGAAGAGTAGGGGCAAAAGGCTACAGCCTTGACATACTCCCTTCTTAATACGAGTGCTTCGTTCTTGATCGTCCACTCTTATTATGCCCTCTTGGTTGTCGTACATATTGTATATGACCCGTCTCTCCCTATAGCTTACCCCTACTTTTTTCAGAATCTTGAACAGCTTGCACCATTTTATATTGTCGAACGCTTTTCCAGATCCTATGAACTTCTCTTGATTTTTCTGTGGCCTTGCTTCCATTATTAGCCGTAATGTCAGAATTGCCTCTCTCATGCCTTTACCTTTCCGAAAGCCAAACTGATCGTCACCTACCGCATTCTCAATTTTCTTTTCCATTCTTCGGTATATTATTCTTGTAAGCAACTTCGATGCATGAACTGTTAAGCTGATTGTACGATAATTCTCACACTTGTCAGCTCTTGCCGTCTTCGGAATTGTGTGGATGATGCTTTTCCGAAAGTCAGATGGTATGTCGCCAGACTCATATATTCTACACATCAACGTGAATAGTCGTTTTGTTGCCACTTCCCCTGCCTTATTTGACCGTAAGTCCTCCAACACTCTTTTAAATTCCGATACTAATACTGGATCCCCTATCTCTCCTAAATCGACTCCTGTTTCTTCTTATATCACATCAGACAAATCTTTACCCTCATAGAGGCTTCCAATGTGTTCTTTCCACCTATCTGCTCATTCCTCTGCATTTAACAGTGGAATTCCCATTGCACTCTTAATGTTACCACAGTTGCTTTTAATGTCACCAAAGGTTGTTTTGACTTTCCTGTATGCTGAGTCTGTCCTTCTGACAATCATATCTTTTTCGATGTCTTCACATTTTTCCTGCAGCCATTTCGTCTTAGCTTCCCTGCACTTCCTATTTATTTCATTCCTCAGCGATCTGTATTTCTGTATTCCTGATTTTCCCAGAACATGTTTGTGCCTCCTCCTTTCATCAATTAGCTGAAGTATTTCTTCTGTTACCCATAGTTTCTTCGCAGCTACCTTCTTTGTACCTATGTTTTCCTTCCCAACTTCTGTGATGGCCCTTTTTAGAGACGTCCATTCCTCTTCAACTGTGTTGCCTATTGCGCTATTCCTTATTGCTATATCTATAGCGTTAGAGAACTTCAATCGTATGTCGTCATTCCTTACAACTTCCGTATCCCACTTCTTAGGGGATCATAGGAACATTTTAATAACAAACATTTCCACCCGCCGCCTCACATATGGTGCATGTGCTGGGAAATGCGTCTTTTCTACATGAAATTCCACATTCAATCATAAAAATTTCCACACGCCGCCCCACATAGTGCCCTCAGAGCGCAAAAGGAAAAGATCAGCCACAACAAAACATCAGTAATAATAATTTTGCACATCAAAAATCAAGTTTTTAAAAATCAAGGGATGAGTTAATTCGGCGATGAAATTCACATTTACATCTGTAAGTAGGCTGTTTAAGTTTTTATGTTGGTAACGCCATGTAGCGCTCTATATGAAAATCACTGACTGTGCTGTGTGAAGTCTGTGGCTGGTCTGCATTGTTGCAGTATTGCTATTAGTGATGGCTAAACTGCGATTTTCCGATATCAGTGATTTCTGTGAATGCTACTTTCAATTATCTGCTATTCTTAACTGTGATTTGTCGCAGTTAAGTAACGTAGGTCGCGTATCCCTCCGCCACTGCGATTTCTGCTACTTCCGCGATTTCTGTGACTTGTGCTACTTCTGCGATATTTGTGACTTCTGCTACTTCTGCGATTTCTGCTACTTCTGCGATTTCTGTGACTTCTGCTACTTCTGCGATTTCTGTGACTTCTGCGATTTCTGCGACTTACCACTGTATGAAAACGTTACATCTGCTCACACAGAAAATTGCATCTCAACAAATCTGTCATTGGTAAGTAAGTTTTACGTTTGTTCTTCCGTTGGCTTTAATTATGTATTAAAGAAACAACTGTGAAAATATTAATAGTGTAATTAATATTTAAGTTGCCATACAGTAGCGTAATAGTTCGTGTTTAGAAAATGGATTCTAACATAGTGTTATGTTCACAGGTACCCGAACTACATTTCAGTCACTCAGTAAATTGATAACTCAAAATATCATTGTCAACAGATCTTGAGAAATTGTCACTGCGTCTTTAGACCGTTTTCGTCAGACGAGAGATTACTTTCTAAGTGTTTCGATGGACAATTACTTCAGTGAGATCGTTCTTGCAAATGTGAAATATACCCCATTGAGTGGCTTTCATTACAGCAAATATTAGCAGTCTACCCTGTCAATTATATTGCTTGTAATTAGTGACAGCAAAAATTGTTTAATAATCCTTGCGATTTTGCAGACACAGTTCTGACTCTTGATTACTGGTTGCTGTACGTATCTATCCACATCAAGGCTATTGAGAGAGACTCGTGAAGATTCAAGACAGCTCTTAGAGGATTTGCAGTTTAAAAGTGACATAATTGTGAAATAAGTGTGCAGATGAGTGATTAAACTGTGTTTTATTGAAGTTGTTATGCGATTTTAAAGGAATAATAAATATTAAATACAGTGATTGGATAATGAAAATCTCATTTTCCACATGTTTAAGCCGTCCTATAACCGTAATTTTCCGCCACATATTTACTGGTAAACACTAAGTTGCCATGTAGAACACCAGGGGCAAAACTTTTATCCTGAGTCTTGAACTGTGCCAGAATAAAAGTGAGGCACTCATATGACTCAATAACGCTGTTTTCATTTCACTACACTTATACACATGTCTGAGTTATGCTCTGTTAACATTGCAAAGTCCTGTAGACATGTGGAGTAGTAACCAAAATTTTCATATAGGAAGCAGAATCACATTTTTTACGTTACTTGATATTTTCAGGAGAAAAAGGCAATGTTGCTTCTTATTAATATAATACATTCAGAGTCACAGCTGTGTTTGACTAATCATAACTGATGCTGAATGTGCATGTCGTCATATAATGTGAAGGGCTTATTTCAATAGTGGTACAAGTCCATTACCTCCACTTTTCTGTCTATAATGCTTCTGAAATTAATGATCCAAACAAACATTAATAAACGTTCATTTCTAGCAAGAAGCCATGTGTTTGAATATTTTTGGTATCTCAATTGTAGATTTTTCAGCGCTAATTTTACTTTACGACTCTGTATCTCAAAATTAACAAAAATGGTCTTGTACCACTAATGAGATAAGTCCTTCATTCGCACACACAGCCCACCGATCTCTTGAGGCACAAGGCTCTTATAACGAAGTACGTACGTCGTTCAACAGATGGCACTAGGAAAAGAATGTTAACTGCGCTTTTCAGTTGCTACTTGTGACTCTTAACTGCGATTTGTTACGGAAATCGCAGTCTGACTCGGTAGCGAATAGCATAGTATGAGCTTTGATCAACAGATGGCACATCTAACTGCGCTTTTTAGTTGCTACTTGCGACTCTTAGTTGCGACTTGTCACAGAAATCGCAGTTAGACTCGATACTGTGTCGCAGAGATGAGCGTAGTACAAACTTTGGCCAACAGATGGCACTGTTAACTGCGCTTTTTAGTTGCTACTTGCGACTCTTAGTTGCGATTTGTCACTGAAATCGCAGAAAGCAGTATGGAATTCGGCCAACAGATGGCTCACGGCGTTTATTGTGAAATGCTACTTGCGACTGCTAACTGTGACTGAAATCGCAGTTAGATTTTGTAAAGTTGTTACTGTGATATCTGTGACTTCTCAATCACTGTGATTTCTAACAGATACGCGATTTGCTGCCCACCACTAATTGGTATTGTAGTGTTGGGCAGTGGGATGTGAATAGCGTGTAGCGCTGCGCAGTTATAGGTGAGCAGCCAGCAGTGGTGGATCTGGGGAGAGAGATGGCGGAGTTTTGAGAACGGATGATCTGGACGTGTGTCCATCAGAGACAGTAAATTTGTAAGACTGGATGTCATGAACTGATATATATATATATATATATATATATATATATATATATATATATATATATATATTATAACTTTTGAACACTGTTAAGGTAAATACATTGTTTGTTCTTTATCAAAATCTTTCATTTGCTAACTATGCCTATCAGTAGTTTGTGCCTTTAGTAGTTAGAATCTTTTATTTAGCTGCCAGTATTGGCGCTCGCTGTATTGCAGTAGTTCGAGTAACGAAGATTTTTATGAGGTAAGAATTCATGAAAGGTGCAGGTTGTTGTTAATCAGGGCCATTCTTTTGTAGGGATTACTGAAAGTCTGATTGCGTTGCGCTAAAAATATTGTGTGTCACTTTAGTGAATGTCTGAGTTCGTTCAGTTTTGCTCGGCTGTTTGAAAATCAAATAACATAAGAACTTTATCAGTACAGTAATTTTTCTAAGTGGACGTTAAATATCGTTTGGATTGCAGATGGCCGGACGCTGTGGCCCTGCGGTTCTAGGCGCTTCAGTCTGGAACCGCGCAGCCTCTACGGTCACATGTTCGAATCCTGCCTCTGGCATGGATATGTGTGATGTCCTTAGGTTAGTTAGGTTTAAGTAGTGCTACGTTCTAGGGGATTGATGACCTCAGATGTTAAGTCCCATAGTGCTCAGAGCCATTTGAACCATTTTCTTTTGATTGCAGATGACAATAAGTGCAGAACGCCATACAGATGGACCTGCAAAACGAGGTAATGTAAAATCACGGTAAGAATAAAAACGAACAAAAATTTTCCCTAGGCCCCACTTTGCTAGATCAGTTTCAACCTTACATTTGTTCACTTTCTATAGGATTCAATGTTCAAAACCTACTGATGATGGCACAGTGGTATGGATAAAACGAAAAGACGATGTTTTTTCTTGAAGGTAGGACCTGTAACCTTCAAGTGAATATTTAGACAGACAGTATTAGCATGATTCGCTACCACCGCATGACTTTTTTCGAGATGACAATTAAAGCTTTTTGGTTACTCTCCACGCGGTGTAGGAGAGACGACGCTTGGGGTGCGCTTTAAGATGTGCCGTCACTGCATCGACAGCAGTGCACGGCGGCGCCCCCACGCTTTATTTCGGAAGCACTCGTTTAATGCGCTGTCACACTCGCCGCCCCCGGGAGACAATGGCGGCCAGACAATGGCCCGCGCTTAGCGCGGCGCCGATGCGGCCCGCGTTTCGCGGTCGTTAGGCGCCACTCGGCCGTGTCGTTAGGTGGCGCCACCGGCGCTTGTTAACGCCAGCGCTCGTCCAATTAAAACGCGCGCAGCGAGCCCGGGTTCGCCGCCCGCGCACGCCCGCGGCCATAATTGAAACGCCAGCGGCGTTAAAGCGTCAGCCTCAGGCAGCAAGCACACTACTTCTCGAAAGAGCGAGACGCGGGCAGCTCTTCGGCAAATAGTTCAACAAAACTGGTGGGATCGGAGTTAGGAGAAAACGACGTTGGGTGCCTGATATCGTGTCTGCGATAAGAGCACAAGTCGGGATGAATAAGCAACGGTAGACTAAGACTGAAGATACGGCAAAAAGGTGGGAATTTAAGGAGATGGGACCTGGATAAACTGAAAAAGCCAGAGGCTCTACAGAGTTTCAGGGAGAGCGTAAGGGAACAATTGACAGGAATGGCGGAAAGAAATACAGTAGAAGAAGAATGGGTAGCTTTGAGGGATGAAATAGTGAAGGCAGCAGAGGATCAAATAGGTAAAAAGACGAGGGCTAGTAGAAACCTTAGGTTAACAGAAGAAATATTGAAGTAAATTCATGAAACGAGAAAATATAAAAATGCAGTAAATGAAACAGGCAAAAAGGAATACAAACATCTCAAAAATGAGACCGACAGGAAATGCAAAATGGCTAAGCAGGGACGGCTAGACGAGAAATGTAAGGATGTAGAGGCTTATCTCACGAGGGGTAAGATAGATAATGCCTACATGAAAATTAAAGAGACCTTTGGAGAAAGGACAACCACTTGCATGAATATCAAGAGCTTTGATGAAAACCCAGTTCTAAGCAAAGAAGGGAAACCAGAGAGGTGGAAGGAGTATATGGAGGGCCTATACAAGGGCGATGTACTTGAGGATAATTTATGGAAATGGAAGAGGATGTAGATGAAGATAAAATGGGAGATACGATACTTCGTGAAGAGTTTGACAGAGCATTGAAAGACCTGAGTCGGAACAAGGCCCCAAGAGTAGATAACATTCCATTAGAACTACTAACAGCCTTGGGAGAGCCAGTACTGACAAAGCTCTACCATCTGGTGAGCAAGATGTATGAGACAGGCGAAATAGGAAGCAGTGTTTGGGAAAGGAGTGAGACAGGGTTGTAGCCTCTTCCCGATGTTATTCAACCTGTATATTGAGCAAGCAATAAAGGAAACAAAAGAAAAGTTCGGAGTAGGTATTAAAATCCATGGAGAAGAAATGAAAACTTTGAAGTTCGCCGATGACATTGTAATTCTGTCAGAGACAGCAAAGGACTTGGAAGAGCAGTTGAACGGAATGGACAGTGTCTTGAAAGGAGGGTATCAGATGAACATCAACAAAAGCAAAAAGAGGATAATGGAATGTAGTCGAATTAAGTCGGGTGATGCTGAGGGAATTAGATTAGGAAATGAGACACTTAGAGTAGTAAATGAGTTTTGCAATTTGTGGAGCAAAATAACTGATGATGGCCAATGCAGAGGGGATGTAAAATGTAGGCTGGCAATGGCAAAGAAAGCGTTTCTGAAGAAGAAAAATTTGTTAACATCGAACATAGATTTAAATGTCAGGAAGTATTTTCTGAAAGTATTTGTATGGAGTGTAGCCAATGTATGGAAGTGAAAAGTGGACGATAAATAGCTTAGACAAGAAGAGAATACAACCTTTCGAAATGTGGTGCTACAGAAGAATGCTGAAGATTAGATTGATGAGGAGATATTGAATAGAATTGGGGAGAAGAGGAGTTTGTGACACAACTTGACTAGAAGAAGGGATCGGTTGGTAGGACATGTTCTGAGTCATCGAGGAATCACCAATTTAGTATTGGAGGGCCACGTGGAGGGTGAAAATCGTTGAGGGAGACCTAGAGATGAGTACACTAAGCAGATTCAGAAGGCTGTAAGCTGCAGTAGGTACTGGGAGATGAAGAAGCTTGCACAGTATAGAATAGCATGGAGAGCTGCATCAAACCAGTCTCAGGACTGAAGACCTCAACAAGAACAATTCCGGGCATATCCCTAGGGAGTCTTGTGTGGAGGCTTACTGTTTATAACACATTTCAGTATCTCCACCGGAACTTTTCTGCCGTTTCTAATTGTTTTATTTACACTGAAGAGCAAAAGAAACTGGTACTCTTGCCTAATATTGTGTAGGGCCCCAGCGAGAAGGCAGAACTGCCGCAACACGATGTGGCATGGACTCGACTAATATCTGAAACAGTGCTGGAGGTAACGGATACCATAAATCCTGCATTGCAGTCCATAAATCCGTAGTACGAGCTTGTGGAGATCTCTTCTGAGCAGCACGTTGCAAGGCATCACACATATGCCTCATAATATTCATGGCTGGGGAGTTTGGTGGACTGCGGAAGTGTTGAAACTCAGAAGACTGTTCCCGGAGCCACTCTGCAGGAATTGTGGACGTGTGGGTGTCGCATTGTCCTGCTGGAATTTCCCAAGTCCGTCATAATACACAGTCGACATTTATGGATACAGGTGATCAGATAGGATGTTTACGTACCTGTCAGCCTTGAGAGTCGTATCTAGACGTATCAAGGGTCCCATATTACTCCCCACACCACTACAGAGCTTCCACGAACTTCAACAGTCCCCTGGTGACATGCAGGGTCCATGGATTCATTAGATTGTCTCCATTACCCATACACGTCCACCCTCTCGATCCAATTTGAAACTAGACTCGTCCGACCAGTCAACATGTTTCCAGTCAATAACAGTCCATCGTCGGCGTTGACGGACCCAGGCGAGGCGTAAAGCTTAGTGTCGTGCAGTCATCACTGGTACACGAGTGGGCCGTCGGCTCCGAAAGCCCTTATCGATGTTTCGTTGAATGGATCGCACGCTGACTCTTGTTGATGGCCCAGCATTGAAATCGGCCACAATTTGCGGAAGGGTTGCACTTCTGTCAAGCTGAACGATTCTCTTCAGTTGTCGTTCGTCCCGTTCTTGCAGGATGTTTCTCTGGTAGCAGCGACGTCGGAGATTTACTGCGTCCAATCGCTCGTGCGCCGACTATAACACCACGTTCAAACTCATTTAAATCTTGATGACCTGTCATTGTAGCAGCTATAATCGATCTCACAACTGCAGCAGAAACTTGTTGTCTTATGTAGACGTTGCCGACTGCAGTGCCATATTCTCCCTATTTACACATCTCTTCATTTGAATACGCATGCCTATACCAGTTTCTTTTGCGCTTCAGTGTATTTATTTATTTAACCTGATCTGGTTAGGGCAATGAGGCACACTCTTACATCGAACTAGGTTTTCACGCATTAAGTACCTTTTTTACATCACAGTTACCTAAGACATAACAATTTTGGTATGAAAAATAATATTACAATGATTGAGTCTCTATAGTGTCAGTGTGAGTAAGTAGTAGTATGAACTAATAAAGCTAATGCTGGAGTACTGCTTCTACTGCTGCTCCCACTAGTAATGGTAACAATAGGCCTAACAATGATAATAATAATAATAATAATAATGACAGTGGCAAATATAAAAAGAATTTGTAGATGAACAAAATAGATGTTCACTGATACAGCGAGTTCTTGCGAAAGGTAATTTAAGTAGACAGCACCAGCTACGAAAACTGGGAAATAATGAAATTCTGGTTGGAAACAACAATGTAAAAGTAACGAGTGGGTACAGGAATAATGGTAATCAATATTGTTGCTTTAGTAGATATGTGATTAAATGTCTTCTGAAGCGGGAGGTATTACTCAATTCTCTATTGTAAGTTGTTCGAGACTCAGCTTCCTGTGACTGAGGACATCGAAAATGTGGCTGATTCATGGAGAGGGAGGGAAAGAATTTTGCTCTGATGGGAACTAGTATTTCTGTCGTGTTGTTCAGACAAGAGTATCAATGTCGAGGAGAGATGTGGGTGCCCGCGCACTTTGGTAAGGCAGTACAGAAGACAGAGGATGTTGAAATCTCTGCGTTTGTATGTATGCATTGTGGATAGCTGTGCTTATGAGTGTCAAATATGCTGAAAGACTCCATCGTCACCGATATAACTAACACAGGTAACCAGAATCAATTTCACGCACCTTGGGTATTCCTGAAAAATGTCTTGCAGGGAACGCAGGTTCGAATTATGCCTCGGGCATGGATGTGTGTGATGTCCTTTGTTAGTTAGGTTTAAGTAGTTCTAAGTCTAGGGGACTGATGACGTCAGATGTTAAGTCTCACAGTGCAGACATTTGAAACATTTTGTCTTGCAGGAAAACAACGCTGCAAGCAGTAACTGGAAGTACGTGTTTGTACAAATTTCTTTTTCAGTTCAAAAGGAACAGCATTTTTTTCCTTTTGTAAGGCATAGAGTGATCGTGATGCCTTCTTGCTCATTGAAATTCCATGCTCAGTCCAATTTAGAGTAACATCTGTTATTAGTTATACACTCTTTGCATTAGATATGGTGAACTTGATTTTCATCCTGATGCTTCACAGATTGGAGAATTTTGTCGCGTGAACAAGATGTGGATGGTTTAAACATTATTACACCTACTTCTTTCCCCACGTAAACCAATAAAGTGCGGGGGATGTTTCTCGGTGTAGATGTGATGTGGGAGATTCATGTGCAGTCGGGATTCCTTCCTGTCGGCAGACATCATCAGTCACTGGCAGTCGGCCTTTGACTGACGATGATGTGAAGTGAGCACTCATTGTATTCCTGTAAGTTCTAAAATGGTGCAACAAATTGAGCAACGATACTGCATCACATTTTGCCAAAAGCTCAACGATACCCAAAAAGGAAAACATTCGTAAGACTCAACGAGCTTTCGGGGACGATGCCACAACCAACTAACTAACGGATCGTGGTGCGGTGGAGCAGCTTCAAAGACGGCTGCAGGTCAGTGGACAGCGAATGACGTTCAGGAAGTCCCTCAACAAGCTGAAGCGACGATGTCATTGAGCAAATGTGGTCTTTGGTCATCTAAGATTGTTGTATTGCAGTATCAGCACTTGCGAACGAGGTAGGTGCAAAGGCTGGATTGGTACATTCAGTTTTGACAGACGATTTGTGAACGAGGAGAGTGTCCACAAAATGCGGACCGAATCTGCTAACGCTGGAAGAGAAGCAGCGCCGTCTGGAAATCGAACATGACATGCTGCACATTGCAGACACTAGCCACAGCTTTCCGAACACCGTATTCTCTGGCGCTGAGATGGATGCAACCCAGAAACCAAGACGCAGTTGCTGCAAGCACTGCAAGAGTGCAGTGGTGTGAACGTCGCGCTGCCCGTTTACTTCGGCCCGCACCGCGTGGTGCAACAAGATTACCAAACCATAGCAGAAAAATAGTTCACCGTGTTGTGGCGCTCAAAAGGCCGAATATAAGAGTAGCAGAACTTGACAGCTCCATCAAGATCAACCCCTCCCTCTCCCCCAATCGGCACAACGGACTGTACTTCTGCTACATACCGTAGCTCCGTGTGACATTAGGCATTTCTGAAGCTGAAAATTACCCTGAATGAAATACAATATGGGTCAACAAAAGACACCATGCGCCTGACCACCACTCCATAAAACGCTTCCCATAACTGTTTCCAACAATGGAAGGCGGCGGGTGCAGGGAAGGGCTGACAGACACGTTTGCAATATCAACGAAATTGCTTTGAAGGGATTGGGGCTCTGTACCTCCAAATCAACAGATGTCCTTCTAGAATGAGATTTTCACTCTGCAGCGGAGTATGCGCTGATATGAAAATTCCTGGCAGATTAAAACTGTGTGCCGGACTGAGACTCGAACTCGGGACCTTTGCCTTTCGCGGGCAAGTGCTCTACAAACTGAGCTACCCAAGCACGACTCACGGCCCGTCCTCATAGCTTTACTTTTGCCAGTACCTCGTCTTCTACCTTCCAAACTTTGCATCAGCTCTCCTGCGAACCATGCTGAACTAGCACTCCTGAAAGAAAGGATATTGTGGAGACATTTCTTAGTCGCAGCCTGGGGGATGTTCCCAGAGCGAGATTTTCACTCTGCAGCGGAGTGTGCGCTGATATGAAGTTTCAAATATCTTTCTGCCAACCAAATTTCGATACTCTTTAAAAAAAAGTCGTTTAATTGTATTTCATTCAGAGGAACTAAATTTAGCATTTAACAGTTTCGCTTTTAATTTTGTAAATACAAAGCGTGTGAATATTTTTGCTTTTATTGTTTTGAGGTGAACTACTTCTCGTGTTCTTACTGTGACGTAGAAACTCGAGTTTTGAGACCTAAAAGATGGCTTGTGGGGTTTCTCCATTGTGCGTAGTCCTGGCTTGCATTTTTTATGGCGAAAATTACATAGATACTGGCACTGCCCAGAGTCAATATCCGGAGCATCTAGTCATTTCCTACAGTTGTACCGCTAAAACAATGTCAGTGACAGCCAGCAGGAATGTTTCTAATGCCACTACACGGCTCTTTATTGTTACACCGTTTCGATCGCCCAACTACGAACGTTACCCCCGAAATTTTTAGAGCCGTTACTACAGAAACGCAAAAAAACGCTAGTGACCTCAGGGAATAGAAAAACCCGCTCTCCATAGTTAAAAATGAACAGTTTGGAAATACTGGATGTTTATCATGAAATTTCAGCTACTCTTACAGCGTAGTGTACCCTATGATTATCGTATGACAGCGAAACTTGGTAGATACTTTAATGTGTTAATGCGGAACCTATTTCCGCTGAAAAAAAATTAGTTACAATTTTGGCTACTAGGCGCAAATCTGCCGCTGTTCGACTTCTCTTCTGTATCTCAGGTGCAGATACTGAGCAAATATTGTAGTCGACGATTAATAATATCACCACTACGTCATTCTCGCTTGTTTTACCTTTTCTGCCCACTTCCTAAACCATGACATATGGAAATATTTCTATTCTTTTTTTTGCGTCCACAGCGACGGATTTGCTCATGGTGCCAAAAACTGGAACTATATTTTTTCAGGGTTAATCGGTTCTACATTAAAGCATAGGAATATCTACCAAATTTCGTTGCCGTACGATAATTACAACGCACACTATCCTCTAAGAGTAGCTGCAAAACCATCTGGTATAGTCCGACAGAAAGTGAAATTTACAATGTTTCAATACTTTAACACATATTTTAAATCACAGATGCATCTTTAAGGTATATCTTTTGGAAGAGGATAATCTTCACAATCTTGACCAGATCTCCTGCATCACTGTGACTCTCACTCTCTTCACTGCTGCTGCAGCTATCATCCCCTAAATTTATTACTAAATCTTCGCTCTTTTTTCTACTGTAATTTCTCATTGCCATGCCTCTTCCAAGATGTGTCACGGATGTGTGACAATATTATTCCACTTTGTGTGAGTAATACTGCCCAGTGCCTGATGAACTTAAAATTCGACCTCTTTTAGTTTAAAATTCTTACTTTTCTATCAAACGTATGATTTCAACTGATCTCAAACGAGTGATATGATGGAAGGTGCAGGGCTTTATGATTATTTTCTTTCGCAATTTTGTTAGTGTAAATTACGTGATTTACGCTGTTTCATGATTTCAAGCAGTTTTCTCCTTTTTCATTTCTCCGTCCAGTGACTCCACGCCGTACTTGTCTAGTCGGGCCACGATATCAGTCTTCTTTCTATTACATGCAGGGGATTTGTTTAACTGAAGGAAGTGATACAGTGCTTTATCGAATATTAGAGAAGAGTTCTTTTCTATGTTTGTAAGGAAAGACACCGCGAACCACTCTTTATATTTCGATGCTGTTCATTTCCTCATGATAGCACCAAGATTTCTTCGAAGTGTCGAAGTGAGCGATAACAAAGCATTTATAAGAAACTCGTCATCTATTCCAGCATGAAAAAGATTGAGCCGATTGCGTTTTCTAACTGCAGTTTTCATCGTTCCTCGCGCAGTGTCACAAGCGCATGCAGTCGATCTGGAATGGCCACTTACTCGTCTAGCCAAACGATTTCTGGAGGTTTGCATTTACATAATTCCACCAAAAAATCAAAAGAACACCACCTCCAGGCAGTTAAATCAGGTCATTCAAGCAGAACTCTAAGATAGGAAAGCGTTTCCATCGCATTGCATGTGGTCTAGTGACTAGTGTTGCTGCCTCTGGATTACGGTGTCCCAGATTCGATTCCAGTCCGGGTTGGAGCTTTTCTCTGCCCAGGGACCGGATGTTTGTGTTGTCCTCATCATTTCATCTTCATCATCATCATTCGTAACAGTGGCTAGATAGCACTGTTTAAAAAAAAATTGGGCTGCGTAAAAATTGGGACTTCGTGCGGGAGCTGATGACCGCGTAGTTGAGCGCCCCATAAACCATACATCATCATCATCATCGAATTCCTTGTCTTCTTTAGTACTACTGAAAGACTGGTTTTCCTCGAAAAATAACTCAATATCTCCTAGAGAAACAGCTTCCTTCCGTGCCTAATTGTCATATACGGTACATGTGAACGAATTGTGTCCGCCATGCGATCTGGAATGAGTAGAAGTTGATTCCTGTATGTCTCCACAAAATTGTCTCTGTATTTTCTTCACAGAAGTTGTTTCAGTTTGCAGAGCTGCAGCTACTCGTTCACAGAATTCCGACAAAAGGTATAAGACGCCCATCCTTACCCCTTCTTCCTCAAAATAGCGTCTTATACGAGCTCATCACATTGACTCTCTAAGGCTACTTCCCTCCGGCTTGAAGAGGAGGCAGTAGTGTCACATATGTTGGAAATTGAAAACCCCACTAAAATACCGTAAACACGAACCGCATCAGTAACTGGTGATCCACGATGGATGATGAGCAAGCCACAAATGCTTTGCAGCCACTGAGGACTTATAACACGTTACAGAGCGGCCTTGAGCCGCGCGGAGTGGCCCTGCAGTTAGAGGCGCCATGTCACGAATCGGGGGGCCCCTCCCGACGGAGGTTCGAGTCCTCCCTCGGGCATGGGTTTGTGTGTTGTCCCTTACTTAATGTGGTTTAAATTAGTTTAAGTAGTGTGTAAGTCTAGGGAGCGATGATGATTCAAATGGCTCTGAGAACTATGGGGCTTAACTTCTGAGGTCATCAGTCCCCTAGACTTAGAACTACTTAAACGTAACTAACATAAGGACATCACACACATCCATGCCCGAGGCAGGAGTCGAACCTGCGACCGTAGCGATCACGTGGTTCCAGACTGTAGCGTCTAGAACCGCTCGGCCACCTCGGCCGGCAGAGACCGATGACCTCAGCAGTTTGGCCCCATAGGAATTGACACACATTTGAACAGAGCGACTTGAGTTGTATGGGTAGCAACATGGCACTAATAATCATAGCATCATTTACGCGTTCCAGAGCTGAGATTAGGGCTAGAACGTCCCCTACACACAATGCGCTCCACGTGCGTCAAGTGTCAGGTACTTTCTTTCAGTAACTTGCCTATAAGCAACATGATTTTGTGCCTAGTGAGCCATGTAATGGTATTGGGGGCGGGAGGAAGAGGAAAAAGAGGGGCAGGAGGCGCAACAACAGGCAGGAGATGGGTGGGGCGAGAGATGAGGAGAGAAGGCAGGAGGAGTGCAGAGACACAGAATAGGGGAACACTGGAGAGGGAGGGGATGTAGGAGGGGGAAAGGCACTCAGGGTAAGGGAAGGGCAGGGATAGGGAGCCCTGAAGAGTAGGAAGGGTGGAATGTGGGGTTAGAGTTAGTAGGTTGGGTAGATGTCAGGGTGAAGCTCATCATCCGTCGTGGGTAGTTGCTAGAAGTTGCGTTGGGAAAGGAGGTGAAGGGTGTGTAGATGGAGAGAGGGCGGGACACAACGGTAAAGGCACGGCAATGGGCTGGGGGTGGAGAAGAAGTGGGACACCAGGGGGTGGGGAGCATCGAGTCGGTGGATGATATACATGGTGTGGATGTGTTCAAGGAAAAGGAGAACATGGGCGAAGGAGATGAGGTAGAGGAGGCACGTGGAGGATGGAAGGCGGATTCAGAAGGTGAGGTGGAGTGCAGGGCGTTCTAGGATGTGGAGGGCTTTATAGAATCTGGAAGTTGCACAAATCCAAGTGACACTTGCATAACAAGGGATGGGGCGGATCAAGGATTTGTGGGTGTGAAGGATGGTGAAAGGATGCAGTCTCCATGTCTGGCAAGACAGGAGTTTCAGGAGGCGGAGTCTGTTGTGGGCTTTGCGTTGGATTGTAAGGAGATGGGGAGTCCAGGCGAAGTGGCGGACAAGGGTGAGGCCAGGGTGTTTTTCATTAGGAGGGAGGTGGATAGGATGACCGTAAATGGTGAGGTAGATACCATGGAGACAGAAGGAGCAAATGGTGTGGCCTGTGGTGGTCGCCTGGGTCTTCGAGGGATTGATACGAAGGAACCACTCGTTGCACCAAGTGGTGAACTGGTCATCTTTGACCAGTTGGGAGGGTACGCTGGGACCGTTGAAGGGTAGGATAAACCCAGGAAGGCGGTGTCATGAGCAAATTGGAGGAGATGAACAGTCGAGGGAATTTTGGGAATGTCAGCAGTGGACAGGAGATAGAGGAGAGGGGATTTGGTCCTTCAAAACACTCAGAGTTATAAGAATCCATCACATTTACAGTAATTTACAGGCCGATCTGCGACCATGAAAAAAGCAGCACATACAGGTGATAAAAAGAACATCATATGAGAGCATTGTTAGGTAGCCTAGTTACATCCAGCATTTCTAGAAAAAAATATCAGTGTCATCATCAGTGGGAGAGAGTCATGCCGTCTAGTGGATGGACGCTGAACATGGAAGCGCATAGCTGTACCAGCAGTCGAGTGATTCATAAAATTGCACAGTAAATTCATACGAACATGGCCGAGGCATGCGTCATGTGGGCAGGAGAGGCAACCCCCGCCGACGTTCATAGCAGCTAAATGAGACTTAGGCAAAAGTCCCGAGTTCGAGTCTTGGTCCAGCACACAGTTTGAATCTGCCTCGGTCGTTACGTGATGTCTATCGTCCACTGCATTGTCCATGGTGAGAGGTATAGCCTGAAATGTGGTAGTCTCGGCACGCACTTGACGCCGTGGATCTGGGAGTACTGAATTCCCTCCAAGTACCATTCCGCGTTCAAAATCTGTCAATACCCGCCGTTCGGTCATAATGATGGCGGTAACCTATTCACATGAATCACGTGAGTACAAATGACAGTGACGCCGATGCACTGCTCTTTTAAACCTACTGTACGCAATACTACAGCCACATGCCTAAGTGCATATGGCTATCCCATGACTTCTGTTACCTCAGTGTAAACTACCATCAGTAAAGTGGCTGTCCTGATATCTATGTCGGAGCAGCAGCTCAGCCCTACAGCAGCTTTAACTGTCCATGACGAGGACACGGTTCCAGCATTAGCACAAGTCCTTTACCTCAAAATACTGTATGCAAAATTACGTTACAACCAACACCATGCTTAATCACTGCCAAACCTCAGTATTGTTCACTGAACGTGTCACTATACGTCTTTAACGCGACACGAGAGGCCAAATGTGCATACGGTCCATAATTGTTTTTAGTCGTGGGTAGGAGAGACTAGCCCAAAAGACTAGCCACCTTTCAAAAGTGCGATCCGTCCGCAAAGGAAAGCCAGAGCCACCAATACTAGAGTACTGGTCCACCAGTTCGGCGTCATTATCAAGTAGTCAAGATGGCAATTATCGAATAAACCTAGAACTTGGCTACTAGAATCGTATCAGGTCAATAAACCGATATGAAAGTGTAGCGTGGATCCACTGAGGAATGAAGTAAATGTCTGTAGCCCCATGAAACATCTGTGTACGTAGCAATAATGTTGTTGGAAACATGTAGTGACACATCCATGATAATTGAGCAGAACACTTAACAAGATGACTAAGTCAGTTTTTGAAATACTGCGAGGAAAGTGGAGTCGTCTGTACCGAAAACAGAAAACAAACTATCAGTCATTTACTCTCGAAAAAGAATAGAAATTACGTAATTCATGTCATACTGGGAACACATGAGCGAACCAGAAAAAAGTGTCTGAAACCACGTGCGGGGGTGTGTGGACCAACTAAATATTTTGGGAAGTAGCTGGCAATAACACAATGATCTTCATGTATAGCGGTACTTGAGTACAGTGTGTTTACGTATTTCGTTGCTGATGTAGCTTTCGAACCTCCGACGACAAATGGCACTCGTTTGCAATCGAAGATACATGACGACCCAGCACACAAGCTCTGAAGTGCCACAGAATACGTGCAGTGACTTAAATGTCAGCTGTAGGCAATTGACTTTCCTGCAGAATTTCTAAACAACTTCTGACGATTGCAGATGCTATTTCTTCAAACAGGGCGTATGTGCGAGAAGTGGTTTGCTGGTCAAGGTTGCGGAAGGTAATTACACTCCTGGAAATGGAAAAAAGAACACATTGACACCGGTGTGTCAGACCCACCATACTTGCTCCGGACACAGCGAGAGGACTGTACAAGCAATGATCACACGCACGGCACAGCGGACACACCAGGAACCGCGGTGTTGGCCGTCGAATGGCGCTAGCTGTGCAGCATTTGTGCACCGCCGCCGTCAGCGTCAGCCAGTTTGCCGTGGCATACGGAGCTCCATCGCAGTCTTTAACACTGGTAGCATGCCGCGACAGCGTGGACGTGAACCATATGTGCAGTTGACGGACTTTGAGCGAGGGCGTATAGTGGGCATGCGGGAGGCCGGGTGGACGTACCGCCGAATTGCTCAAAACGTGGGGCGTGAGGTCTCCACAGTACATCGATGTTGTCGCCAGTGCTCGGCGGAAGGTGCACGTGCCCGTCGACCTGGGACCGGACCGTAGCGACGCACGGATGCACGCCAAGACCGTGGGATCCTACGCAGTGCCGTAGGGGACCGCACCGCCACTTCCCAGCAAATTAGGGATACTGTTGCTCCTGGGGTATCGGCGAGGACCATTCGCAACCGTCTCCATGAAGCTGGGCTACGGTCCCGCACACCGTTAGGCCGTCTTCCGCTCACGCCCCAACAACATGCACCCCACCTCCAGTGGTGTCGCGACAGGCGTGAATGGAGGGACGAATGGAGACGTGTCATCTTCAGCGTTGAGAGTCGCTTCTGCCTTGGTGCCAATGATGGTCGTATGCGTGTTTGGCGCCGTGCAGGTGAGCGCCACAATCAGGACTGCATACGACCAAGGCACACAGGGCCAAACCCGACATCATGGTGTGGGGAGCGATCTTCTACACTGGCCGTACACCTCTGGTGATCGTCGAGGGGACACTGAATAGTGCACGGTACATCCAAACCGTCATCGAACCCATCGTTCTACCATTCCTAGACCGGCAAGTGAACTTGCTGTACCAACAGGACAATGCACGTCCGCATGTATCCCGTGCCACCCAACGTGCTCTAGAAGGTGTAAGTCAACTACCCTGGCCAGCAAGATCTCCGGATCTGTCCCTCATTGAGCATGTTTGGGACTGGATGAAGCGTCGTCTCACGCGGTCTGCACGTCCAGCACGAACGCTGGTCCAACTGAGGCGCTAGGTGGAAATGGCATGGCAAGCCGTTCCACAGGACTACATCCAGCATCTCTACGATCGTCTCCATGGGAGAATAGCAGCCTGCATTGCTGCGAAAGGTGGATATACACTGTACTAGTGCCGACATTGTGCATGCTCTGTTGCCTGTGTCTATGTGCCTGTGGTTCTGTCAGTGTGATCATGTGATGTATCTGACCCCAGGAATGTGTCAATAAAGTTTCCCCTTCCTGGGACAATGAATTCACGGTGTTCTTATTTCAATTTCCAGGAGTGTATATCAAGCGACGGGGAGATGAACAGTGAAACGGCCACGTATGTGGACTTGGATAAATCGCGCAGGTCTCCTAGGTCTTGGAACACTGAAATATGTTCGATTGTAGTTATACGTTGAAATTTTTCCGTGTCTCATCGAACTTAGTTATTCATGATCATGAACTTGCAAGCCCATAACATCGTTGCATGAAGATTAAAACTGTTCATGGCGGCATCATGTGTTTCTTCTGGAAGGAGGTGGCCACTAGTTAGCACCTAAATGGTGTCATATGCTACCATTGTAGACATGAGAGCGACAGCCATAGGCCAACCGATGAGGCCGAGGGGTTCTAGGCGCTACAGTCTGGAACCGCGCGACCGCTACCGTCGCAGGTTCGAATCCTGCCTGAGGGACGGCTGTGTGTGATGTCCTTAGGTTAGATAGGTTTAAGTAGTTTTAATTTTTAGGGGACTGATGATCTTAGAAATTGAGTCCCATAGTGCAGAGAGCCATTTGAACCATTTTTGACTGCCATAGAAAGAATCTTGAGGGAGTAGATGACACGTGAGACAAAAGTCTGATGGTGCGGTCTGAAACACACAAATGCTATTGCCCTTTTTCTGTGCAGCGTACAGAACTAGTTTGAAGTGTACTAAAACCGTACTATGTAAAAGATTTTTAGTATGTAGACGAGGATAAATAGGAAAATCTGCTTCCACAATCTGCCGCCTTCCCCTTGCTGAAAACCAATAATATCTTACAATTTTTCTTCTAGATGTACACCTCCTGTCATTAGGAGACTTTGTCTGTCTTCCTTTCCTTTTTATTAAGCCAGATCGTTCACTCCCTTCACTCAAAATCCCTGTAGATGACGAGTTGGAAACTGGTCGAAACGTTGCAACAACTTGACGTCACGACTCGGCTGATAGACCCAGAAGATTTCAGCAGATACAGACATTTATTTTTTAAAGAAATCTGGCAACTTCCTGGCTTGCTTACTTTGAGGTTTACGTACGGGACGCGACCCCACGGTGCTGAGGCAGCACACTGGCACACGCCGAGTGCTGACCACCGCCGGCGCGGCTGCTGCGACCGCCCCGCGGCTGACTCTCTGCGCTTCCCCCGCCGCCACCGCCACCGCCGCCGCCGCTGCCGCCGCCAGCGCAGGCCCGGCACCTGCGGAGCCATCCATAACGGCGGAGAGCTGTGGCGGCAGCGGTTAATAAGCCGAGCGTGAAATACTGCCGCGGCTATTAAATAACGCCGCTGCTTACCTGCGGACCGGCGATTAATATACTCCGCGGTCCGGAACTTCAGTTACCACCGATTCCAGCCGCCAACTCGCGAGTTCGATTAACAAGTCGGTCCCGGCAGCTTGCTTGCTAACAACTTCGCCCTAAGTGCCAGCAGATGTAGGGTGTCTTTCGAAACGCCAACTTTCATTTGAGTTTGGTGTGCTGTAGCAGAAGCCCCTTGAAGTGACGTAAGCCTCTCGAAAAGCACTAGAGACGATCGCGATTTGATTGCCAGGTCAGCCGCGTTTATTTTAAGAAGAAACCATTCTCATAACGTTTTTGAGGAGTTTGGTGAAATGCTGATGGCAATCAGTTGCTTTCCGCTAATACACTCACGGGGAAAAATCGCAACACTAAGAGGAAATAGTTCGATATTAACGTAAGGTGGTGGGCGTGTTTCTACATCTGAAAAACGACATTTATTCAAATTTCTCGCAATCGCATTAGAGTGGCGCTAGGAATGCTACTATGAGGATGTGAATCAGCTTTTCTATACACCCTGTTACCGTTGAGACAGGACGTGGTGAGTCGATGTTAGTGAAGAATGCCTTTAAGGCGACCAAGAAGCAATTACGAATATCTGAGTTTGAAAGAGGTCTTGTGATAGGGCTACGAGAAATGGTACGTTACATCTGCGATACTGCAGATAGACTTGGCAGGAATTTAGCCACTGTTCGTGATTGCTGGCAGTGGTGTTCACGAGAAAGTACGGTCGGGCAGCAATTGGCACCGCAGCGACGCAATGAACTGTAACAAATCGGTTACTTCGAGGACAGCTCCGAGCCAGACGCCCTGTATCGCGCGTTAAACTGATCCCAAAGCACTGCCATTTTCGACTTCAGTGGTGTCAAGCGAGAACTCATTGGGGGACAGGGCTGAGGTCTGTTGTGTTTTGGATACTGGTTGTGCGTCGGAGCCAGTGACGGCCGTGTGTTGATTAGAAGGAGACCTGTGCCATGCGAACTGGACACACGCCTGGTGTTATGGTCGGGGTGAGATTTCGAATGACAGCAGGAGCACTACCGTTGCGATCCTACGCACCTCGACTGCAAAATTCTGCGCAAGCTGGTGACTCGAACTGTCGTGCTGCCATTCATGAAAAGAATCCCAGGGGGTGTTTTCCAACAGGATAGCGCTCGCCCACATATGCCGTTGCAATCTAGTATCCTCTACATGGTGTCTGCATGTGGTCTTGACCTGCTCAGTGACCGAACCTGTCTCCAATACAATACACATGGGACATCATGGGACGACAAATCCAGCCTCAAATTGTAACTTGATATTTACAGGGCTCTTTCTGATTATAATTTTAAATCTGTTTGAAAAAAAGGGTGGGGGGCTTTTAGTAATAAACTTCCATTTATTGGAAAAAAATTAATTTGTTTTTATCAGTTACCCACTGCAACTACTTCCACGCTCACGTAGTGTGATTAAATGTGTTAATGTTCTTGATGAATCACTAGTAAATAAAGTAAATTGTTAAGAAAAGGTTTTGAAAGTAAATTCACAGTTCACTAGTTAGACTGGTCAGTTGTTTAGTCTAGTGCTCCTAAGCCAAATTATCGTGTTGGTTTCGCTTCTTTTACCATCTGCCTGATTGTTATATTAAATTTATACCAACAGTTGTCCTTCTTAAGTTGTGGTACTAATACTAAAACAAGTTAACAATTTCACCAACTGCGACATGGTCACGTATACAAACAGTGATCCAATACTGTCAAATGTTTTTTATTATAGTCTTTGATCTTAATATGAATTTATATTGTGATCAAAGACTGAAATAAAAAACATTTGATAATTAACAATTGATAGTTTGCTCGTTGATCATTTTATTAAATTTTCCGAGCAGCTACAGTAAATTCTGTGGGCAAGGATTGCTCAAACTTGTGGTATGACTGGTTGCTACCCTTTAGTGTAACTGTTAATATACACTCCTGGAAATGGAAAAAAGAACACATTGACACCGGTGTGTCAGACCCACCATACTTGCTCCGGACACTGCGAGAGGACTGTACAAGCAATGATCACACGCACGGCACAGCGGACACACCAAGAACCGCGGGGTTGACCGTCGAATGGCGCTAGCTGTGCAGCATTTGTGCACCGCCGCCGTCAGTGTCAGCCAGTTTGCCGTGGCATACGGAGCTCCATCGCAGTCTTTAACACTGGTAGCATGCCGTGACAGCGTGGACGTGAACCGTATGTGCAGTTGACGGACTTTGAGCGAGGGCCTATAGTGGGCATGCGGGAGGCCGGGTGGACGTACCGCCAAATTGCTCAACACGTGGGGTGTGAGGTCTCCACAGTACATCGATGTTGTCGCCAGTGGTAGGCGGAAGGGGCACGTGCCCGTCGACCTGGGACCGGACCGCAGCGACGCACGGATGCACGCCAAGACCGTAGGATCCTACGCAGTGCCGTAGGGGACCGCACCGCCACTTCCCAGCAGATTAGGGACACTGTTGCTCCTGGGGTATCGGCGAGGACCATTCGCAACTGTCTCCATGAAGCTGGGCTACGGTCCCGCACACCGTTAGGCCGTCTTCACTCACGCAACAACATCGTGCTGCCCGCCTCCAGTGGTGTCGCGACAGGCGTGAATGGAGGGACGAATGGAGACGTGTCGTCTTCAGCGATGAGAGTCGCTTCTGCCTTGGTGCCAATGATGGTCGTATGCGTGTTTGGCGCCGTGCAGGTGAGCGCCACAATCAGGACTGCATACGACCTAGGCACACAGGGCCAACACCCGGCATCATGGTGTGGGGAGCGATCTCCTACACTGGCCGTACACCTCTGGTGATCGTCGAGGGGACACTGAATAGTGCACTGTACATCCAAACCGTCATCGAACCCATCGTTCTACCATTCGTAGACCGGCAAGGGAACTTGGTGTTCCAACAGGACAATGCACGTCTGAATGTATCCCGTGCCACCCAACGTGCTCTAGAAGGTGTAAGTCAACTACCCTGGCCAGCAAGATCGCCGGATCTGTCCCCCATTGAGCATGTTTGGGACTGGATGAAGCGTCGTCTCACGCGGTCTGCACGTCCAGCACGAACGCTGGTCCAACTGAGGCGCCAGGTGGAAATGGCATGGCAAGCCGTTCCACAGGACTACATCCAGCATCTCTACGATCGTCTCCATGGGAAAATAGCAGCCTGCATTGCTGCGAAAGGTGGATATACACTGTACTAGTGCCGACATTGTGCATGCTCTGTTGCCTGTGTCTATGTGCCTGTGGTTCTGTCAGTGTGATCATGTGATGTATCTGACCCCAGGAATGTGTCAATAAAGTTTCCCCTTCCTGGGACAATGAATTCACGGTGTTCTTATTTCAATTTCCAGGAGTGTAGTTGGCGGTGATACTTATTGTTGATGTCATTAATTGATGCGTTGAGGCTCTTTTTATTCTGCTAAAGTCACATTAATAAATTCTGGTGGTATGTGCTGTTCTTCCCTAAGATAGTTTATAGTTTTGAAAATTCTTACATGTTTAAAGAGAGAGGTTTGTTTGGATTTGAATAGACTTGTTCTGACCCAGTCTCTCGCGACTCAACACTACCTCTCTATCGTTTACTATAATAACGTTATAGTCCTGAAAAGAGATTTTTTTGTTCATGGGGAAATGATTATGACTATCTAAACTATAACTGTCCACAGTGTTGTTTGTCCCTCTCTACCGCTACGAATTCTTTTCTGACTACAGATCTGATAGTTTCATAACATACATAAGGGGTAATGCCCGCTCAGAGATTCCTTTGTTCGGATATAAGTTTTTTTCTATTTTATTATGACTTCATATGTCGCTTCTGAAAATGTAGTTAGATTTTTGCGTGTGATACACGTCAGTATTTCAGCAGAGCGATGGAATTGTATGTGTAGCATATACCTCCACCGACTTTGCAAGCAAATAATTAAAATTACAGGCAGACATGGCACAGTTTATACCTTTTGCAGTCCCCATTGTCTGAAAATATGATAGGTCTAGCAGCTTTATTGATATATAACAAAAGATCTGATTGGAATACAGCTATTCTCAGGGAAAAAGAACAATAATCAATAATATGAACGAAAGGAAAACTAGACACGTTTTACAACTTTAAAAAATTATTACATTATGTCAAGTATATTAACTTTTAATACATGCTCATTTATCTTCTTCCTTCATCAAAACCGTTTGCTGTAGTTCAGTATTGTTCAAACATTCTTTTTTGTACTTAAAATTCAGTATCTATGTACAGTAATACCATCCGTGTTCACCTATGCAGTCATCCAAATCAGGACCTACACACAGGGGATAGTCCATTATATTCTTCACAATGTCAGCGAATAAATTTTTCGCACTTCCATATACTTGACATATTCGGTCAATCGCAAAACACATCACACTGTATCACTTCTGGATTTTTAACACGTTTTGTTTCTTGATGATGATGAACTTCGATATTCTTTGACAGAGCCTAGGGGAACGATGCGGGAGACCAGCACCGCCGTACCAGACGAGGTCCTGGTGGAGGTGGTCTGCCGTTGGCTTCCTCAGACCGTAAGGGGGATGAATTATAATGATGAAGACGACAAAACACCCAGTCATCTCGACGCAGGTGAAAATCCCTGACCCCGCCAGGAATCGAACCCGGAACCGGTACTCGGGAAGCGAGAACGCTACCGCGAGACCACGAGCAGCGGTTGTTTCTTAAGCATCATCATCTCCCAGTGAAATAGTTTAAGTCCTGTGCCATCAAAAGCGGGTACTGTCGGGCTACTAAGAGAACTGCCGCTGCCGTTGGCATTGCTCCTACTGAAGGAAATACTGATGTTGATTTGGTCCGGTGTGACCTTTCCGAACAATTGGCGCCGGATGTAAGAAAGTCTATAACACGCGCAAGACCACTGTGTCCCAGGCAATAGGGAATTGCTTGTTCCATGTGAAAGACAAACAACCAGCCATAAAACAAGATGGGCTTATAAAATCATATGATGGGAGTGTCAGTCTAGCTACATTTGCAGACTGGGTAGCAATCTGCACCAGGCATAAAGAAGCTAGAGATTGGAAAAGCCCGACACAGCCTTCGCGGAACATTGTCTTAACAAAAACTGGAAGTACATAATAGATGTAAAAGTCTTACACACAGAGAAAACTAGGGCAAAACTCAGCCAGTTACAAATTCTAGAAATTAAAAAACTCATGGATATCTACCCACACCCTTTATTAAACAAGCAAACCCAATTTAGTTATTCACATCTTTAAGATGACTTCACAACTCTTAGATCTAAGTACAATTTTGGGCCTCAGCCCTTTAGTAGATGAAAATTTGTAGGCTGATAGTGCATAACCTGTTCAAGAGTCACAAGAGTAAGAGGTATACTTGGGAAAGGCCGGGTGATACGGGAAGATCTCAGTTAGATTACATCACGGTCAGACAGAGGTTCCGAAATCAGATACTGGATTGTGAGGCGTACCCAGGAGCAGATAAAGACTCAGATCACACTGTAGAAGTGATGAAGAGTAGGCTGACGTTTAAGAGATTGGTCAGGAAGAATAAATATGCAAACATGTGGGATGCCGAAGTACTAAGAAGTGACGAGGCACGCTCGAAGTTCTCCAAGGTTATACGTCAATAAAGAATAGTTCAGGAGCCAGCGCAGTTGAAGAGGAATGGACCTCTGTAAAAGGGGCACTCACAGAATCTGGGAAGGAAAACATGGGCACAGAAAAGGTAATTGCGAAGAATTCATGGGTAACGGAAGAAATACTCAACTTGATTGATGACAGAAGGAACTTCAAAAGTGTTCTTGGAAACTGAGGAAAACAGAAACACAATCGCTGAATTAAATAAATAGGAAGTGCAGGGAAACTAAGACGAAATTGCTGCAGGAAAAATTTGAAGACAACTGAAAAGAAATAACTGTTGGAAGGACAGACTCAGTATACAGGAAAGTCAAAACAACCTTCGGTGGCATTAAAAGCAAGGGTGATAATATTAAGAGTGCAAAAGGAGTGCCACTGTTAAACGCAGAGGAGAGAGGGGATAGGTGGAGAGAATACATCGAAAGCCTCTATGAGGGGGAAGATTTGTCTGATGAGTGACAAGAAGAAACGGGAGTCGATTTAGAAGAGATAGGGGATCCAGTATTAGAATCGGAATTTAAAAGAGCTTTGGAGGACTTAAGGATAAATAAGGCAGAAGGGATACATAACATTCCATCAGAATTTGTAAAATCATTGGCGGAAGTGGCAACAAAACGACTATTCACGTTGGTGTGTAGAATGCATGAGTCTAACTTTCGGAAAAGCATCATTCACACAGTTCCGAAAACGGCAGGAGCTGACAAGTGCCATAATCATCGCACAGTCAGCTTACCAGCTCATGCATCCAAGTTGCTTACAAGAATAACATACAGAAGAATGGAAAAGAAAACTGAGAATGCGCTAGGTGACGATTAGTTTGGCTTTAGGAAAAGTAAAGGTACGAGAGAGGCAATTCTGACGTTACGGCTAACAATGGAAGCAAGGCTAAATAAAAATCAAGACACGTTCATATGATTTGTCGATCTGGAAAAAAGTTAGACAGTGTAAAATGGTGCAAGATCGAAATTCTGAAAAAAAAACTAGGGGTAAGCTACAGGGAGATACGGATTATATACAATGTGTACAACAGCCAAGAGGGAAAAATAAGAGTGGAC
Source organism: Schistocerca gregaria (assembly GCF_023897955.1). Taxonomy (NCBI): domain Eukaryota; kingdom Metazoa; phylum Arthropoda; class Insecta; order Orthoptera; family Acrididae; genus Schistocerca; species Schistocerca gregaria. The sequence goes on along the minus strand of NC_064924.1, from coordinate 6,912,090 downwards.
GACAGAGAACGAAGTGCTGGTATTAAAAAGGGTGTAAGACAAGGATGTTTCCTTTCACCCCTACTGTGCAATCTGTACATCGAGGAAGCAATGATGGAAATAAAAGAAAGGTTCATGAGTGGAATTAAAATGCAACGTTAAACGATATCAGTGATACGATTCGCTGATGACGTTGCTATCCTGAGTGAAAGTGAAGAAAAATAACATGATCTTCTGAATAGAATGAACAAATTAATGAGTATAGAATATGGATTGACAGTAAATCTAAGATAGGCGAAAGTAATTAGAAGTAGCAGAGATAGGAACAGCGAGAAAGTTATCATCAGGGTTGATGGTCACGAAGTAGATGAAGTTAAGGAATTCTGCTACCTAGACAGTAAAATAACCAATGACGGACGGAGCAAGGAGGACATCAAAAGCAGACTAGGTATGGGAAAAAAGGCATTCCTCGCCAAGAAAAGTTACTAATATCAGTTATTATCGGCCTTAATTTGAGAAAGAAACTTCTGAGAATGTACGTCTATAGCACAGTATTGTATGGTAGTGAAACATTTGCCTGGAGCGATTTAAGGAAATCACGGAAAACCTAAATTAGGATGGCCGGACGCGGGATTGAACCGTCGTCCTCCCGAATGCGAGTCCAGTGTGCTAACCACTGCGCCACCTCGCTCGGTGGAATACCTGTTGGTAGCCCAGACAAATGTGTGGTTCCTGAAGGGGGGCAGCAGCCTTTTCAGCAGTTGCAAGGGCAACTACAGGATGACTGACTGATCTGGCCTTGTATCATTAACCAAAACTGCCTTGCTGTGCTGGTACTGCGAACGGCTGAGAGCAGGGGGAAACTACGGCCGTAACTTTTCCCGTGGGCATGCAGCTCTACTGTATGGTTTACGATGATGGCGTCCTCTTGGGTAAAATATTCCGGAGGTAAAATAGTCCCCCAATAGGATCTCCAGGCGGGGACATCTCTGGGGGACGTCGTTATCAGGAGAAAGAAAACTGGCGTTCTACGGATCGGAGCGTTGAATGTCAGATCCGTTAATAGGGCACATAGGTTAGAAAATTTGGAAAGGGAAATGGATAGGTTGAAGTTAGATATAATGGGAATTAGTGAAGTTCAGTGGCAAGAGGAACAAGACTTCTGGACAGGTGAATACAGGGTTACAAATAGAAAATCAAATAGGGGTAGTGTAGGAGTAGGTGTACTAATAAATTTAAAAAAAAAAAGGAGCACAAGTAAGCTACTACGAACAGCATAGTGAACGCATTATCGTAACCAACAGAGACACGAAGTCCACGCCTACCACAGTAGTACAAGTTTATATTCCAACTAGCTCCACACATAATGCGATAAAAGAAGTTATTCAGATAGTTAAGGTAGACGAAACTTAATTGTCATGGGGGACTGGAATTCGTTAGTAGGGAAAGGAAGAGAAGGAAAAGTAGTCAGCGAATATGGACTGCGGTTAAGGAATGAAAGAGGAAGCCATCCGCCTGATAGAATTTTGGCAGAGCATAACTCAGTCACAGCTAACACTTGGTTTAAGAATCAAGAAAGAAGGTTGTATACGTGGAGGAGGCCTGGAGGTTTCAGATAGATTGTATAATGTACAACAGAGATTTAGGAACCAGATTCTAAATTGTAATACATGTCCAGGGTCCGATGTGGACTCTGACCACAATTTATTGGTCGGGAATTTTAGGAGATGGGACCTGGATAAACTATAAGAACCAGATGCTGTAGAGAATTTCAGAGAGAGCATTAGGGAACGACTGACAAATACATGGGAAAGAAATGCAGTAGAAGAAGAATGAGTAGCTTTGAGAGTTGGAATAGTGAAGTCAGAAGAGGCTCAAGTACGTAAAAAGACGAGGGCTGGAATTAATCCTTGGGTAAAAGAAGAGATATTGATTTTAACTGATGAAAGGAGAAAATATAAAAATGCAGTTAATGAAACAGGCGAAAAGGAATACAAACGTCTCAAACATGAGATCGACAGGAAGTGCAAAATGGCTAAGCAAGGATGGCTAGAGGACAAATGGAAGGATGTAGAGGTATATATATTACAATGGTTAACTGCCTGCAGGAAAATTAAAGAGATCTTTGCAAGAAAGAGAACCTCCTGTATGAATATCAAGACCTCAGATGGAAAACCAGCCTTAATCAAAGAAGGCTAGCTGAAAAGTGGAAGGAGTACATAGAGGGTCTATGTAAGAGAGATCTACCTAAGGGTAATATTATGGAACTGGATGAGGATGTAGATGAAGATATGGGGGATATCACACTGCGTGAACAATTTTACAGAACACTGAAAGACCTAAATAAAAAAGGCCCTTGGAATAGACAACATTCCATTAGAACTATTGATAACCTCGGGAGAGCGAGCCATGACAAAACACTTCCATCTGGTGAGGATATATAATAATTCCAGTCCCAAAGAAAGCGGGCGTTAATATATGTGAAAATTACCGAAGTATCAGTTTGATAAGTCACGCTTGCAAAATACTAACTCGAATTCTTTACCGGCGAATGGAAAAACTAGTAGCCGCCGACATTCTGTAAAAATGTTGGAACACGCGAGGCAATACTGATTTTACGACTTATCTTAGGCGATAGTTTAAGAAAAGGCAATCCTGCGTTTCTGGCATTTGTAGACTTAGAGTAAACTATTGACAATTTTGACTCAAATACTCTCTTTAAAATTCTAAAGGTGGCAGGGTTAAAATAAAGGGAGCGAAAGGATATTTACAACCAGATGGCAGTTATAAGAGTCGAGGGGTATGAAATGCAAGCACTGTTTGAGAAGGGAGTAAGACAGGGTTGTAGTCCATCCCAGATGTTTTTTTCAATCTGTATATTGAGCAAGCAGTAAAGGAAACGAAGGAAAAATTTTGCGTGGGAATTAAAATCCACGGGGAAGAAATAAAAACCTTGAGGTTCGCCCATGACATTGTAATTGTATCAGAGATAGCAAAGGACTTGTAAGAACAGTTGAACGGAATAGACAGTGTCTTGAAATGAGGGTATGAGATAAACATCAACAAAAGCAGAACGAGGATAATGGAATGTAATAAAATCAGGTGATGCTGATGGAATTATATTAGTAAAAGCGACACTTAAAATAGTAGGTGAGTTTTACTATTTGGGGAGCAACATAACTGATGATGGTCGAAGTAGAAAGGATATAAAATGTAGACTGGCTACGGCAAGGAAAGCTTTCCTGAAGATGAGAAATTTGTTAACATCGTGTTTAGAGTTAAGTATCACGAAGTATTTTCTGGAAGTATTTGTATGGATTGCAGCCATGTATGGAAGCGAAACATGGATGATAAATAGTTTAGATAAGAAGAGAATCGGAGTTTTCGAAATGTGGTGCTACAGAAGAATGCTAAAGATTAGATGGTTAGATCACGTAACTAATGAGGAGGCAGTGAATAGAATTGGGGAGAAGAAAAATTTGTGGCACAACCAGACTAAAGGAAGGTATCGATTGGTAGGACACGTTCTGAGGCATCAACGGATCACCAATTTATTATTGGAGGCAAGCCTGGAGGGTAAAAATAGCTGCATCAAACCAGTCTCTGAACTGAAGACCACAACAACTGACAACAACATTTCTGTGCAGGGCGAGACATTTTAATTCAAAAGAGCTAGGCCGGGGTCGGCAGATAGATACGATATTGCAGTGTCTGTGTTGTCCAAAAGTGCAGTACGGTGGTCCTTCGGATATGCATGCATGTCCAGAGGAACGTTACATCGTACTTCTGGACAACACATGCACAGCAACATCGTGTTAGTACAATATTCCTCTGGCCAGCGATACCAAAATCGCAAAGCGCTTGTTAACAGATGGTAAGGACCCAGACACTTTACTAATAACACTCCACCAAGAGTAAAATGTCCCTTTTAACCTTGCAGAGGAACGACAAAGTCTACAAACTGGTGGTGTAGTACGTCCATTCTATGTTGTAGCACGAAAATCATGATTCCTTCCTGTTGACCAGTTTGTCGAAAGGAAGCATTAAGATCAAGATGTAATCATAGCCATTATACTATTAAGAACTGATATAAGTGGGGCTGGCTGTTTTAAATATAGTGCTTGGTACGTGTCACCTTTATTTTCCCGCTGCCTGTGTTATGTCAAGTTTTTGGGACACTAGGAGGGTGTGGGGAGAGACACATGACATTGGTACGACAGAGGTTCTCTATTTATCAGTTATGTATACAAAGCTAATGATAGTACGACACACTGGCAGTGCTTCCTCACCATTCAAACTGTAGGCAAGGTCCAATGGCTGAGGGAGCAGTGTGCGCCATGGCCAAATCTGAGATGGTTGGTAGCGCCTTCTTTTTCTCTCAACTGTGGCTGATGGCTGGCACTAAGTCCTGGCCAGTCAGCTAGCGGTCTCCTCCCCACTTCGCTCCTACCGTTCCTGTCCTATGGAGTCAATAATTGCTTACAATGTACATTTAGCAATGTGTGTGTGTGTGTGTGTGTGTGTGTGTGTTTGCGCGTGTGTATGTATTTTCCGAGTCTTCTACGGGCAATTGTATTGTGACATCAGAGGATATGGCGAAATTTGTTTAAACAGGATTTGTTAATATATCACACTGTGCTGTTTGTTTAGCTGTGCATCTTTTTCATATATTGCTCTGTGTTTATTCTTCAATCACGCACTCTTATACAGGGTGTTCGAAAAGACATTCCCTGATTACAAATCGATAACTCAGGCTAGAAGTAAGATACAAATATGAAAGTTGTATCTAATTGTTTACAACTATCACAGTTTTTTCTGTTTTAGGCTCGCAGTACGTATGTAGTGAATGAGGTGCAGTGCCCAAGAAGCCATGTTAACCAATCAGGAGAAGGCACATTGTGTCCTGTGGTACCATGAGACACGATCACCAACCACAGTGCAGAGACACTTTCAGATAACATTTGGAAGGAATCCACCTGATGCCAAGAGCATTGAAGCCTGGTATGAGAAGTTCAAGAACACAGGATCGGTTGCTGATCTTCCGAAGTCTGGTCTACCAAGAACCTCAGCAGACAGGGTGGAAGCTGTAAGGCAGTCTTTTCTGCGAAGTCCGAAGAAATCGGTGCGCAGGGCCTCAAGTGAATTACAGATGCCTAAAAGCTCTCTCCATGACATTTTTCACAAACGTTTTTTGTTTCGTGCATACAAAGTGCAAATCGTTCAGGCCTTGTTGTCCAATGACAGTACACGTCGATATGACTTTGCGGTCGAAATGCTATCACGTATTGGGACGATGAGGGTTATCTCAGACGAATTGCCTTTTCTGAAGAAGCGACCTTTTTTGTCACTGGAGTAGTGAATCGCCATAATGTGCTCACTTGGGGTTCACAACCCCCTGGCGAGGTCATGGAGTGCAGCAGAGGCAGTCCATAGGTGAATGTTTGGTGCGCACTATTGCACGATCGATTTATCGGGCCATTCTTCTTCGCTGAGGCTATCATCACATCTGCAGTGTATCTGGACATGTTGCAACTGTATGCTGTTCGTCAGCTACTTCAGTATCACCCCGATGTCTTCTTTCAGCAAGTTGGTGAACCGCCTCATTGGGGTTTGGGCGTCCGTGCCTATCTCGATATCACCTTTCCTGGGAGATGGATTGGGCGTGATGGGCCAACAGTTAGGCCTCCACGCTCTCCTGACATAACCCCATTACACTTCTTTTTATGGGGTTATGTCAAGGACGAGGTCTACCGAACACGTGTACCAGATCTTGAAACCCTGCGGCATTGGATAACCACAGTCGTTGAATCGATCCCTCCAGTGATGTTGGCTAATGTGTGGACGGAAATTGAATATCGCCAAGATGTGCTACGTGCTACCAAGGGTGCCCATGTGGAAGATTACTGATGTGAGAAAATAACTTTGATAGTTTGTAAACAATTAGACATCAGTTTCATATTTGTATCTTACTTCTAGCCTGAATTATCAATTTATATAATCAGGGAAAGACTTTTCGGACACCCTGTACATCTTAGAATGGACGCATGGGTATTGGGGGAAAACCGATTAAAAGTTATAGCACATATCACTGGGTCGTGGGATAGCTTAAGTAAATCCCCTAACGTCATTATTTAATGATAACTGAGGAACAAACGGTAATGTCAGTGGGTCTTATTTTGTAAACTATACGACCACTTTGCGAAATATGCCATTGCGTTATTAACTGATGTCCTAATCCCCTACCTCCAGTTTCTCCCCCCCCCCCCCCCTCTCTCTCTCTCTCTCTCTCTGTGTGTGTGTGTGTGTGTGTGTGTGTGTGTCCAGAGAACTGTAGCTATACAAAACGTTTTAGTGATAGGATGAGGATGGAGGAAGTAACAAGTTCTGTAGGACATATTATTTACTGATGTACTTATGTCTTATATGTTGGTTATTTGCTCTACAGTATGTCATAAGCAACTGGTTTTTATAAGCCTTAAATTTGGCCTGAATCGCGCTCTACATTACGGGTGCAATTATATTCATGGGTAATCAGTCAATGTACTCAGCTTCATCGGTTTTCGTGCTTATGGAGCAAACAGGTGTAGACTTTGGCAGCTCTGACATACAAGTGCCAGCGGCACTGTCTATTTGTCGTGAACACTAGCACACAGTATAGTTCGTGCAAACTGACCATGCTTGAGTGTTTAATGTAGATGTTTGCACCTCCACAGGTTTGTTCGAAACCACCTCTCCATACACGCCGACAATGGATGGCTTCCTTCCTGACATATGGATGTTAATAGGACTGTGTGGTGGAACATACTCACTTGTAATTTTCCTCTCAATGTAGATACTCATATTGCATGATGTAGTCCCACTCACACCATGTATATTGCACTCTAGTACTAAGCCAATGGTCAGTCACGTTTTTTATTTAACACATCAAAGAAGCTGTCAGGTATCACGCCTACTTTCATAAATTTTATCCGTCATATCTCAAATTATAGGTAGTACCAAACAGGTCTGCAGCTCGTGGTCTAGTGGCTAACATTGCTGCCTCTGGATCATGGGGTCCCAGGTTCGATTCCTGGCTGGGTGGAGATTTTCTCTGTGCGGGGACTAGGTGTTTGTGTTGTCCTCATCATTTCATCATCATCATCATCAGTGGCTCGATTGGACTGTGTAAAGAATTTGACTGTGTTAAAAATTGGACTTTGTATGCGCGCTGATGACCACAGGGTTGAGTGCCGTACAAGACCAAACTTCATCATCATTATGAGATTTAATCTGCCAGGAAGTTTCATCATCATCATCATTTCTGAACAGCAATATTCCATGAGGAATATTCAACGGCGTGGATAGATTTGTAAGGTCCACTACTGGCTGATGTAATGGCACAGAGAATAAGTTAAACACATCTCTATTCTGGTCCACCATTTCTGCTAGTGTAGTATCAGGGCTGCTTTCTGCTGTTGGACAAGGCAATATACAAGCGTAAACACGTAGGTAATTACTTAATAAATTGTAATAATATTAGTAATAATAATAAATGGACAAATACTCACTTTAAACATGACAGTCTTCTTCTTTTTGGCTGATCTCTTTTCTGTTGCTGGCGTTTGACAGTGATTCTTTCACTATCGTGAACAGAAGATAAATTAGGACTCACATGCAATTTGGCTTGACTCAGGGGTGATGTGATCTGGTCTTGTTAGGTTATTAGCTGTCCCAGGACAGACAATGTTATTCAATGACTTCGCCACTTGTCTGAGGCAGGGGAGTGATCTTGTCTTATATTACTATTTGTTCCAGAACAGCTGCAACGGTTTGGCGACCTTGTCACATGCCTGCAGGTGGGTAGTGATCTCGTCGTAGATCCGTTACATGTCCCTGAATAGTGACAGAGGTTCTGCGACCTCACAACATGCTGTAGGAGACCGGGGGGGGGGGGGAGGGGGAAGGGAGCTGCAATAAGTCTTGAAGTAAGAACAGCTAGCAATGACCCACTTTGTCACAGTACTGGCCCTGTTACACTACTGTAGTAAAGTGTACTCTATTGTACTGGGCAAAGGTGAACAACCTCGCGAACTGTCCTCACTCTCACCAACATATGGCAGCTCTGGCAAGAAAGTACTTCCAGTGGCCTCAACCTACGAGGTCATGGTCACAAATCCATTTGGACTTCGCAGGCCACGTTATCATCGATGCATGCAGCAAATTTCCATATGCCTAGAGCACGTGGTAGTCTACCTAACTGCGGCAAAAACTAATGAAATGCTGGTAAGACTTTTCCCCACCTATTTTATACCAGCTATGATCTTCACAGACAATGATTCCCAATTTCCTTCCATTAATTTTAAAGGTTTTGTGAATTAAAGGGAATTCGACATGTGGGGACAGATCCCTTCCATCTTGTTTTTAACAACATGGCAGACCGTTTTGTGCTCAACTTTAAGACACAAATGGCCAAACTACAGCAGGAATACAATAAGGAGGACACACTGTTCCTTGCCTCATATCGGACGACATTTGAGAATGAAGTCACCCTGGCCGAGAAGCTCCATGGTTGCTCTCAATCATTGGATCCATCGGCAGTGAAGCCAGTCACCAACAGCGACCACACAGCCACTCAAATGAGCTCATCGTTTTATGCTACACAAGGATCGTGTACATTCTGGAGCAATCCAAAACCAGACTATGGCCCAAAAACACATTAACCAGCTCCATCCCCATAGAGACTCAGGTATGATTCTGTCACATTATCTTTTCCAGAGGCACTGCCAATTCCAGTCACAGTGTCCAACCAAAGCGGATCACAGCAGCTACTGAAAGAGGCGCCACCGATTACAATCGGAACAATCGCCTCAGTAGACCCAGGCCGCAACCAAAGACTGTGCTCATAGAATGGTACACGCTGGTTGACCTCGATTTAGGGATAATGCCAGTTAACTGTTATCAGTGATTGACATCAGGCTAGACTTTGAATAAATTCAGTGTTGTCGATTATCGTCAATTAAATGGTAACCTCTGAGACTTATTATTTCTTTTCTAAAACTAAGTAAGGAAAATCACAACTGGAATTTTTTCAGACGTTATGGAACAATAGAGCTGAGGGCACTGTCCCTGAATGGTTTAATTTTCTCTGATTTTTGTAACAAAATGTAAATTATTACTACCCTTACGAATGTAATTTGAGCGTGTAGAATTACTCTGGTAAGCATGTTATGTGTACAAGATTTGGCACCCTGTGTACCACATTATCACATTACACATTCTCCGCCCATTTTGCCGAGTGGCCAGCGCGACTGCCTGCCTTGCAGTGGGCCCAGGTTTCATTCCCACCTGCGTCGGAGGTCCTCCCCGCTCATGGACGGAGTGTTGTGTTGTCTTCGTCATAATGTCACCATCATCGACACGCAAGTCGCAGAGTGTGGCGGCCACTGAAAAGACTTGCAAACCGGCGACCGAACCTCCTCAGTCGGGGACTAATGGCCGTCAAGTGCCACACGATCATCACTTACACGTTCATGCATGTTTCTTTTTCCTATATTTTTGGTGTTGTCATCTGGAGTCCGAAGATTGGATCGATGTAGTTCTCCCAAGGATGTCAATAATTGTGAAGGAATGTCGCTTAGTCCAGGGTCTTGATTCTCCGATGTTCATATAGAGCTCCTGTGAAATTCTTCTTACAGTATTATGTCTCCCGTGTCATCTCTATTTTCATGATTTTCCTTTCCCATAATACTGTTTCAGATGGCCGTCATAAAAGTCGATGGGCATGAAAGGGAAGCAGTGGTTGGGAAAGGAGTGAGACAGGGTTGTAGCCTCTTCCCGATGTTATTCAATCTGTATATTGAGCAAGCAGTAAAGGAAACAAAAGAAAAATTTGGAGTAGGTATTAAAATTCATGGAGACGAAGTAAAAACTTTGAGGTTCGCCGATGACATTGTAATTCTGTCAGAGACGGCAAAGGACTTGGAAGAGCAGTTGAACGGAATGGACAGTGTCTTGAAAGGAGGATATAAGATGAACATCAACAAAAGCAAAACGAGGATAATGGAATGTAGTCAAATTAAATCGGGTGATGGTGAGGGAATTAGATTAGGAAATGAGACACTTAAAGTAGTAAAGGAGTTTTGCTATTTAGGAAGTAAAATAACTGATGATGGTCGAAGTAGAGAGGATATAAAATGTAGACTGGCAATGGCAAGGAAAGCGTTTCTGAAGAAGAGAAATTTGTTAACATAGAATATAGATTTATGTATCAGGAAGTCGTTTCTGAAAGTATTTGTTTGGAGTGTAGCCATGTATGGAAGTGAAACATGGACGATAACTAGTTTGGACAAGAAGAGAATAGAAGCTTTCGAAATGTGGTGCTACAGAAGAATACTGAAGATAAGGTGGATAGATCACGTAACTAATGAGGAGATATTGAATAGGATTGGGGAGAAGAGAAGTTTGTGGCACAACTTGACTAGAAGAAGGGATAGGTTGGTAGGACATGTTTTGAGGCATCAAGGGATCACAAATTTAGCGTTGGAGGGCAGCGTGGAGGGTAAAAATCGTAGAGGGAGACCGAGAGATGAGTACACTAAGCAGATTCAGAAGGATGTAGGTTGCAGTAGGTACTGGGAGATGAAGCAGCTTGCACAGGATAGAGTAGCATGGAGAGCTGCATCAAACCAGTCTCAGGACTGAAGACAACAACAACAACAACAATACTGTTTCCAAGATAATTTCCTTGGTATAGCCGTTTTATATATTTGTTCCACTTTCCGCTTCTTTGCTTCGTAATCGCTTGGCTTTTACAGTATTGATATTCGTACAGCTGCTTCCATTTTCTTCGAAGGTCTGTTTAATTTTCTTTAGGCAGCATCTATGTATATTTCCCTACTCAACCATGCTTTGACAGATTTGCATTTGTCCTCCAGCCACAACTACTAAGATACTTAGTACTTACTGCCAATTTCATTTTATAGACGTCTGAATTCCCTTTTGCGTGTTTCATTTGTTGTTATTCTATAGTTCCTCCTTTCTTCAATTAAATTCAACAACTGTGTGTTATGCAACGATTTCTACTGGGCACTGTCTCTTTGAAAATTTGATTTTAGCTGATTTCATTATACGTTCTTTCAAAGATAGGCATCTGTTGTACACGATTCTTCCTGGCTGCATAGATATAATTATAAACAGATAGCTATTTAGGCCTCATTTAGGCCTTACGTTACTAAGGGACTTGTTAGAGGTTGCTTCCTATAAGCTGAAGGTTATGCTACTTTACGTACCAAGCAAGAGTGGACGATAGCTCGGTAGAAACTTGATACAATCCGTGCAGTTGGCCGGTGTGGACGAGCGGTTCTAGGTGCTTCAGTCCTCAACCACGCTGCTGGTACGGTCGCAGGTTCGAATCCTGCCTCGGTCATGGATGTGTCTGATGTCCTTAGGTTAGTTGGGTTTAAGTAGTTCTAAGTCCTAGGGGACTGATGACCTCCCATAGTGCTCAGAGGTATTTGAACCAAGCCAAGCCGTGGAGCGGCGCTGGTCCAGCGATACTAGTACGGACCACGGTCGATATCTGCAACTCCTAACAAGTGTGATATCCAAAGTTAATACCAAATTACTACCTATATAATCATTTATTTATCCTGTGCCGATTAGGTCCATCAGGCCCTCTCTTCCATTGGACCGGGGTTTCATACGAACTGTAACTTTTCTGTATCGTAGTTACCTAAGAAATAACAATTTGAATATTACAAGTAATATTATAATGATTTTAGTGTCTCGTGTGGCAGTGTGAGCAAATTATACTGATTACGAACTAATAAAGCAGATACTGTGCAGTATTAGCGTTACTTCAGCTGCTGTCCCTAATAATAATAATAATAATAATAATAATAATAATACACTACTGGCCATTAAAACTGCTACACCAAGAACATTGGACGAACATATTATACTAGAACTGACATGTGATTACATTTCTACGCAATTTGGGTGCATAATTCATGAGAAATCAGTACCCAGAGCAACCTCCTTTTGCCGTAATAACAGGTACAGGTACAGCTGCCCATGCAGCTTCAACACGATACCACAGTTCATCAAGAGTAGTGGCTGGCGTATTTTGACGAGCCAGTTGCTGGGCCAGCATTGACCAGACGTTTTCAATTGGTGAGAGATCTGTATCCAGAAAGGCCCGTACAGGACCTGCAACATGAGGTCGTGCATTATCCTGCTAAAATGTAGGGTCTCGCAGGGATCAAATGAAGGGTAGAGCCACGGGTCGTAACACATCTGAAATGTAACGAGCACTGTTCAAAGTGCCGTCAATGCAAACAAGAGGTGACCGAGAACCAATAGGAAACCATACCATCACGAGGGGTGATACGCCAGTATGGCGATGAAGAATACACGCTTGCAATGAGCGTTCACCGCGATGTTGCCAAACACGGATGCGACCATCATGATGCTGTAAGCAGAACCTGGATTCATGCGAAAAAATTAAGTTTCGCCATTCGTGCACCCAAGTTCGACGTTGAGTACACCATCGCAGGCGCTCCTGTGTATGATGCAGCGTCAAGGATAACCGCAGCCATGGTCTCCGAGCTGATAGTCCATGCTGCTGCAAAACGTCGTCGAACTGTTCGTGCAGATTGTTGTTGTGTTGCAAACGTCCCCATCTGTTGGCTCAGGGATCGAGACGTGTCTGCACGATCCGTTCGGATCGTCGGAAATCTGATGGTACGCATTTCTCCTCCTTACACGAGTCATCACAACATTGTTTCATGAGGCAACGCCGGTCAACTGCTGTTTGTGCATGAGAAATCGATTGGAAACTTTCCTCACCTCAGGACGTTGTAGGTGTTGCCACCGGCGCCAACCTTGTGTGAATGCTCTTAAAAGCTAATCATTTGCATATCAGAACACCTTCTTCCTATCGGTTAAATATCGCGTCTGTAGCACATCATCTTCGTGGTGTAGCAATTTTAATGGCCAGTAGTGTAATAATAATGGCAGAAATGGGATTTTTTTTTCATATGGTGAGTTCTATGAAAAGTAAATTTTCACTAAGAAGGCTTTGAAATCAACAAGTTCAAGTTTGGAGGGATGTACAGGGTAACTAACGCGGCAATGTAATCCTTACTGTTTGCTTTAGTAGATATGACGTGAGATGTCTTCTGACGATGGAGATTTTATTGATTTCTCTAATGTAAAGCGGGAGCTAAGTACAGAATCAGGTTCCCGCTAATCAAGATGGAGCGGAAGAGAAAGTGTTTTGCTCTAGTGGGAAAGGGTGTTTTTGCCATGCTGTGCAGACAAGAACTTTATGATCTAGGAGAGATGAGAGGGACAGCGTTCACTGATAAGACAGTAGAGGAGGAAACGTTAGTCTCTGCCCTTGTCTGCATGCACTGAGGATACAAGTGCGTAAGATGGTGAACTATGGTAAGAGATTCTAACATCACAGATATAACGACCACAGACTTTGTCTTTGGATATACACTGCACAGCACAATTAAAGGGTTAATTTTGTGAAGTGCCATAATAGTCTCCCATTGCGACGCCGAACTTTGTAATTTGGCTGCACCCTTCCTCTGTTATGGTGCAAAAGCATGGCACCCTGCGTTGTTATCCTCGGGCTATGCGACAGGTATCGACACATGAGAAAAGAAGGCCAGAGCTCAAAAGTTTGTGTGGTGTAAGGTGTGATAACTAAGTTGCATTGGAACCAAGTTTCACCAAAATTCTACCCAACGCCACCGTGAACATGCAACCCGATGAGAAGGTCGTCGCTCTACGCCTTATCAACAACTTACCCCTCCTCTTGTAGTCTCTGCAAATGAGGTCAGAGCCGCAAGGCCCAGCGTTGAAGTAGCGCGGGGTCTTATTGATGGGTGCGGAAACTAGTGCAACACGCCGCCGTTCAGAATCGACACTTGGGAGTTGGTATAAATGACGTAAGTGAAACTATCCCCTCGTTTTGGGCGATGATTCTCCCAAATTTCTTCGCACACGATGAGTAACAGGACAACTTTCTTGACAACTTTCGAGACCGCTCACATCTCTCCCCCTCCCAAACGATTCGATCTTTTTCTAATTAGATCATGGGTCTGCAACCGCACTGAACGTAATCTGACCCATTTTTGATGTAGTGAGAGCACAATTATTACATTCGTATACAGGCAGGAACCACTAGGGCATGAGTAAAATCTCAACATGATACCAAGCATCAAAGGATGTTTATGCTTTTTCAGCCCTGTGTTTCACGTACTCCTGTGGCGCGATCACTGGACTGTGGAAAATTTACTCGTGTGTGAATAAAACGTTAAAGGCTACGTCTATCACCGCCGGAGTTCGACAACACACTCAGTGACTCCTTCGATAGTTTTCCGAGCACTTGAAACATGTATCCGTGCAGAGACTTCGGCAAACATTCAGGTGAGTGGCGCTCCATTGGTGCTCTAGCGACTGCTCACGTGCTCGCGAAATCTAAAGAGTGTCGAAGGGGTTGCCACGATCAGTGTGGTTATAGCCGAGCTATTCCTGAGGGAAGGGCCCAGTCACCCGGCGGGTGGCAGGAGTGTCGAACGCTCTGTTACTCATTGCAGTGCGAGCTGTCATTTTCGATCGTAAATGAGTGCAAATCAACGCCCAAAGGGAAGGTGATGCCACTGATGCCCTTCTGCCATCTGAGGCGTTTTCGTGCAGATTCTGAGCACCGTTGCTTCTAAAATGTTTCACTCGGCCACCCAATAGAAAACTGAGTGAGTTCAACGCTGTGTAATACCGTTCTGATCTTCACCTGATAGTCGACAAAGGAAGGTGTAAACTGTCGGTTGAAGACCTTCGCATCGTGTCACAGCTCTACGGTAGCCTTGGGCAGAATGGTTGTGAAATTTGGAGCTAACGTGTCGCTATTAACCCATCTCAGACGAAGTTCAGAGACCTCTGGCCTTTTTTATTTTATCTAATTTTATTTTATTTTTTGTGTCGACACCTTGTTGTTTGAAGCTTCGCCGATCCCGTGGGTGACGTCACAGGTCCTACTGTTGTATATCGTTATGGAGGAAGGTTGTAGGTACGTTTGAGACAAATTTCAAACTCCGCGTCGCAACGGTAGACATTTACTGGGTTTCAAAACTATGGCCTTTCAATCGTGTTACGCAGTCCAAATTGCAGCATAAACATGGTTTGGAATCCGAGTGAGGCGACGCAGCGGTTAGCGCACTATGCTCCCACTCTGGAGGACGACAGTTGAAATACTCCATCATGATATAGATTTTCCGTAACTTACTTAACCACTTAAGAGAAAGGCCTGGATGGTTCCTACAAAGGAGCACGACCAGTTTCCTTAATCATCCTTCCGTAATCTCGGCCTGGGTCCCGTCTCTAATTACCACGTTGTCGACGGAATGTTAAACACGGAAATTCCTTCAGGTTTGTAAACGTCTTTCTGACACACGGGATTACACAAAGTACTTACAACAACACTTAGTGAAAACTACAAATCACGCAGTAGATAGAAACATATCACTGGACAGAGCATCTCTACGAAGTTGTAACAAACTTTCCCGGTGCTTTCTATTGGCCGGCCGCTGAGGCCGAGAGATACTAAGCGCTTCAGTCTGGAACCGCGCTGCTGCTACGGTCACAGGTTCGGATCCTGCCTGGGGCACGGATGTGTGTAATGTCCTTAGGTTAGTTTGGTTTAAGTAGTTCTAAGTCTAGGGGACTAATGACTTCTCATGTTAAGTCCCATAGTGCTTAGTCATTTGAACCATTTGAAGTTTTCTATTGGCACCTTTTGTAACGCGACTAAGTTCCACATTAATCCCGTCTATAACAGGGTCCGATGTACTCAAGTTTGGGAATGTAATTTTACGTAGCTCTGCGGTCAGATGTCCTTCATGTCGCTACATTCCTCACTTACCTACGGAACGGAAGTCGTGTGCACCACCAGTCTGTCATCTGTGCAAACTTTGTTCTGTACGTGATCGTATTTTCTAAGCTCGAGATTGACGACCAGCCCAGCATTTCGCCAAGCGTGCATGGGAAACCGCCTCAAAGCCACAGTTCCGCTGCCAGTGCATATGGGACGGTCCTCAATCCGACTAGCAGATTTGATCCTAGTGCTGCTCACTTTCCAGTCTAGCATTATGCGGCAAGTGTTCAGAAGTTCATGTGACGTGTAAGGTGCGTTACGTACGTCGCAATAGCCGCAAATTTTACCATAATTCTGGTCACCGCCCCAATGTACTCAACACATTCTCTAGGCACTTCTACGCTGGAGAACAAAAATCCAGCGTTATAATCACGCAGTTTTGTTACTGGACCGGCCGGCGTGGCCGAGCGTTCTGGGTGCTCAGTCCGGAACCGCGAGACTGCTGCGGTCGCAGGATCGAATCTTGCCTCGGGCATGGATGTGTGTGATGTCCTTAGGTTAGTTAGGTTTAAGTAGTTCTAAGTTCTAGGGGACTGGTGACCACAGATGTTAAGTACTATAGTGCTCAGAGACAGTTCAACCATTTTTTTTTCTTATTGGTAGCCAAGGAAAACTTTATACATACACCGCCGCTTACATTCGACATGAAAAGGCATCCGGAAGCGAAACTCCTCGTGCCACACGACGGGAAGACGTTACCCACATTCAGCCCCTTCTTTTGACGTCTCTACGATGATGGTTAGAACCCTGACAGCCTGAGCTGAGATCAAGCTATTTTCTCGTGACTGGGTGTGGAAAACATTAAAGACCTAACACGACTCAGAATTTGCAAGAAAAGGCCGCAAGGGGCGTCATAAAAAGTGTCAATAAAAGCCCCAGGGCTTGGATTTGCATACATTCAGCGGCCGGAAACGACAATTCGGATTTCGAAGTGCAACGCGAAGAGGTTCTCCACGACCTTCGACACTGCTGGATCCTCTCTAAGGACATTGCTGGGCTACATCCCGCACCCGTGTGGAACGGTGGACGACAGAAGTTTTCGCCCGTGTACTGGTCGGAACCGTTAGGGGCCTTCAATACCATCCGACGAAATTTGAACGTGATCCGAAGCAGGAAAGGGTACTTATGCTTCTCCAGCGCTCCTATTTTGTGTGTTGCAATGTCATGATCGCGGGTAAATGCGACTCTGACATATGTGTGAACAAAACAGCAAAGCGTCCGTCTAGACTCATCAGTTCTGCAAAGGCACGGTGACACCCATCCATGCCGGCCGCGGAGGTCTCGCGGTTCTCGGCGCGCAGTCAGGAACCGTGAGACTGCTACGGTCGCAGGTTCGAATCCTGCCTCGGGCATGGCTATGTGTGATGTCCTTAGGTTAGTTAGGTTTAAGTAGGTCTAAGTTCTAGGGGACTGATGACCACAACAGTTGCGTCCCATAGTGCTCAGAGCCATATGAACCATTTGAACACCCATCCATCTGTATTGGAATTTCAAAAATCTAGTTGTGCAGACAGTACTCGTGACGAAGTCCTAGGAAGTCCTAGGTGCTTGCCGACAGACTGTCTCCTTCGATGCTCTGTGGTTTCAGATAGCCTGCTCTCAAGTGCAAGAGCAGCAATGTAGACTTCCTGCTGGCGCCTGCAACAGTCGTTACAGATTCTGCTGCACAAGTACATTAACAAAGGCGAATGCGTGGGATCGAACTTAGTGGTCATAGAATGAACTTTTGCTGTTTTATTCACGCTTGTGTCAATATGAGACCTGCCTTTGCCCGCCCCCCTCCTCCCGTGATTACGCCACAGGGGAACGGGAAACAGGCCGAATGGAAAAGCATGAACACCCTCTGCTGCTGTTTCGGATAACGATCAGATTTCTTCGACCGGTTTTCAACGGTAACGGTTCCAGCCTGTACACGAGAGCAAAAATTGCGGTCGCACTGAAAGGGTGCTATCACGTTCGATGGGCATGCAGCCCAACGATGTCGTCAGAGAAGGACTAAAACGCCCAAGAGTGACGCCCAAGAGTGTCAACAGAGCCAAAGATTGTGAAGGATTTTTTCATGTTACTGACTACACTTAGAAATGTTATTTTCTATTGCGATATATGAGGGAGGGGTGTGGTTTCATTGAGGCCTTTTGTGCACCACCTGCGACCGATTTTGACTAGTGGAGCGTCTGGAACGTTTTCCTCGGCCGCTCACAATAAAACTGCGTGATTTCAAGGCCGGGCATTACTGTTCTGACCTCCATCAGATAGGCGTCAAAAGAAGCCGTAAAATACGGATAAGAGGGGATGTGACGATCTTCCGATCATGTGACATTTCCGCGGTAGCATTGGATAGAATTTTGGTGCCAGTGTGACGTCATTAACCCACATTACACGTCATTTGCAATTCCGACATGTGAACTTTTTTCCGCACTTGTCGACACGTTGCTGTCTGAAGCGTCGGGGAGCCCGAGGATGACGCCGCAGGACGTCGCGCTTTTGCACCGCTAGAGGAAGGCTCTACGCATCTTTGAGCCAAATTTGACTTCAGGGGGGTAGGACGTCAAACGGGCCGACTTTGAGCAGGAGAGGCACCACAGGACATTTTAATTTCCACTGTCTATACTTTCAGAAATAAATTCATAAAACTTCGTCAGTATGACCAGGAAGGATTCAGAATTCACACTCATAGCAGTTGAAGTTCGAGACCATAACGAAATGATTTTTTTTTACATGTGAAATTTCATCATTTTTTTCACTTACTAATGGCAGTATTTGTTGCTATAGGTACACTTTTCTTCATAAGTAAGAGAGATTCTTCGATGAATTTTGCACAGCATACAAAACATACTTAAAGGTGTATGAAACTCTAGAATTTTCCAAATCTATTATAAACGGTATTAAAAATTGAGGTAATTAGCTATAAAATTGGTGGTTTTTCTAAACATGAAGTTTAAAATATAACACTTCATTCGTTTTTTCATAAATTAAATAAATTCTACAGTTTCATACACCTGTAGTATGGTATCTATACTGTGCAAAATTCATCGAAGAATCTGTCTAACTTATGCAGAAAAGTGTACTTATAGCAACAAATGCAGCCATTAGTAACTGAAAAAATGATGAAATTTCGCATGTAAAAAATTTATTTTATTGTGTTTTCGAACTTCCACTGCAGTGAGTGTGAATCCTGAATCCTTCCTGGTGATGCTGCCAATGTTTTATGAATTTATTTGTAAAAGTATAGACACTGGAAATTAAAATGTTCTGTGATGCCTCTCCTGCTCCAATTCGACCCATTTGACGTCCTACCCCCCCCCTTACGCAATGCATTGTGTGGAAACTGTGGGGTTTCGAAAAAGTGGTTCTTCAATTCTGTTGCGCAGTGGGTGTGTGCAGTTAATTGAAGTTAATGCTGGTGGTACTGCCCGGTTGCACATGACGAGGAAATGTAGCCACTGAGTATCCTGTCCGCGATCGCGAGCTATATCGAGGCGACAGCATGAAGTGGACGATTTGCCTGTGTGTTGTGGCACCCCTGTACCCTATAGGTGCGTTCTGCAACTACGCCACGGCGCTTATTGTTAATCGAAACTCGAAGAGATCCTCTGTCCACTGATTATTGTAGTTTTGCTGTTAGTCTCGTGGTTCCCCAACAATCGCTTTCATAAAGCCCTGGAGGTACCTCCGAGTAACCTTGTACAATAATTGGCGGTCAAAATGTTTCTGTCTGAGGGCGTTGCTGCAGTGTGTATGCAACATAACGTGACGTCAGCGCACGTATAATAAGCACCGACATGCACTCAAGGAGTTAGTGAGGCAAACAGGCCGAACATTACACCCCTGTACTGCATTCCACACCTACCAAACCCTAGTTGGACCCATCCTTTGCTATGCAAATTATGTATGAACTTCCATCCGACCAAAGTTATATATGCCACTCCAAACCTCGAACACCATGCGCTCTGTCTCATTCAAGTTCCCCACATGGATCCTCTACCATTTCGTCAAATACTCAACCCTCATCAAAAATCTTCGCATCTTCTATACTGTCTGTAGAAAGATTCTAATTATTCAATTTACTCCCCTCTGATTACCAGTACCGGTATGCTGCCGCTCCTTTATTAACACACGTATACGCACTCCACATCCTATAACTTCTCTCCGACACAATGCGATCAACTCCGATATGAATCCCTCCTAACAACTTTAACGCCTCCCCATTTATCTCACTCCACATCAGGGCTCCTCTCTGCCTTTCTCTCTATGTCCATCCTCGACGATTTCCTCTTGTTACCACTACCCTGTCCACACACCAAACTCCTACTTACCCTCTGTCTTTCTCAGCCTCTGTCTTCCCACTATCCACCCCAAGATTTACCTTCCCCTTCACAGTTTTGCTGTCTAAGAGACCGCTGTACTTTCTACCCATACCCATCAACCCTTCGGAATATATTGTCTCCTCAAGAAATACTTCTCTCTCAGTGCAGATCTCTCCCATTTTCAGTGAAACTGCAGTGTTTTTCTTAGAAGCATATCACCTTTCTGTGATTTGTTTTTAAAATCTATATTTTCATTTTTAGCTGTCCTCCTTTGACCTTTAACTTAAAAAGGAAAACATTTCCAATATCATATTCTTCACTTATTTGTTATATTTATAAAACTTCTCTCGGCATAAGTGCGGAATACTGTACCACTAACAGCCCATCCTCTACTCGCCGGGGCGACGTGGATGAAATAACAGTTTAAAAAAATAGTGTGACATTCGCGTTTTTTCCCACGTGAGTGCGAGAAATGCGGAAACGTGAACCATGACGACGTTAGTACCAACGTGCTGTCGTTCTTTTCATGACTGCCGAAGGAGAAACACCGTAGACATCCATCGGAGAATGAAGAATGTATGTGGGACAGCATTTCTTTCAAACCCACCACACCACAATGGGTGCTGCTGCTATGAAGTGAAAATAACACACGCCTCCATATCATAAATGTCGTAACATAGAAGTTACGCCAAGTTAAGGGGGAAATACTCTAGCATCCGCCCTATAATCCGAATCTCTCCCCATGCCATTATCACGCCTTTGGTCCGTTATGAAAGGTCTTGGAAGGCCGACGATGTCGGTCGGGTGATTGTCTCAAAGCTCATAGCGATTTTGCTTGTTGGCATAACTATTCCTGGCTGTATAATTGTGTAAAGAAAACTTTTTGATCGCCCTTATATGTCGGCACAGAAGAAGAATTTCGTTGTTTGCCATTCTTCTTCCCGTTTGCAAATTTAGCACTTTAAATGTAATGGTAAATAAACTATTTGTGTCTCCTAAGAGTCGAGATGTGCATTTTCTCTGGTTTTCCTGCAGACTTTACAATTCCGTTTTTCCAATGTTTAGCTCGAGTCAGCGAAAGCAAATACTACTCATCACATCTTTGCTATAACGTTGAGCGTGGACCGAAAGGTCGGTTGGCTTGACCTTAGGAAACAGAAGATTTTTAATAGCAGAATTTTGCGTGTTCACTCGATGCAACAGCTCAAATGTAGTTTAACGCAATATTCGTTTTGTTAAGGTGTATTACCGGTTTCAGTAAAACACCAAAAATAAACACTACTTCAGTGGTTGTAGCACCTCCCTTGTTCGAGCTAACTCCTACCACCATGTGGCAGCGCTGCTCAGTTGCTGCTGGAGTACTGGCTGCTCTTTCAGTTATAATGTCATGTTAACACACCATAACAAAACGAATCCCTCACCATACTAGTTTAGGACGCTCTGTCGAATGAGCGCATAAAATTTCGCTTTAAAAATAATCTTCTTTGTAAATGAAAACAAACCGTCTATTTCTGTCGACACATGGTTTCGCAAGGAATAAGTGATGACCAATATTTGTTTGGGCTGACTTCAGCTGCACATTGCAAAAACCAAGTCACAAATATCTGCCAAAACATCAGAGACAAAGCTTGTGACATTAGGAGGGCACCTAGTTCACACCGTTGGTCGTAAATGCTGACTATTACATAGCTTTGTTTTACAACCAAACGACTTTATTAGTAGTACTATATTCATAACAGTTTCTCTAATAAGTATGAATACTGTTTTTGTGTATCTAAGTCAGTAGGTTTTAATATCAGCAAACAAGTTAGTAGTGGTAGGGATATTTACTGATGGCCTTTGAGACACTTATCTTCAGAGCTGATTTTGTGTTCAGCTACAATTTGTCATCTGTGGAATTACTCACCTACTGTCCTCTGTTATAAACACCAGTAATAGAATGCACACTAATATTTCCTACATCATAACGTGTAATATCAATACAGAAGCCGTTCCTGTTTTAATTTACAGCAATCTTTCTTCTCCACACTATATGTAAGCAAATAGACTGCTGTGAGTTCAGTTCATAGTTATATTAAGATTTACTGATTATATATTGTAAAATTATTCCTTTAAATAAGAATTAACACTAAAGATAACACTGATAATAAAATTATTCGGAAAATATTGGCCACTGAGATAATATGTTTCTGCTGACTTTGCACGTATTCAACTATTACTCAAAATATGAAAATACTTTTTGGGTGGCTGAAGAAGATAGCAAGTCAGGCCATCAAATTATATTGCAATAATGATGTGCAAGTAGTATATGTTAGACAGGTTTAGTGCAGAAGGCATTTTTTTAATTTAACGATTTAAAACCAAGGTTTTAGTTTTGATGTTCCCTCCAGTTCAAAATTTATATTCATCCACAAATGAAATTCGATTTACTTAAAAAATATGAAAGCTAATAACTGGTTTTCTTCATAAATAAGACCTCTGAAATTGTATTTATGTACATCCAAGAATCAGCTTCTCATTTATTTAAAAAATAAAAAAACCTAATATTTTTTTTCCTCTTTAAATAAGCCCTCTAAGATCATGTATATCTACACCCACAAATCAAATTATCATTTATTTAAGAAGAACTAATCAATTTTCTCTTTATAACTAAGCTTGGTCAAACCTAGTCTATCTATATCATCAAGAGAAATTTTCAAAGGTACGTTTCATTCCTACGCCTTTTCATTAAAAACTCAAGTTATATTTCAAATGTAAAACCTTTAATATTTTAAAACATCTAAATTGTTTACATAAATAAAAGGCAAAGCAAAAATATACTCCTAAGCTGAGCTACTTAGAAAAGTACTGTAAAGAAAAGTGCACATTAGATTATGAGAATTTGGAAAATTATTGAAAAAACGTTTTTCAAATGTAACCAGAAAAGGTCTATGGGAATTTAAGAGATTATTTTAATGTGAAAGAAGGTAAGAAGAAAAAGCTAACATAAAAATTAGAACTTCAAAAATTCTGTAAAATGCAAAAACTTAAAAGGTATTCTAAACATACCAAGGAAAATTGATCTATATTCTAAATATTGCTGATAATATTAATAACAGAAATAATGAATTGAATCAAAAATATTTAAAACAACTTCATGAAATCTATAAAACAAAAGAAACTTAATAAACAGCAAGTACCCAAACTTATCAAAAAATCTGAGGGTAATACTAACAAAAATGATAACGATTTGATAAAAGATTTAAAAGAATTTCATAAAATCTGTAAAACAAAAAATTAAAAGTTATTCTAAACTTGATAACAACTGTAAATACATTTCAGCAATAGATCTGAGACCAATATTAATAATATCGATTATGAGAATTAGTTTCAAAAGCCTGTAGTAGATAAATATCAAGAAATTAAAAAAATTCTTCGAAAAATTTAACTGCTTTCACTTTTCTAGATGATTACGAAATTTTCAAAAGAATGTAAACGAATTATCAATCAACCAAAGCAAATAAAAAAAACTGCAATTAATGTAAAAATACAGGTCAAAACTAATTTCTTTATTCAATAACATTGTGTTATCCAATAAATCATGTTGGAGGAAGAGTAAGTAATTATTACAATATTGCAAAAAATTCGATGAAATTTATAAAACAGAAAGTAATTAACAGACATTCCAAAATTCTAAAAGAAGTCATATATTTCAATAAATGTTTATGAGTATGATGGAAAATATAATATATTCCGCTTTACCATATAAAAAACAAGAAAAATATATTAATCTTCACTTAATTTGACACAAGAATAATTCTCATTTTTGCTGGATTAAAAATCTATCTAGATAGATAAGTTCACAAATAAACAAACACAATGGAAGAATTTATCCATGTGACAGGTGTTAAAATATTTTCATTCACAAGAAAAAATAAATAATCAGGGGATCAATTGTAAAGAACATGAAGAAGTAAAAATAGAATTGGCTGTAAAAGGTGAAAAAATTGAATTTTAAAGTTCTGGCATTAATTACAAGTCTCTTTAGTAATTTATACAGACTTCGAATGTTTAATAAACCAAACCCTGTTAAAGATTACATTAATAAATGTCAGGAACATATACCAATTTCTTTAAGTTATTGTATCAAATATTTTACAGGTGACAAAGAATGTATTGTATATACTGTTAAAGATGCATCCAAAAAATTCGGTGAAACGTTAAAAAAAGAATGCAGAGTAACTGCTAAAGTATATGAAAGAAACATTCCAATGATGAACAGAAAATAAATTTTTAAAATTCATAATTTATTCATTGATGGAAAGAATATACTGTCTGCAGAAGAAAGGTAAGAGATCACTGTCATTTAACAGAGAAATATTGAGGAAGAGCTCACAGAGATTGTAATCATTATTGTCAAAATCCTTCTATTATTCCAGTTTACATTCATTATTCAACAGATTAAGATATTCATTTGTTTGTTAAAGAATCAGCAGTAGGTAACAGAGATACTGATGATATTCCAAACAATGAACAAAAATTATTTCCTTCAGATAAAAGTTTGAAGAGGGATTAACATAGAGATCTTTAGATACAGTTACATTTATGGCCACAAGTATCGACGATTCATCTTCTAATCTTTCAAATGAACAATTTAGAGAATCAGCAAAATATTTTTAGGGGAATAATTAGATGTAATAATTAAAACAGAGTTATCCTTATGAATATACGGATTATGAAGAAAAAATGCATGAAACAAATTTACATAAAAAAGAATGTTTTTATTCCTGACTTAATGAAGATAATGTTTCAACATTACAATAACGCCAAAACTGTTTGAAAAAAGTACAGTATTATAAATACTAGATCTATTCCGGTTTACATTCATTATTTAACATATTATGCTTTTCATTTGTTAGTGAAAGACATACAATACTAGAGGATATTTTTGAAAATTTTAGGGATGCAAATATTACATCTTATCAACTTGATTCATCTTGGTATTTCACAGTTCCTGATTTGTCGTGGGATTGTATGTTAAAAAGCCGAAATTTGAATAAGATTTATTCAATGATTATGATTTTATTTCTTGAAACGGGTATTCAAAGCGGAAATTTCACAAAGTATTAAAAGTTATGCTAAATCAAGTAATAATATATGAAAAATTTGAACCAGAAAAAATTATATTACATATTTAGAGAATGAATAATTTATGTGTTTGGCCAGTTCTTCAATTTTTAGCATTTAGGGATTTCAGTTATTTAAGCCCAAAGTGTTTTAATTCTGAATGTTCTTAGAATATCAGGTGAGAATAAATATGGTTATATGTGTGAAGGTGATTTAGAGTATCTGAACAATTACATTATTCACATGAAGTTTCACCATTAGCCTCTGAAGGAGAAAATAAATTATTAACAACATTAAACCTGAAAATAAAATATGTTTTACATTATTGAAATGTAAATCAACATTTAATCTTGGCTCAAAATTAACAAAAATTAATATAAATTTTATCAATTTTACAAGTACATTGGTTGAAAAAAATGATTGTAATACAGAAATAACAACTAAAGATCAAAATAATTTTGAAATATATTCCTATAAATTGACCATTAATTCAGTATCGAAAACAATGGAAAATATTAGAAATAGACAAAATATTAAAATAGTGACAGTACCAGAAAATTATACTAAATATATTTCAAAATCAAATTATGAACATACTAATGTATTTTTGGAAAATCCAGTTTCAGTTCATATGGAGAAAAACAATAGTAACATTTAATAACCCAATATATACTGAAATGAGTACTTTGGATTCTGCAAAAATAAAACCAAAATATGGTGAAAATATTAATTTGAATTTATTTTTGATATAAGAAGTGAAAATTTTTGTAAAGATATGAAATCGATTATTAACGAATCTGACATTAGCAATTATTCAAAATATAATATTTATAGAATTCTGCAAATAAATATGAAGGTCTTAGGAAAATTCAAAGATGAAAAATTATATCACAGCACATTAGTATAAGATGGAAAATGTATGTCGGTTATAAAGTGGAGAAAAAGTGTAAGGGTGTTAAATATTTAATTTAACAAATGAAATTAGCTTTGGTGATTATAAAAATTATAAAGGAAATAATATAAAACAATACAGGAAAACATATTTAATTAGATCACTGGAGCATGAATTGTGTACAGTTGAGTGTAATTGTTTTAACATCTGCTGAATGTATACATGTTACTTTAAAAGAAGGAATAATTACATTACCTTGTGGACATTATAAATCAACTAAAATAATAGATGACAACTATGATGTCTTATGGGAACCAAACAGTTGCATGGAAATCTTTCAAAAACAAATAATAAAAAAGTTTATCAGTTTTTAAAATTTTTCATGAATTGGTAATTTCTGATATATTTTTACATACATAATACAAACAAAGTTTAAATTGCAACATTTCAATTTTCGTATTACCTTTCCTTACATTTTTCATAATGACAGCTATTTTCTCTTTTCTTGATTATTTGTGGCCACAGTTGTCAGTATATTTAGAAGAATTTTGCAATTGCGTTTCTGAAGTTTTTACAAGTAGAGGTTTGTTTTATTCCAGTTACAAACAATTTCTTTTATATTTTCACGTTCATTTTCCCTATCTTCTTTTTGTTTCTTTTTTATGCAATCCATTTTGGAAGGTATATTCTGTTTTGTTATTCACATAAATTTATGGAGTTTTTCTTTGAAAGCTAAATGGACAAATCATTTTATTTTCACATTGCACTTAAACATAAAATTTTTAAAATTGATAAAATTATTTAATATCAAATTATATTAAAGATAGTTTGAGTCGGTTTTAGATCTAAAATCCATCTACCTTATATACAATGATACAAATATGTAATAATTAATGATATAATAATCCTTGGCATAAATCAAAAGGTTTGGCTAAGTTGTATAATATGAGAAAATAGACTAAACTTTTAAACATGTAAAAAGAAAATACAAAGCAATGTAACATAATTTTTAGAATCTCCAATTTTGAGTATCTGAGTTCTAATGGAAAACATAAAATGATTATTAATGAACCCCAATTATATTCTTCAATATCAAATTCAAAGTAAGAAGAAGCTAAACAATTTAAAAATGAATCGCTTGTGATGTATTACCTTCAGTAAAATAATATTTATAATATGTATAATAACTTATGAAGTTCAGATAAATCATTTAAATGTCTGAATAACATCAATGACAATCATGTAAAAGTCAGATAAAAATTGTGATAGAATTTTAGAAATTTAACATAAAATAACTGAATAAGCTGTTCCTCAAGAAACTGATAGAATAGTAAGACTTACTTTTGTTATTTGAAGATTATATGATTATTATTATTATGACTAACTCATTGCAAAAAATATAAAAATGTTCAAAGACATATAAAATATATTAGAAATAGATGTAGAAATTTTGAAGAATTTTTAAAAATATTTTAAACTCCAAAGTCAGCAAATTTTTATCAGTGAATAAAAGAAATTTCAGGAAATATTTGTTTGCCAAAATAATTTCAATCCTTTGAATAATTATTCTTGAGAACATTAATGATAATGTAACTTACGTGCCAAACGTTTTTTAGAACAAAAAGGTAAATTTCCAATAAATAACATTCATAATGATTTTTATATGCATCTAAAAAAAATTCATTAAAACCATTTGCTTCCATTAATTCAAAGTAAAATTTTTCCAACAATTCCAACACTTGTTCATGTTGTTAACTTTTATGTAAATGTCAAAATATATTCTACTTTCAATAAGTAAGACAATTACCTTAATGAAAATTGTATTCAATACCAAACTAGATTAGACTTTAATAACGAGACCTATTCACATAACATATTTTATTAACATTTTAAAAAAATAGGTAATTTTAATTTACCAAACTCTTATGTGAATTATCAAAACCTAACCATTCCACATATGCTTTAACTTTTGCCTTTCAAAACTTTGGTAAATTAGTTTCCAGTGGTTCTTGTTCACAAAAATTTCCTTTTATCATTTCACCCTTTCAATATTTCAATTGATTTACAATTTGATTAGAATGAATAACATTATCAATTCAAATGTTTCTGTGGACCAAATTATTTTATTTTCTTTATCGATAATTCCTTTCAATAATTATTATTTCTTTGTGACCAAATTTATATTTGGCATTAGAATAAACAAATTTGCTACATAAATGGTTTCTAACAATTTTTTTCATTTTCTTTGTTTATATCTTTTAGTTTCATTTTATTGTTGAATGTTTTTTGTTATTATATTCATCAACTAATTTCTAAAATGGTTCAACCAATTTCTAATTTCCTTGTAATCACTGTCTTCCATATTTTTTCTTTTAATGTTCTATTATATCGGTCAGCAACTAAAACTTTTAATTCACTTAAAGTTGAATAATGTTTAATATTAATTTTTTATTAATTGTTCAAATTCTTTATAATAAAATTACTTAACTTTGTCTGTTTGTAAACATTTTTGGTTTTCTCCAATATTTTGTCTAAAGAACCAATTATATATCTTTAACTGGTAAAACGCTACCAAATTGCGAAAAACATCTAAAATAGTTAAAAAATTTATATCCATTATTTGTGATTGTAACTGCTTTAAATTTTTAGTATCTAATTCAACTAAATCAGCTTGCCATAAACCATGTGATCCAAAAGAATTTACATATTCCTTTTAAATTTTTTCTCATTAGTTTATGTAATACATTACTTATTTCTTCTCGAATATTTAATCCAGTACCTCCAATTTTTAACAAATTTGCTTTTTTAGTTTTACAGGATGATCAAAGGCCTTCAATTGTGTGTTTCAGTAAACTTTTTTACATTTGAAACAGTGTGTGTGAGTACGATTGTCCATTTATATAAAATAAAAAATAATTCAATTATTTTGCCAAATACCACTAATTTTACATCAACTGGAACAGTTTTAACAGAATATTTAAATCTTATGGTTAGAAAATTTGAGTTTTTTCGCTATTTTTGCTGTCTTGGTTTGAGGAGCTATTTTGTTAACATTATCAAAACACTCACCAAATGTACAAAGTCATCAGTTGTCAAAGCTTTATATATATTTCTGACAAAAACAACAATTTTTTAAGAATAAAATCACCTCCAGTCATAAAAGTAGATTGCTTTATTTCGTTATGATATATTTTGTTTTTAAGATTACTTAGATACCTTATGTACTGAGTATGTTTTTGGGAAATAGTCAGAAAGAGCTTTTTCTGTTTTCTTTTCCTTAAAGTAACTTGCTAGATTAGTTTCCTTAACTTGCTTAAATCCTTTTTCCTAGCATTTATTCAACTGTGTTAAAATACTTGTACATTAAGCTTTAGTAACAAGATTCTTTCATTCATCAACTGAATATTGCTTCTTCACTGCAACTTTCATATCAGTTGGATCATTTATACTTACCATTCCCCTCCTTTAAAACTAATATAACCTCTTTTTACTTTAAAAATGGCATTTAACCATTTCAGAAGTTATTTAAGAAAGTAAGTTAATCTTTAACTCATTTTTTGCTATTTTTGAATAAATCTGAGCTAAGTAAAAGGAATCTTTTCCTTTACATCTACCTATATAACTATATCTTTATATTCTAGAATGAAGTCATCAAAAACTACAACTGAGTTATCATCACAGTTATCTAACAGAATAATGTCATGACTGTTTTCAGTTAAAGTAGCAATTTCCTTTTTAATTTTATGTTCAATTTTTCACATCATTTTGCTAATACTCGAATTTGTTTTATTGAAACTATTAGAATAAATCTGCAAATCACTATTTTTTCTCATTGGACTGTCCTGGAGCTATAATGTAATTATCAATCGTTAATCTTGTTTTTCGAAACGCATTTGTTCCTATTTTTGAACATAGAATTGAATTTGATAGACGTTTACCATATGCAATTTTAAATTTTTAAGGACTCCTTATTTTTGGTTCCCAATCTGTCTTTCATTTACATAATTTTGAATATAAGTGGGTAGATAATTTCAACTGAAAGGTAACAAAAAAAAGAAAATTTCTTTCATTTTCAAATTAAAATGTTTGCTCAAAATTTGGTAATGTAATTTTTTGTACATAAATAAAAGCAAAACAAAATAAGCATGATGACTTTACTAAGAATCAAACGTAACTGTTACAGTAATGATAATGCAGAATTGTTCAAAAAATTATCAGAGCTGAAAAATCTAAACTGTAGAGTATTTCAAAAGCTGAAATGCTGATAACTAAACATGGTAGGAAAGTGTTATTACTGTTAGATTACATACAAATAATCACTCTTCTGTATAGTTTGGATCATAGGAGACAAGGTACTGCCAGAAGTAAAGTTGTGAGGACGGGGCATGAGTCGTGCTTGGGTAGCTCAGTTGGCAGAGCACTTGACCACGAAAGTCAAAGGTCCCGAGTTAGAGTCTCGGTTCAGCACAGAGTTTCAATCTGCCAGGAAGATTCATATCAGTGCACACTCAATTGCAGAGTGAAAATCTCATTCTGGAAACATCCCCCAGGCTGTGGCTAAGCCATGTCTCCACAGTATCCTTTCTTTGAGGAGTGCTAGTTCTGCAAGGTTAGCAGGAGAACTTCTGTAAAGTTTGGAAGGTAGGAGACGAGGTACTGACAGAAGTAAAGCTGCGAAGATGGGGTGTGAGTAGTGCTTGGGTAGGTCAGGTGGTAGAGCACTTGCCTGCAAAATGCAAAGGTCCCAAGTTCGAGTCTCGATCCGGCACATTGTTTTAATCTGCCAAGAAGTTTAATATCAGTGCACACTCCACTGCAGAGTGAAAATGTCATTCTGGAATTACTCTTCCTCATCATTATACTAAAACCATTTTAAAAGATGATGATAAACTAGAAAAAACTGTTCAATTAAAATTTATTTATCTAGGTCAAATACAAAATAAAGATTGTTCGATTCATGTTATTGAATTTTCATAATTTTAGAATTTTTCTTCTTTTAAATTTAGCTTTGAATATTAAATGTAGTTGAATAAATTTACTTTTTTATTAAATGAAAATTTCATTTGTGGATGAATAGATTTTTGAATGGAGAGACAGCAAATCTAAATACTTGGTATCAGACCAAGAAATGTTTACTTGATTGAAACAACAAAATTAATATCTTCATCTTAAATCTGAGAATACTTAAAAAATGTGCTCTTTTTGCTAGAACTCTCATACATATATGAAGTGAGCAGCTGACAGAACACCCAATTACTCATCATGTCATGATGAAAACAGTTTATGTGGACATTTGAAGGAAACAGGCATATTATTTAGGCATATTTATGTTTATTATAGTTAGAAGAATCACACTGATATTCATGACTATTTCTTTTAGATGTATAAGAAGTATTTCATTTTCTGCAGTTTGAAACAGCAATGCTGCATCTGTATGGCAATGTCAGGTTGACAACTAGGTGAAACGTCTAGTGCAGATGCTGCACATAGGATAGACTGGGTATACTTGTGTAGGCATTTCATGAAAATCGGGAAAATGACTGTGATACTGAAGTTGATTGGGAACCCCACTGTTTTGCTGAGGACATATGAACAGTCAAGGGGAAAGATTTGATAAGTCAAAAGTTCCCAAATTTCTGTGTTTTTTGTAATTTAATAGACCATCCAGTGTAGTTTTAGCTGGTTTTACAGAACTGGTAGAAAACCCTTACGAGCAAAGAGATATTCTGATATCTTGTAAGCATGTGCAGGTGAAAAACTTTATAAGTCCACTCAAAACAGGGGAATGTCCTGACAAGTCCAGAGAATGCAGCTATAAACTTTTATGACTTAATGATTCCCAGCCTTCTCAGATCTGTTTTCACTAATGTTATCATTGTTTTATCATTGTCGCCACAGTCTTTGTTATGTATAAGTTGACCACTGTTGTTAGCTATGTGGAGTTTGTGAAGGAAGTCAGATCAAGTACTGAATTCTGTCAATGTGAAATAAATAAAGAAGACATTGACTCATCTACTTGCAAAGAAAACTACAGAATGTCATCAAAGAAGCTGACAAAGAAAAAAAAAGAAGTATGGTCATATTAGAGATGCCATGTAAGTGCAAAAACAATTGTTTTGATATTTTCAGTGACGAAAATAAAATGAATATTGTTAATAACATGAACCACTTTTAAAATCATGATGAAAAGAATTTCTATTTAAGTGGTTTAATCACAGTTTTCCCTGTACAGTGCAGGTGTCCTAGAAGAGTAGAGTAGGAAGCAAAGTTTCGTGATGCATCAATAAATTCAGTGTTTGTATTACTG
Source organism: Schistocerca gregaria (assembly GCF_023897955.1). Classification (NCBI taxonomy): domain Eukaryota; kingdom Metazoa; phylum Arthropoda; class Insecta; order Orthoptera; family Acrididae; genus Schistocerca; species Schistocerca gregaria. The sequence continues at coordinate 6,879,577 of NC_064924.1, read as the reverse complement.
TTCATGGAAGTGTCCCAGAAATACGTGTGTTCAAGCAAGCATTTATGTCATTACATGGAATAAAGAAGAGCAAGGTAGATCATTTACTGAAGAAATTTAAATCTGGAGTCCAACCTCTACAAGAAGTCTGAGGGAAACACAGATCCTGTCTACAGGCTTTGAAAGATGCAACATGTGCGATAATTAGAGGGCACATTAAATCACTTAAAGGTCGAGACAGCAACTACAGTTTGCATAAGTCAGAAAAAATTTACCTACCAGAGTCATTGAATATTAAAAAAATGTTCCATATGTTCAAGGAGAAGTTTCAGGATCAGAACATGTCGTATGAAACATACCGCACTATATTCAATTCGCATTTCAATCTAAGTTTTGGATATCCATGATCTGATACTTGTGGCCCCTGCAATGAGTATCTAGCCAAAAAGAAAAATTTGGAGAAAAAACTGACTTTAACATTATGTGTTGAAAATAAAGTAAGGCTTCATTCTGAACTTCGATCCAATGAAACATCCCATGAATTGCATCTCATAAAACAAAAATTGTTCTGTGACAGGACAAAAAAGGAAATGATTGAATGTCAAAGAATCCATCAAAGTTTGCAATGACGATGGACTAGAGCAAAAATTTTCCTTGTCCAAATGTAAAGACAAATGAAGTTTATTATATGCGACAGCTTTCTGTATCTATATTCAATCTTCATGTTTAGGCAACAGGGGACAGCTATTTTTACTTGTATCCAGAGAGCACAGGCCGAAAAGGAGAAAACGAAGTTTCATCATTCCTTCATCAGTTTGTACACAATTTTCTAAATCCAGAAGTTAGACATATGGAGTTCTTCAGTGACTCCTGTGGACGGCAAAACAAGAATGCCACTGTGTTCAGATTCCTTCACCATCTGGTCCATACACAAAAACGATTCGACTGTTCCCTGTAAGAGATCATTCGTACCTCAAATGTGATTAAAATATTGGTATGATAGACCAAACTCAGGAACATCAAACTCCATATGACTGGTACAGTTTTTTCAGAATTCATGTACATACACTTGGCCTTTTGTCATCATTGATGTTGAGAAGCAACCAGGGATAACCAAATGCTGGACAGAGAATCTGGATAACACAATATATAAGAAGAAACTCCCTTTCCACTGCAGGCCAATAAGTGAATTGGAAAGCACACAACACCATGCAGCACTGGTTCTGTACAGAGGAAGCTACAATGGAGCATGTAAGCAAGCTACATTACTTCTTCGTTTCTTTGTGGAAAGAAAGGGCAAGATTCCAGCCTGAAAGAAGGCGAGTTCAGCCAACCCTCTGCTAAATATGAAGGTATAGTAATTCTTTTACAGCAAAATGATTTGAAAGTCTTTTATTTATTGAAGTAATATTTTTAGTATTAGGCATATATCTATTTAAATTAAGGGATCTGATTTTAATACAGGTGGTCTTAAAATATCTCCTGAGAAATACAGAGATTTACCAGACTTGAAAAGATTTTGCTGTAGTGAAGTGCAAATGTATTTTGGTCGTCATTTGCATTAATCCACCATCGAAAAAGCACAGGACCTTTTATAGAAAATTATTAAATGATTATACGACATAATATGTAGTAACAAGAATTTGAAATCTTGTAGTTACCTGCAGTATGTTATGGAGGTGTCATATCTTTCCTCTGTACAACCTGCATTCGTAATAAATATGCATCATATTATCGTAAATCCTATTCAGATGTGTACAATTTCAGCAGTACTCTTTCTCTGAAAGATATATTAAGGTCTAAAACAAAAATAAAGAACTTGAAAAACTAAAATTTTATGAGTCTTTAAACTTTAAATTTCGTCTCATGAAAAAAGATAAGAATTGTGACTTTCCATGTTAATATTATTATATATTAACCAACAGCTGCATAGATTGCAACTTTCAAACATTTCAGCATATATTTTGTACTCAGAAATCCATATACATAGATATTATGAAAATGGATGTACACATGTATGGATATGTGAATGTAAGTATATGTGTGCCTCATCTCTGTCTAAGCCAATGGACTGAATCATACCAAACTTGGCACACATATCACAGATTGTCTGGAAAGGACAACTGTAATGTTAAGAAACATCCAACTATCAAAGGGGGAAGGGGGAGGTGTGGGGGCGATTGGGGGGTGAGGGGAAATCAGTCTGGCCCATGATGCATGAAAGTCTCTAATTAATTTATCCAGTATTTGACAGTGAGAGCATGTAGGACTTGTATCAAACTTTGCACATAATTTCGAACCATTAGGAACAATTTTCTCTCTGAAAACACCCAAAAAACGATGAAAAGAAAGAAATTTGATTGCTTACTACATTTTCCATGTTCATGCAGTAAAAACTACCTCCTGCAACATTACATTTTAATTTATTATTTCTTTACTGCTAGTTGTATTTTCAGTATATGTTGCAGACATTATTTACATATACCACTAAATGTATTAGAAACCACATATCACTGTACAACTCATAGCTCGGAACATGTAGATGCTTGAAAAACTACTCCATCATGCATGAAATAAGGATTTATTACCTCTTCATTACTAACTCCATTGACAGCAGACTGCAGAAACTGTAGCCACATATTTATTTGATGTACCAGCAAAATTATATCATCATACAACACGTAGTTACTATATACGATGTCATGCACAGTGAACTTTCTGAAAATGGAACTGTAGGGTGAAATTTCCTAGAGATGTAGGTGAAATGCACTGATGGGGAAGAAGTAGCAACACCAAAACATAATTAACGTAGAGTAATGAAATTTCAGGAAAACATTTGTCTAGGTAACTTATTTAAGCGATTAACATTGTAAAATCATTTATTAATGTAAACATGAAAGGATCCATTGTAAATGTTATACGCTGGTAATTTAATGGCCAGTGCAGCCACCACACTATTGAATATCAGCAGGCAAACATGCATTCATTGTGTTGTGCAGGTGCCTGACATCAATTTGTGAGATGGAGTTCTATGCCTGATGCACTTGGAAGTTTAGTAAAGGGGCGGTTAATGTTGTTTGTGGATGTCGCTGGAATTGTCGTCCGATGGTGTTCTGTATGTGTTCGATTGCCGACGGATCTCGTGATCGACCAGGAAAAGGCAACATGACGACACTGTAGGACATTTTGGGTTACAACACCGGTATGTGAGCGAGCATTATCCAGTTGGATAACACTCCCTGAGTTTCTGTTTGTGAATGGCAGCACAACAGTTCGAATCACCAGACTAACGTACAAATTTGCAGTCATGGTGCGTGGGATAACCGTGAGACTGCTTCTGCTGTCATACAAAATCGCACCCCAGACCATAACTCTAGGTCTATATGCCGTGTGTCTGTCTCACACACACAGGTTGGTTGCAGGCGCTGAAACAGCCTCTTTCTAACCAACACAAGGCCATCAGTGGCACAGAGGCAGAACCTACTTTCTTCAGAAAACTGAGAAGACCTCCACCCTGCCTCCCATGAGCTCTCACTTGACACCACTAAAGTCGCAAATGGTGGTGATTTGTGGTCAGTGGTATGCACGCTACAGGACGTTTGGCTCGGAGCTGTCCTTGAAGAGACCAGTTTGTAACAGTTCATTGTGTCACTGTGGTGTCAACCGCCACTTAGATTGCTGTTGCAGATGCTGTACGGTGCTGTAGATCAACACGCCTAAAGGCACCCACATATGCTACTCCATGCTTGACAATAGCGTTTGCGCAATCGTGCACAAATTCCTCGTGCCTCCACACGACTCAAGCATGCACTTACAAGCATCAGTTTGTTTACATTAAAATTTGCTGTTGGAGCCTTTTTGCTTGTTTTACGAAAAAAAACTAGAGGGAACGTGATATGTGGAGTAAAGAGCGGCTTAAAAAACGAAAAATACTATTCTCAAACAAATTTACTGAGTGAATTGAAGACATATCCTCGTGATTGGCATAATTACCTCAGGATCAATGAGGAAACATATTTGAATCTCTTGTCCCTCATGACGCCTTCTGGTTTAACAACAGAAAATATGCTACCATTGCAAAGGTCTACTGCAGAAAACATTCCACTTGATGCTAAACATGTGTGAGAGGAATTTATGAACTACATTGTGAATGAAGGACAAGTTCCTCAGTAACATTATTTTGTGCATTAGCAGTAAAGAAAAATGTAAGAGAAAACAATGTCTATTCTAATATAGTATAAACAAATAAAAGTGAGGCATGTATCTTAATTGTAACAGTGCTACTGTAACTAAATACCACTACCAACCTATCTCACTTACCTCTATCCGTTGTAAATTACTGGAAGAGCATCTTGGTGTCTCCTGTTCATTTAAAAAACTAAAAAGATCAAAGTACCACACAACAGGTCTGTAAACTTCGTCTGTTGCAGCCCCTGATTTGTAAGTGCTATCACGGTTTTTTCTCGTCTGTAATTCGTTCGTAATGTATTAATTTTCTTAATAACAGTATCATTAATTGCTGATGGCTCAATTTTTTTGTACTTTGTGAGAAGCACCTCATATGCACCGTCTCTTTTCACTTTATCGTGATATTCTTTACTTTTACTATTCCATAAACATGGGTGTCTTTCGTAGCACCTAAAAATACCTCCAACACTTCCCAGTGCGACATCAGAACGAAGAAGGAAACTACACAAAATCTAAATAAACGAGCGCTCTCCACAGTCTATTTCCGAATGGCAGATGTGTGATTGTTCAAGACTCCCTCTCTAGTCACACACAAGCAAGCATGGACACGCTTGGAGGCTTCCACAAGCACGCATAATCGAAATTCGCTCAAGCGTCAAGTTGCTTGCGCTAATTTACCCTACATACGGTCAAGCAAGTTTTCACAAGCACGCTTGAGCACGCATGATTGTCAAGCATGCAGTAGCATGTGTGGGGGCCTTAACACAACAGCAATGCGATGAGTTTGTCCGAAGCTCGGTCTTCAAGTCGTCTGGCGATCCTACATTGTCATGTCCAGTGCAGCCAGCAATCATGTATAGTAACTACATTCCTACCAAGTCTTTCTGTAGTATCGCAAGATAAATATCTGGCTTCTCGTAGCCCTGCTACACGACTCATTCAGTCTTAGTGATGTGTTGATAATGGCGTCTTTGTCGCCTGCAGACATTTTTGACTAACATCAACTCACCAGGTCCAAAGGAACTAAACCTAACGACATTACAACGTATATTTAAATCTAACTTGACTGTATCCTCATAGCGGTGCGAAATCTTAGCAGAGATCATCTTCCAGATTTAGAAACACGCCTACCAACTTTCGTTTATGTGGCACAACTCGTTCTTGGTCTGTTATTCGTTCTGCGTCAGTGTCTGTGTAGATATAAGTGTGAAATATATTAACTGAATGCGAAGTATATCTGCCATGAGTGTACATGGACGACCCCCTGGAAAGAAGTTCATCCTAACCCCTCGAACGATTTCAATCAAAATTGGTACAGATGTTAGTTACAATCTGGAAGTACTGTAGGGATAAGAACTACCGACCTCCTGTTGTGGTGGGGTGGTAATGTGGAGAGAGAATGAGGAAGGATGAGATGGGTAGAGAGGGGAGGGCTAAATAGAGAGAGAGAAAGGAGAGGGAAAGATAAAAATGTGTGTGTGAAATCTTTTGAACTTAACTGCTAAGGTCGTCAGTCCCTAAGCTTACTACTTAACCTAAATTATCCTAAGGACAAACACATACACCCATACCCGAGGGAGGACTCAAACCTCCGCCAGGACCAGCTACAGAGTCAATGACTGCAGCACCTGAGGCCGCTCGGCTAAGATAGAAAGAGGAAGGAAGGAGGGAAGATGTATAGACAAATTGGGTGGTTGAGATGAGGAGAGAGGAGGGGAGAGAAGGTGAAGGACAGAGAGAGGGGGTGGTGGAAATGGACAAAGGATAGAGGAGGGCACAGGCAGAGGGGAAGGATCAGATAGGAGCAGTTGCACAGAGGCAAGGGAAAGGAGGAAAAGGACAGTGGTGTGAAGGAGAGAGAGATCACTGAGAAGGAGGCGGAAAAAGATGTGGAAAGGAAGAAGAGTAATAGAGACTGGTATAACACATACCTAGGCAACACAGAGTACTGAGGCACCACACAATAAATGGAGCAGTTTTATGACCTCTATCCCCAAATAATAAATACTGAAATGTGTTTCACTGTTATGGGGATAGGACATTTCGTCACTTAACGGCTTAGGGGTTAGCATCGGCGGCGTTTCGACTTCTAGAGGGAGCAGCACCGTCAGGAGCGCGTGCACTGCGGGTGGCCGAGGGCGCAGAGCGATCGGCCGGCGACGGGACGGGGTCGTCCGGGCTCGCGTAGTTCTGAGCGCCGCCGGCAGGGGCGTTGTCGGTCCCGGGCGAGCGCCCGGCCCGGCCCAGGGCTCAGTGGGCGCAGGTCGGCCGCCGCGCGCACTTCCCGCCGCTGCCGCCGACGCGACCGCCTCCTGCCTCCCGCCCGCCTCCAGCCGCCGCGGACGATGCAGCCGGCGGCGCGCGCCCCCAGCCGGCAGCCGCGGCTCTGAGGCCGAGTCGCGCCAGGCACCAGCAGTCGACCGCTGCCCGCTGCGCCCACGCATGGCTGCTGCACCTGCGGGCCGCCCGTGCAGACGCGCCCGCGGCTCCAGCACTGCGCGCCCTGCTGCCTCCTGCGGGGGACGCCGACGCCACGCCGCCGCCGTGTCCACGTAGCACGTGCCCGCGGCCCTCTCACCGCCCCTGCTCGCTGTGGTCGCGGTCGCTTCGTCACAGAGGTGGGTCCCCCTCTCTCACCAGAGCTGTTTTTATGTGTTGCACAGCATACCAGGAGCGTTCTGGTATTGAGCGATCCTGCACCTACAGTGTAGTTTCCAGTGCCGTTGTCGTACGTGCAGATGCTTCATTTATCTCGCACAGTACCTTCCTACACGTCACCTTCGCAGCAGTTGCCATCACCTCCACCTCATGCCACGATAGAATGTGTGTATATAGTTGGCTGGATCTTCAGTGAACGCTTCCATGTTACTCTGACGAACATTGCAGAAAAGTGTGGAAAATAGTACTTCATCCGTAAACGGCGTCACTGTAAGTATCTTGACGTCTGTGCAAAGTACACGTTTATTCCACTGTAAGTACATCACTTCTTAGCTGGCATCTTGGTTGTGGCGATATACCAATCTATAGCGTAGCCCAAGGACTAGGGCGCGTTGTGACTTTTGAGTTAGAGAGATCAACTAATATGAATCAACGCTTGGGTTTAACAAACTGACATGTAGCGGAACCTCCTGTCTACGTTAGCACCGTATTTAACGCTTTCCACCACATTTAACACATTTTAGTTCTACAAACTAAAACTCTTAGACAAATCAGTGGAACCTATTTTAAATAATGTAAAGTTCTCTGCCGAGTGTTTTGGTGATGTTATGTACATAAATCGAACATAGCCCACGAAAAATTCTAGAGCTGGTGGTACATAATTTTTACCACCATGAGTTCCATTTCGTGCCACAACAGTATTATCGAATATATTTACCGGTATTTTAAGTGAACATGGCTAAAAACAGTATTCTTTACATACAAGGCTCCATTCTCAATTCAGAGTTCTTTGAGATATAAATTCTTCACGAAACATTGCGCTTCTGTTCGTCCAGCGGAGATCACTCTCGGTGATCCGCTGTCTGGAACGTAAGCCTTTAATGATAACTTTTTCCCAAACAAGTGTCAAAATTAATCTATAGTTAACAATAACCACAACATAATATTTTCTGCGAGATTAATCTTTCCAATGTGTTTTCTCTATCCTTGTAGAGACTGTTTCCTCCAAATTCTCATCATACGTTTCCATCAGATTAGTACGACCCGAGGCTATTTACGATGCGATTCTCAAGACGTTGATTGAAAGGCAATGGCGACATCTACCGATTGTGCTCCAAGACAAGGAACAATTGCATAATAGGGCTGTATTACAATTGGTTTTAACATGTCGATAGAGAAGAGGGCAATGACGTAACACAACTGCATAATAAGGATGTTGTACAAGGTGTGGAACATGTCGATGGTGAAGATGGCAATGATGTAACAGGGGGCCATTAGATTCAGGACTCTCTGTTAATAGAGCAGATACTCTGGTGACACTCCACATGTATTTCATTTATGAATATCAATTTTTTTACTTCCAGTTTTTTCCTTCTCCATATAAACAGTAATCCGAACTCCACGTTATATCCTTCAGGTACTAGTATTTGTAAATATGTCCTAACCATCAGCATGAAAATGTATTATGCGACATTACCCAGCATCTCAGAGTTCATTCCGTTAACATTATTTTAGTAAAACTGGTCCAAATCTCTTTACTAAGTGATACTCAGTTCAATGATAACTCAATTGCAGTTCTACTCTAAAACTCACGTGGTTATCTGATTTGTATCACAAAGCTATTAATAGGGGCGTATTTGTTAACACATGTAGTACATTAACTTAGCCACACTACAGATTTTCAGTCAGTCACATAACTTTGTGCCGGTATATTCGGCTAAATCAGGTTATAAGCCATCGTAGAAGGAAACCTTTTTTGACATGTGTGAACGGTGAGCAAAAATTAGATGTGGGGTCCTCACTTAGAGTGCCGAATTTCGGCAACATTTCACCACAAACCGTGTAGACTATGTGATACGTGACTATTATAGCGCACTGAACAGTCTTAAGTGAGAAAATGTTTTCAGTAATGTTCATAAAACGTGAACAGTTCTAATGGCAGAAATTTCAGAGGCTCACTTTAGGTCTGCATAAGAAACTCAACCTCTCAGTTCATAAAATCATTTGGTGATTATTTTATTTCATTTGTACAAATCTTGAAGAGATCAAAACGCCACGAAACAACCTCCCTTGCGCTTTCGTATGAGATATGGAAATACTTCTGCGATGCTGAATACGTATGGAAAACATTAGAAGATGGATAAATTGTGTACGTTCGTGGATGTATATTTCTTTCCAGATCAAAGTAGTCGTTGATTTGAGCACCCACACGTCATCTTCTTCGATCAACGGAAGCAAATATTGTCTTATAACAGAGTACGTGAAAACATTTTAGGATTCATTCATTTACCCAGGATATATGTTGGCTGTTCGTTACTGTCCCACAGGCAGGAGGATGGCACGAAATAACTCGCAATATATCTTAGTACAGATTAAGCTTAGTACTGCATTCTCGAGCTATAAAAAAGAAACTCTATCGAACGGTTCCTGACCTCTATGGTCCGCAGTTTCTGTAGCGTCAGTAATTTTACTAACAACCTCAGTGAAAATACGCTACACGTTCCAAGATAGACTACAATTCGCACACAAACCGCAGCTTTTGACGTGATGTTTCTATATTTCAACGCGTCTTAAAGATTGCTGTGTTGTACTAGGTGACCTATGTGATAACAACATAACAGCTTTCATCGATACAACTAGGCAGTTGCAAACAATTATAGAATGCGAACTAGAAACGATTTATGGTTTGAGCTACTGGCAAACACAGCTCAACAAAATAGTGTGCACAAGTGTACATAAGACTCGTTTAAAACCTCAGTCTGAAAGCAGGAGTTATTGCAATGTTTATCCGTGGATGGAAATGCTGGTCGCCGTGTCGTGTTTCTCTGCAGATATACGTGCTGCGAAAACTTCATCCCGGGATCGATCCACAGCAGGATGCAGCCACAATCTCGCTCCGGCGCCCGCTTTCTGTCTCTCGGATATTAAATTTTGGTACTCCATCTATATACTTTGTGAATACTGGTGACAGAAGTACTCTAAGCAAGGCCATGACGTCACTTAAATGTTGACGTCACGAGTAAAGGAGTCAATGTTGTGGAGCTGCCGTTTCGATATTCTGGAGGGAGTAGTTATTCTCCGTACGCATCCGTCGTTCTCAGAATTATTAAAATAAAACGAAATACGATATTCTTTCCAACAGACAATCTATTTTCGAGCTAGTGTGAGATAGGGCATTAAATTATTGTATGTGTTACGTTGATGATTAAAGTATGTGATGTCGGACACTCTCGAAAAGAAGTTATATCAGAATGAGAAGTCACAATATGAAATCATAATAAAATCGCCACGTGTCATAGCGATTTCTTTTATGTGGGAATGGAACTGCAGCAAACTGTCTTTAAATGTACCGGTATGTATATTTCCTGAAAGTATTTCCGTAATAAAACCGAACCAATAACTATATTTTGCTTAAAGATTTATAAATATGTTATGGATGCGTTGCCGACAGTGTGGCAGCATTTTCATAAACAGTCTGCTAGCGCAAATAAATTGGGGTTCTAGGACACAGTAATTAGTTTTGTGACGTGCTGTTTCGAATGTGGTTGTCGCAACTTGTGCTTGTAGCTTAAAACGTTTGTGGGCTGGTTTCATATGCTATTAAATAACCAGTGTTTCATTCATGAAATACCGAAATCAGAAAGCGAGAAAATATGGCATGAAAGTTAAACATTCAGTTAAGTATAACTCTATTTGTAAACTGAAAAACTTGGGGAAAAACGAAACATCCTTTATCCATGTAGTATATGAAAGATGGACGTCGATTAAAGTAACGTAATAGGAAGGACATATAGTAATCAATTACGTAAATTCTTGGCGTAATACAGATCCAAATACAGGTAACAACCGATAGCTGGGTTCTTTATAAAAATACAGTTTGTTAAAGCAGGGATTTTCTTGACTTACTGAAGCAGAGAGATGCATCGTATAGATAACTTCAACAAAGTTAATGTATTTTCAGTATCGGTTGCCTGTTATTAATAACTTAAGTATTTTGTGAACAGTCATTTTTATTCTATACTTAGAATTAGTATCCCTTAACGTCCCTTTTCCTAGTAAGTCGGAGTAAGATGACTGTACCGTCTTTTAATGTGAATGTCTCGTTCATTACTAAGTTTCATATTCGCAATGGAACGTAAAATGCTACACCACACACTTCGCCGCATACAGACGATTATGTACATGTCTCTCCTGTTGCTGAGTCAACCGTGAGGGGAACCTGACTATTAGATAACCACACGTAACCTCGATTTGGTTCAGTACTTTAGGATTCTGTTTTGCTCATCGAGAACTTGAATTCCTCGTCTTGGTTACTCTGTGATGGTGTGTTTCGTTTTAAACTCTATGCCTTCAGGTCATGCATAAGTAACAGTGTTGGCAACAGCATCATTGGGTAATGAGTTCTTTTAACTGTAGTTTGGTAATCTGTTCACCCGTTGTCCTTACTGTTCCCACTACTTACTTTTTCGGAATAAATATCGCATTTTCGAAAAATTATCCAGTACAGTTATGACGTTATGAGGGGAGCATATAACGTATGTTACTACTTTCCTCCTGTAGGTCTCAAACTGAGACATCTTTCACTGTTGACAGTAATCTGTAATTAAAATTGAAATTTAATTCGCTTCATCACCAACTTGAATCCTGAGAAATTTTTTATGTTGATTAGCGGTAATCTGCGAGCGTAGGTTTTCATAGTCATTTTCATCTTCAAGAAAGCTTTTCCAGGTATGTGCTCACGTCCTCACGTTGTTTTATAGTCCAACGCGACGGCCACTGTTGCAATTGGCCTCCGTCAACAGCGACTATAAAACGACATAACGTCCCACTCACAACCTCGGCAAAAGATTATTGCAATTGTTCGTGTGATCCAGTTACATTAGTCTTTAGTTATTATTTTGGCTCTCTGGTTTTGTCTTAATGGGGCATTTGATAAGTATTCAGTTACTAACTGCATTAGATGCGTAACAATAACATAGTATACGCACGTAATCCACGAAATGCAAAAATTAGTATATTTGTACTTGGATGTAAGGGATACGTAACTAAATCCAGTATGTGGAAAAATTCTGCGTTTTTCTTGTTAATTGGTTATTCAGTTGATGCTTCACAGAAAAATTTCACCTTTATCAATAAATACTGCTAACTGTGAATGTTGGCCAACATTAATTTATTGTGTGAACAGTTTGGGATTTACGAGGCCATCATCAAGCAGTAAAGAAGTGCAGTCGTTAAAGGGGATGGAACACTGGTGACCAGCGTTGAAGCAGACATTACAGGTGGAAAGTGTAACACAAAAAGCAGACTTTGTCTTCGATAGTGTCATTGCGATGTAATTGAAAATACACAAGCTAAACAGTAAGAAAAAAAAAAACATGTTAGAAACATTAAGACTACAAAGCAAGAAAACTGTGTCATAGGAGGGTGGCATGAGAAACAGGAGGAGGTATATTATGAGTGGACGTAAATCATGCTACGCCTAACCATAAATTTGTAACAGTGCTACAGAAATGGAAGGCAATCTACAAATAAGTACAAGAATTTCTGCTGTTTGCAGAGATATCTTCCATACTGTAAAAACAACAGAATATACAGTCCCTTAAATGTCGTTGACTATGGCAGTAGCAATAAGATAAAAGGCATGAGCACCAGAATACTGGGATGTTCCCTTTTTTAGTATGCTTATATCTGTTGCCTGAACCTGATCATGTTGTTGACAATATTGAAACAACTTACAGATTCATAGTGTACAACACGAAAATCGGAAATTGTCCATTCTACAACAATTAGAAAAACACAAAAAATTGTAGAAGCCCATTTTACGCTTAACGAAAATACAAGCAGTGAATGTATTTGAGTTCCAATACTTCTACGAAACTTTAATTTCAACAATCCCAACCACTGAATTCTCTTGTTTCATGATTGTTTGGTCTTCATACGTTCCTCTTTAAAGCAAATGGTCACGCCTTTTTGTGGAAGCACTTACATAAGAAACCATCACTGCTTCGTTTCATTATTTTTGGACATAAGAAAAATTTTGAAGTCGCTGATTTGAATTGTTTCGCCCCTACCCTCCCGTCCCCTCCCCATCGAGTACAAACATATTACATGAGCGTCTCTGAAACTAAGCAGCTCTTGAAACTTATGTTTTTATAAATCAGTCTGTTCTGATGATATGGGTATGATGAATTACAGAAAATGTAGGGATATTTCGCCATAGACTAACAGTGAAACAGTTTTTGCAAACTCGCCCTTGGAATAACGTACTATTAACGAAATGCTATAAATTAATTTATGATATTCCTAGTATACAAGCACACAGACGTTAAAAATAAGAACCCCATAATAACGAAAAGTATTGCCAGTTTGCTTCATTACAATGAAATGCAGTTATAAATAGATAATGGGAAGAAAGACATGTATCGGATGTATACTATCAACCTATTAAGGAATCTTTTGTGAAGTAATTTATAATCCTTCTAGTATACCGTTTTAGATACTTGAAAATAGCCTATGAGAGAAATTGTACAATCGTAGATCAAATTAAGGAAAGCATGTCAGCCTAAAGGCATAACAAAATGACTGAAAAAATCCATCCCAGCTGCGGACCCTGCCGCAACGACGATACGTAGAAAGTCGTGGTATACTCATAGATTCCTCAACGCTGATTCTCGAAACGTCCATCTTCAATCATCTGCCGTTTCAGGCGTCTGCATGTCCGTGGCCATAGAGTCAAACAAATGGGTCATCATTCGTTCCCCCTTCCTTGTACAGTGTCATTATTCCATTTAATATCTTTATCAATCGTTACACGCAGGAAGTAATATTAGTTGACTTATTCTAACTGTGACTCACTGACACAGTGGTGATAGGGTAGTATGTTTTATCGTTTTATGAGGAGCACGATTTTACATTACTGAGCACTGCCGCAAGCTTCCAATTTTTATACCTATTTGACATCTTATCAAGGCCTGATTGAGTATATCAGCAGGTTTTTCAGGTAGTATTTCATTACAGTCAACTACTTCATCTGCAAAAGTCTGAGGTAACTATTAATATTGGTTGCCACTTCATTAATATACCACATGAATATTAAGGGACCAGCATGCTTCCCTGGGATAAGCCTGAAGTTACTTCTAATTCTGTCGATGGCACAGCGTACACCCAACCAAAAATCCCTCAATCATTTGCAAATTTCGTTTGAAACGTGGTAACAGGTCAAATACTTCTCGAAACTCAAGAAATACTGCTGTTAATTGACTACTATGATTCAAAGCTTTCAGGATGTCATGTATAAGGAAAAAGTATTTCTGATTTGCTTCATGATTTTTCGGAGTCCATTCTGCTTGATATGGATAAGGTCTTTATGTTCGAGTTGCATCATTACGTTTGAGCTCAGGATACACTCTACACACAGAAAAGCAGCAGCACTTAAAATCAACTGCGTCTTTCGACAAGCATGATTCCAGGAATGCCTGTATACTTTCATATTTCTTAGCAATACATAGCGTACTTAAAGCTGAGACTTCAATCAGATATTTGTCTACATCCATCCGATTTTACTATGCACAAATGTTTGCCCCTTGGAGATTGGTCGTGGGCAGTTACATCGTCTGCTGTCCGTCCTTCTATATGGAGCCATGCTGCAGCTATTGATGCGGCGCATTAATGTGAACTAGACCATGACGGTGACATTTTAAAAGGTCAGTGGCGTATATTTCAATAAAATTAAATTCTGAAAAAACCAATATGTGTTATTATTGTAATCGAATCTGATAGCCTTCTCTTGTACTTAGGAATTTTTGAACTAGGCAAATAGATGCGAGGTGAATTTAGAGAATCATCAGTGTGAATGAGACGTCGGTATTGTTGGTTCTGACAACTGGAAGGCAAGACTCGCGAAGAAGGTCGTATTTTATTTTCATTGATACCGTGTCCTAATAACGCGTGTTAGAAATGGTGTCTGCACTCGTTCCACATGGCAAAAATTTTACCACAATTTCGTACTGTGGTGGCGCTAAGGTGACGAAAATACAATTATCGATAGACTCATCGTTTTCGTGAAAGGCATGTGAGCATAGATGACTTGAGACCAGGAATGCCGAAAACGCCAAAAGAAAACACTAAGTGTAGAACTTGAAGTATGTATTCGAGGAACATCTGAGGTAATTTCCGGAGGTGTTGACGTATCATCAGTGCTCTGCATTCTCAAAAAAAAGAATTAAACGATAAGGAATTTTTACGCAACGAATGGCTGCTTAGAGAGCTGTGATTTCGAGTCAAAGTTCCTAACGTGTCATCAAGAACGACGATTCGGTGCAACACAGCTTGATCTTCAACGTCAAATCTTTGTTTCAGCGTAGTTTCTGCATTTAGGCATTTGCAGTTCTGCTCAGATGTGCCGGAACATTGATTTGACGTTTAAGATCAAGATTTAAGGCATCGAGTCGTCACTGCTGACGAAAGATTTTCTACAGACTTCGGGTTGGTTAGCTGGCTCATTTGGGGAGGCGGACAAAACTGCGAAGTCAGCGGTCTCAATGGATTACGGAAGGATGGGAAAGGGAGACGGCCGTGCCCTTTCAAAGGAACCATCCCGTCATTTGCCTGAAGCGGTTTAATGAAATCACGGAAGTCCTAAGTCAGGATGGCCGGACGCGACTTTGAACCGTCGTCCTCCCGAATGCGAGTCGAGGGTGCTAACCACTGCACCATCTCGCTCGGTCTGATTTCGGGTTGAAGTCACAGAGTAGCGGGGCGCATTTATTATGAACTGACCTTCATACATGTGACCTACTGATGACCTTAAAACGTGGGTTATCATCTCCGCATCTTTGTAACAGAAACAAGCAAATTGCGTACTTCCTGTGACGATGTGTCGAAATGAATAATGTAATGAGAATAGTTCATATTATCTGGTTTATGGCCTGTGCAACGAATGAAGAACCATAACATATAAATGGTCTCATTTTAACCACACATTGACAGATGATATGCACGTTATGTCCTATGCAGTACTCTGTTACATTTAATATAAAAGAGTAAATGTCTTACTTATTGTCACTTCTGTTACGGACTGTATAATGATTTGGGATTTTTGTCCACAAGTAACTCGGTTTTTTTCGCATGCAAAACACTACTGCAAGAGTCTGATAAAAATTATAAAAATTCGAACACTCCCGATACCGAGCAGTGTGATACAAATTATGAAAATTCGAACACTCCCGATTCCAAATACTCGAAGACAATTTTGAGAAACATTTTTTTTTTGCAAATTCTGTTTTGTAGAGTGTCTGTTATTAATATTCGGTAACTTCATTATTCCCAGGGATATCTGTTTTATTTTCAAATATACATTTAATTAGAAAGGGAAATTTCAGTTAATGAAAAATGCATTCTGTTAGTAAAAGAAAACTGTGGCATAGTTTCTGAAGTAGTAAATCACAACTTAACAGTAGTGTCTTTATCATTCGGTCATAACATGCTTGTTCTTGAATACTGGAGTAGGTTTGGAACTCAATACTTCGTGGGATTTTCTTTTTCTTTTGTAGTTCCTTACAAACACTCATTCATTTTATCGACGATTTTTGGTCAGACCCAATTCCTTCCCATTCTTACCAGATCATATTTCAAGCTGATTGTAGTTCTGATACTTCTGTAGAGTTCGTCTTATGAATTATATGAGTTTAATGTCTAGTGAGTGTGGTCGTGTCTGCATGGATTTCAGACCGTTGCGAAGAACCCATTGTTTTACAAGGCGCAATGTGTGCTTCGGATGACAACTTGTAAAAATTTGAGTAGTTATTCCACATTTGCTTCAGGATACTGAAATATTCCTCCTTGTTTAATGTGCCGCCTTACTCACATACACACAAAAAAATACATGTGCTTGGTTCACGGGCTTCGTTTCACAGCAGCTGGATTGAAAATCTAAGCACACTACTTAATCTAGGACAACATTTGAGATTTCTTTTTGAAGTTGTTGCTTGCCTGTCCGTTGTGTGGGACAAATTATGGGCGATCTTCCTCCTCAAATCGTATTATACAAGGAGTGCGAAGTAATACTGGCTCAAAAAACCATTTCATGTACCTTAACAAAGGGAAGCCCAACTTACATCGTCCACGCCTTGGATGTATGTATGTCTTAAGTTGCATGAAATACTTTCCGGGTCAATTCTACTTTGTCCCCAGTATAACATCTCAGACTGTATTTCTGCCTCTGTCGAGTAAAATAAGAGCATTGCTGTGACGGCGGACCTCCACATGGTTGTCAGTATTCGATCATCGTGTTGGTTCACTCGCATGCCACTGCGACCTTGCACCCAACAGAACAAAAAAGTAACATATGAATGAACAGGTAAACGGGGAGAAACAGGCTCTATCACATCACAAACAGCACGTGTTTATACAAGGAATATGGGTCGACCACCGTAAGAGAGGATCGTAATATGCACTTAGCAACAGTATCGTGGTGCCATTTTTCAACAATACAATGGTCATCCACGTATGGCACGTGTCTCTGCGCAATGCTGTTGTACTCCACTGGCCAGTAAGAGAACATGAGAACATGTGTGGTACCACCTCCGAACGTCAACTCTGTCCCCGTTCCAACGTTCAGCATAATAAGGACTGTTTACAACAGTTGTGGGGCAGCCTGCCTCTGGAGAGGACACAACCGCTTTGTGATGCCGTTCCCAACTCAGTCAGTGGGTGGGTTCTGCCCAGAGGGTGTACAACGTCATAAGTGGGCTCATAGTGCCATGTTCTTTGTAAAGTCACTGAAATCACATCACACATAGTCCCAGCCCGTGAAGTCTCATTTATTTCCTCTTCTCCTTCTATATACTTCACTGTTTTCGTCTCTCAGTAAAATTAGATTGCTAGTGTGTGTGAAATCTTATGGGACTTAACAGCTAAGGTCATCAGTCCGTAAGCTTGCACACTACTTAACCTAAATTATCCTAAGGACAAACACACCCACCCATGTCCGAGGGAGGAATCGAACCTCCGCCGGGACCAGCCGCACAGTCTACGACTGCAGCGCCCTAGACAGCTCGGCTAATCCCGCGCGGCAGTATAATTAGAAAAAAACGTGTCATACCACCTTTACATGTAGCTAAAGGTGCAGCCTTACGCCAAGTTATAACTAAGACAAACAGGCAGTCCATATTCATTGCTTTGAGCAGTACACGAGAGCTCTCATAAGCTGCCCGTCACATGTTCCTCCCTAGCTCCTTTTCGCTTGGCTAGCATACCCCTGTTGGTGACGTCACTGGGTTCTGTGCTGAGCCTCGCCTTACCTCTAGAGACCTCCGCACCTCTTCCAGACAGTAGAAACTCAGTTTTGTACAACATAAAACAACAGAAGTGAGAGGAGCTAATCCCTATTAATAACTGCCCTATAAGACACCTCTCTTTACTTATTCTCACGAATAAATTGCCAGTATTTCCAGATTTTCTGAGGGCAGTAACGCTGACACGCATAGAAAATTTTTTTATCTTACGGTAATCTGAACTAGTGTTAAAGATAACGGTTTCTTTTTTACTGCCCCTGGAATTTGCTACTTGTGTATCCCTGGGTCTATCTGTAACATAAAGTCAGCAATCATGACATTGAAAGAATACAGCAACCAGCTACTTTGTTTAGCATTAGCTTACACCACGAAGGAAGTAATACGTTCTTACATCCATCTTCAGTTTTTGTAGTCGTAAAGTTATACAAATAACGTCATTATGATTAATAAATTAATCATTTAAATTTTCGTTATAATAAGTCAGTTCTTAATGTAAAATATGTCATATTTTCAACACCCAACCAGTCTACTTGTGATAGTAAAAATGCCATCGACCCAATCATTCTAATAATCAAAAATCGTCAAATGAGCTAGGCCTAGTCATTACAGTATAAACACAGTAAATTACGTAATAACTCCACTTGAATCTTCTTTTTTTTTTCATTCAAAGTCAGTAGAAGACATGTGTTCCGCTATAGCGTATATGAAGAAATGCTCATAGCTCCTAAGATATGGACTTTAGAGCCCATGTCGGATTAAAGGAAGATGTCTAAGTACATCAGAGATGTGGTGCTAGATTTGTTGCCGGTAGGTTCAATCAACACACGAATATCACGCAGATGGTTAGCAAACTCCTATTGGAATTCCAGAAAGGAAAAGAATCATTATTTTCGGGTAACTATTGACAAAATTTAGAGAACCGGAATTTGAAACATTGCACAACGATTCTACTGGGGCCAACGTTCATTCCATGTAAGGATCATGGAGACAAAACTGTCTCACGGAGGCATATAATCAGTCATTTATGTTCTGCTCTCTTTGCGAGTGCATCAGACGACTAGTAGTGGCAAAAGGTACCCTCCGCTATGCATCATACGTTGGCTAGCGAAGTATGTGCGTAGATGTAGATATACTATACACGACAATGGTGCGGCTGCTCGAATTGGAACAATATTCTAATTTCTAGCATATTCGAAGGGGCTCGGGAAAGTTATTTTATCTGTTCTGTTTATGTGGGAAGCCATAGCCACTGAATTAAAAAAGAACCGTGGTCCCTAGTAAGCTGTAATGCAGCCGATCTTTACTTAATCGCGCGATTAAGTAATCGCTACACTTGTTCTTTTCATGCACCTGCAAAACCAACGTGGAGGATATCACATTGTCTGTACACATCTCCATACATTGCCAATGGATTGTTTATTTTCCAATATTTTGTGAAATTTGTACTTATTTGATATAATTTTGTTATATAATATACGAAATTTATATTATGGTGTTTGTAAGCCATTAAGTAGTCTTTGGTGGCTGACTGGTAATGTGTCTCTGACATTTTCTGTCGATAGTCCCACAGTGTTTACTGTTAAGTGTTTAGATGTCTACACTGATGAGGAAAACTTTACGACTACTTGTTTAATATTTTATCAGTCTTTGGAACTAAATACATAGCTGATTATGCATATAAGGGGCCCAACAGTTTGTTGATAACTTTGTGGAGTTATGTGGCATTAGTATGTCAACGCACAGGTCATGTAATTCGGGTAAATAATGGGTCGCTGATATGCTTACGTGGTGATGGCGTTCGACAGCGACCCAGAGGATTTACATAGGATTTACGTCACGCGAATTTGGTGACCGAGACATCAGCGTGAGTTGACTATAATGTCCCTCAAACCACTATACCACGGTTCTGGCTCCGAGACAGGGACAGTTATGCTGCTGAAAGATGACATCACCGCCGGGGAAGACATCAAGCACGACGGTAAGCAGGTGGTTGGCATCTGTCAGCTTGTCTTCGACTACTACCATCGGTTCCGTGCAAGCTCAGTAGAATGTCTCCCATAGCATAATACTGCTGCACGTCTCAAGCCACCGTTCACCTTGATGACGGTGTTTGTGAAGACGACCATCGACCTACTGTAGCAAAAATGTAAGTCACCCGAAGAGCTGCTAAGTTTCCTTTGATCGACGGTCGGATCTCGATGGTCTCGTGCCCACTACAATCGCAAATATGTATTGGGTCAACACGTTAAACATATACGGGTGGCCTGCTGCGGAGCTACGTGTTCTACAGTGTACAACGAACGGTGTCATCCGAAACACTTGTACGTGGCCTAGCGCTATGGTCTTTCGGCAGAGACGCCACAGATCACCAACTGTCCTTCTTTACAAAGAAGACAAGCCTCCGAACAGCACGTTCTGTAAAGAGTCGTGGACGTCCAACCATTTAGCGCCTAGTGGTAATTTCACTGTCCTACTTCTTCCCGTAGACGCTCACCACAGTAGCAGGTGAACATTGGACTAGCTTCGCCGTTTCCGAGACACGGGGTCTGCATAATAATAATCTACGGTTTGTCAAAATCGCTTATCTCAACGGATTTGCAGCCCATGTCTTTTCTAGGATGATACCCCGTCCGTGCTTGCACCACTTACATACCTTTATTACCGCATCACATGCCTACAACGTCACTCAGCGGCATGAAACGTCGCGGCGCGCAGTAGTCATGTTTTGGCACATCAGTGTAGCTTTGACAACAACGTATCAGCTATTAGTTGTCAAGTTGTAGTGCTTAAAGCAAAGTTCCCAGTGTGATGAAAGTTTTCGCGTTAATGTGAATCCATTCACAAAATTCAAAATAACGTCTGCGTTTTACGTGTAGTGGAAAATAATTTGGCAATTATGACATGTAATACGTAATATTACACATGTAGAAAGGAATTTTGCGTTGTAAGGTGGTGTGTTATGTGAGTTGTGGAATGTGCAACTGTTTCAGCGTCATGGTCGACCTCACCTTAATGCGGCAATTAGGCGCGTTAACATGGGGCTGTAGAGAGCGTTGATGGCAGAGGGCATGGTAACATCTCAGTGGTGCCACTTGGGTCAATCAGTACATTGGGATTCACTAGGCATGGCCAGTACCTCAATGGGCATGGAAAGGGGAGTCTGGCAAAGTTTATAGGTGACAGTGTTGTGGGTGGTGGTGGTGGGATCACTCATGGAAACACTTCTATAGTAGATGGTGCTAGAGCTCCACCTATTTTAGATTTAAGTCAGCTGATAGGTATGCCTGTGTAAAGGAAGTCCCTCTAACTAAGGGTTCACCTTCTGAGGAGGTATTGTTTCCTAGTATGGAGGAAATAAGCATATTTCATCAAAATATAAGAGGTATTAGAGATAAAGTTAGTGAACTGCTTACAGATGTTGACTCTGAAATTATTGGTATATATGAGAGCACCACTTAGATAATTTGACAATTCAGAGGCTTTCTTTACCAGGATACCGATTAGTTGGCTGTTTTTCAAGGAGTGTCTTGAGCGGTGGGGGAGTGGTTGTGTACGTAAAAAACAGTATTCCATTTGAGTCCATAGACGTATCACAACAGTGCACTGAACAAATATTTGAATGTTGTGCACTGGTAGTTGAATTTAGTGAAACTAAGCTTCTAATTGTTGTTGTTTATAGGTCCCCTGACTCCGACTTCAGAACATTTCTGCTCAAGCTAAAGGGGACTCTTGATTCACTTTGTCGGAAGTACCAGAGATTAGTTATATGTGGTGACTTCAATATTAATTTTGCATATGATGGTGCAAGATAAAGGATGTTGGTAGATCTCCTAAATTCATATGACAATATTTTTATTTATTCTTCATTACTAGATGGGCATTCTGTCCATAAAGGGTGAATGGTCTTTCAGGCCATGATACACAAATTTTAACACTAAAAGGCTTTAGTACTCAAACAAATGTCATATTTAATTATAATCTTTGTAGGAACGTTAATCCAACAGCAATAGAGAGTTTTTTAAATCTTGTCAAGGAACAAGAGTAGCAGGATGTTTATAGTGCCGATAACATATATGATAAAAATAATGCTTTCCTTAAAACATTTCTCATGCTCTTTCAGAGCTGCTTTCAATTAGAACGTTCTGAACGGGGTACTAGCAGTAATAGACAGCATGAGTGGCTGACTAGTGGGATAAGGATATCTTGTAGAACAAAGCGGGAATTATGTCAAAATGTTTGTAGCTACAATCAAGCTACAGCAGCCCATTGCAAACAGTATTGCAAGGTGCTTAAAAATGTTATTAGGAAGCCTAAAAATATATGGTATGCAAACAGAATAGTTAATTCACAGAATAAAATTAAAACCATATGGTCAGTTGTGAAGGAAGTGTCTGGTCAGCAGCAATAGGTCGACGATATAAAGTCAGTTCGCAGATATATGTACAGAATTTAACAATCATTTTCTGAGCCTTGATGGTCAATTAAATAAAAATTTAGTTTCTACAAGGAATCATATAAATTTCTTGGCAATTTGTTTTTCCGCTATTGATGTCTGAAGTACTCCTCTGTGATACAGACAAAGGGGGGATTGAGACAGTAATTAAATCACTGAAGGATAAGGACTTTCATGGTTAGAGTGGAGTGTCAAGCAGAATGTTAAAGTACAGTGCTGCACATGTTAGCCCTGTATTTATCCATATTTGTAATTTTTCCTTTAGGAATGGTCGCTTTCCTGGACGATTAAAGTACCCAGTAGTAAAGCCGCTTCATAAAAAGGGAGAAAGGGATAAAGTAGATAATGTATGCCATCAGTGTTCGCAAAATTTATTGAAAATGGTTGTGTATGTAGAGGTAATTGATCATTTTATATCACACGATTTGCTATCGAATATACAGTTCGGCCTTAGAAGTCGTGTAACATCTGGAAATGCTGTATTCTCTTTTTTCTGTGAGGTACTGAATGAGTTAAACAAAAGATCTGAAACGCTCGCATATTCTTTGGTTGAACGCATTTGATTGTGTTGATCACAAAATATTGCTCCAGGAGTTGGACCATTACGGAGTACGTGGAGTATCTCACAATTGGTTCACCTGTTACTTTAGCAATAGACAGGAAAAAGGTCATTATTCACAATGTTGATAATGGCTGTGATGTGGCGTCTGAGTGGGATACAGTCAAGTTGGGGGTTCCCCAGGGATCAGTTTTATGGCTACACCTGTTCCTTACTTATCTAAATGATATGCCCTCTAGTATTACGGGTAGCTCTAAAATATGTCTGTTTGCTGTTGGAACTAGATTAGTAGTAAAGGATCTTGTGTGTAACATTGGATGGTTTCAGATAGTGCAGTACATGACCTAAGTTGTAGAAAATAAACTAACGCTAAATCACAGTAAGACTTAGTTTTTACAGTTTCTAACACCTGACGTTTTAATTTCACAGAATGGGCATATGATTAGTGAAACTGCACAGTCCAAATTTCTAGGTGTCCAGATAGATAGTAAGCTGTCGTGGAACGCCCTAGTTCGGGATCTTGTTTAAAAACTTAATGCTGCCATTTTTACTATTCGAACGTTATCTGAAGTGAGTGATCGTTAGACACGAAAATTAGTCTAATTTTATTATTTTCATTCGCTTAAGTCGTATGATATTATATTTTGTGGCAACTCTTCCACATTCTAAAAGGATACTTTTGGCTCAGAAACGGGTGGCTCAGGCAATAAGTGGTGTAAGTTCACGAACCTCTTGTCGACCCGTGTTCACGAGTCTGGGTATTATGACATTAGCCTCTCAAAATTTATATTCTTTAATATCATTTATTGTTGACAATTTTAGCTTATTTCCAATAATAAGCAGCTTTCACTCGGTTAATACTCGACAGAAATCAAACTGCATTCTTACAGGACTTCCTTAATTCTTGTGCAGAAGGGTGTGCAGTATACTGCTGAATCAGTTTTCAATAAGCTACCACTCTAATTCAAAAAACTTTGCGGTCATCCACGCTCTTTCAAATCGAAACTGTAGAATTTTCTCATGGGTCACTCCTTCTGTCGAGGAGTTGCTTAAAAAGTTAAGCTGATTCTAGTTGTATTGTTGATTGCGTTTACTTAAACTTATGGACTGACATTTTTCAGGTTCATAAACATTTATTTTTATCTGTTATAACAATTATGTTGTAATTTCATGTACTGACACGTTCCTTGACCTTGGTGGTTTCCTCCTCAATTTGGTCCTACGGAACTTGACGTGTAAATAATATATATATATATATATATATATATATATATATATATATATATATATATATATACATATATATATACTAGGCGATATGCTAAGATGTATGATCAGTTTTGGGGAAACAGGTAAAGGATCGGTCGGAAAATTTGGTAGGTGGGGGGGTTCAAAAACAAAAAGTAAATTACACATTATTATGGAAATGCCAAGTAACTGTTCTTGAATACTGTAATACACTTGAAAGTGAGACAGATACATTAAACTGTTTTCAGCTTAATCAGCAAACCTACTAATCGTTAAGTTCCTCGACGACTGGTATCTGCTTCTTTGCGTGGAGCAGCTCGAGATGCGCTTATCGCCGGAAAATCTCTTCACCCTCCTCCCTATCCACTCCCCCCCCCCTCCTCCCATAATCTGTTCCGTCAGCCTTTCGGAAAGATAGGAGCCGTATGGTACAAGATCTGTACTTCCCAGTCAGCATTACTCGTGTCTGTGCGGCCTTGATCAAACTGCTGTTACTATTTCACTAGGTCTGGACGCAACATCGCATTTGATCCGTATATCATCAGAATTTCACGGTGAATCTCCGTGAAATTTTGACGATTTGCCCATGGGAATCGTACTGTCCGGCCAACTTCAACTTGGATTAAGTTCCCAGTTGGCACGCCATT
Source organism: Schistocerca gregaria (assembly GCF_023897955.1). Classification (NCBI taxonomy): domain Eukaryota; kingdom Metazoa; phylum Arthropoda; class Insecta; order Orthoptera; family Acrididae; genus Schistocerca; species Schistocerca gregaria. The sequence goes on along the minus strand of NC_064924.1, from coordinate 6,854,551 downwards.
TCAGTCGTACTCTGTGATGCACCTGTCCTCCGTACTGCAGAAGAAATAAACTCTCTTCTGACAATGCGCAAAGGGTTTTGGCGTGGGACATGTCTAGCTTCTTCCTGAAGTCGCTCGATATGTCTACTATTTCTTTTTCCATGAGGAGCGATCTTGAGTGATATTCAGCCAGTTTAGTCCAATAATTTTCCGCAGGCCTTTGTACCGTCCCTCTAACAGTCTCTCTCTTGATCTGTCTGTCTCCACCTCTTGTCCATCGGTCATTATTTATTCCTCCAAATGCGTCACATCGCTCAGTCGAGGAATAGTTTATCGGGAATTTGTAACATACATCAAGAGTGTGTTCTCATGATGAAAGGACAGAGTGGTAAAATCAAGGCATTGAAGGCAATACTAATGCCGGAGCTGAGAAGTAAATTATGGAGAAGTATACGGGTCGGGCTGGTACACAAGTCAGTTCAGACGAGCTGTCTCCCAGAACTCATACTTGGTGGAAGAAACAGAACCCTCCGTCCAATCCTTGCCAACTCGATGAAGGGTGAAGACAGTTACAGAGCAAAGAATGCCTTCAAGTTGATACGCACAGAACAGTAAAATAATAAAAACAGGACGAGAGAAATAGATAACACAGTAGGTGGGTATTCTCAGGAATCTGCATGTTACACGAATCGTCGCACCCACAGTCATCCCACCTCTGATCCATTATAATGAAGGCATTAAAGAGAATCCAGTATTCAACAGAGAGCTACCCCTAAAATGTAAAAGATTGAGCGCCAGAAGAGGAAACACATCGCATCTAAAAAGCAATTAAAACAGACTAAAAAATGGTTGACATCGTGAGCTGGTCAAAGAGGCACGGTACGGGTCAATCAGACCAGCATGTGGCAGGCGACATCCCTACCCTAACCACACTCCTCTCGCCCTGAAGATAGCTTAAAACCGTATATCCGGGAATGGAAACCACTTTTATCGAGAAAATGGAGAACCAATTCAACCATCCGTGAACTTCCGCCAACTTTAGAGGTAAAGAATATGGAAGGAGGGAGTATTCCACCAGGACATGAGTTACTGTCCTGGAGGCTCCGCAACCACCATGTAGGGGGGGGGGGGGGAGGAGTGGCTCGTTGTATAAAATGAAACTATGAGTTAGCCTGGGCACATTGAAGCGAGGCAACACAGGACGGTGGATACTTGCCAGGAGGAACAGAAGAAAAGCGTCACGCAGCTGTAGTCTGTTTGATAGTGCGGAGTTTATCAGAAGGCGCAGTACCCCACCAGATTCCACGTCTAGCGATCAGGTGGTTGTTCACCCAAAAATCCGCCACTGGGGTCGTCAAAGCGAGTGGGGTGCGAATAATACCTCCTCTAGGCAAGCAGTCTGCCATTTCAGGTCCCTGACGTCAGTAACTGGTCTTATGCCTTGCGCCTTTTCTTTGTTTTTCCTCGCAAATCCCAACATAAATCCCTCCATGCCTCGCTGCGCAGTTCTAAGTTTCCGCCTTGTATATTCATGAAGTGTCGAGGTCTAATAATCACAAGTCAGTACCGCGAGGACATAACGATCGAAAGCAATTTCTCTTCCGTATTAGCGCCATATTCGGCCTGAACATAATGGAACATTTCCAAATGCTTACCAACATGCCTCGAAAGATTTCTGATCTTACGCTTCCAGTCACACGTACAAGCTGGCCACAAGAGATGTATTATCACTCAATTTCCACTGCCGTATTTTTAAATTGTACGTTCCCCATCGTGCTCCATTTATAAGACACAATTTTTATAATGAGATGATTTATGCTCAGCCACGCTTTCTGACATTCAGAGGCGAGAACTCATACAAACTTCTGCACTTTTTCAAAATCATTTGCCAATAGTACAATGTCATCTGCAAATGTCAGATTATTAAATCTCTCCCCACTTATTGCAATTCCTTTTTCTCCCCATTCTATTTCTAACATTATCATTTCCAAGACGGCAGAGAACAGCTTGGAACACATGTTATCATCTAGTTTCACTCCACTGTGTAATGGAAACTCTCTACTTTCCTGAGAGTAACAAAAACTATAAATGTTTCGTATATATGGTCCAAGCTTTTAATATAGGTCACATCTACCTCTTGCTCAGCTACGGTTTGCACGGCAGAAGAATGTCTAATTCACACTGGACCCGCAACCGGGAGGACGACGGCTAAATCACGCGTCCGGCCATCCTGAATTAGGTTTTCCGTGATTTCGCTAAATCGCTACAGGCAAATGCTAGGATGGTTCCTTTGAAAGGGCACGGCCGACTTCCTTCCCCGTCCTTCCCTAATCTGATAAGACCGATGAACTCACTGTTTGGTCTCTTCCCCCAAACAATCCAATCCAAATCCAGAATGCCTAATTGAATCACAGGTGGTTTCAAAATGTACAAATATCTATGCATATAGGTATATCGCATTCGTTGGCTTTGTTTATCGCTTCCCAAAAACAAAAATATGGTCTAGCACCCTAAAGCTGCTGTGGAATCCAACCTACTCAATGGTCTGAGTTGCGTCAAGGATGGGACTGATACGATTAATTAATATTCCTTTAAAAACTTAGTGCTAAGGGCAAATGATGTTATGGAGTGGTAGTTCTTTTATGTCGTGAATACTTCCTTTATTTTAGAGGACTATTATCATTGCTTTATTTCATGGCACTGGTTCTGCTGCACAATCGACAGACCGAGTAAAGATTTTTGACAATTGCTCGTAAGTTTCCGCACCAGAAAACTTATGAATGTCAACAGACAACCCATCTTAATCAGGAGCACTGCTCTTTAGCAGGCCGCGCGGGGTAGCCGCTTGGTCTTCGGGGTCTTGTCAGAGGTTACGCGGGTCCCCCCGTCGGAAGTTCGAGTCCTCCCTCGGGCATGTGTGTTTGTGTTGTCATTGGCGTAAGTTAGTTTAAGTTATATTAATTAGTGTGTACGCTTAAGGACCGATGACCTCAGCAGTTTGGTCCCATAAGACCTTACCAAAAATTCCCAAATTCTCTTTAGCAAGGTAGCATTAACACATTCATCTTCCGAAGGGAGTGTGTCAGAAACTTCGGCTGCATAGGGAAGGTCAGGTAATGTTGTTCTATTCTATGTATGAATAACTGTAAATATTTCAGATTAAATTAATAATTTTCTCTCTTTCGGCAAGTCTTACGTTGTCTAAAAATTATAGCAATAATCTGCTTCTGGACAATTATGAGCTTTCGGTTGGCATTATTTACCTTGTTTTATTTTCTAAACTGGATCTTAGAATGATTTCTTTTGTTATCGGTCTTCTTCTCTGAAGGTTTTACACAGTGCCGAATACTCTATCATGCCGTAATCAGAAAGAATTTTAACTTTCCAGCTGAGTTAAAGTGAATTTCTACTTTTGTCAGTAAATTTGACAAACTGATAGAAATTGATATTTATTCTTACTTCAACCCTCTTCTTGTCTGCACTTAAAGCAATTAACTTTGCCACACTGACTTACGTCAAATCCTTACCTCGAGTAGTAAGAGTACCGTTTAGTTCTTGCGCCAACGTTAGTTTATACCGCTTTGAAAGGCAAATGTCATCTTAACAGACGACAAATAGTCACACTTGGGACGTCCAGTGGGGACGCTCGGACCAATGAAGACATCCTTGCTCCAACTGCCACTAGCGCTTTTGATAGTGTGATTCGGTAATAGCCAAGACTAGGTCTTAGTGTCATATGAATAAGCATATATGAATTTTCATAGTTGTTGATTCGCTTTAGAAACAACTTGTATTTTTACGTTGAGTCTTGGTAGGTTACAAAAATGTCTCGACTAACGAGTACACGCGATATTATTACGTTTTAACTGTTCCGAAACAAATTGCTGTTGCTCTCATTATAAAATTAGTTCCTGCATCCAGTACCTAGCCGGAATAACTGTCCTCGAGGAATATCGGATGTCAGCTCGCTGGAGAACAGCCAGTTCTTAAAATGTCGGGCTAATGTACACTGAGACGCAAACAAACGGCCCACACTCACTCATGGCCAGTCTATTCTAGAGATACCGGTTATCATTCGGGTGAAATTAAGCTCGTAGCAAGAGCTATGCACAGCAGTTTTCTATAGACATTATGGAGAGCGAAATACGAGATTTTGCATCAAAATTGTGTATTTTTCGTACACAGTAGATGGAGGTATCCTAATTCACATTTGTGTCTGGGAATCCACTACGTAATTTACGATGTAGCATAAACAGACATTAGGTTATCTCATTTTTCTCCATATTCCTATCAAAGCCATTCAACAATGGAAGAAGTACCCTCTAACCTGTAATTTATCCCAAACCACTCTGTGTTCAATAGCAAATTAAAGTTTTATCTGTTACCATCTGCATAGCTACCCTCTCGAGACATCCTTGCTGTATTCTTTCGGTCCATAATCTTCTGACCCTATTTCTCTTCTTTCCATCTCATCTACTACTCTTTATTATTTCTCTGTCTTCTTCTGCCCAATCGTCTTTTTCTACATATTGATTCCTGTTTTACTGTTATCACTCGTTTTTGTTAAATGTCATTACTCACATTCGACAAGAGCGTAACGAGGACTTTGCTTGATGTTAATACAAGGGTCACTTCTTAAATTACGCACATTCATCACCATACGTCCGCTGCTCGTGGTCTGCCGGTAGCATTCTCGCTTCCTGAGCACAGGGTCCCGGGTTAGATTCCTGGCGGGGTCAGGAATTTTCTCCTGCCTCTAGATGACTGGGGGTTGTGTCGTCTTCATCATCATCATTCATCCCCATTACGCTCGGAGGAAGCCAACGGCAGACCACCTCCACCAGGACCTTGCCTAGTACGGCGGTGCGGGTCTCCCGCATCGTTCCCCAACGTTCTCTCAAGAAGGATAGGACCTCATTTCCATTTCCATTCCTGCACATATAATTATTATTATCATAGTTATGATTATATACTGCTAATTTACAGTACATACTGTAACGTTTGCTTGGCGAGGTGCAAGAGATGGTCCGAAGGCCTGATCTTCGTAGGTGAAAGGATAGTATAATTAAAAGAACAATTTTCTGTAAGAAGTGCTTAGCGCACTGGGCTCACATTTGGCAGGACGACGGTTCAGTCCCGCTTCCGGCCGTCCTGGCTAACGTTTTCCGTGATTTCTTTTAATCGGTTCAGGCAAATGGCAGAATGGTTCCTTTGAAAGGGCACGGCTAATTTCCTTCACCATCCTTCCCTAATCACGTAAGACCGATGATCTCGCTGTTTAGTCTCCTCCGCCAAATCAGCCCAAAAAATACAACTCAAAATGGTTACGCGTCTCTTTAAATTTAGCCTGTTGTTGTGATCTTCAGTCCAGAGACTGGTTTCCTGCAACTCTCCATGCTACTCTATCCTGTGCAAGATTTTTCATCTCCTAGTACCTACTACAACCTATATCCTGCTGAATCTTCATAGTGTATTCATCTCTTGGTCTCCCTCTACGATTTTTACCCGCCACGCTGCCTTCCAATACTAAATTGGTGAGCCCTCCATGTCTCAGAACATGTCCTACCAACCGATCCCTTCTTCTAGTCAAGTTGTGCCACAAACTTCTCTTCTCCCTAATCCTATTCAATACCTCCTCATTAGTTATATGATTTGCCCATCTAATCTTCAGCATTCTTCTGTAGCACCACACTTCGAAAGCTTCATTCTCTTCTTGTCCAAACTATTTATCGTCCATGTTTCACTTCCATACATGGCTACACTCCATACAAATACTTTCAGAAACGACTTCCTGACACATAAGTCTATACTCGATGTTAACAAATTTCTCATTTTCAGAAACGCTTTCCTTGCCATTGCCAGTCTACATTTTATATCCTCTCTACTTAAACCATCATCAGTTATTTTGCTCCCCAAATAGCGAAACTCATTTACTACTTTAAGCGTCTCATTACCTAATCTAATTCCCTCAGCATCACCCTACTTAATTCGACTACATTCCATTATCCTCATTTTGATTTTGTTGATGTCCATCTTATGTCCTCCTTTCCAGGTACTGCCCATTCCGTTCAACTGCTCTTCCAGGTCCTTTCCTGTCTCTGACAGAATTACAAAATCATCGGCGAACCTCAAAGTTTTTATTTCTTCTCCTCGGATTTTAATTCCTACTTTTTTTTTAACCCTGTCTCTCTCAATTCCCAACCACTGCTTCCCTTTCATGCTCCTCGATTCTTATAACTGCCATCCGAATTCTGTACAAATTGTAAATATCCTTTCGCTGCCTGTATTTGTCCCCTGCACCTTCAGAATTTGAAAGAAAGTATGCCAGTCAACGTTGTCAAAAGCTTTCTCCAAGTCTACAAATGCTAGAAACGTAGGTTCGTCTTTCATTAATTTATCTTCTAAGATACGTCGTAGGGTCAGTATTGCCTCACGTGTTCCAACATTTCTACGGAATCCAAACTCGTCTTCCCCGAGGTCAACTTCTTCCATTCGTCTGTAAAGAATTCGCGTTGGTGTTTTGCAGCCGTGACTTTTTAAACTGATAGTTTGGTAATTTTCACATCTGTCAACACCTGCTTTGTTTGTGACTGTAATTATTATATTCTTCTTGAACTCTGAGGATATTTTGCCTGTCTCATACATCTTGGTCACCAGATGGTAGAGTTTTGTCAGGGCTGGCTGCACCAAGGGGGTCAGTGGTTCTACTGGAATGTTGTCTACACCCGGGGCTTTGTTTAAGAGCTCTGTCAAACTCTTCACGCAGTATCATGTCACCCGTTTCATCTTGATCTACATCCTCTTCCATTTCTATAATATTGTCCTCAAGTACATCGTCCTTGTATAAACCCTCTATATACTCTTTCCACCTTTCTGCTTTCCCTTCTTTGCTTAGAACTCGGTATTCACACAAGTGGTTCTCTTTTCTCCAAAAGTTACTTTAATTTTCCTGTAGGCAGTATCTATGTTACACCTAGTGAGATATGCCTCTACATCCTTAAATTTGTCCCCTTGCAATCCCTGCTTAGCCATTTTGCACTTCCTGTCGATCGCAGTTTTAGACGTTTCTATTCCTATTTGCCTGCTTCATTTAGAGCATTTTTATGTATCTCCCTTTCATCAATTGAATTCAATATATCTTCTGTTACCGAAGGATTTCTTCTCACCCTCATCTTTTTACTTACTTGATCCTCTGCTGCCTTCACTATTTCATCCCTCAAAGCTACTCATTCTTCTTCTACTGTATTTCTTTCCCTTATTCCTGTCAATATTTCCATAATGCTCTCAATGAAACCCTCTACAACCTCTGGTTCTTTAATTTTATCCAGCTCCCATCTCCTTAAATTCCCACCTGTTTGCAGTTTCTTCAGTTCTAATCTACTGTTCATATTCAATATATTGTGGTCAGAGTCTACATCTGCCCCTGGAAATGTCTTACAATTTAAGACCCGGTTCCTAAATCTCTGTGTTAACATTATATAATTTATCTGAAACCATCCAGTATCTCGAGGCCTCTCGCATGTATACAACCTTCTTTCATGATTCTTGAACCAAGTGTTAGCTATGATTATGTTATACTCTGTAATTACGAAGTTATCAATTGGAAAATGGACAGGCTCTTCACTGTTAATTGTGAAAGAGAAGCCATAAGAAATATATCGTTTCAGTTGATCAAGATAAAAATATGACCGACTATTTATAGGACGTTTGCTGTTCAGTAGGACGCATAGTTCTGAAGACGCAAGATTTGGTGCCAGTAGTGTTTCATGTCTGGTGACAACACACCTTACAGATGCAACGGTAACTAGACTGGAAGTAGCAAGACACAGCGCGTAGTGAAAGTTGGGTTGCGCTGCTAGATGACTCATTTCGAGACGAATGATGAAGACATTTTGAAACTAGCGCAGGTGTTACTTACGTCATTTTTTAGTTATATTTTTTACTTAATTTTATTATAAACTGCACTCTTTAGCTCAAAATTAGTCGCAGATTGGGTGTTATTTTATCGCCCTGGCGGCACAACGGCGTATTTGGGCCTATGGTTGTCATTAAAATTTTTGTCGGTTATGATGCAGCGACGTTGAATTTAGAGTGCCTCAGCAGCATGATCATCAGTGCACTACCTGGATATTTACACACCCATCTCCCGGTTTGGTCTATGTCTGCTCTAACAAGTTAAATTGCTGCGATTGTTCAGAAGGAACACACATTAGGAAATTCCTTTAGAATGTCTGTCCATGTCGACACTAATATATGGTTTACATGTATTAAAATTTTCCAGACCTTCGTAAAAACATCAGAATGACTGACAGTTACACGAATGGTTGAACACTTGAAGAACAGGAGCCAGGTCTGCTGGGAGTTCGTGACGGGGAGCTTAAAGTAGTACATAGTGGATCCGAACACCATAGAAGGCAAACATAAATATGACAAAAGCAAATGTTATTTAACTAGTATTATTGTCTTCCTTGTATCTTTGTTCTTTACGATGATATGAAAAGTATTGTCTCTTTTCTATTTAGTGGCCCACTTCCCCTTCTCGAAACTTGTACAAAAACGTATCACAAACCACCCATTACGTTAACGTGAATTTATTAAAATCCCAGGTTAGAATCCTGCCTCGGGCATGGATGTGTGTGTTGTCATTAGGTTAGTTACGTTTAAGTAGTTCTAAGTCTAGGGGACTGCTGACATCAGATGTTAAGTCCCATACTGCTTGGAGCCATTTGAACCATTAAAATCGCAACACAACATTGCCTCCATTCTGCACACAGTACATGTTCTCAGAGTAACGGCTGAGTGAGTGACTGGCATTTTCGTTCTCTTTCCATTTGTTTACTCGTAACTCCAGGAAGTGGACGAGTTACGCATGTACTCTGTGTCCTAGTGCAGGAAAGTCATAGTTCGTTTTGTGTTACGCTTTTAGCAATATCATGGTGCATTGTTCAGCAGGTCAGGAGAAGAGAAACTGGATTACAGAATTAAAAATATGCGGCGCTATTTAAAAAATAAGTACAGCTGTAACGACCAAAGTTGCAATAAAAAGTCAATAAAGCTGGCTAATGTCTCTCTGGAAGGCAAACATTTTCTTAATACTTTTCTATTGTACTTATGGACAAGAAGTTATTTGTAATGGTCAAGAAAAGTGGAACCCGTATACAGGGTGTCCCCGGAGAAATGTTCAGTATTCAGGGATAGGATAGTTCCTATCATTAGAAGCAGGGAACTCTGGCAAACAGGGGGCTAAAATGCGTACTTAGCAGCTATAAGCAAGTCTTCTTTTACGAAACTGTGAAACAAATCACTTCTACTGCAAGCTCTTTGCTGTCCTTATTTTCAGAGGATGGACCCCAATTTGAAGAAATAGTCCCGTAAGTTGGCCTAGGTGGCCGGGCGATTCTAGGTGCTACAGTCTGGAACCGCGCGACCGCTGCGCTCTCAGGTTCGAATCCTGCCTCGGGCATGGATGTGCGTGATGTCCTTAGGTTAGTTAGCTTTAAGTAGTTCTAAGTTCTAGGGGACTGATGACCTCAGAAGTTAAGTCCCATAGTGCTCAGGGCCATTTGAACCAATAGTCCCGTACACATAGGTTGTAAACTGCGTACCTGAAGAGCTACGAAAGCTTGTTCATCTTCTGTACTGTGAAACAAACAACACCTACTGAACAAGTGCTCGTAGCTTTTAAGATACGCAGTTTAGAGAGCATGTTTATTGTACAATTTTTTCTTTGTTGGGTCGATAATATCTCCTCCAAAAACGTGAAAAGCAAAGTGCTTGCAGCGGAATCCACTTGTTCCACAGTATCGTAAATGAAGAAGTACTCATATCTCTTAACGTATGCGTTTTAGAGCTCGTTTTTACTACGCTTTTTTCCTTGGGGTGATCACTCCTGCCATTCTGTAGCAATGAATATTGACCACTCTACTAGGAGAGCCTGTAAAAGCGATGTCCGTCTTCTGGCAAAACACAGTTGTATGCGTGTGTTTACACAAATCTGTCTGATCACAATGTAGCATTTTCAGTAGGCCGTTGTCCACATCGTTCTTCGATTACATTTTGTCTCTCGGAGACCACAGTATACTGTTTATCCTGATATCTATAGTCAATAAAGCATACCATTGTTGTTGTAGCGGGCCTAGTCTCAGCCTTTTCCTATGGTCTAAGTCTGACTCACTCTTATTCACAGTTTCTCATTATTACTCGAAGAAGCGGGTCGTTTTCCAGCCAACGTTGTCTTGGACCTAACGTTATCAATTATTTGAATGCGCCGAGATCGGTGATCTAAGGAAACGATTGCTGTTTGGCTAGAATACCTTGTAAACCAGTGACCTTTCTGTAACCTGAAGTTCGCATATTTCGGGACATGACTGCACGCTTCACAAAACAGTGCTTTGTCACGGAAGAAGACAAGTTTATAACGGCTGTAAATTCACAATTATTCAAAGTATCGCAATCTGTACGGCCCCGTGCAGATAAAAGATAAATTTTTCGATAATCCACACGTCACGAGCAGCTGTTGGAGCGACCGTGGTAAACTGTGGTGCATTACTGACGTCACGAGTATCGAATCCATAACGTGCAGCAACTGTGCACTTCAGGGCCACATACCTAATTGATAGCAATTATTTTGTGGTTATTCTGTCCATATGGACTGTTGATACATAAACGGTGATTCATTAATTAATATAAGAAATTACTCGTACTTTAGACAGAACATACAGCGTGTTTCCGAATTCACAAGACTATATCATCGATATGAGTAAGTATACGTAGTACGCCAGTTTATAAAAATTTTCTGCATAGTGTTCCTCGAAAAGAACGTCGTCTTCCCTCCCCAGGCTTCCCGTTTGACTTCACCAAGTATTTCCATAATACTAGAGTGCTGATCGAACCTACGGGTAACAAATCTAACAGCCCTCCCCATAACTCCTTCGATGACCTCCTTTAACTGGCGGCGATCCGAAACACTCGAACAGTATCTAGGAGTGCGTCACACTATGTTCTATATGCGGCGTCTTTCATGGATAAACCGAAGTCCATTATCAGCCTTCGCTACTAGCATCCTTACGCGTTCCTTCTGCTACATATTGCTTTCCAACGTTACGCCTGGATATTTAATCGACATGACTACAGAGGGATGAAAAGTTAGAAACTGGGGAAAGATAGGCAAGGAAATCGGCAGTCTCCATCCAGTAACCATCCCAACATTCGCTTTGACCCATTTAGGGAACTCGTGGGAGACCTAAACCTGTGTAGCCAACTGAGGATTTGAACCACTTTTCTTGCAGTTTCACATGGTGCAATGGGAAGACTATATAGGACACCTGAAGTATTAACACCACCGGCTTAAAGTTTCTCTATATTTTTGGTAGTCCAGCCCAGAAACTTTATGGACGAGGGAGTAACTGCTTTTCAAAGAGCTTCCATAGTGTCACTACTCACGTTCATAAAATTATACATAGCGAACATGTATGGGTTTTATGTAAATAATAGCTTTCTCCATGAATTTCATTGAAATCTTCTCGGTTTATCAGTGAGTCGTGGTGTCGTAATGTCGCAACCCTTCGATGATTTTTCTACTCGTTAGATTGAGCCGAAGTGACTTCAGCTGAAGATGACAAATACGAAATTTGTCGAAATGTTGCGACGACTCAACGACAAGACTCACTGACAACCCGAGGATATTTCACCAAGACATGTGGTTTTATATGACATTCATACTAAATTTTCTCCTAGCCCTCTTTGTTCCAGGCATAAAAAGTGATAACCATATGAATGCATTAGAGATAAGTCCTGATCTCCCAGGGAAATGAGGGGAAAAATAACTCAGTTTATTGCTTCTGGCAGACAGGAACGGAGGAAAGACGGCGCAATAACTGGAATGGGTTAAATACTGAACTAGTGTTCAAGACTAGTGCAAAGAACCCCGCATTTTTCGTTTCGTACACCAGTTTGCTAGCCCAATCACCAACATCGCTCTAGACATACGAAATAATCCTATCTGAACATTACAGTTTCGCACGGCGACGGTAACTACCATTGCATCGAATGCAACCTATTTACCTAGTTTAGCACCTATTATATAAACTGAAGAGTCAAAGAAACTGGTACACGTGCCTAATATTGTGTAGAGACCGCGCGAGCACGCAAAAGTGCCGCAACATGACTTAGCATTGGATTCCATTAATGACTGAAGAAGTGCTAGAAGGAATTGACACCACAAATCCTGCAAGGCTGTACGTAGGTCGGTCAGAGTACGATGGGGTGGAACAGCATGTTGCAGTGCATCCCAGATATGCTCAATAAAGTTCATGTTTGTGGAGTTTGGAGGTCATCGGAAGAGTTTAAACTCAGAAGAGTGTTGCTGTAGCCACTGTGTAGCGGTTCTGGACATGTGGGGTGTCGCATTGTCGTGCTGGAATTGCCAGAGTCCGTCGGAATGCACCGTGGGTATGTGTCAGGTTTCCCATATCACTCCAACTGCACATGACCCATACCATTACAGATCCACTACCAACTTGAACAGTCCCCTGCTGACATGCAGGGTCCATGTATTCATGAGGTTGTCTCCATACTCTTACACGTCTATCCGCTCGATACAATCCAAGCAGGCAACATGTTTCCAGTCACTAACAGTCCAATGTCGGTGTTGACGGGTCCAGGCGAGCCGTAAAGCTTTGTGTCGTACAGTCATCAAGGGTGCACAAGTGGACCTTTGGCTCCGAAAGCCCAACCGATGCTGTTAAAAAATGGCTCTGAGCAGTATGGGACATAACATCTGAGGTCATCAGTGCCTAGAACTTAGAACTACTTAAACCTAACTAACCTAAGGACATCACACACATCCATGCCCGAGGCAGGATTCGAACCTGCGACCGTAGCGGTCGCTCGGTTCCAGACTGAAGCGCCTAGAACCGCTCGGCTATACACGCACACTGACACTTGCTGATGGTCGAGCACTGAAATACGCTGCAAGGGAAGGGTTGCTCTTCTGTCACTTTGAACGATTCTCTTCAGTCGTCGTTGGTCCCATTCTAGTAGGATCTTTTTTTGGGCCGAAGCGATGTCAGAGATTTCATGGTTTACCGACTGCTTATATTCACGGTAAAGACGTGAAATGGTGGTACCAGAAAATACCCGCTTCTTAGCTACATCGGAGATGTGACCCATCGCTCGTGCGCCGACTATAACACCACGTACACACTCACTTAAATCTTGATAATTTTCCATTGTAGCAGAAGTAAGCGACCTAACAACTTCTCCACACATCTATCTTATATAGGCGTTGCCGACCGCAGCGCCGTATTCTACCTGTTTACATATCTCTAAAAAATGGTTCAAATGGCTCTGAACACTATGGGGCTCAACTGCTGTGGTCATCAGTCCCCTAGAACTTAGAACTACGTAAACCTAACTAACCTAAGGACATCACACACATCCATGCCCGAGGCAGGATTCGAACCTGCGACCGTATCAGTCGCACGGTTCCGGACTGCGCGCCTAGAACTGCGAGACCATCGCGGCCGGCTACATATCTCTATGCATGCCTTAACCAGTTTCTTTGGCGCTTCAGTGCAATAACGCAACAACCACAGCGTCGGCATCCTTCAGCGTCCATCACGTCCCATGTATATACAGTGCATCCATACTCTGAAAATAACTTTAAAGCTCATGACGAAATGTTCCTCTCATTGTGCGACACTTCCCACCCGCGTATGAAGAGTGGAAAGGATGACTACTTACATACACGGTTGCACCCGGCTACGTTACTTAGTACTGGTCTTCGTAGTTAACAAGTCGACATTGCCTTTTTTATCTGCCAAATTATGATGCTCTTTCCTGAGTCAAACAAGCGTGTGACTATTTTACTGGCATTTTTTGTTTAGGTTCATAATTCTCTGTTAGACCTGTCTGAACCACATTCTAGAAATCCCACATGAATATTTTGAGCAATCTGATTTGTAGACAGGCTCTATTTTCGCAGTAAGAGTTTATACTTACCACCTGTTTAACCTACGAGGGATCCGATGTGATCCATTTCACATCTTTATGAACTGTTATATCCAGATATGCACTTAAGTTGACCGGTTGCTATTGTGCCTCGCTGATGTTGTAGTCATCGGATATTACTTTCCTGCGTTGAACTGAACCGTTTTATAATTCTCAACTGATAAACAAGCCATCTGTATTTTCACTTCTTTGAAATGTTTGTGCCATTTGAATGAATATATGTGCAACATTTTTTCCAGCAGCTCTTCGTTACACATACCTGCATCATCTGCGACTAAGTTTGCTATTAATGTTGTCTGCTAGCTCACTAACACACATATGGAGCACAAGGATCTCCACACAATTCCGTGCGGTACACCTAAGGGTCCTACGGCTCTCCACTGCTCTTCACCTTATGCGTTCATATTAGCCTTGTTATTGGCAAAGAACATCAGTGAGCATATTGTTTTACCTGTACAGTTCTTTATAATCTCTGCTCTGCATCCAAGGCAAATAGCTGCGTATTTCCTACCAAGATATCCTCACTGCAGTCACAAATTTCGATTTACATCTCGTGTAATTGTCGTTTCGTTAATAATCGTTGGTACAGTACAGAGTAAAATTCTTTTCTGAAGTCAGGAAGTAATGTTTTGAGTCACGAAATTTAGGTTATCATGTGAGAAATGCGTTGACAGCGAAAAGTTCTGTGAATGGTTGTTCGCTGTGTTCGTTTCATTCACTCTACTGTAAATGAAGCCTGACTCTCGGTCGACGTGGATAATGTATTCTTTGTAGGTGTTGCGAATTACACTGAATTCAACGAAATAGTGTACATTACTTAGTAAAGTTTTCTTTATTATATGGTCAGAGAAACCGTTCTGAATTTTGATTTATTATGCGATCTAAGCAACGTATTTATTCTTTCGTAGCCCCCACTGAGTAACACCAGTCAAAATGTCCGCTACGTTCACACTGTCAGTCAGGTGTGACGGTTTGGAAAGGTACCGGACGCTCCCCTTCCTTGCCGTCCTTCCCCTAGTCAGCCTGGGTCAGGCAAAGGTGCTCGATGGTTTGATGCTTCTTCCTCGACAGTCCCAGCTGAACGGTACGTGACAGTCTACCCATCAAATAGTCGGATGTTACGATTGGACGTAATTTTGTACCCGTCATTTTGTCTGGCCTTAGCAACAAGTAAACCTAAGAGTTTCCTCACCATCCTACATGATCAAGCAAATATCGTTTACATTCTACCCGGTTTTCCATCTTTCTCTGTACATGTTCAGCGTAGTAACTGGGGTTTCGTCGGAAAAGGTATTATATTTTCCTGTTCTCATGTCTTAGTTCCGTCTTTGCCAAATCAGAGGAACAGTCGCCGATCAAATAAACTCAGATCACTTTTGCATTTCCACAAACGACATATTGATTTCCCACCCCAATACGGATAGAATCGCTGACATTTTGTTTTCATTTTCAGCCAAAAACATTGGAAATGGAGGACGATAATCGTGACCGACGAATTGATCCTGTCGATGTTGACAGAATCTCTCGGATACTGGCAGAATTAGTGATCAGGAAGAGGACAGTACTTTGATGATGCTTCATGTGAAACTGAAGATAACTATCGATTTGTTGATGAAGACGAAAACATCAGTTCAGGGCAGTCAGTAGTAAATTCTATTCATCCACTCTACCCTTCACCCACTGCAGAGAAACGAAATCGCTCTTCACAAAAAATTAAAAACATCAAGTCTAAGAAAAGGAGCAGACTGGAAGAACTCCAACCGTCAAACCTCTTTGGATCAGTCAGATGCACCACAACAGAACAGGCAAGAAGAGGAGATTGTCCTAAGTGATATCGGCCAAGAACTTCATGTTAGGCACAAATAGTGCCAGAAAATCCCATTCCGCCTCATCACATCTAATCGTCACTTGCGAGGAAGAAGAGCTGTTTGGGAAAAATGGACACAAATTGACGACGACGACGACCTGTTCGATCAGGACGGCTGCCAGGAACATTGTTCACATAAACCCTGACCCAGCGCCCATTGCCAACTACACGTATGATCCAAAGGAATGTTTTTCTCTGTCCTTTTCACGTTCCATCATGACAAAATTGTCCTTCAAACGAATGAATAAATAAAGAGAGCCAGGGTGAACTATAAAAATGAAAATTCTGCAGTTTGAAAAATACGACCTTGGATGAGTTGCAAGCTTTGCTTGAGTTACTGATTCTATCAGCTGCTCTAAAGAATAACCGTTTGAATGACGATGTGTTATTTCATAGCAAATATTTTGGCACCTCGTTCCGCGGTGCCATGTCACTGGTTCGCTTTAGATTTCCTCTGCAATGTCTACGATTCAATGATAAGTCTCATCGCTCAGAGAGAATTGAACAAACAAAATCGCATCAGTCACCTCAATAAGGGAAGAATTTTTTAAACACTGCATAGAAAATTACAAACCCAGCTCATATCTGTCAATGACCAGCTTGTAACTTTAAAAAGGAGGTGTGGTTTCAAAATGTTTATTCTAAGTAAACCGGGGAAATATGGGCTGAAAATCGTTATGATGTGCTACAGTAGCGCATTAAATATGATTGATGCAGAGCACTACGCTGGAAAAGGTTCTGTTCAAATTGTTCAAATGGCTCTGACCACTATCTACATCTACATCCATACTCCGCAAGCCACCTGACGGTGTGTGGCGGAGGGTACCCTGAGTGCCTCTATCGGTTCTCCCTTCTATTCCAGTCTCATATTGTTCGTGGAAAGAAGGATTGTCGGTATCCTTCTGTGTGGGCTCTAATCTCTCTGATTTTATCCTCATGGTCTCTCATCGCTCAGAGGGAGTTGATCAAACAAAATCGCACCAGTCACCGCAATAAGGGAAGAATTTTTTAAACACTGCAGAGAAAATTACACACCCAGCTCATATCTGCCAATGACCAGCTTGTAACTTTAAGAAGGAGGTGTGGTTTCAAAATGTTTATTCTAAGTAAACCGGGGAAGTATGGGCTGAAAATCGTTATGATGTGCTGCAGTAGCACATTAAATATGATTGATGCACTATGGGACTTAACTTCTGAGGTAACCAGTCCCCTAGAATTCAGAGCTACTTAAACCTAACTAACCTAAGGACCACACACACATCCATCCTCCAAGCGAGATTCGAACCTGCGACCGTAGCGGTCGCGTGGTTCCTGACTGTAGCTCCTAGAACCGCTCGGCCACTCCGGCAGCAAAGGTTCTGTTCCAACTGGAATGCCTGCAACAGATCATTATGTTGACGAACTGACTGCGACTGCTCAGGGGACTAATAGTAACATAGCGATCGATAATTGGCTAGTCAGAGTCCCTTTCGCTGCCAAACTGCTGAATGAAAAGCTAGCAATGATGGGGTGAATAAAAAAGTTAAAGGAAGTTTCCCGACAACTTTGTGAATGAGAATTATAAAGAAAACGTAAAGCACGACGTTCGTTTTTCTGGTGTCACGATCAAATCACAGCTGTATTCTACAAACCAGAACCAGATAAGCTGTGGAGAGGAATGAGTTGCAGGAGAAAAACAGATAGACGGGCATTGTGTTTCGTTTACAGTAGGGCCAATATCAGGCTGGTGAAGTCCTACGTAAACTATGCGTCAAATTTGATAGGGAATTAAGAAAAAACAAGTGTTCCCAAAAGAACCAGTGTCTCGTTTTGAGTTTGCCAAAACCTTGCATTCTCTGCTTGTGCAAGAGTGCCTGAGACAGTGGCTGACTATTAGCAATTTTTCTAAGGAATTGAGGCTACCTATAGAGAATGGTCTCGTTGAAAATGAAAACGAACGGGCACAAATAGATCAAAATCATTCCAAGCATTCATCTGGCAGCGTTACTCAGAAGATGCCTCGGAAAACATGTCGCTTTTGCCACTGTAAAAAGAAACGAATGACTGCCCAGTGTTGCAGCAAATGCACAAGTGCGGTTTGCAGTGAGCACACTATAGAAGACTGTATTGCCTGATATAAAGAATTCTTTTGATTCACGTTCCTTTTTTTCTTAGTTTTTGTTTATCATTTTTACCCTTCTTCCGAATTCTTCGAATTATAAACAGGTACAGCTTAAAGATAAGTTTCTCAGTTTACCATTTTGTTTGTTTTCTTGTTTTTTGATCTGAAAAAAATTAATGAGACTGTACACGCAACTAATAAGGCTGATGGTAGGATATAATAAATAGTCGGCCGGTGTGGCCGAGTGGTTGTAGGTGCTTCAGTCTGCAATCGCGCGACTACTATGGTCACAGGTTCGAATCCTGACTCGGGCATGGATGTGTCTGACGTGTATAGGTTAGTTACGTTCAAGAAGTTCTAAGTTTGAACCATACGTTGACATAAACTTCTAGTCGTTAAATGACTGTTCGTCCACTTGCTCAACAGCAGATTATGCCTAAACTACGAGATGCTTCGGTAAGCGCATGCAAAAATTTAGCAGGAAATGATAATGCTACACTGAACGACTTGAGATTCGGAATCTTGGTGCCGAGAAGCCAACTTGAGGAGATGATAGGAATAAAATCACAATTCTGTGTACTTTTTTATTTACAGTAGTTAACTGCAAATACTGTTATTGATACAATCAACATACAAATTGCACTGTGTCTTATAAAATGTGCTGAAACCTCAACTCAAGCAGGACATCAAAAATGGGCCCTATGGGACTTAACTTCTAAGGTCATCAGTCCCCAAAGAATTTACAATTGCTTGAGCCTAACAAACCTAAGGACATCATACACATCCATGCCCGAGTCAGGATTCGAACCTGCGACCGTAGGGGTCGCGCGGTTCCAGACTGTAGAACCGCTTGGCCACCCCGGCCGGCAGTATGACATAAGTGGAGAAGATTCTGATGCACCCTGACAAATATCCCTGGTATGTTTCGAATCACATCAAAGGCAGCTACAATACTGGCAACTAATTCCATCTCTGTATACACTGGGCCTCATACACAAGTGACTTTAGATACCACCATAGGAAAAAGTCAAGAGGTTTCAGGTCAGGTAGCCTCGCTGGAATAGGACTTCTCCTTCCAATTCAGCGACCAGTAAATACTAAACCGGTACTGCTCCCTCGCATTGTACTGTGTGTCTCTGAATAACACTGGGTAATGAATGGGTCTGTCGTTCATTCATAATGTGGTCATGGGAAAATGTAAATACGATACGACAGTGACACCTTATGAACAAGTAACGTAAACAAAACCTGCGTCATGACTTCCTGGTAATCAGTTTCGTCCTCCTTGTTCCTTGGAGGAAGTAAAGAATGTACATGTAAATAAACAGCAGAGCACTTGCAAACTTGAACGCACATGGTAGTTGTAAATAAACTGGAAAACAGTAAAGCTAGACAAGGCGGTAGACACATTTACCTCCATACCGCCTTAAGCTGACTTCTACCATCCCAGATTCTCTGCCTCAAATTGTTCATTGGAACATTCTCTACCTGCTGTTAGATTTTTGCACGCTCTTACAGAGACACCATGTGTATAACCTAAGGGTTTCACACACATCCATGCCCGAGGGAGGATTCGAACATGCGACCGTAGCAGCAGCGTGGTTCCGGACTGAAGCGCCTAGAACCTCTCGACCACAGCGGCCGGTATTAATACTGTCTTTCACGCTATGTATAGTATTAAAATTCTGAATACAACAACTGGAAACACCTTGCTTGTTCATTTGCAACTCCATGGCTAAATCTAGCGTCTGTTTCCGTCTCACCATCCATTCCTCAGTCTTCCCACACTTCTCCTTCCCTATCATTCATAATTCATTGGTAGTTTAGGAAGTCTTTATGCCCGCACACGAAGTATATGTCTCTCCATTTTTCTTTGGACTGGAATGCCTTATTGTTTAATGGTCGGATCCCTAATTCTTCCCTTATTACTTCGTTTCTAATTTTGTCTTCCGTAGTGCAGCGTTTCACAGATTGAGAAATTTAATTTTGATACCTCTAGTTACCTCCTCCCATGAACCATGGACCTTGCCGTTGGTGGGGAGGCTTGCGTGAATCACCAATACAGATAGCCGTACCGTAGGTGCAACCATAACGGAGGGGTATCTGTTGAGAGACCAGACAAACGTGTGGTTCCTGAAGAGGGGCAGCAGCCTTTTCAGTAGTTGCAAGGGCAACAGTCTGGATGATTGACTGATCTGGCCTTGTAGCAATAACCAAAATGGCCTTGCTGTGCTGGTACTGCGAACGGCTGAAAGCAAGGGGAAACTGCGGCCGTAATTTTTCCCGAGGGCATGCAGCTTTACTGTATGATTAAATGATGATGGCGTCCTCTTGGGTAAAATATTCCGGAGATAAAATAGTCCCCCATTCGGATCTCCGGGCGGGGACTACTGAAGAGGATGTCGTTATCAGGAGAAAGAAAACTGGCGTTCTACGGATCGTAGCGTGGAATGTCAGATCTCTTAATCGGGCAGGTAGGTTAGAAAATTTAAAAAGAGAAATGGATAGGTTAAAGATAGAGATAGTGGGAATTAGTAAAGTTCGGTGGCAAGAGGAACAAGACTTCTGGTCCGGTGACTACAGAGTTATACACACAAAATCAAATAGGGGTAATGCAGGAGTAGGAAAATAGGAATGCGGGTAAGCAACTACAAACAGCATAGTGACCGCATTATTGTGGCCAAGATAGATACGAAGCCCACACCTACTACAGTAGCACAAGTTTATATGCCAACTAGCTCTGCAGATGACGAAGAAATTCAAGAAATGTATGATCAAATAAAAGAAATTATTCAGATAGTGAAGGGTGATGAAACTTTAATAGTCATGGGTGACTGGAATTCGGTAGTAGGAAAAAGGAGAGAAAGAAAAGTAGTAGGTGAATATGGATTGGGGCTGAGAAATGAAAGAGGAACCCGCCTGGTAGAATTTTGCACAGAGCACAACTTAATCATAGCTAATACTTGGCTTAAGAATCATGAAAGAAGGTTGTATACATGGAAGAACCCTGGAGATACTAAAAGGTATCAGATAGATTATATAATGGTAAGACGGAGATTTAGGAACCAGGTTTTAAATTGTAAGTCATTTCCAGGGGCAGATGTAGACTCTGACCACAATCTATTGGTTATGACCTGTAGATCAAAACTGAAGAAACTGCAAAAAGGAGGGAACTTAAGGAGATATGACCAGGATAAACTGAAAGAACCAGAGGTTTACAGAGTTTCAGGGAGAGCGTAAGGGACCAATTGACAGGAATGGGGGACACAAATACAGTAGAAGAAGAATGGGTAGCTTTGAGGGATGAAGTACTGAAGGCAGCAGATAATCAAGTAGGTAAAAAGACGAGGGCTAGTAGAAATCCTTGCGTAACAGAAGAAATATTGAATTTAATTGATGAAAGGAGAAAATATAAAAATGCAGTAAATGAAGCAGGCAAAAAGGAATACAAACGTGTCAAAAATGAGATCGACAGTAAGTGCAAAATGGCTAAGCAGGGATGGCTAGAGGACAAATGTAAGGATGTAGAGGCTTATCTCACTAGGGGTAAGATAGATACTGCCTACAGGAAAATTAAAGAGACCTTTGGAGATAAGAGAACCACTTGTATGAACATCAAGAGCTCAGATGGAAACCCAGTTCTAAGCAAAGAAGGGAAAGCAGAAAGGTGGAAGAAGTATATAGAGGGTCTATACAAGGGCGATGTACTTGAGGACAATGTTATGGAAATGCAAGAGGATGTGGATGAAGATGATATGGGAGATACGATACCGGGTGAAGAGCTTGACAGAGCACTGAAAGACCTGAGTCGAAACAAGGCCCCCGGAGTAGACAACATTCCATTGGATCTACTGACGGTCTTGGGAGAGCCAGTCCTGACAAAACTCTACCATCTGGTGAACAAGATGTATGAAACAGGCGAAATACCCGCAGAGTTCAAGAAGAAGATAATAATTCCAATCCCAAAGAAAGCAGGTGTTGACAGATGTGAAAATTACCGAACAATCAGTTTAATAAGCCACAGCTGCAAAATACTAACACGAATGATTTACAGACGAATGGAACAACTAGCATCAGGGAAGATGAGTTTGGATTCCGTAGACAGGTTGGAACACATGAGGCAATACTGACACTACGAATTATCTTAGAAGAAAGATTAAGGAAAGGCAAACCTACGTTTCTAGCATTCGTAGACTTAGATAAAGCTTTTGACAATGTAGACTGGAATACTCTCTTTCAAATTCTAAAGGTGGCAGGGGTAAAATACAGGGAGCGAATGGCTATTTACAATTTGTACAGAAACCAGATGGCAGTTATAAGAGTCAAGGGACATGAAAGGGAAGGAGTTGTTGGGAATGGAGTAAGATAGGGTTGTAGCCTCTCCCCGATGTTATTCAATCTGTATATTGAGCAAGCAGTAAAGGAAAAATCCATGGAGAAGAAATAAAAACTTTGATGTTCGCCGATGACATCGTAATTCTGTCAGAGACAGCAAACGAATTGGGAGAGCAGTTGAATGGAATGGATAGGTCTTGAAAGGAAGATATAAGATGAACATCAACAAAAGCAAAACGAGGATAATGGAATGTAGTCGAATTAAGTCGGGTGCTGCTGAGAGAATTAGATTAGGAAATGAGACACTTGAAGTAGTAAAGGAGTTTTGCTGTTTGGGGAGCAAAATAACTGATGATGGTCGAAGTAGAGAAGATACAAAATGTAGACTGGCAATGGCAAGGAAAGCGAGTGTAGCCATGTATGGAAGTGAAACATGGACGATAAATAGTTTGGACAAGAAGAGAATAGAAGCTTTCGAAATGTGGTGCTACAGAAGAATGCTGAAGATTAGATGGGTAAATCACATAACTAATGAGGAAGTATTGAATAGGATTGGGGAGAAGAGAAGTTTGTGGCACCACTTGACTAGAAGCAGGGATCGATTGGTAGGACATGTTCTGAGGCATTAATGGATCACCAATTTAGTATTGGAGGGCAGTGTGGAGGGTAAAAATCGTAGAGGGAGACCAAGAGATGAAGACACTAAGCAGATTCAGAAGGATGTAGGTTGCAGTAGGTACTGGGAGATGAAGAAGCTTGCACAGGATAGAGTAGCATGGAGAGCTGCATCAAACCAGTCTCAGGACTGAAGACCACAACAACAACCTCTAGTTGCAGTAAATACTTATTTCTCAGCGAGGTGCTTTCCACCCCACAATAGGAGAATTGGTTGAGGATAGTTTTCGTTTATCTACAATCATGAAATTTGGCAAGAAGAAATTTGTCGCAGTAGAAGTAAAGGAAAAAAATCCAAAAATTTTTAAACTGCAATTACATCGCATAAAAATATTTCTTTATGGAATTCTTGACCGTGTCTTACGAAAGACAATATTTATGTCAAATACTAAGGTCTATGGTCCGTCGGTGGTGTAAAATATTTAAGCTTCTAAGCCAATGCAATCAAAAGATACTGCAATTTCTAAAGACCACTTTTTCTCAGGAACGCGTAGAGGTATAAAATTGAAATTTATGTCAAATAACGCATGAAATTTTCGTGAAATAAAATACATACATCAAAAACGTTTTGCATCACCCGGTTCCCACAACTCCTGAAGAGAGACGTTGCCTGTAAATATTGTATCACAGACACAGTCCCAGTCCCTTTGACTGTTGAGAGATGTCACTAAATCCGCCGAAAGGTGTACACAACCATGCATGAGCAGAGCCTACTAGACGAGGGGGTCAGACAGCTGATCAGTTCCAGTCATTCCATCAGGAAGGAGGGACACTGCTCGTATTGTCTGTAGTTCAGCCATGGCTAGAGGGTCAATATCACGGTTCGATTGCATCCGCAAATTGTTACTTCGTGATAGAAAGGGCTCTCAACAATGGAAGTGTCCAGGAGTCTCAGAGTGAACCAAAGCGTTGTCGTTCGGACATGGAGGTGATACAGAGAGACAGGAAGTGTCGATGACATGCCTCGCTCAGGCCGCCCAATGGCTACTACTGCAATGGACGATCGCTGCCTACGGATTATGGCTCAGAGGAACCCTGACAGCAACGCCACCAAGTTGAATAACGCTTTCCGTGCAGCCACATTACGTCGAGTTACGACGACATTTTTGGCATCGTGGAGCACCACCGCACTCAAGACTGCATGTGAGAGCATTCCTTAATAATGACCCTCCTCAATGATAGATCAGCCGAAGGATCTCGCACTGCACCACTGGCCTCCAAGAACGCCTGCTCTCGCGGTAGGTGGTATTTTTTTTTAAGAAGGATGTGAAACACTCCGTCCACGTGGTTCCCCTTCGGACAACTCTGGGTGAACTGGAACGATACACAGCGAACAACAGTTAATGCATTAATTCCAGATATGTTCGCAGAAGCGTCCTCATTCCACCTTGGAACACCCATTAAACCATTAAGATAACAAGGGACATTAGATCTTAAATACCTTAGGATTTGCTTGCATGATACGAAACCGGTTGTCCCAGTCTCTGAGCGACTATAATGAAACAGTGAGCGCGGAAAATTGGGCTCTTAATCGG
Organism: Schistocerca gregaria; assembly: GCF_023897955.1. NCBI lineage: Eukaryota > Metazoa > Arthropoda > Insecta > Orthoptera > Acrididae > Schistocerca > Schistocerca gregaria. Next base: position 6,830,049 of record NC_064924.1, on the reverse strand, counting down.
TTTTGCAGTATTTCAAAGCCTCAAAATATTTTAACTATGGCGTTTCATTCAGTATTTAAAGCTTAAATAGGTTTAAATACTGAATGAAATACGGTACAGCACGTACGGATCAGTAGCAGCCTTCATTCAGTAGCTACTGTGCGTTAAATGCCACCCACCCGTGAGTCGGAGATGTGAGCCGGAGTGCTCTTCCCCTACCACTTGCTGCCCCCTCCTATGTCTCCTGCCTGGGCGCTGGTGGGTGCGCGGAGTGAGCGTTGTTCTCGGGCGACGCGTCCTTGCTGTGGTGACCCGCGGCCGCCTCCCTGGGACAGCTGCTCCGCCGTCGACGTCGGCGTCTCCCCCGCCGCCCCTACCGCCCTCATGCCGCCCCCCACTTGGCTGCCCCGCCGGCGCGCGCCTCGCTGCTATTCGGGTCTGGCCCGCGAGGTGACACAGTGGCCGCAAACACGGACCACACAGTCACCGTCCGCCTGCCGACGACAACGCGACGCGCTCTGCGCTCCTCTCTGATCGCCCGACAAACCAAATCGAGCACCGTGACTTTGCAGCACAGTGACCGCGTGCGTCTACGCCGACCTGCGTCATCGGAACGCCGGTCCTGGGGCCTTGTTCTGCTGTCACTGCCCGGCTGTCTTGGAGTCAGTCCAGCACAGCTGTTTGACACGCCAGGTGACGAAGGTCAGCTATAGAGCCCAAGATTCCGACCTGTATTATTGCTGCGGAAGAATATAAGGTATTTATAATTTCCTGCGCCTAGCTGACCGGATATCAGTGTGTAGTGGAGCACTAGTCTTTGACGTACCACACAAAGTGTCTTTTTCTATTTCGCATTCTGTGCTAGCGTCACTAAATCTATTATCGGATGAATATTTGGCGTTTAATGATCTATCCAACACTTTTTTCTCTGTCTCACAGCACACACACACACACACATACACACACACACACACACACACACACACACACACACACACACACATAAAACCCAGCACATAAATAGACAGAACACACATGCTCCGCCACACACCGTCAGGTGGCTTGCGGAGTATGGATGTAGATGTAGAATCTCAGATACCTGTGTCCCTAACTTAATTACCACAACGTAAGTTTCAGTAGTGATTGTTTAGCATACTGAAAACCGTATGAAATTATTTAATTACAGAGAGATCATAAGATTTCGGTACGAAATTGAAGATGATGCTATGTCAGCATCAAGTGGATGGGAAAGTAGATTGGCGAGGAATATTTATTTATTGGTTTATGCAACCCAACATTTCAAGTGGAACCAGAAAACACACATATCAAAAATTTAGAAATATAGTTTCTTAAGCTTCTTAGTTTCTACTGTTTCTTCTCATCAGAAGATGTGCTTAGATGTCGGAAAATATCTCTACGTCTGCAAGGCAGAGTGTAAAAATATGTAGTTCCAGAATGAGATATTCATTTTGCAGCGGAGTGTGCGCTGATATGATATGAAACTCCTGGCAGATTAAAACTGTGTGCCGCACCGAGACTCGAACTCGGGACCTTGTTAAATGGGCAATTAGAAAGAGAGAGAGATGGAGGAAGGTGGACTGTATATAGATATGTAGGGTAAGGGGGCGGTGAGGGGAGTCTTAGAACGTTCAGCTCAGTTGACTGTTGGAGGGGAAATACGGAGATAAATTATGGTGATAGGGAAGTACTGTCAATATCAGAGTGTTCAGTTAAATTTCGGTAAACTTGAAACAGGATTCGAACCGAGGTACGCTACAGTGGTAGAGCAGCTCTGTTATAGCAGAATGTACAGTTTAATTTCGCTAAACTTGAAACAGGATTCCAGATGGTCGTCGAATTGCAGTGATCTTTGTACTTACATTAGGCTGTGCAGAATGCGGAAGATCTTGTTGATATCTTGACAGTGAGACGGAAAGCGGTCTCATATGGATGTAAGAATTTACCACAGCTTTGTTGAAGCAACCTACACAAAAGTCACCCGAACTGGTATGGAAGGAAAGAACAAATACCCAGAGCCTGCCGCTCCCATACATTTTTACTAGGTACAGGAGTACGCAGTGGGTATAGAGTCTACAAGTGCCGAAATATTTCGCGTTATATCGATTACACGCTTGAGATCTTGCTTCAAAATGAATCATAAAAACTGAAGTACTTTGACCTTGTATTGGAAACAAGGGTTGTTGTTGTTGTTGTCTTCAGTCCTGAGACTGGTTTGATGCAGCTCTCCATGCTACTCTATCCTGTGCAAGCTGCTTCATCTCCCAGTACCTACTGCAACCTACATCCTTCTGAATCTGCTTAGTGTACTCATCTCTCGGTCTCCCTCTACGATTTTTACCCTCCACGCTGCCCTCCAATGCTAAATTTGTGATCCCTTGATGCCTCAAAACATGTCCTACCAACCGATCCCTTCTTCTAGTCAAGTTGTGCCACAAACTTCTCTTCTCCCCAATTCTATTCAATACCTCCTCATTAGTTACGTGATCTATCCACCTTATCTTCAGTATTCTTCTGTAGCACCACATTTCGAAAGCTTCTATTCTCTTCTTGTCCAAACTAGTTATCGTCCATGTTTCACTTCCATACATGGCTACACTCCAAACAAATACTTTCAGAAACGACTTCCTGATACATAAATCTATATTCGATGTTAACAAATTTCTCTTCTTCAGAAACGCTTTCCTTGCCATTGCCAGTCTACATTTTATATCCTCTCTACTTCGACCATCATCAGTTATTTTACTTCCTAAATAGCAAAACTCCTTTACTACTTTAAGTGTCTCATTTCCTAATCTAATTCCCTCAGCATCACCCGATTTAATTTGACTACATTCCATTATCCTCGTTTTGCTTTTGTTAATGTTCATCTTATATCCTCCTTTCAAGACACTGTCCATTCCGTTCAACTGCTCTTCTAAGTCCTTTGCCGTCTCTGACAGAATTACAATGTCATCGGCGAACCTCAAAGTTTTTACTTCGTCTCCATGAATTTTAATACCTACTCCAAATTTTTCTTTTGTTTCCTTTACTGCTTGCTCAATATACAGATTGAATAACATTGGGGAGAGGCTACAACCCTGTCTCACTCCTTTCCCAACCACTGCTTCCCTTTCATGCCCCTCGACTCTTATTACTGCCATCTGGTTTCTGTACAAATTATAAATAGCCTTTCGCTCCCTGTATTTTACCCCTGCCACCTTTAGAATTTGAAAAAGAGTATTCCAGTCAACATTGTCAAAAGCTTTCTCTAAGTCTACAAATGCTAGAAACGTAGGTTTGCCTTTTCTTAATCTTTCTTCTAAGATAAGTCGTAAGGTCAGTATTGCCTCACGTGTTCCAACATTTCGACGGAATCCAAACTGATCCTCCCCGAGGACTGCATCTACCAGTTTTTCCATTCGTCTGTAAAGAATTCGCGTTAGTATTTTGCAGCCGTGGCTTATTAAACTGATAGTTCGGTAATTTTCACATCTGTCAGCACCTGCTTTCCTTGGGATTGGAATTATTATATTCTTCTTGAAGTCTGAGGGTATTTCGCCTGTCTCATACATCTTGCTCACCAGCTGGTAGAGTTTTGTCATGACTGGCTCTCCCAAGGCCGTCAGTAGTTCTAATGGAATGTTGTCTACTCCGGGGGCCTTGTTTCGACTCAGGTCTTTCAGTGCTCTGTCAAACTCTTCACGCAGTATCGTATCTCCCATTTCGTCTTCATCTACATCCTCTTCTATTTCCATAATATTGTCCTCAAGTACATCGCCCTTGTATAAACCTTCTATATACTCCTTCCACCTTTCTGCCTTCCCTTCTTTGCTTAGAACTGGGCTGCCATCTGAGCTCTTGATATTCATACACGTGGTTCTCTTCTCTCCAAAGGTCTCTTTAATTTTCCTGTAGGCAGTATCTATCTTACCCCTAGTGAGATAAGCTTCTACATCCTTACATTTGTCCTCTAGCCATCCCTGTTTAGCCATTTTGCACTTCCTGTCGATCTCATTTTTGAGACGTTTGTATTCCTTTTTGCCTGCTTCATTTACTGCATTTTTATATTTTCTCCTTTCATCAATTAAATTCAATATTTCTTCTGTTACCCAAGGATTTCTAGCAGCCCTCGTCTTTGTACCTACTTTATCCTCTGCTGCCTTCACTACTACATCCCTCAGAGCTACCCATTCTTCTTCTACTGTATTTCTTTCCCCTATTCCTGTCAATAGTACCCTTATGCTCTCTCTGAAACTCTGTACAACCTCTGGTTCTTTCAGTTTATCCAGGTCCCATCTCCTTAATTTCCCACATTTTTGCAGTTTCTTCAGTTTTAATCTACAGGTCATAACCAATAGATTGTGGTCAGAGTCCACATCTGCCCCTGGAAATGTCTTACAACTTAAAACCTGGTTCCTAAATCTCTGTCTTACCATTATATAATCTATCTGATACCTTTTAGTATCTCCAGGGTTCTTCCACGTATATAACCTTCTTTCATGATTCTTAAACCAAGTGTTAGCTATGATTAAGTTGTGCTCTGTGCAAAATTCTACTAGGCGGCTTCCTCTTTCATTTCTTAGCCCCAATCCATATTCACCTACTATGTTTCCTTCTCTCCCTTTTCCTACACTCGAATTCCAGTCACCCATTACTATTAAATTTTCGTCTCCCTTCACTATCTGAATAATTTCTTTTATTTCATCGTACATTTCTTCAATTTCTTCATCATCTGCAGAGTTAGTTGGCATATAAACTTGTACTACTGTAGTAGGTGTGGGCTTCGTATCTATCTTGGCCACAATAATGCGTTCACTATGCTGTTTGTAGTAGCTTACCCGCATTCCTATTTTCCTATTCATTATTAAACCTACTCCTGCATTACCCCTATTTGATTTTGTGTTTATAACCCTGTATTCACCTGACCAGAAGTCTTGTTCCTCCTGCCACCGAACTTCACTAATTCCCACTATATCTAACTTTAACCTATCCATTTCCCTTTTTAAATTTTCTAACCTACCTGCCCGATTAAGGGATCTGACATTCCACGCTCCGATCCGTAGAACGCCAGTTTTCTTTCTCCTGATAACGACATCCTCCTGAGTAGTCCCCGCCCGGAGATCCGAATGGGGGACTATTTTACCTCCGGAATATTTTACCCAAGAGGATGCCATCATCATTTAATCATACAGTAAAGCTGCATGTCCTCGGGAAAAATTACGGCTGTAGTTTCCCGTTGCTTTCAGCCGTTCGCAGTACCAGCACAGCAAGGCCATTTTGGTTAATGTTGCAAGGCCAGATCAGTCAATCATCCAGACTGTTGCCCCTGCAACTACTGAAAAGGCTGCTGCCCCTCTTCAGGAACCACATGTTTGTCTGGCCTCTCAACAGATACCCCTCCGTTGTGGTTGCACCTACGGTACGGCCATCTGTATCGCTGAGGCACGCAAGCCTCCCCACCAACGGCAAGGTCCATGGTTCATGGGGGGGGAAACAAGGGTAGTGTTACAATATGTCATTCAAAAGTATGGGTCAACCTAAATGAAATTAGAGTTTTTTCGCCTAGGGACAACCAGTCTATCGAAAAGTCGGTATGAACTCGCTGATGACAAAGCACATGCTCGGTTGTGGACAGGTACGTAACAGACAGATACTCCATTCTGGTGTCTCGCGAGCGACACTCGAATCGTTCGTACGTGACGCAGACAGCCAGTGGAGTATCAACTGAGGGAAATGTAACACCACACGTAGTGGCAAGTTTACGTATTCGTATCATGACAGTGCCTACAGGTGAAAATTCACTAATTCCAATTCACAGATGCAGTGTAAGAAATTTTTTTAACGCGCGTTTCACGAAACAATATGCATCAGAACTGAAATATATTATATAATATTATTATTATTATTTTCGATTATTCCCATTTAAGAGAGCGTTTGAACTTGAATTCCTTTATGATGAATGTTTGTTTTTTCTGAGCCCAAATTTTCTTCATGTGTTCACTGTGTTGTTTCTTTCGCTCCGCTGTCCATTTGCTCCTGGTCTCTTCTGTGTTGTGCTGTCAAGTTTATGTCTCTTGATGATGTTCCTGAATTCAGTTCTATTTTCTGCATCGTTTACTGTTACGTGTGCTTGTCTGAGGTCCTCTCCAACTTCTTTCATCCATTTTGTTTTTCCCCTGCCTGAGTTGATGACTTTAAGAATTCGCTTTGAAATTCTGTTTTCATTCATCCTGTGGATACGTCCGTAGAACTGCATTTTTCTTTTCCTTAATGTATCCGTAATCCTGTCTGCGTATTTATATAATTCTGATGTTGGTCTCTTCTTCCAGATTCCTTGCTCTTGTATCGGACCAAAAATTTTCCTGAGAATTTTCCTTTCTTGTTTCTCTACTTCTTTGATTTTAGTTTGCCCACCTATTTGTGTTGTTTCAGATGCATACAGTGCCTCCGGAAGTACAACAGTGTTGTAGTGCCTCAATTTTGCGTTAATGGATATGGACTTTTTGTTATAATAGTTCCACGTGAGTTTATATGCTTTCTGTAGTTTTTTTATTCTTTCCTCATTGGCCTTTAGGTTGATCCGTGATGACTGGATGATTTCTCCCAGGTACTTAAAATGTGGTACTTGTACGATTTTCCCATGGGTTGTCACAATAGGCAATTTGTCTTGTGGCACTCTTTCTATATACTGTGTTTTCTCTTATGAGATTTGCAGACGAGTTCTTTGTGCAATTTCGTGTAACTTCTCTATGGCGTTAGTGGCTTCTTTTCTATTATTTATGAGGATTTCAAGGTCATCCGCAAAAGCTAAACACTTCACATTGAATCTATTACCTTTTCTAATGCCAATTTGAATTCCTTTGACTTCTTTTTCCCATGTCCTGATAATTTTTTCAAGAATGATATTAAAGAGTAATGGTGAAAGTCCGTCATCCTGTCGCACTCCAGTTTAGATTTTAAATGGTTCCGAGATATCCCCCATAAATTTAACCTTGGAGACTGTGTCAGTTAATGTTTCCCGAATGATTGCTCTTGTCTTTCTGTCAATGCTGAACTCTTCCAGCGTCTTGCAGAGCGTTACTCCGTCTATTGAGTCGCAGGCCTTTTTAAAATCTACAAAAGTAACCACTGGGTTTCAGGTGTTTCTCATCTGGAGAATCATTTTCAGATTCCAGATCTGCTCTATGCATGATCGTCCCTTGCGAAAACCAGCCTGGTATTCTCCTATTTGTGGGTCAGCTTGTTCTTCTAATCTATTCATGAGAACTTTTGATAGGATTTTATATGTGACCGGTACGAGTGAGATAACCCTGTAATTATTTGGTTCAGTTTTGTCCCCTATTTTGTGGAGTGGATGGATAAGTGCGCATTTCCATTCAGAAGGGATTTGTTCTGTTTCCCGAATGTTTAATATGATTTTGTGAATTTTTCCTGTTAATCTTTCATCATTTAGTTTCCATTGTTCTGCAATAATTCCATCTTCTCCTGGGGCTCTATTGTTTTTGAGTGTCTTGATAATTTCTGCGATTTCGTTGATGCTTGGCGGTTTAATGTCAGGATTTGGTGTAGACGTCTCGTAGTGAATATCCTCTGTAGGTCTTTCGCAGTTGAGATGTTTGTTGAAATAGTCTGCGAGGATCTGGCAGTTATTCTTCGTGTTAGTTTCTAGTGAACCATCCGGTTTCTTGAAACAAAGATTGGGTGGCTGGTATCCTGCAATATGTTCTTTAAACGTGTTATAAAAATTCCTGGTGTTGTTCTTCTTAAAGTCTTGTTCTATCTCATCTAGCCGCCGTTTGTCATAATATTTTTTCCCTCCGAGTAGTTTTCGATGTTTGTTTTCGGATTACTAGAAATTGTTGCCATTTTTCTGATGTTTTGTAACTATTGAAGTTTTTCCAGGCATTGGTCCTTTCTTCTATTGCTTGGTCACATATTATATTCCATCACCTGTGTTTTCTCCTTTTCGGGGGTTGACCCAGTTTCAACGTGGATTTGAGGACGTCCACAAGTTCTGTCCAGTTTGTGGTGTTTGTCTGATTAATTTCCTGTAAGATGTTTTCCTTGTTTAGTTTTATGTACAGTATTCGGGGTCTGGTCTCAGCACTTTGTTTAGTTTTGGCTTTTTTTTCTATTGGGTTGTAATCTGGTCTTTATCTGTAGAATATGGTGGTCTGAGTCAAAAAAATCCTCTTCTTATTTTCACATTCAGAATTTCTGCTGTGTTACTCTTGGAGATGGCCACATGATCTATCTGGAATTCACCCAACATTGTGTTGGGCGACTTCCAAGTATACAGTTTCTTATTGCGTTTTTTGAATTGTGTTGACGTAATTACGAGGCCGATATTTTCGCAAAAGCTTATAAATGTTTCCCCATCCTTGTTACTTCTCTTGTGAGCTGTATGGATTACGGTGATTTTCCTGTATTTTTTCTCTTTACCTAATTGTGCGTTTAAGTCGCCTAACAAGATTATTACATGGTGTTTGGCAATTTTGTTTGTAGTCTCTTCAAGGTCATTCCAGAAGTCATCCACTTTCTGGCGGTTCTTCTTGTTATAGTTATTTGTGGGTGCGTGTGCGTTGATCAAGGTATATGCTTTGTTGGCCGATTTGATGGAGAGCGTTGATATACGTTCTGAGGCACACTGGAAGTCAATGACAGAGTCGCTGATAGATTTGTGGATTGCAAATGTTGTTCCAAACTGTTTGAGCCCTTTCTCATCAGTTTTAACTGCTGGTTTTCCATTGTAGATTCTGTAGTTGTCTGCAAGAAAATCGTGTTTCCTGGATTGCAAGGATTTTGATCTGGAATTTTTGCAGCACGTCTGTAAGTTGTTTGGTCTTGCCTAGTTTGAAAAGAGTATTAGTATTAAGTGTACCGATGAAGTGTCTTTGTGTAATAATTTGGACGTCGTCTGGTTCTCAACCTTAGGCGTAACATGATGCTCCTGATCCCCCGGAATCCGATGACCAGGTAAAGCCAGCCTTGCGACTGGTGCCCGGGGTAGTGGATTCATTCCTTGTGTTATCATGATGTTTGGTTTTCAAGTTGAATACTAACTTGGTGGTGGTCCTTCCGAGGAAAGATCACGAGGAATACGACTTGATTGTTGAGATTAAGAAGGATGCTGCAGCTGCACCATCTAGGCGAACAGACGCTGACCCCTACAGCTGGATACCAGGGAGACGTTAGTGGATTTCGGTTGATAGTTTTGATCCACCCCGGGTATTTTATTTCCGCGGTACCCTCCATATCTAGAGAGCATTCCCCTATCCTCCACCTGGGGAGGCACCCGATGGGAGATTATCAACTCCACACTGTGTTTATTTAATGTTGCTTAGTTTCTGAAATCACTATGGATATCCTATTATATTATTTTCTACAATACCATTAATATATTGTATGTTAAAATATATACGCCTAGGTCTAAACTTCGAAATTTTTGATACTGTTCCGTTCGCTCGACATGCATGAAATTGGTTTCTATAGAGAAACTTAATGAATGTTTTAAATTGTTGGCGATAAGAAGTTGCAAATTATGTACTGAAGTACAAGGAGACAAATGGTATTTTAATAATCCTCGATATTAACATGGGGCATTTCTAAAGAGCGAGGGATAATGTAATTTTTTAACTGTAATGAACAATCTTGCTGCACCTTAATGTGAATATTGTTTATCAAACGGTGAAGTTAACGAACTTACACATTTGTAGAGATTTCGTGGTAGTAATTGATAAGGACCTGCGTATAATCATGCTTCTTAAAAAAAAATTACCTATAAGCGTGTAGCACTTAGCATATACAAGAAGTGAAGGAAGTCTAATGCTGTTTCATAGTCAATACGTCTTGAATATTTAAAATACGTGTTTATTCTCGTAATGTACTGGTAGTTCAAAAGCTCATATTCTACCAATTAAATAATCTGAAATTTATTTACTGTATTTAACAATACTTTCGAAGGTAAATATTAGAAACAATAAAATGTTTTGACAGCGTGTTAGCATAATTTACTATAATAGTGGAAAAGTGCTGATTAAATGATGAGGCTTATAGTTAATGGAATTGTCAATATGAATCTTTGTACACTAAAATAATGCTAAAAGAATTGCATCTGTGAAGTGATCAAGTCTTAAAAATGTGAAGTTAATTGAAGATAGTAGCGTGCAAAATATATATGGTTGTCTCGAGTATGCCATCAGCAAGCACCGAGTTTCCGGAGAAATTCAATGTCTGTGTCTAGGATATTCACATCCTTCCGTTATTAATGGTATTGTAGGAAATAATATAACAGAATATCCATAGTGGTTTCAGAAACTAATCAACATTAAATAAACACAGTGTTGGGCATATTTCGATTCCTTTAAAAAGACTATTATCAAGACAGTCAATTCTTCTGTTTATTTACAGAGCACGTTTATCAATCATCTCCAAAAATGGGGGCTATCTCATTTCGTAGTCCAAAAAGTTACGCATATTTTTTTATCAGCAGAAACAGTTTTGCAACACCTTTCACACGTAAGTGTAACGTGAACATGATCCCTGTAAAAAGTCAACAGTCTCATAATTAGAGGTTAGCTATTTTATGCATTGAGACTACGGGTATTTACGTGTCTCATGCAATTAGATTCAAGAGGAAATATTACTAAAGCGTTGCTTCTAAGGTTTTGTGTTATGCCAAGCTGTATCAGTATCAAATGGTTCACATAGCTCTGAGCACTATGGGACTTAATTTCTGAGGTCATCAGTCCCCTAGAACTTAGAACTACTTAAACCTAACCAACCTAAGGACATCACGCACATACATGCCCGAGGCAGGGTTCGAACCTGTGACCGTAGCGGTCACTCTAGCGCCTAGAATCGCTCGGTCATCTCGGCCGGTTGTATCAGTATCAGATTTAATACAGAATCTGAATTTATTTATGAATATATCTTTATTTCAGTTAATAAAAGTGTGCTCATTACTGAGAATCGTTGAAGTTTAGATTTGTGGTCTGTTCTGATTAACTGGAGACTATTTTCAGTTCACTGAACTTTTAAAAATTAAAATGTTATTAGTCAGTCTTACTTAGGAGATTAAGGTACTACTTTATAACGCGATATTGAATACTATGGTTAAATGCTGGCCTTCTTTTATCTGTTTGGCTGTTTTCTATAATGATTTTATGTCTAAGAGCATTTCTCACTGCTGTTGGCTGAACTATAAATTGATTTGTTATTCGCTTCCGCAAATTGTATTTGTAATTCAATATTTTGTGTGCAAAATATTAAGTTATATACAAACTAGAAATAGAATGACTTTTGCACACATAGACTTCTTTATTTTTGAAAGCTTGATAGTTTCGTAGCCTTCGTTTCTACAACGATGAAGGCCATGTACGTATTAAAAATGTAGACATAAAAAGGGCTGTATTTACCGCTTCACTATGTTGTGTGTACTGGTGCCAGAACATGTACTGGAAAACCTTAATTAGATAGTATTCCACTGGAAAAGAGTCGTTGTCTTTGTATCTAGATTGTAGGTAACTGAAAAAACTAGAAGATATTTCTAATATGTCTTATAGGAAATAATATAACAGAATATCCATGGCTTGTAGAATAATGGTGTCTATGCAAGCGAAGTCTTCAGAGGCGCCAATCAATGAAATTATATTTGTTGCTGTACTGTTGGCTAGTTTCTACATATAGGAACATCAACACAGCCTAAAGTACTGTTTCATTTCCTTTCAGTCCTTTATTTTAGCCTTGTTACAAAATGGGCTTGCTAAAATATACTTTGATACCACTGCAGCTTCTTCAGGTACCCTTGAGTGTTTAACAATGGAGCTGCAAGTTGTATTTGATTCCTTGTTGTTCCACCTCAAAATATCCCTTAATTCATGTGTCTCCGATAAGACAGTGCGTTAAGAGCCTGTCTCCTCTTCACCTATGCCACACTTGGAAAGGACATGGCGACAAATAATCTCTCTCTCTCTCTCTCTCTCTCTGATGTTTGTACTTTCCATCTCTTCCGCCACTTAAACTCTTATGGATAAATGGCAGCGCACGTCTGTGACATTTGCGTGTTTTGGTTCCTTGTCTCTTATGGGCAATGAGCTGTTGACTGCACTGTGCGAGCATGTCTGACGAATCGACTTCAAACTGCAGCCTGGTAGTTTGTCTTGAGGTCCTCCACATCGCATCCCAAAACCAGTACTGCTCCTCTACCAAGATGGCACCCGCACCCATCTCGCTGCTTATACCTCGAATGACACTGTTCTAAGGAGAGATCTACATCAGCCTCTCTGCGACTCCTCCTCCAGATACACAGTGGGACACTAATCCTCCAGCCGGCCAGGGTGGCCGAGCGGATATAGGCGCTACAGTTTGGAACCGCGCGACCGCTACGGTCACAGCTTCGAATCCTGCCTCGGGCATGGATGTGAGTGACGTCATTAGGTTAGTTAGGTTTAAGTAGTTCTAAGTACTAGGGGACTGATGACCTCAGATGTTGAGTCCCATAGTGCTCAGAGCCATTTGAACCGTTTTTGAACTAATCCTCCCTCCCTAGTTCCGGGCGAGTTGGTACAGCAGTAGGAGAATGCACTCACGTTCGGGAGGGTAACAGTTCAAATTTACGTCCAGCCATGCCTTCTAGGTTCTTCGCTTACTGTCGCTTCCGGGGAGATTTCTTACATAGGACATGGTTGAATTCCTTCCCCACTCTTCCACAATCCGAGCTTATGCTCCATCAGTAACGACCGCATCGTCGACAAGCCATCAAACTCTGTCCCCCTGCCCATCTTTTCTTAGCAGACTACCAATATCGACCTATCATTCATCTAGTAAGAAAAAAACAGATGATGAGAGCATATCACAACGGTATGTACTATTCTCAGATATCCAGCCCACTACAGCCATTTTTGTAGCAGGACATTTCGACAGGCTACTTTGCTATATTCTTCATGGTGATTATAATGATGATATTTGGTGTGTGGGGCGCTCCACTGCGTGGTTATCAGCGCACGTTCAAAGTGCAATCTTTTCAATCTCCAGTCTCACTACTTTCCCGAATGATGATAAAATGATGAGAACAACATAAACAGCCTGTCCCCTGGAGGAGAAAACCCCAGACCTGGCCGGAAATCGAATCCATGACGCCGTGATCCAGGGGCAGCAAAGACCTCGAGCTGCGTACCCATTTTCTTCAGGTGTTACCTGTAGAATGAGCATATTCGCTATATACTTTATACTGTGCTTGCTCTCCGACTCTCCGCCAACGAAACCCGTTCGCATGACGCGTCCTGTGGAGTGTTGAGGGCCCAGCACCTTCGAAGGTCGGGCGCGATCCCCAGTCCTGAAGCACTTCTGCACCTCCCTCCGGGCGGGGCAGTGGCTCTCGGCTGACTGTCATTTTAGTTGGCAGACTGTTGGAACCAAAGCTTTGCTTTGGGTGTATTTTCTGTCTCTGTTGATCATCTTGTCGGCCACTGGTTTTTCAATAGCCTCCTTCACAACACGGCCATAAAACGACGAGATCTGTGTTAGCACTTCTGTTTCTTCACACTGCAGTATTCTGCAACCACAGATTTTATTGGTTGCTTAACCTGAGTGTGTCTTCTGTGAAGATGACGGCTAGGTACGCTGTCGGAATATCGAATTACGAAGACGACTGCACCCGGCTGTGTAGCCGAGAACGGCACAGACAGCTGATTCGCCCAGAAAGTTTAAGATCACGTATATATCCTTGTCTCAGGGAAAAGGGACAAGATTACGTCTCACAAAAATTTATGGTTCTGAGCATATTCACTTCACTCATGAAACATTGAGTCTAGTAAAAAACTCGCTGAAGGCGAAACAAATAAATGAAAAGCGGATGACTCATGTATCACGAACGTTTAACGAATGCTGCATTTATCTGTCTGTACACGAGGGCTAATCATAAGAACTACTCTAGGGATTTTAATATAGTCCTCACTAATAGAATAAGTTATCTTTAATTTACGTCTATGGTCACAAACCCTTTGTTAACAGATTACCAGTTTCGGTCTTTAATGACCATCATCAGAACTGTTTCATAAAAACAAAGTGCTAATGTACTGCAGCCATAGTGGCATCGTCAAATGTTAAATGCGGAATCAGCACCAGCATCGCCAAATAATTATTTATTACACCAGGATGTTATTTATATGTATTTGACGATGGTGGTGCTGACTCCGCATTTAACATTTGACGATGCCACTATGGCTGCAGTACATTATCACTTTGTTTTTGTGAAACAGCTCTGATGATGGTCATTAAAGACCGAAACCGGTAATCTGTTAACAAAAAATTTGTGACCATAGACGTAAAATAAAGGAAACTTATTACATATACGGGTCACTGTTTTTTCGCGACGATGTCGCAGCTTGTGAAAATAGACAGAAGGACTGGAGAGGAAGGTTTGTGTGTATAATTTATTATTGCTACGCCAGTCAAGTCGTCGGACCATAGGTACTTAGTGCTACCCGGGCGAGAACGGGTAGGTCTTGGAATACGCAATGTAAAATGAAACGACCACATGAAAAGTGATGCGGATGGGAGACTGTCATTCACTGGAGGAGTCCTGAGAAAGAATAGTCCACACATGAAGGAAACACCTTACAAAACTCTCGCTCGATCAACAGTTGAAGTAGATGGTGTAGAGTACATAGCGAAGATTCAAGGAAGAGCTGCAAATCTCCCCACTGGTCCATTTAGCATGTCCTATACGGCACGGACATGTTCATCTAACTACAGTGGGAACCGTCAGGAAAGGGTTACTGCGCATCACGGTGTGGCTTACTGTTAGAATTATGGGATCGTACATTCCTAGAAGAGTCAATCAGGGTACTGGTTATTCCTGCGTACATATTACTAAATCATAATCAAGGTAAAATTAAAGAGATTCGAGGTCATACGAAGGCTCATTAACAATCGGTATTCAAGCGGATAATTCGTGACTGAAACAGGAAAGAGGAGAACGAAAATAGAGCACAAAAAATCTTCCACCGCACAGTGTACCGTGGCTTCCGTACGTAAATGCAGTTTTCGATGACTATGTTCAGAGGCACTCTGATGTACGGGGCACACGTTTAGTTTCCAGACCTGGCGCGGAAATTAGTGACGTGAGGGAAGAGTATTGTCACCACTCGCTGGGTGTCTCGTTAATCTCCGCTGCGAAATTCGGTTATTCCTGGTGACAGAACGGACTCTTAGAACACACGCAGTTAATTATAGGCCGCGCCTTGTAATCTAGTAGCTGCCTTGTACGGGTGCCTCAAAACAAAGGTGTGCACCGGAGTCGGGGCGCGGTGCGTGTCGGCTGCGTCAATTAATCAGCCGGCGGCAGCCGGTGACGCCTCTGACTGTGGCGCGGCCTCGTCTGACTACAGCGCCGCGCCGTATCGCGGCATCGCCCTCGTCCCCACCCTGCGCTCGCCCTTTTCGCCCTTTCGCTGTGCCGCCCTTGGCCCTTGCCGGCGTCGCGTGCGCGCCGCCCATCAGTTAGGGCGGGCGCTTCTTCGCGCCCACGCGCCCGGCGCGGCAATCAGTCTTGCGGGCCGCCTCAGATACACATCTGCGCCGTGCACTGCCGGATTACGCCGCACCATCGGGGCTACATTACGGCAGCGATTATACGAGTTACTACTGGCTTCCGGTTAGCTGAAAGGTGTGTGGCAGCACTTCGCCTGCTCCACTAAAACACCGGAGTTCTTAACAGTTTCCTAAAAGATTATTTGCTTATTAATTTTCTTGTCGTGGTTAGGACCATGGCCACACTTCTACATCTGATAGTCATTGTGAATTATATAGTGTAAGTTAGATAATTGAACAGTAAATACAATGGAATTACGCACTTATGCAAAACTAGGTTAGAACCCAGCGTTTCCTGCCTATGTGTTTACTACAATCTTCTGCTAGTCCTTTCCCTCCTACCCCGTCTGCCTGTCTACCTACATTACCCTCTCTCTCTGCCAACTCTATGGCCATCTCCTCCTGCCCCTCTCTCTATCTCCTCCTGCCCCACAAATTCAATCTCCTCATTCCCTTTCTTCATCAATCTCGCCCCCCCCCCTCTCTTTGCCCATCTCCCCACCCCTGTATTTGTCCATCTTCTCCTTTCTCCTCTCATTGTCCGAATTTTACTCCCCCCTCTTACCATCCATCTCTTCCTCCCCCCTCTCGCTGTTTATCACCTCACTTTTCCTTTCTGTGTCTATCAAGTCTTCCCCTTCCCTCTCTGTCCACCTCCTCCTCCTCATACCTATGCCTATCTCCTCCATCCCCCTCGCTGTCTACCACTCCTCATGCTCCCTTTTCTCTCCACGTTATCACACTCACCCCAATAGGAGGCTGGTGGTTCTTACTCCTACCTTATTCCTTTGCAGACTGTAATTAATATTCATACCAAATTTGATTGACATCGTTCCAGGGATTTAGAATTAGGTTTTCTACCCTTGACTTTGCCCGCATACGCAAATATTAAATATTTTACACACCTTTTTTACGTATTTCACGCGTATTTGTTCACATACTTCACCTCCATGTTAAGCGATTTTTTCCCTGCAGTATCATTCCAAGTGGCTCAATATTTATGATGTCGTATCTCCTGAACTAAGTACTTGTGCAAGTATATCCAATGGTATATGTGCCTACTCTCTGGGAAGTGTGTTGTGAATAGTCAACAGTAAAAAAGAAATAAATTAAAACATTTTGCTTGATGCACCAGTTTTTCACGATCCTCGGTATTTGACGTCATATCTTCTGAACTATGAACCGTACAACGACATATTTTTGTTGGTACATTCACGTTATATGTGGATGCTGTCTGCAAAACGAGTCACAAATACTGTTAGTAGCAAAGAAGTAATAAATGAAAATGTCGTGCTTCATGTTTTCCTACAGTTTTGCTGCACAAACAGCGAAAACTTAGAAAGCAGCAATGTTTTTTCCTTTCGTCATTTTGTGGGGATCTTCAGCGAGAAGGAGTTTCGTAAAGTTTTGAGATTATGTGCAATGTTTGTTTCGAGCCTCTAAGTGCTGTCTTTATCAAATACTGGAAGAATGAAGTACGGGTATTCTCTCGTCGTGGTGGATTGCGCTGATTTTCATTCCCAACACTTTTGATACGTGGATGGTGGTTACTCCTACAGCGATTTCTTCCAGACAGTAAATGATATGTGAGCCATGTTTTGTTGAAATCGATCCAATGGTTTACGAGGAGATGTGGAACACACATACATCCATTCTTATAATTTGTATGCATTCGTGATGTTCATAACTAGTACTGTTGTTTCAGAAGGCGAATGTAGAGAAACTATAAAACACACAGAAAACAGACACGAATGAGTAAATCGAGCACCTCTCCAGTTTCTAATTCGCATTGTCGGTGCTCAGGACGAGCACTGTCTGTGACGCAGCGATCGTCAAAACGTGCGGCCAGTTCACTGAAGTCGCTGACAGGAGCTGTCTGGGTAGGTGCTGCAGCAGCCGCTTCAGAAACCTCTTCACTGGGTTGCCTGTCTACGAGCGCGAAATAATTCGACGCTACAGTACGGAGCGGGGGATTTGTCTACATGTTCTGACACAACTGCTCCCTAGTCCAGCCACGCCATGGTGCATTTTACGAGTTGAAACTTGAAGGGATACTCCATCCACGGATATGTGACATTTTTAGGGTTCCGAAATTCAATCGGTAAAAAAGAAACCGTTATAGTATCGCTTTGTTGCCCTCCTGTGTGTGTGTGTGTGTGTGTGTGTGTGTGTGTGTGTGTGTGTGTGTGTGTGTGTGTGTGTGTGTGTGTGTTAGGAACCATTTTTCTCAGGAATGGGTAGACGTAAGAGGTTCAGATTTCTGTCAACTACTGAGAGGTCTGTAGTCCCTTAGCAGTGTAAAAAATTTAAACTTGTAAGTTGTCGAACTCGAAAGATACAGCCATTTATGTCACATGTTTTGATACTCTCAGATTGACTTATCAAAACCTATAGGGTATTTTCCGTTAAACTAGATTCGTGAAATTGACAATAAGCAAGATTTCCCAGTATAAGTAAGGAAAATACTCAAAAATTTTTGCCACTTAATGTCCGACTGTCTGTCTGTTCTCAGGAACAGATAAACGTATAAAGTCGAAATTTATGTTAGATTCTACCGTCTACAGTCGCTTGGCAATGTAAAACATCTAAGCTTCCTAGTCGAGGCTGTCGAAGGATACGGCCATTTACGCCACTCCTTTTGATACTCGTAAACTCACTCATCAAAATGTATAGGATACTTCCCATTGTTCTAGAACCACGAAATTTTACGGAAGCAACACTTTTACAGTACAAGTAAAGGAAAAATTCCGAGATGTGGTTATTTGTCATTATATCACACGAAGGTTTAGGAATTCCCGAAATACCTGTAGATACGTCGCCAGTCTAGATATCGATAGCAAGCACCAACGTAGTCCAGATTCTCAGTTCTTAGGATGCGAAAATATCTGCATACACAACTAAGTTTCTTTGAAACCCTTAAACTGCGACTTCTACTCACAACTGGCTGATTTTTCTGTGTGTCTTGTAATTTTCGTTCATTCACATCTTGAAACCGCGGAGGAACTTGTCCTGTGTGTTGGGTGTTGTGATTAAACATGAATATATACAGGAATCATATTAACTCAGTGACGAGTCCCAGATGTCCACGTGATGAGGACAGGTCTCTACGTCGTCCACTGGCTCATGGCGTCAGTTGCATGTGATATGGGCTGACATGGAGCATGTAGCCGCTCTCGCAGCCATTGTAAGCCTTCCAGACCTTGAAACCGCTGTTTGTTTTCCTCGCGAGGCTGAGTGCACACATATCCAGTCTTCCCACAGAGTAAAATCTGTTGGCACTACCGACAAAGTATCTTATTCAGACCGCACTTAATCCGTTAGACGTTGCAACAGTTGACACTGGCCAAAACACACGAATATATCCTCTTTCTTTTCATGTTCGTCTAGTATTGCACAAAAATCAAGAAAGTTTGCGTAGCCTCAAACTCTGATTTAAGAATAGCACCGTCGTATGCCAAGAGACATGCAGCGCCTCATGTTACGTGCGAAAGCTACCGCCTGTAGAAAACGTTTACGCAGTGCTCGTATGTACTACAATCAACCATAGTACCAATGCCTGGTGTGGCAATGGGGTCGTGTGGCATGGACGTTTTTTCGTGTGAAAGCATTTTTTGTCTGGCTAAAAGTTTAAGGAAGGGCAAAACAAAAGAGAAAAGGGCTGACGAATAATAAGAAGAAAAGATTAGAGGGCACAAAAATGTGTATGGGGCGGAGATTAAGAAAGGGGATCAAGAACACACACGTGTTGGGTTGTGTTGAGCAACAGTTCCGTAGTACGGAGACACTGGCATCTCGTTTTCTTGCTCATACGCGGAGCCACTATCACTACGTTATGCTAGCCTAATCAACAGAAGCAAAAAGAGAATATTTTGTTTTTGTTGCTTTGTTTGTTAAGAGTCTGTAGTGATTGGCAGTTAAACGATGAGAAGTCGCTTTGTTGATCAAGCAGCGTGAATTTGCCCTTTGTGTTGTTACGTGTTTGAATTATGTGATATATACACTTAAAAAACAATTATTGAAATATGTACGTGATTGTAAAGTCGTGTTGAAGTCAATAAAAAAGTAAAAAGCAGACTGTACGAAGTTACGCTGGTTACGCCCCCGCTTACTACCCTCCTGTTTCGCCACCGCTGGAGAAACATCTGCGTACCTTATTCTCATGACCTGTGGTCTTTAATCACACAACGCAAGCTTACATGGCCCATCCCACCCACCAATAAGCACTAGAAGTAAGCAAAATGTGTAATTATCATTTACTGATGAACTGAGGGAAACTGAAATCATTATTAACAATTTCTCAGTGCAACTAATGTCATCAGCACGTTGGTACTGAGTATTAATGTTGAAACAGTGAAAATAAATAGTAAAAGATACGCTTCTTGGCGCCCAAAGTGGTAGGTGAGTCCCTACTGTGTCTCTCTGTTTCAGTAAAATACGGCTCTTACTATCCTGGCCGTGCTTACGCTATGTGTTCATCTTGCGTGTTCTTCGATGGATTGGCTTTGAGATCCTACCTACTCGCTAGCCTCTGGTAACAAAATATTCCTATGCAGTGCATTAAAACATAGCAACTACATGTAATCAATGTGGGCCGGGGGTGTGACATAAATGCCACAATCAGACCGCTGCCTAAGATGGCGGAATCACGGTAACGAGGGTCACGGAAGTTGTAGTGGAGAAGGGTTTGCACTTTTTTTTATTTTGCATTAATGTCCACAAATTGTCCAGTTTCAGTCCTTCTTTTCTGTTAAATCTGTTTGTGCGCTTTTGAATTTCTATGGCCTCTCTTGCATAGTAGTGATTGGATCTTGATAAAAACTTAGTATCAGAGAAACGATTTTGGTGCTTCCCTATTCCTAGTATAAGATCTGCTACTGCCAGTTTATCAGTATTGCCCAGACGACAGTGTCTCTTTTGTTACTTAAGGTATGGAGGGGGCTTATTTTCTTTCTGCAGTTCTTATGGCCCACGTCCGAAGCTTGTCACAGCATGAGTATATTAAATCCCTTCCACCTGCGGTCAAGTATAAGGAACTACAAAAATAACCATTAGCACCCGCCTTAAGGACCACAAGAGCAATTGTCACCTGGGCAGCACGGATAAATCAGCAGTGACTGATCATACAACGGCACCAAGAAACCACCAAATCCGTGTCTACAATACTATGATTTTATCAAGTTGTAGTCATTTCCCTGCTAGGATGTACAGTACAAACTGAAAAGATCAAAACTAAATCTAACATAAGAGAAGAAAGATTGAAATTAGACAAGTTTTGAGCAAACTACGCTCCACTACCAGATTCGTAACACACGTCAACTCAACTCTGCAACCTTAGACAGCTGTTTCATGACGAGACGAAATGTGGATCGGGGCCAGCGACATGTACGATCCCTCTGGCTTGCGTGACAGTATGTGACACTGCAGGTGTTATGAGCTCCGGCGACCGGAGCGGGTTACTATTTTAGACAAGTTTAATAATTTCCAAAAAGTTTGATAATTCCTGACACGTTCGAATACACGCAATCTCTCGATACCAAATGACAAAGTTAAGCCCTTTAGTAGGTAACTTTTCTTTGGCGTATTGATTTCCTACAGGCCCCAGATGGAGTGGAGCATTAGTGACGTAAATCGGGCAAGTGACGCCAGAAGTTCGTTGCGGAGTGGGGGGGGGCCTTATTTTTCGTGGCTCTGCCACGGGACTGTGTAAACAATTCAGCTCCGTGAGCTTATTTCAGACTAACTGCCTTCTTTGTCATTATAGCACCTGATGACGTCTTCAGCGGGGAAACGGGCCTTGGACCACGGTCTAAAGCACATAAAACAAAAATCATTAAGGATGCCACATCCACCTCTGAGTCGTTAAGCGTCTCTGGTACAGCATAATACGAGACGCTCTTCGTTGTTAAGTGCTGAACAGCAGTACGACCTAAAATAAACTCGTTCAGGTAATCTGTCGACTCGTGCGAAACTGAAGCCCACATTTTTGTGTCCCATTTATGTAACTGAAAAGCTTCTTCGGGCATGTCATTTGTTGTATTCTCCCTGATTACCTTAGTGTTTCTTCTTTCTTTAAGTTTTCACTGAGGTAATCCGTTTTTCGAAGTTTCAAGGAATGTGTGCGCAATGGATCTGAAAGGTACGAGGCGTAGCAGGCCACAATGCAGTGAGATAATTAATCTCAGAAACAAATTGTCTTATATTCAATGTCGGTAATATTACTTTCTCTCTGCTAGTCCAGGTGCGTTCTTGTTAACTCAGATAGAAGACAGAACATTTGTCAAAGGCAAAATTTTAGCAGTGAAACTATTTTGCAACTAGACCAGGTCGAAATAATTGTTACTTGTTTCTACGCTAAATTGCATGCAACCATTATTTGGGCCACAATCTGTAAGAAAAATGATTTGTTATTTTTCCTTCAGTTTACTTCGTTTCCTCACATCCGTTTGTGATATAAAATCCTTATGCTATTTTTCACACCCATGATCGATCTGTACTCATTCCATGGGAGACAAGTACCAAATTTTCTTTACAGCACATTGCAAAGCTCTTTTACCTCCAATAATTATTCTCCATTTTATTTGAAAGGTGCAATCGCCATGCCCGAACTGCTCATCAACAGTGGGTAGCAAAAAGATACTTAAAACATCAATGTAGGCCTGTGCTGTGGCAGTGCCACGCAAAACAACAAGGTGGTGCGAGCCCCCTCCATGAAAAACACAACCACACAATAACACCACCGCCTACGAATTTTACTGTTCGCACTACACACGCTGGCAGATGACGTTCACCAGGCATTCGACATACCCACACCCTGCCATTGGATCACCACACTGTGTACACCACACAACGTTTTTCCACTGTTCAGTCAATCAATGTTTACGCTCCTTACACCAAGCGACGCGTCGTTTTGCATTTACCTGCGTGATGTGTGGCTGTTAATGTCTTATTGCAGACTAGTGATGTTCAGCAGTTTTACAACATACTTTGTACTGTTCCACGGATGGGTATTGCATTTCTACTAGTCTTGAATGTGGCTTCAGAGTCCAAGGGTGTCTTCCATTACAAAAACTTGATAAATATACAAGTGGCCCGGGTTTTTTATCTGATAGAATTGGTACTAGATGAGTATTCTTGATATTAACACTGTTTAGTTGTCCCATCATAAATTTCACAAATGCTCTTTTAACATAACTCATAGACATTTTCATATGCACTTGGTTGTAATCTTCAAAAAACAGACTAAATGTACAGTATCTGAGCACTGCGTCAAAATGTAACGACAGACTCCGTTGAAGCTACGAGCTCAGCTGAGAGAATAGAAGTGTCGCCATTGGAGCGAATTTTATTGCATATACAAACACAATTGCTTCTAAAAACAACTCTAATGTTATCTTAGTTAATTAACTAATATATAATTTTCATGACGAAAAAACAAAAACAAGATTGTGTTTTGTATTTTTCCGTGAAACTTATAGCTAATTTTCGTAGCAGAATATTATAACACAGCAATGTGTAAAATTATTATTACGTAATGGACCGACTTTGACCAATACGGACTTCGGCAGTGTTCTAATGCACTGTATAATTATGGAAAAAATGTTGCCCAGATACTTTATATCCGGAAACTGGCTCTAACATTACAGAAAATAAAGTGGTATCGGAAGTTCCAGTAATATCAAGGAGCTATCCTAATTCATGGATTGCACGCTTCCAAATGTTGCACTGATGCCATCGTATGTACAAGCAATGAAAATATCTCGCTTGAAATTTATTTCTTGTATCTCGCTTAGTACCAAGTGTTTGTGACAAGCACCGTGTGGTTAAAGTCAAGCGTCATGATATCAGGCTACTGAATCAGAGTCCTTGTGTAAATGAACTTACGTCACTGCTACGCGTTGTCGCAAGGATTGAAAATAGCACAGTACTAGGCCTGGCCGAACCATTCGGTGCGCCGCGAAACTGGATACACGTGAGGGCCAGTTACTGGGCGGCGCAGCGGAGTGGGTGACTTTGAAGTTGCGGACGGACAAGCGGCTGCTGTCCCAGAGAACGGGGACAAATGAACGTCCGCGCGCGCACGCGTGGGCGGAGTCGCGCGCGCGCTAACTGGACGACACTGCCAGGGGGCGCCACTTTGAAGTTGCCCCCCCCCCCCCCCCCCTCCCACACTGCCCACACTGTGCGAGCGACGGGCTCTGGCAGCGCGTCACGTAAATTAGCGGTTTTCTGCTCGATATAAATTCAAGTCTGATCTCAGAATAGACCTTCGGACACGAGAACAACAGTATGTTGCTATTTGAACTGTTATCACGTGCGGTTGTTTCCGAGAACGGTATAGGTTTTGATAAGCGAACCTGACAGTATCAAAATATGTTACATAACTGGCTGTATCTTTCAAGTTCGACAACTTACAAGCTTAAATTTTTTACGCTCCTAAGGGACTGCAGACCTCTCAGTAGTTGACAGAAATCTAAGCCTCTCACGTCTACTCACTCCTGAGAAAAATGGTTGTTAACAAACACACAGACAGACAGTCGGACAACAGAGGGTATTACAACGGTTTCTTTTCTACCGACTGAAGTTCGGAACCCTAAATAAATGGCACATTTCCGTGGACAGAGTATCCCTTCAAGTTTCGATTCGTAATATGCACCATGGCGTAGCTGGGCTAGGGAGCAGTTCTGTCAGAACATGGAGACAAATCCCCCGCTCCGTCAGCAGCGTCGAATTACTTCGCGCTCGTAGACAGGCAATCCAGTGTACAGATTTGGTTGGGTTCGGTTGTTTTGGGAAAGAGACCAAACTGCAAGGTCATCGGTCTCATCGGTTTAGGGAAGGACTGGGAAGGAAGTCGGCCGCGCCCTTTGAAAGGAACCATCCCAGCATTTGCCTGTTGTGATTTAGGGAAATCACGGAAAACCTAAATCAGGATGGCCGAACGCGGGATTGAACCGTCGTCCTCCCGAATGCGATTCCAGTGTCTAACCACTGCGCCACCTCGCTCGGTAGAACGGTGGAGAAACGTTGTAACGTAGTCGACGTCTCTTGGTTTTAGTATATTGTTTTCGTGGTCTTCGGTCAGAATGTTGATTTGATGTAGCTCTCCACTCTGCTGCAAATGTCATAACTACTGCAACCTACACCAATTAGAACTTGGCTGTTGCATTCGAGACTCTGCCTCCCTCTACACTTTTTACCATATTTCAGTCCATTACTGCACTCAGAATGAGATGTGTGACGATGAGTCAATATCAACTCACACGTTCTTTTGGTCAAATTTCGCCATAAATTTCTTTTTTCTCCAATTCGGTTCACTACATCTTCGCTAACTATTCAATGAATGGAACCAATTTTCAGTATTTGTCCGTAGCACCACATTTCGTTTTCTTCTCCGAACTGTTTATTGCTCATGTTGTACTACATACAAATGCCTCGAAGACTTCTTGACATTTAATTTTAAATTCAATGTTAGCAAATATCTCTTTTTGAAAAACTCTTTCTGGTTGTAGACATTCTGTACTTACATTCCCTCTACTTCAGTCATTATGTTATTTTTCTGCCGAAATAGCAAGACTAAACAAATACTTTTAGTGTCTCATTTCCTAATCTACGACGGGCGATCAGTAAGTAATGCAACAGATTTTTTTTTTTTTTGTTTTCTGAAAGCTGGTTCGTATTATTCAGAATTCCAGTACCCACTATTATTCCCCACTCTTCTGGCTACGAAATCCTGTTTTACAACATAAACGAAATCTTGTCTCAATGCGACAACCTTACGCCACTGTTACAGACGCCATTTTGAAGGCTAGATGTATATCGCCGCTACTTATTGGAAATTCATGAAACTATGCGAGCTGAAGGGGGAATATTCGCGTTGCATTATTTATCGAACGACCCTTGTAGCTTTGCCTTTATTCAGTCTGAGGCAAGTTGAAGAATTAGTATTGTCTCACGTGTTACAACATTTCACCGGAATGCAAACTAACTTCCTCGTTGTCAATCTACAA
The DNA here is from genome assembly GCF_023897955.1 of Schistocerca gregaria. Taxonomy (NCBI): domain Eukaryota; kingdom Metazoa; phylum Arthropoda; class Insecta; order Orthoptera; family Acrididae; genus Schistocerca; species Schistocerca gregaria. The sequence goes on along the minus strand of NC_064924.1, from coordinate 6,804,469 downwards.
CTGTTTCCCCCATCATATATAAATTATTATTGTCAGTATTCAACAAGCATGTCTTATTAAACTAATGGTTTATTAAATGAGCAAACGATAAAAGAAATTTGTTAACATCGAGTATAGATTTAAGTGTCAGGAATTCGTTTCTGAAAGCATTTGTATGAAGAGTACCCCTGTATGGAAGTGAAACGTGGACGATAAATAGTTAGACAAGAAGAGAATAGAAGCTTTCGTATGTGGTGCTACAGAAGAATGCTGAAGATTAGATGGGTAGATCACATAAGTAATAAGGAAGTATTGAATAGAATTGGGGAGAAGAGAAGTTTGTGGCACAACTTGACTAGAAGAAGGGATCGGTTGGTAGGACTTGTTCTGAGGCATCAAGGGATCACCAATGTAGTATTGGAGGGCAGCGTAGAGGGTAATAATCATAGAGGGAGACCAAGAGATGAATACACTAAGCAGATTCAGAAGGATGTAGGTTGCAGTAGGTACTGGGAGATGAAGAAGTTTGCACAGGATAGAGTAGCATGGAGAGCTGCATCAAACCAGTCTCTGGACTGAAGACCACAACAACAACAACGATAAAAAATCAGAAAGTCAAGGTCAGGAACTTACAAAATGTTCTATAACAGCAGCTAATTATTTAAATGAATCCGTCTTCTTCAGATGAATCATTTTTGTCGGCAACATCATCATCGTCGGTTTCAGATTGATACGATTCTTTAGTACCAATTTGTTTTACATTGTTTATTGGAATTTAATATTCGTTGCAGTATTTTCCTTCCAACCTCACACCACAGCCTATTAGTAATATAGCACTTAAAATATTTAGCTTCATTCTATTCCTCTGCTTGGTTTTTTATTACATTCATACTGCTAAATTGTCTCTCAACATCGGCACTGGAATGGGGCAGTATTAGGAGAGTAATCGCAAAAGTCGCCAATTTCTCAAATCTGGATTCCCCTTAAGCATCTTTGAAATGCAATACTTCATTCCAAAATTATTTTGTATCTTGGTCTCGTTCCAGTTCAACAAATGAATTTGTTGCCACTGATCATCCACTCTTCCTATAAATTCTACACTTTTATTGAACTGAGCCATTATATAAGATTTTCTTTGTTGTGATTAAGTGCTTGTTCAACTCTTATAATTTTTTTCATTAATGGCAAATTTTCTGGAAACCTGTTTTTTATTTCTTCAATAAGACTTACTGTAAATGTTATGCACTGATTACGCAACTTCTCTTCGTCTTCCCGTGCTAATTCTTTTTCTCTCGTTTCAAGCAACTGCTTTTCAAAGCAGAACCTCAGATAACATCTTCGATCGTAGAAACCACAAATATTTTGAGTAAAAATATTAACTTTATTTGCAGGTAGTGTAAGTTTGCTGATAAGCATCTCTATCAGGTTGGTCAATCCATCAAAGACTTTGGTGTGTTCTATATCATTCGACTCGAACATTTTATTGACTCTGTTTATTTCAATTAATATTGGATATAAAAATGAAAAATTAATGTCGTTCGCATACCTGGCGTGCAATAACTCAAGTGGTGAGCACTTGCCTGCGAAAGGCAGAGGTCCCGAGTTCGTGTCTCGGTCCGGCACTCAGTTTTAATCTGCCAGGAAGTTTCATATCAGTGCACACTCCGCTACAGAGTCAAAATCTCATTCTGGAAACTTTTAAGCCTACTACCTCGCGACTGGTGGAGGCCTGTAAGACCAAGGACATCTCACTTGGTGGAGAAACATCTTCGTGCAGTTGGTAACAATGCCGGTGTAAGCATAACACAATTAGCTGCGACAAGTAGCGTTGTCCACATGAGTGTCTGGAGAGTGCTACATTATGACCTGCTGTATCCATACCACATACAGCGTAATTATCGGCAGGCTCGACCAGTAAGCTAGTATTATGGGGATACCTCGCGAACTCAAAGTTGCTTTCCTCCACGGGTATACACCTGCGACTGAATCTTTCAACAATCTTTCGGCGCTCACTTTAATGGAAACGTTCTGTTCCCGGGTGCGGCTTCATTTAAGCGTCATCGGATTGTAAATTTTTAGAATCCTCACGTATCGACAGTCAACGATCCTCCCGAAATTTTGCAGTCACGTCATCAATAAAACTTTTCCGTCAAGGTTTGAGCAGCATTGTCAGTGACTGCTTGTTAGTGCCTCATGTACTTTCATCGAGGTTCAACGGAGAAAGTCACATTTCTTTCTTAAGGAGTATTCTCTTTTTTCTCCTAAAACCTGTGCCATTGCGTGTGTGCCAGTACATGTACTTCACACACGAAGGAACTACTACTCCTTTCAGTGTTGATGTTGGTAAGGTTCTAAATAATTGATACAGCGAGAGATGGGCAGTATAGAGATGGACAATGTCCTGAGTATTTCTACCAAGTCGTAGTTTGTTTTCTAAAATCTCCATCTTAATGTCTAATTTGACTGGGCTATGATAAATGGCAGCTTGCTCTCAATCCACAAAAATATAAGTTAATGGGGATAAGTTGGAAAAACTTACTTTGTAACTATTGAATATAGTGTTAAAGTGTACTGCTTGACATATGCACACAGGCCGGAGTACGGAAGGCGAATGCTCGACTTGGCGTTACTGCGATAATTTTATGAAGACGTAGCTCGTCGATAAAGAAGACGGCGTATAGAACGCTAGTGCTGCCCATTCTTGAGTACTGCTGAAGTTCGGATTACATGACGACATCGAAAAAACTCAGAGGCGTGCTGCTACATTTCTTATCGGTAGGTTCGACGAGTACGCTAGTGTTATGGGGATACTTCGCGAATTCGAATGGGAATCCCTGGATTGAAAGCAACCTCTTTTCGTGTGGAACTGTAATGAAAAGTTGAGAAGCAACATCTGAGGCACTTCTACTGCCACCAACGTACATTTGGCGTAAGGACCGCGAAGCTAGGATACGTTCTGGCTCGTACGGAGGTATATATACAGTCCTATTGTCGCTCCGCTTGCGAGTGAAACTGGAATTGAAAGGACTTGTGGTACATGGTGCCCTCCACGAGGCACCGTGCGGTGGATTTCTTAGCATGTGTGTGTGTAGAATCCCTTGGCCTCCACGCTCTCCGGACCTTCACCCACCCGACTATTATTTGTGGAGCATTTGAAAGCCCTTGTGTACGGAACCTCAGTACAAGATGTATAGAGTCTTCGTGTACGTATTTTCGAGGGCTGTGAAACACTACGTAATTTCCCGGTGCTACATCAGCCTATCATGGATTTAATGCATGTATCCTGGCTAATGGATGGCGTTTTGAACATTTCATTTAGGAAATTTTTTCATACTATCCCCATACTTTCTTTTCCTTTGTGTTTCCCATTAATACTTTGGTGAAGATTTGTAGAAACCGCCCTCCAACACGGAAATAAAGCGTTTCTCGAGCTCACATCCTTATAATATATTTTCTTCCTCTCCGTACGAGGAAAGTTGCCTGAAAGTTAGGCCATATCTTTTTGCCACACCCTGTATAGCACAAACATATTTTCTGCGGATTCCAAACACCACTAACGCCCAAAGCGCTGTCTTTAACCTCTGGACTACCTGTCTCAGTTCCAGATGAATAGATAGCGTATATTAAAATGAATAGTAGTTAGTGTAGAAATAATTGCGGTTTAGCATTGGCTCTTGACGGTAATTTTACTACTAGTCACGCATGAGAAATTTCAAGCTGCAACGTGCTTCAGTCATGGAGTTATAATGTAGTTGACCACGCAACTGGATTGCTGATACGATTGTAATATACAAGGTTGGAAAGGAAATACCACATTCAACAAGCTCAGGACTAGAAAGAAAACTTTAAGTTTCGCATCTGCTTACGTAGGACGGTTTTCAAATTAAAATTTCATTCACCCACATTCTAAAGCCAATTAGCTTACGCCATCCTTTTCCTTAAGAGGATGAATACGTCTGGTACAAAAATAAAACGCTCAGTGTAATTCAATCCCGCGTCCGACCATCCTGATTTAAGTTTTCCGTGATTTCCCTAAATCGCTCCAGGCAAATGCCGAGGTGATTCCTTGCAAAGGTCACGGCCGACTTCCTTCCCCGTCCTTCCCTAATCCGATGAGACCGATGACCTCGCTGTCTGGTCTCCTTCCCCAAAGAATCCCCGCAACCCCGCTCAGTGTAAGCCTTCATCACCTAACGTACTACATATGGAACTAACTACGTAAATCAAAATGTAAATCGGTGGCTTAGTGTCATTGTTATTCACAGGTTGTTTGCACGCAACCGTTAAGCCCTGTTTTACTCCATAGGCTACCTATGTTCGAGGGCTACCGTAGTGGAATACCTACAGTGACCCCTTTCCATAATGCAAGAATGTGTTTACCCTTCCTTCCTCGCAACTGGAATGGCGCGCGTTTTAATGTTGCCCTCGTTTTCATAATAGGGGACCGGTCCACCACGGGAATCACGGTTCAGATACGCAACCTGCAATTTGGGGGGAGATTTCCATTTGGGGCATGACGTACCACATCTTCCTGCGTGCTTGTAATGTCGTGTTCGCGTGTCTCTAATTTCATACTACAAGAATTCATAAGCATCCTAGAAGTGAGAAGGACTTAGTAGCCTACACTGTAAGCATTATGTCTCTAAATTTATTCTACAGAAGATGCTGCACGGTGAGTGGCGGAGGGTAGCTGTTACGACGCTTGCAAATAATGTTACTGGAAATGACATTACTGCCGTCGACGTGAGGAAAAAAAAATGATTGTAGACAATCTACAGTTCACGCAGAGCGTCACAAGTGGACGTATGCTCTTCAGTCTCACTTCGCAGAGTTCTACGAGGAGCGTTGAGTAAGTAACACAATGCATTTCTTCCCCAGCCAGTTTCGGCTGAAAAATACGGAACTTGTTGTGGGACATCGTGAAATATTCCTTCTTCGGCCACTATAGTTTCATGGGGTTCCGACAGGTGGCGGCGCTGTAAGTGGCCTTAAAAATGGCTTCTGTAATGCATCATCTCCTCTCTTAGTTAGTACTTACTCTGAATCTTCGTGAGATGCCCGTTGTCGCAGTGGGCAGCGGGAGGTCCCCGCTTCGTAGACCATTCACCCCTGGTCACTTAAAAAAATGAAACAAAATCATTGCCAGTGAGGCTACGACTTCTTCTACGCGAGTTTTACAGGTGCACAAACGAATTTTACAGTACTAGAAGTCAAGAACAGCCACGTTTCCTTAAAACGTGGTGGAATGCATCCACTTCCATGGCCTCTACTCCACCAGCGGGAGAAAAGGAAATGCTGCACCACGCTGATAGCGCATGACATTAATTGCAATCTGATGCCTACAAACCGCCTCTTATAGAACAGCTTCTTTGCATTACTTCGCGTAGACGTCTAATTAGCCACTAACCTTAAACTGGTATCTGTATCACAGTAGGTACTTCAATCAAAGCCGCAATGAGCGTAAAGCAACGTACCTATCTAATTGTATGAAATAACTTCAATCTGAAACATAAACGAACAACAGAAAAACAAAGTTTTTCTATCGCCGTATTTAGTTAGTGTTTCCGACAAAATTAGTCTATGTTTCAAGAACTCAAAATAATACACTAGTTACAGGAGCACTAAAAATTTACTACGAGTATTGAAACATATATTACGAAAATCACAGCGCTTTTGGCAATCATGGATATACAGAATTAAGTGTAAAGAATGCTCAGAATTTTATACTGGACAAAGAGGGAGGTAGTTAGCACATGATTTAAAAACACACGACAATAAGTGACAATAGCCCGTCTACCTTTGCTGCAAACTCACAAGGAATGTAGTAGACAAATGGGGTTTGCTGCAATGAATAAAGCATACATAGAACATTTTGTTGGTACATTTTTATTGAAAAATATTAATATCTTCACTGCGTAGTTGAGATTTTCCCGAGGCAGCTCTCAACAGAGGTATATCGACGAGTGTCGCTGTAGCTCCGGTTGTGGTTATCTGAAACGTGAAATTAACATGTCACCCTAATCCTTACAGATGCAATTTTAATTAATCCTAGGGATTCGCAAAAAAAGAAAACAATTCTGTCCGAATTGTAGGTATTTGAAAAAAATGGTCATATTTCGACCATCCTTTTTCGGCCGAATAAAATAATAAACATCAACATAAAAAAATCGGCTACGATGGACTGAAAAGAATTCAGTTTTCTTCCATGGAGACAGGAAGTCATTAAAATCGGATGAAAATTGTAGCGTGGGCGACAACAGCCATGTCGAAAAGATGGTGTTAAGAAAAACGAGTTTGAAGTTTGTTTGACAAGTATTTATCATATAAAAAGGGACAAAGCTTGAAATTTACGGGATATCATCGATGTCTGGTCCATAATAACTGTCGCCCTGGGTTGTGGATGGCCGCTTACTGCTACTTTGTCCTGATAAGCACTCATTCTCTTCCTCAAAGCCCTTTTCAACGCTGAGCGCAACGCCGCTGGCGTCTCTGTCTTCACAGAATCGGCGCATTTCATCATTCGTTCACATTTTGAGTGAAACCGCCCAAACAACGCTCCAGCAAATCAGGTTTACTTAAAACCCTAAACGCGGAACGGGTTCTCCGACACCGATGCGTGCCGTGCTCACTCGGCTTCAATCTGTCATAGAATTCCTACCTTTTGGAGTTACCGCATAGTATTTTGGGGAACAATTCTCCAATGTATATACATTTAAACGTGATAAAAATTCAAGTTTTTTTCGACCGTACCCTGTCGCTCTCCTTAATTCCCAAAAATTATGCAAAATATTATTCCTAGGGTATAACCATAAAAATCATCGACTTTAAGTATTAGACCTTTACAGAAGTTGCTGAGAAATGACTTACTTCTAAAACACTATTTTTAATATACTTTGTGGCAATTGCATGCAGTCCTAAGAGCAAAGACGTCCATGGCATAATACACTATTACATAATTGTCCACAAAGTAAGTTCTAATTGTCCTAGTACATCTTGCCATATGACTTGTTCCTTTGTTAAATTCATCAGTAATGCTTATGCATCCAATATATAATACTTCCGTTCCAAGTACCTGAATGTGGCCTAAGGCCAAAATTGTTCAATCGTACATAAAATAAAGAGAATTTCAGCTGAAGCCATCACGAAATAATTCATAAAATGCATCGCAGCTGCAGAAACTATCGCAACGAAGATTATAATGTAACCGTCGTATGACTTGTATACAACGTGTTACAGAACGATGTTTTAAAAATTCACGAAATTTTAGGCGAAAATCGCAACATTTTGGTATCGGGAGCCAGTAGTTTGAAATGTGAAATGAAGTTTCCACTGCCACCACTAGGCTGCTGAAAATCCACGCACTACCTGTCCCAGTAATTACCAGCTGAGTTTCTCAGTGTACGTCTGGGATTTAAGTGTTGGAAATCACCTCAGTCAACCACGCGTGTTACGAGACTGTTTGAATTGTGCATGGTACAGACCGATATCAACTTCCGTTTGCTGAAGAATCTTTGAACATATTCTCAGATCGAAAATTTAACAGAATTCCTCGAGAGTGAGAAGCTTATGTGCACAAATTAGCTTGGTTTAAGAAAGCATCGCTCGTGTGAACTCAGTTTGTCCTTTTCTCAGATGATAAACTGAAAGGCAACAGGCAGATTCGATATTCCATTTTTCCGGAATGCATTTGACACAGTGTCCCATTACGGGCTGTTAGCGAAGGTACGAGCTTATGGAATAAGTTCACAGATATGTGAGAGGTTCGAACACTTCTTAAATTTTAGAACCCAGCATGCTGTCCGCGGCTGCGAGTGTTTATCAGAGGTACGGGTATCGACAGGAGTGTCCCAGGCACGTGTGATATCACCGCTTTTGTTCTCTATATACGTAAATGTTTTGGCCGACAAGGTGGGCAGCAATCTGTGGTTTGCTGATGATGACGTGGTGTCCAACTTAGACAAAATTTCCAGTTGGTGTGAGGAATGGTAGCTAGCCCAAAGGTGGCAAAATGTAAGTTGGTGTGGGTGAGTAGTAGATCAAACTTGTAATGTTCGGATACAGTATCGCTAGTGTCCTGCTTGACACACTCAAGTCGTATAAATATCTGGGCATAACGCTTCAAAGCGTTATGAGGTGGAACGTGAGAACTGTGTTAGGGGAGGCGAATTGTCGACTTCGGTTTATTGGGAGAATTTTAGGAAAGATTGATTCACATGTAATGGAGACCGCATACAGGGCACTGGTACAACCTATTTCTGAGTTCTGCTCGAGTGTTTGGGATCTCTATCAGATCAGATTGAAGAAAGACGTCGAACTAATTCAGACGCGGGCTGCTAGATTTGTTAACGGTAGCTTCGAACTACACGTAGGTGTTAATGAGACGCTTCGCGAACTCAAATGAGAATTCCTGGAGGGAAGGCGATGTTCTTTTCGAGAAGCACTCCTGAGTGACAACCGGCATTTGAAGATGACAGACGAACGATTCCAGCGCCTCCAAGACGTATTCCCAAGGACCACGCAGATATAATACGAGAAACTAGGGCTCATATGGAGGCATACAAATAGATGTTTTTGTCTCGCTTTATCTGCGAGTGCCACAGGTAAGGAAATGGCAACTAGTGGTATAGGGTACCCTCGGGTGGCTTGCCGAGTATGTATTTAGATGTTTCTGGAGAGCATCTTGCCTGAACGTCTTTGTTGCTTCAGTGCTATGCGGCTGCAGCGCACTTTGGTCGTGGAGCCAGGGCGTGTTTCAGAGAGAGTTTGAGGCAGAGAGTACGTGGAAGAGGATTGCCGGTGCCTTGGTCTGCGCGCTCCCCGACCTCACCCCTCTTGACTTTTCCTCCGGCTTATGCAAAGTCCTTTGTGTACTCAGCACAAGCAGGAACAGTTCCTCAGTTTATTGTCCGCATCTTTACAGCTTTCGATACCGTCAGAGGAGACCGCAGAATCTTAGGGAGTATCAGAGAAAACATGGTTCGTCCTCGCACATTATGTAACGAAGTTGATCATTTACTCTACGGCAGTGATTCCCGAAACTACAGTATTCTGCAGTTCCATTTAGCCTACCCAAAGTGTAGAAACTGCACATTGCCGTTGAAACTTTATTTCACATTTCTGGTGTGGGTACCTTGTTGCAGAATGTTCTGAATTTCATCGTCTGCGATATCCTACTATTTTTGTACGTACTTTATTCATTTATGAGATTCAATAGATTGGAAATAACAGGCAACCATTTGCAAAATACGGGTTTACTAAACCTTGACCATGTTTTCTACAATTTCAAAATTGTGTTCTTAGAACATTAAACGTTGTTAGATCCAGTGTCACATGAGTAATATTTTGAAAATTTTTAAGACAAAGCTCTACAGTAGACATCTACTGCTTTTATCTCACCTATTTTAAGGTGGCTAAGTGGATGTCACCCACATGTACTAGGCAAGTTAACGATAATGTGAGTCCAAGTACAATATCTTCTAAAGTAGACAGTTTTAAAATTGTCGAAACCATGGCCCACGTTTAATAAAGCTGTATTTTGTAAATGATTGACTGTTATTTCCAATCCACGGAAGCTCTGGCATGCACAGTTCCTTAAGCGCGACCATGTTCAAAATTTTATATCTTATACATTTATTCTCGTTCAGGGCATCAAACAATAGGAACAATACAATTATTCCCAGAATGAGATTTTCACTCTGCAGCGGAGTACAATTATTAACTATTACTTACAGAATTAAAACAAACTTAATTTATGTAGCTGAGACGACACACTGAAATATTAAATAATACTATAATATTTAAATGTGGTACTTCAGATGGTGTACACCAAGGTTTTCAAGTGTTTTCAAGGTTTTCTGCAGATTACGAAGTGGGATGGATCTTCCAGTTCACCATGTTCACAGAGTCCATTAGTGTTAATGTACCTTCATCCCTTTAAATTTTATTAACTCTGAGGTATGGCTACACGAACGCCCCAAAAAATTCCTCCTTCGCATTATTCCATTGCCCTACTGGAGAAGAGTTCCGCCAAAATTCTACTCGGCGTTTATTATGTGACTAGCTTAGCACCCTCTGCCTCGCCTAAGAGATTTTTTTAATTTTTATTTAATCAATTTTTTGTGTTGTTCACAAGCCGCAACACATTCTAAGCGTCTCACCCTAATTAAGACCATTCTTTTCGAATGTACTTCTGACCCAGAAGCGATTCTGGTAGCGAGAGTCCAAAGTGTTTGTTAATCATACTTTTTGCGTTCTTTTGGAGATGTTCCCATAGTAACTTTCATCCTATAACAATTATTTCTCTACATCTAACCGAGAAGTGGAATACCAATTTTCATAAATTTAGCTTTAAATTTTATTTTAATGTGGGGAAATATTTTCTCAAAAATTTTCGTCTGCTATTGCACTCCTTTAGGGACTGAATTTCCAGAAACATTGAAAAACATGCTTTTTTTATTTCTAATCGGGAAGTCAAATACCAGTTTCACAGATGCAACCTCAAAATCCATTAGTACTTCTTAAGAAATTATTTATTCTCCAAAAATTTCTCTGACTATTTTATCCCCTTAGTGGTCGAATTTACAAAATGCTGAAACAAGTATCTTTCTATTTTCTGACTGGGAAACCAAATACCAGTTTTCGTAGTTCCAGCTTCGAAATGCCTTTATCCCCTATCTCACCCCTTTACGAGAGGAATTTCGGATAAAAATATCTTAAACGATGCGTACAGTATAAGATCTATATCCTCTCCAAACTTCAAGACTTTATCCTTACAGGTTTGGGCTGGGCGATAAAGAGTCAAAGAATGTGTTTTTTTTTTCTTTATTTATTTACACGCCAAGTCACGTTGAGTGATTCTCCCCAATCGTCGTTGGTACCGTTCTTGTACGATCTTTTCCGGCCGCGGCGGTGTGGGAGATTTGATGTTTTACCGGATTCCTGATGTTCACGGTACTCACTTCAAATGGTGATACGAGAAAATTGCCCACTTGATAGGTATCTCGGAGATGCTGTGTCTCATCGGCCGTGCGCCCACTGTAATACCACCTTCAAACTCATTTAAATCGTAATAACCTGACATGGTACCTTAAGTGTGTTAAGGGGGCGCTCGCCAACCAGCGCGCAGCTAAGCATATGTTTTGGGACAAAGAAAACGCCACGAAAGCAAGAGCGTTGCCGGAAGTCACGGCACAATCATAAACGTTGTTCATTGACCTTGTTTAGTGTAATATGAGTGTTAAGCAAATCTGACAAATTATTAACGATCTTTGTGAAAGAGCGCACTATTCTCTACGGTACGCTCTAGGAGGGGTACAGCTGGCACTACGCCACCCTATCATCCTTGACGTGTGTCGTAAGTTATTGCAGTGGGCTGTGTGCATGTGGCTGTCAGCCAGCTGCATAGAATCAGCGCACTATAGGATACGTAGGCGTGGAGAAGCGGTAGAGTGGCGTAAGGGAGCTACCGTGTTTGGATGTGCTCATAACCACACTGTGAATGAAATTATCAGATTTGTTGAGTACCGAGGAGAGCTGTCCGATGTGTTTTCAAGGAATGGTGTACCACGCGCAGCCATGAAAAACAGCATGCGGGCAGTGTGCGAAAATAAGAACCGATCCGTTAGGGATAAGGAGACGAGTGTTGCTCCTAATCAGTGACAATATATTTTAAATTCGCCAGACGCACCTTCTGTCAGTGTGAACAGTTCTAGCTCAGTGACTTTCCGAACGACCATTGCAAACGGAACTGCACGCAATGATCAGTTGGAGTGGGGCACCATCAGCTTAACGGCTCATCCGTCCAACTTGCTGACAAGAATAACTGCCGCCGCTTCTCGCATCCCAATCTCCATCGTCCACGGTAACTCCAGTCTCCTTCATTAAGACCTCTCTCCGCCATTGCCACGTTGATGTCGTCTTTCCAGCATCTCGCAGGTCCACCCCGCTTTCTTCTTTGATCTGGAGTCCCTTTGCCATACCCGCTTTGGCCATCTTATGCCTGGCATACGCTGTAAGTGACCATACCAGAGTACGCGCTTCCTTTCTATGTAGTCTAGGATTGTGCTTTTGACATTCATAACCTCTCTGATTCCATCATTTCTAATATGGTCAAGTCTGGAGTATCCACAACTCCGTCTCCAGAAATCCATCTCGACAGCCAGCAGGCGATCTTTCTGCCTCTGAGTTAGTTCCCACAACTCTGCACCATATGTTGTGATACTTTCAACAATTGTGTGAAAGATGGTATGTTTTGTTTTGCGCCTTATGTTTTTGTTCCAGAGAATACCATTTAGTTGTTTTATGGCTCGTTTGCCTTGGCCTATTTTATTGTTTACATCATCCATACTTCTACCGTTGGACGACAGTATCACTCCCAAGTAGTTAAAATTATGACACCCTTTAACAGTATCAGAACCGAGCTGTAAGTCGTTAACAGTATTTTCTCCCACTTTAAGATACTCTGTTTATGACAAGACCCCATTTTTCATATTCTTCTTTTAATTTGCGTAGCATGTAATTTGCATCTTCCTCATCTCCAGCTACTAACACTTGGCCATCAGCAAATAATAGAGTGAACAAGATCTCGTCGTCTATAGGGACACCCATTCCTCCGCATTTCCTTTTCCGTGATTTTAGTGCCTCCTCTAGGTAGATCTTAAAGAGTGTAGGGGCAGGTGTACATCCCTAGCGTAGTCCCTTTGTTACCTCAAACTCTTGAGATAATTGATTTCTCACTTTAACCATTGCCCAACCTTGGTAGGAGTCTGACAGCTTTCACATAGCTCGGTGGCACACCATTATCAATTAGAATCGTCCATAGCTTGTTCTGTGGAACTGTGTCATAAGCTTTCTGGAGGTCTACAAAGGCCCCTTGCTGTCCTTTTCTCCACTAGGTTTTTGAGGGTAAATACTCCACAGTACAGGAGCGACCATATATGAATCCATTTTGTTCTTCAGATTCAGTTATTTCTTCTTCTATCCTCTTTTTTAGGATACGGCCATAGACTCTCGCCATGGATGGCATCACACTAATACCACGATAGTTTGCACAATTCCTCCCGTTGCCCTTCTTAAATATTGATGTAATTGTTGCCTTTTTCCACTCCTTTGGGGCTTCGTCACGGCTAAGGCATTTGTCGAAAATCACTGCCAATATCTGAAAGAGTTTTGACGCCGCTGCTTTAACCAGTTCTATAGAAATTAATCCTGGACGTGGCGACTTTATGTTTTTCATGGCGTTAATTACGTTTTGGACTTCCTTTGGGGTTATCGGTGGTATATTATCATTACTGATTTCAATGCCTGGTTGGTTCTCAGTGAATGCAGCTCTGTTCTCAGTTAGTAGGCCTTGGTAGTGTTGTACCCATTCCTGCATGCTAATGAGGTTTATATTTTCTTTATCATTATTCTGTGTTCTCATTGTTTTTAATACCTTCCAGGCTTTATTTGCTCATGTATTTCCCTTGCTTTATTCTATCCCATCACCGGTTTTCTGCCAGGCTTCGTTTTTTTCCTTAATCATTGCTTTCTGTGCATCTTTTCTCCGCTCTCTGTATTCCAACCAATCATTGTCTGATCTTGAGTTCAACCATTTATTATAAGCTTTTACTTTCTACCTTCTCTCGTACCGAGTGGTTCCGCCACTCATCACATATTCTATTACTCTTTTGGATTTCTTTTTTTCGCAGTGCTTCATAAGCTGCGTTATAGATGGCATCTTTAACCATCTCATACATCTTATCTGCAGAGGTTTCTTCAATGGCAGCAAGTTTTTTCTGCTAGCCTTTGCTGCTACAAGAAGCCGGTAGAACTATGGTCATGGCTTTGTAAGTTATATTGAATATTATTGGCTTTCTCTGGTTCGGCTTCCACTTGAATTTCTGTGTCTTTGATAAACTTGAATAATATCTTAGACATTAGCACGAAATGGTCTGATCAGCATTCTGCACCTCTCATAGCCCTCATGTCTTGTACTACTAGCTTTGTTGTTTGCTTTATTACTACATAGTCTATAGTGGACTTGAGGTTACAGCTTGGTTTCTTCCATGTGTATTTGTGGATGTCCTTATGCTTGAACCATCCATTCATAATTCTTAGGTAATTTTGCATGCAGAATTCTATCAATCTTTCACCATTATCATTTATGGTTTCTTCACCTTATTGTCCCACTCTGTTGTCATTATCTTTCCATCCTGTTCTGGCATTTAGGTCTCCTAGTAAAATGACTTAATAAGAGTGGAAAAAAGTTAAGGATCAGTTAAATGAAACTATGTTTTATTTCAGGAGAGGTTAAGACATCGTTGAGGTAGCTTCGATGCTGCGCCTCATAATGGAGGCAAGACTTTACAAAAGGTGAGACAACTCCCACTCATATTTCAGCTTCAGAAAAAACTTCAAAAATGTAAAAAGCTACCACATGATTGACATTCTCTAAAGAAAATCTACAGTTTGTAACGAGAAGCAGCTAACGTAAATTATGGAAAAGAACGGAGAGGAAAAATAAGAACGGATGACAAAGAGCGATGTGTTTGGATTAAAAATGCGGTTTCAGTCCATCGCCCTTAGTTGTCTGTTAGATTCAGGAGAGGTACTTTGATTCATGGTGAAAGGATAGTAATGATAAGACTGGCTGTGATAACGTTACTATCATCAGTGCAAATGAGGCAGTCGTAAACCCTGTTGAACTGAATAAATCCCCATGGGCACTTCGGTACCCACTCAGGTGAGAGGCGCTACACTACTGTTCTAGCGCCTTAGGGCAGGCAACGTGTATGGCACCCCTTAGATTCTACACGTCCGCAAACAGGCTCCAGAGCAGCAGCAGAGCGACACTCAGCTGAACGTGTTGCATAGTCTGTGTACAGGCACGTTTTTAAGGTGCTGATCAACAGTGGCACCGATAGAAGAACCTTTTGCCATTTTATTCACACATGTCAATCCTGTACACACAACTTAGTCTCGTCTGAAAAGAAGATGTAGTGCCACTCCTATGTACAGTGACGTCGTTTGGCGCAGCAACAACTGCCACCATGTTGACAGAACTATGCTCTAGAGATGCCGCAGCAGCGTCCATGTGGATATTTGGATTGTTACAAACAAGCTCATTTCCTGACTTAAGGCACTTACACGGTTGTACGATCCTGAACGACTGAGCTATTATTATGTGGCTATGAAGCTATCAGATTTGATTGACCGAAATTTTGATCAAATATTCACCGTATTTCTTTAACAAAGAGATTTGACGTGGAACAAGAAGGGGTGTTACGGATATACTGTCAGTGAATACGGGTATTTCGTCATAATTCCTTCAGAATGGCTGACGAAGACTTGGTACTACGCTCTGCAGTTGTCAGTACTAAAATTTCTTTTTCGTACATTCAAAACTAGGCATGATTTTTACTGCTATTTATTTTTATAGAAAGCCTTTTGCCTGAGGCCTTGCTTCTATGCCTTGTGTGTACCTGACAGATTCCTGTGTTTTGGTGGCAACATTTTAGTCTTCTAACATTTCCGCCCGTGGCACTTTCTGCTTTATGTTTTAACCTACAGCTAGCACACGTTCCATTACATTTGCACAAAACTCATCCTATTCATATTGAGCTACCACTGCTGCATCATTAATGAACCTCATTCTGCCAATTTTCGTTCACTGACAAACAAAAAAAGTTGCTTAATTCCCTTTTCAACTAACAAATAAATACCGTTGCTGCCAATCAACCTTCCTTCGTCCAGAATGAAATTGTCACTCGGCAGCGCAGTGTGCGCCGATATGAAACTTCGTGGTAGACTGGGACCTTTACCTTTCGTTGGCAACTGCTCCACCAAATGAGCTACCAAAGCACGACTCTCGGTGAAAGTAAGTCGTGCTTGTGTAGCTCATTTGGTGGAGCATTTGACAGCGAAAGGCAGAGGTCATGAGTTCGGGTCTCAGTCTGGCACGCAGTTTTAACCCGGCAAGTAGTTTCATATCAAGGGACATTGTTCTGTAAAATGAAATTTTCCCTCTGGTAACTTCACGCAGGCTGTTGTTACGCCGTATCTCCACAGTATCCTTTCTCCCAGACGTGCTTGTTCGCAGGATTATTTCTGTAAAGTTTGCAAGGCACACATAAAATGAGGTACTGGCGGAAGTGAATCCGTGAGGATATGTGATGAATGCTGTTTGGGTAGCTGTGTCGTTAGAGCACATTCCATCGAAAGGCAAAGGTCCCAATTCGAGACTTGGTCCGGCACACTGTTCTAATTTGCCAGGTAGTTTCAACCTGTGTTACACCTTTCCAGGCTTTGACTTCTTGTAGATATCTGTCACTGAAGAGAGTGGCTTTCCATCTACCTGTCTAAGAAAAAAAAATTATCCCACTTTTTTGAAGGCCTTTCCGTATTTATAGCCACAATATGCTCCGAAATACGACCTGTTTCGCATTTTAAACGTGCCCCTCCAATCCGTATATAAAATCGTATTGCCATCAGATTACACCATTCAGGTTAGATTTCTCCTTGCAGTAAATAATAAATTTGCCCAAAGATAGAACTTGGAAAAAGTTTTCTATTACACTACCTTATACATACTTGAGAAACCAACTCAAAGAAATTTCGTTGTGTAATACCGGCATTACGTCTGTCCTCATGGGCGCTAGGTGTGTGTGGCTGTTGAGACCCTGAATGGATTTAATGTCTCTCTCTTAAACCCATAGATTCCATACAATCATAACCATCGTGGGATCCCTACCAATTAGAGCAACAATACCACGAGACGATATACCACAGCCCCCATAGGTCACCACCACGTCTCGTAGAAGCCCTAGACGGTCCGGGACACTTTTCTGCTTCTTACACGAGCCATAATACGACTCTTTCACAAACAAACCACGTTAAAATCCGATTACTGAATGACAAACCCTCGGCATAATTGTTCTTACATGCAGCATGCTGATGCACTGAAACGCTAATAATTTTAATGTCGAAGCATTTACTACAGACATAATGCCCATTTGATGTTTGCTGCATGGCATCTTCATGAAGTTATAGTTTTAATGAACAGCAGTGTAACTCAGCAATTCATCTCTTAATTAAATCACGCTTAGGCGACAGTACGGATCAACTCAAGTTCGGTGGCTGAGTAGAGAGGGGGGAGATGTAGAGACGAGAGGAGTGGAACATAAGCAGAAGCGGAGGCACTGTGTGGCCGGCTTCCAAGTGGAGCAGCGGGGAACGTCACTGCCTGTTCGACACACGGCCGCCCCTCCGCTGCCGCTACTCTTACACGCAGCAAGTGCAGGCAGAGGTGCCGAGCGCGCTGGCGACACCAGTGTCGAGGTGCACCTGCAAGTGACGTTCAGTCAAGGCACACTAACTGTAGATACTCCTGTTTACTCGTAGGAGACTGGATACTCTGTTTAACAATTACAGACTGTTAACGGAAGAGTGTATTCCACCACTACAATCTATGCGCACAAAGTGTATGAAAATTATTTATAAGTTTAAACAATTTGTATTTCATACCTTTTATTACTGTTGTATGCAATGGTTTGAAAATGAACGAAAATGTTCCAAATTATTCGCCAACAAAATATTATATGAATACATGCACTATATAAATACATACATATTTTACGAGTGTATGTATGTATGTATGTATGTATGTTCCACATCTACTCCTAAACCACTGGATCTGTCTCAGCCATATTTGGTACACATATCGCTTACTGTCCAGAAAGAAGCAGTGCGGTGTAAGACCAAACTACCTTTGAAAGGGGTGGGAATGGAAAAGAAATGTAGCCAAAAATGCGGGAATATCCAGTCTATATTTACCCAGTGTTTGAGATTGAGAGCACTTAGAGATCTGAAATCAACTTTGCACACACACTGCCGGCCGGAGTGGCCGTGCGGTTCCAGGCGCTACAGTCTGGAACCGAGCGACGGCTACGGTCGCAGGTTCGAATCCTGCTTCGGGCATGGATGTGTGGGATGTCCTTAGGTTATTTAGGTTTAATTAGTTCTAAGTTCTAGGCGACTGATGACCTCAGACGTTAAGTCGCATACTGCTCAGAGCTATTTTAACCACTTGCACATACACTGTTGTTGTTGTGGTCTTCAGTCCTGATACTGGTTTGATGCAACTCTCCATGCTACTCTATCCTGTGCAAGATTTTTCATCTCCTAGTACTTACTGCAACCTATATATTGCTGAATCTTCGTAGTGTATTCATCTCTTGGTCTCCCTCTACGATTTTTACCCGCCACGCTGCCCTCCAATACTAAATTGGTGACCCCTTGATGCTTCAGAACATGTCCTACCAACCGATCCCTTCTTCTAGTCAAGTTGTGCCACAAACTTCTCTTCTCCCTAATCCTGTTCAATACCTCCTCATTAGTTATATGATTTGCCCATCTAATCTTCAGCGTTCTTCTGTAGCACCACATACGAAAGCTTCTATTCTCTTCTTGTCCAAACTATTTATCGTCCATGCTTCACTTCCATACATGGCTACACTCCACATAAATACTTTCAGAAATGGCTTCCTGACACTTAAATCTATATTCGATGTTTACAAATTTCTCTTCTTCAGAAACGCCTTCCTTGCCATTGCCAGTCTACATTTTATATCCTCTCTACTTCGACCATCATCAGTTATTTTGCTCCCCAAATAGCAAAACTCCTTTACTACTTCAAGTGTCTCATTTCCTAATCTAATTCCCTCAGCATCACCCGACTTAATTCGACTACATTCCATTATCCTCGTTTTGCTTTTGTTGATGTTCATCTTATATCTTCCTTTCAAGACACTATCCATTCCCTTCAACTGCTCTTCCAAGTCCTTCGCTGTCTCTGACAGAATTACGATGTCATCGGCGAACCTCAAAGTTTTTATTTCTTCTCCATGGATTTTAATACCTACTCCGAATTTTTCTTTTGTTTCATTCACTGCTTGCTCAATATACAGATTGAATAACATCGGGGAGAGACTACAACCCTGTATCACTCCCTTCTCAACCACCGCTTCCCTTTCATGTCCCTCGACTCTTATTACTGCCATCTGGTTTCTGTACAAATTGTAAATAGCCTTTCGCTCCCTGTATTTTACCCCTGCCTCCTTCAGAATTTGAAAGAGTATTCCAGTCAACATTGTCAAAAGCATTCTCTAAGTCTACAAATTCTAGAAACGTAGGTTTGCCTTTCCTTAATCTAGCTTCTAAGATACATCGCAGGGTCAGTATTGCCTCACGTGTTCCAACATTTCTACGGAATCCAAACTGATCTTCCCCGAGGTCGGCTTCTACTAGTTTTTCCATTCGTCTGTAAGGAATTCGCGTTGGTATTTTGCAGCTGTGACTTATTAAACTGATAGTTCGGTAATTTTCACATCTGTCAACACCTGCTTTCTTTGGGATTGGAATTATTATCTTCTTCTTGAAGTCTGAGGGTATTTCACCTGTCTCGTACATCTTGCTCACCAGAAGGAAGAGTTTTGTCAGGACTGGCTCTCCCAAGGCCGACAGTAGTTCTACTGGAATGTTGTCTACTCCTGGGGAATTGTTTCGACTCAGGTCTTTCAGTGCTCTTTCAAACTCTTCATGCAGTATCGTATCTCCCATTTCATCCTCATCTACATCCTCTTCCATTTCCATAAGATTGTCCTCAAGTACATCGCCCTTGTATAGACCCTCTATGTACCCTTTCCACCTTTCTGCTTTTCCTTCTTTGCTTAGAATTGGGTTTCCAACTGAGCTCTTGATGTTCATACAAGAGGCTCTCTTGTCTCCAAAGGTCTCTCTAGTTTTCCTGTAGGCAGTATCTATTTTACCCCTAGTGAGATAAGCCTCTACATCCTTACATTTGTCCTCTAGCCATCCCTGCTTAGCCATTTTGCACTTCCTTTCGATCTCATTTTTAAGACGTCTGTATTCCTTCTTGCCTGCTTCATTTGCTGCATTTTTATATTTTCTCCTTTCATCAATTAAATTCAATATTTCTTCTGTTACCCAAGGATTTCTACTAGCCCTCGTCTTTTTACCTACTTGATCCTCTGCTGCCTTCACTACTTCATCCCTCAAAGCTACCCATTCTTCTTCCACTGTATTTCTTTCCCCCATTCCTGTCAGTTGTTCCCTTATACTCTCCCTGAAACTCTGTACAACCTCTGGTTCTTTTAGTTTATCCAGGTCCCATCTCCTAAAATTCCCACCTTTTTGCAGTTTCTTCAGTTTTAATCTACAGGTCATAACCAATAGATTGTGGTCAGAGTCCACATCTGCCCCTGGAAATGTCTTACAATTTAAAACCTGGATCCTAAATCTCTTTCTTACAATTATATAGTCTGTCTGAAACCTGTCAGTATCTCCAGGCTCCTTCCATGTATACAGCCTTCTTTTATGATTCTTGAACCAAGTGTTACCTACGATTAAGTTGTGCTCTGTGCAAAATTCTACCAGGCGGCTTCCTCTTTCATTTCTTTGCCCCAGTCCATATTCACCTACTACGTTTCCTTCTCTCCCTTTTCCTACTACCGAATTCCAGTGACCCATGACTATTAAATTTCCGTCACCCTTCACTATCTGAATAATTTCTATTATTTCATCATACACTTCTTCAATTTGTGTGTCATCTGCAGAGCTAGTTGGCATATAAACTTGTACTACTGTAGTAGGTGTGGGCTTCGTATCTATCTTGGCCACAACAATGCGTTTACTATGCTGTTTGTAGTAGCTTACCCGTATTCCTATTGTTTTATTCATTATTAAACCTACTCCTGCATGACCTTTATTTGATTTTGTGTTTATAACCCTGTGGTCACCTGACCAGAAGTCTTGTTCCTCCTGTCACCAAACTTCACTAATTCCCACTATGTCTAACTTTAACCTATCCATTTCCCTCTTTAAATTTTCTATCCTACCTGCCCGATTAAGGGATCTGACATTCCACGCTCCGATCCGTAGAACGCCAGTTTTCTTTCTCCTGATAACGATGTCCTCTTGAGTAGTCCCCGCCTGGAGATCCGAATGAGGGAATGGGGGACTATTTTACCTCCGGAATATTTTACCCAAGAGGATGCCATCATTATTTAATCATACAGTAAAACTGCATGCCCTCGGGAAAAATTACGGCTATAGTTTCCCCTTGCTTTCAGCCGTTCGCAGTACCAGCACAGCAAGGCCGTTTTGGTTTGTGTTACAAGGCCAGATCAGTCAATCATCCAGACTGTTGCCCCTGCAACTACTGAAAAGGCTGCTGCCCCTCTTCAGGAACCACACGTTTGTCTGGCCTCTCAACAGATACCCCTCCGTTGTGGTTGCACCTACGGTACGGCTATCTCTATCGCTGAGGCACGCAAGCCTCCCCACCAACGGCAAGGTCCATGGTTCATGGGGGGGGGGGGGGGGGGGCACAAACACTACTGGCCATTAATATTGCTACACTACGAAGATAACGTGTTACAGACGCGAAATTTAACCTACAGGAAGATGATGCTGTGATATGCAAATGGTTAGCTTTTCAGAGCATTCACACAAGGTTGGCGCCGGTGTCGACACCTACAATGTGCTGACATGAGGAAAGTTTCCAACCGATTTCTCATACACACACAGCAGTTGGCCGGCGTTGCCTGGTGAAACGTTGGTGTGAAGCCTAGTGTAAGGAGGAGAGATGCGTGCAATCACGTTTCCGACTTTGATAAACGTTGGATTATAGGCTATCGCGATTGCGGTTTACCGTATCGCGACACTGCTGCTCGCGTTGGTCGAGATCCAATGACTGTTAGTAGAATATGGAATCGGTGGGTTCAGGAGGGTAATACGGAACGCCGTGCTCGATGCCAACGGCCTCGTATCACTAGCAGCCGAGATGACAGGCATCTTATCCGCATCGCTGTAACGGATCGTGCAGTCACGTCTCGATCCCTGAGTCAACAGATGCGGGCGTTTGCAAGACAATAACCATCTGCACTAACAGTTCGACGACGTTTGCAGCAGCATGGACTATCATCTCGGAGACCATGGCTGCGGTTACCCTTGACGCTGCATCACCGACAGGAGCGCCTGCGATGGTGTACTCAACGACGAACCTGGGTGCACGAATGGCAAAACTTCATTTTTTCGGATGAATCTAGGTTCTGTTTACAGCATGATGATGGTTGCATCCGTGTTTGACGATGTCGTAGTGAACGCACATTGGAAGCGTGTATTCGTCATCGCCATACTGGCGCGATGGTATGGGGTGCCACAGGTTACACGTCTCGGTCACCTCTTGTTCACATTGACGGCACTTTGAACAGTGGACGTTACATTTCAGATGTGCTACGACCTGAGGCTCCACCCTTCATTCGATCCCTGCGAAACCCTACATTTCAGCAGGATAATGTACGACCGCATGTTGCAGGTCGTGTACGGGCCTTTCATGATACAGAAAATGTTCTGCTGCTGCCCTGGCCAGCACATTCACCAGATGTCTCACCAATTGAAAACGTCTGGTCGATGGTGGCCGAGCAACTAGCTCGTCACAATACGACGGTCACTACTCTTGATTAACTGTGGTATCGTGTTGAAGCTGCTTGGGCAGCTATACCTGTACACGCCATCCAAGCTCTGTTGGACTCAATGCCCAAGCGTATCAAGGCCGATATTACGGCCAGATGTGGTTGTTCTGGGTACTGATTCCTCACGATCTATGCACCCAATTTGCTTGAAAATGTAATCCCATATGAATTCTAGTATAGTGTATTTGTCCAATGAATACCCGTTTATGATCTGCATTTCTTCTTGGAGTAACAATTTTAATGGCCAGTTGTGTACTTTCATGTACTTATGAGACTTTCTCTCACTGACACACCGAACAAAATGATGAGTAGAAGAGAGTTTACCGCTTATAACATTTTCGCTCTTCAAGTAGTGAAAGTACCTCATCAGGCATGACCTTTCACTTCATTATTTCTTTACTATTAACTATATTTGTAACACATTCTGCAGGCAGTATTCTCATATGTCACTGGTTCGAAATGGCCCTGAGCACTATGGGACTTAACATCTATGGCCATCAGTCCCCTAGAACTTAGAACTACTTAAACCTAACATCACACAACACCCAGTCATCACGAGGCAGAGAAAATCCCTGACCCCGCCGGGAATCGAACCCCGGCGCGGGAAGCGAGAACGCTACCGCACGACCACGAGCTGCGGACTCATATGTCACTGAATTTACTTGCAAAAATATATGATTGTAAGATACATAGTCATAAACAATGAGACGCGTGAGGAACTGCCGTATTATACAGAACGCTATGATCTATTACTTCTTTACTACTACCTCTGTCCGCAACAAATTTCAGACATCATCCATATGACACACAGTTCAGTAGATATGCCATCACAAATATTGAGCTGCGTGAAAATGAAACTGGAAAGCGAAATTCGCTAGAGACACACCTGAAATGTATGTACGTGGCCAAAGCCATGGGTAGAAAGATCCTCCTAAGCCTGTGGATCGATTTCAGCCAAACTTGGTAGACTTTATTACTTATTGTCTAGAAAGAAATACCTTAGGGGTAAGAACCAGAACCTCATAACGAAGTGGAGGTGTTAACATGGAGACAGAAGGGGAAGGAGGAGATAGAAAAGGAAAGGAAGAGAGGGACACAAGTAGAGGTGAGAAGGAAATAGACAGAAGATGTGGAGGGGAAATGGACGAAAGAAAGAGGATGAGGTGTGCAGAGAGAAAGAAGAGGAGGAGATTCATAGACAAAGAAAAGAGGAGGAGTTTCACAGAGAGATGGGTAAGGGAGGTCAGGGACAGAGGGGGAGTAAGTGGACAGAGTAGGGGAGGATGACAGGGAAGAGGAACAGACCGATAGATAGAGGTGAGATGGAAAGAGAAACGAAAGAAGAAGGAATGGGCAGATAGAGGCTGGAGCAGGAAATGTAGAAAGAGAGAGAGAGAGAGAGAAGATGAGGGGGGGATGAAAGAGGGGGGAGGTGGTGATGGACAAAGGCGGTAGAGCAGACGGACAGTGAAAGCAAAGAAGACGTGAGGGACACAAACAGCAAAGAGGAAGAGATGAACAGTGAGGGAGGAGAAGGAGGTGGACAGAGAGGTGGGAAGGATCAAATGGAAAGGAAAAGTGGAAGACCAAATGGAACATAAAAGGGAAGAGGACGAGTTGCACACAGAGAGTGGAAAGGAACAGATGGATAGAGATTGAGAGGTGGACCTAGAGAAATGGGCTGGTGATAGATGGGGAGGAGGAGTGGATGGATTTAAAGGGCGGAAGGAGGGGAAATGTACACCGCGGTCTAGGGGTAGCGCCTTTGATTCGCAATCAAAACGTCTTCGGTCCCGGGTTCGAGCCCCGCCTTTGCCTAAATTTTGATAAATAATCAGCATTGGCGGCCGAAGACTTCCGGCGTAGAAAGTCAGCCTCATTCTGCCAACGGCCTTGTCAAAGAGGGCGGAGGAGCGGATAGGGGTTCAGGACACTCTCTTGTCCTAATGGTGGGAAATTGCCCCTAAAGGCGGAAGAATCGGCAATGATCAACGACATGAGGATGCAGAAGGCAATGGAAATCACTGCTTTAAAGACATGTAACGTGTATCCACAGGACATGTGGCCTGTAGTTGAAGAAGTGTCATGATGATCTCTCCATTGGCAAAAGATTCCAGAATAGTCCCCCATTCGGATCTCCGGGAGGGAACTGCCAAGGGGGAGGTTACCATGAGAAAAAGATTGAATAATCAACGAAACGATAATGTTCTACGAATCGGGGCGTGGAATGTCAGAAGCTTGAACGTGGTGGGGAAACTAGAAAATCTGAAAAGGGAAATGCAAAGGCTCAATCTAAATATAGTAGAAGTCAGTGAAGTGAAGTGGAGGGAAGACAGGGATTTCTGGTCAGATGAGTATCGGGTAATATCAACAGCAGCAGAAAATGGTATAACAGGTGTCGGATTCGTTATGAATAGGAAGGTAGGGCAGAGGGTGTGTTACTGTGAACAGTTCAGTGACAGGGTTGTTTCAATCACAATCGACAGCAGACCAACACCGACAACGATAGTTCAGGTATACATGCCGACGTCGCAGGCTGAAGATGAACAGATAGAGAAAGTGTATGAGGATATTGAAAGGGTAATGCAGTATGTAAAGGGGGACGAAAATCTAATAGTCATGGGCGACTGGAATGCAGTTGTAGGGGAAGGAGTAGAAGAAAACGTTACCGGAGAATATGGGCTTGGGCCAAGGAATGAAAGAGGAGAAAGACTAATTGAGTTCTGTAACAAGTTTCAGCTAGTAATAGCGAATACCCTGTTCAAGAATCACAAGAGGAGGAGGTATACTTGGAAAAGGCCGGGAGATACGGGAAGATTTCAATTAGATTACATCATGGTCAGACAGAGATTCCGAAATCAGATACTGGATTGTAAGGCGTACCCAGGAACAGATATAGACTCAGATCACAATATAGTAGTGATGAAGAGTAGGCTGAAGTTCAAGACATTAGTAAGGAAGAATCAATACGCTAAGAAGTGGGATACGGAAGTTCTAAGGAATGACGAGATACGTTTGAAATTCTCTAACTCTATAGATACAGCAATAAGGAATAGCGCAGTAGGCAACACAGTTGAAGAGGAATGGACGTCTCTAAAAAGGGCCATCACAGAAGTTGGGAAGGAAAACATAGGTACAAAGAAGGTAGCTGCGAAGAAACCATGGGTAACAGAAGAAATACTTCAGTTGATTGATCAAAGGAGGAAGTACAAACATGTTCCGGAAAAATCAGGGATATGATTGTTAGAAGGACAGACTCAGCATACAGGAAAGTCAAAACAACCTTTGGTGACATTAAAAGCAACGGTGGTAACATTAAGAGTGCAACGGGAATTCCACTGTTAAATGCAGAGGAGAGAGCAGATAGGTGGAAAGAATACATTGAAAGCCTCTATGAGGGTGAAGATTTGTCTGATGTGATAGAAGAAGAAACAGGAGTCGATTTAGAAGAGATAGGGGATCCAGTATTAGAATCGGAATTTAAAAGAGCTTTGGAGGACTTACGGTCAAATAAGGCAGAAGGGATAGATAACATTCCATCAGAATTTCTAAAATCATTAGGGGAAGTGGCAAAAAAACGACTATTCACGTTGGTGAGTAGAATATATGAGTCTGGCGACATACCATCTGACTTTCGGAAAAGCATCATCCACACAATTCCGAAGACGGCAATAGCTGACAATTGTGAGAATTATACCACAATCTGCTTAACAGCTCATGCATCGAAGCTGCTTACAAGAATAATATACAGAAGAATGGAAAAGAAAATTGAGAATGCGCTAGGTGACGACCAGTTTGGCTTTACGAAAAGTAAAGGCACGAGAGAGGCAATTCTGACGTTACGGCTAATAATGGAAGCAAGGCTAAAGAAAAATCAAGACACGTTCATAGGATTTGTCGACCTGGAAAAAGCGTTCGACAGTATAAAATGGTGCAAGCTGTTCAAGATTCTGAAAAAAGTACGGGTAAGCTATACGGAGAGACGAGTCATATACAATATGTACAACAACCAAGAGGGAATAATAAGAGTGGACGATCAAGAACGAAGTGCTCGTATTAAGAAGGGTGTAAGACAAGGCTGTAGCCTTTCGCCCCTACTCTTCAATCTGTACATCGAGGAAGCAATGATGGAAATAAAAGAAAGGTTCAGGAGTGGAATTAAAATACAAGGTGAAAGGATATCAATGATACGATTCGCTGATGACACTGCTATCCTGAGTGAAAGTGAAGAAGAATTAAATGATCTGCTGAACGGAATGAAGAGTCTAATGAGTACACAGTATGGTTTGAGAGTAAATCGGAGAAAGACGAAGGTAATGAGAAGTAGTAGAAATGGGAACAGCGAGAAACTTAACATCAGGATTGATGGTCACGAAGTCAATGAAGTTAAGGAATTCTGCTACCTAGGCAGTAAAATAACCAATGACGGACGGAGCAAGGACATCAAAAGCAGACTCGCTATGGCCAAAAAGGCATTTCTGGCCAAGAGAAGTCTACTAGTATCAAATACCGGCCTTAATCTGAGGAAGAAATTTCTGAGGATGTTGTACGTCTGGAGTACAGCATTGTATGGTAGTGAAACATGGACTGTGGGTAAACCGGAACAGAAGAGAATCGAAGCATTTGAGATGTGGTGCTAGAGACGAATGTTGAAAATTAGGTGGGCTGATAAGGTAAGGAATGAGGAGGTTCTACGTAGAATCGGAGAGGAAAGGAATATGTGGAAAACACTGATAAGGAGAAGGGACAGGATGATAGGACATCTGCTAAGACATGAGGGAATGACTTCCATGGTACTAGAGGCAGCTGTAAAGGGCAAAAACTGTAGAGGATGACAGAGATTGGAATACGTCAAGCAAATAATTGAGGACGTAGGTTGCAAGTGCTACTCTGAGATGAAGAGGTTAGCACAGGAAAGGAATTCGTGGCGGGCCGCATCAAACCAGTCAGTAGACTGGTGACCAAAAAAAAAAAAAAAAAAAAGGAGGGGATAGAGTGGGACAAGGAGATGGACGGAAGGGGAAGTAGCGGATGAACAGTGGGGGAGGAGCAGATGGATAGGGAGAGGTGGGAGTAAACGATAGGCAGAGATGAGGAGGAGCAGATGGACAGAGAGGGAAAAGGAGCAAATGGACAAGGAGTGGCGTTTGGTAGAGACGGACAGAGAGAGGAATAAATGGACAAAAAGAGGGGGGGGGGGGGTACTCAGTTATAAATAAACGCAACGTTGAAATTGCACAAGAGTGAAGACCGTTTGTACCACTTCAATTCAACTTATTGCTATCAAGTATAGATCTGTTACCTGGAAACTCGAAACATCGTTTATGTTCAGTATTCAAGGAGACATACAGTATTTTATAGAGTACATGGTGATTCTTATTAACGTTTAAACGCATTTCAATCGACGTAAATGGCGTTTAGACAGTTAATTAATATAAGGTACATGGGACCGCAAATATTGTGAAATAACCCAAAAATTGATTACAAATGTTGAACATGTGACGTTACCTGATGACGTAACTCAGCGCACATGCACCGCTAGAGGCTGTCAGTCTGTGCAGCTGATGATCCCGACCCAAGCCAAGTACTCAGGTCGGTGTGGCTCCAGGCCTACGTGCGAGACTTTAGCGCACGTGTCTCGGCGTTCGAGTCTTGTGTCTGGCAGGCAGTTGTTTTTTCGTCGCATGAGACACGTGTTTACGTTGAGGTTTCAATTTATTAAGTTATTTACCAGTCTCGCGATCTCAGCTAGTTTATTGCAAAGTACTTCCCAACAAGAACTTACCGTGTTGCGTCACAAGTAAATGAATATGAGCTTACGAATTTCGTCGGTACCAGTAAATGGCCTACATTTTCTTTACTAAATAACGTCCGTAAACAAAGAAAGATATGACGAAAGGAAAGAAATACAAGAACAACATTTGCTTGGTTACGGGGAGAACAATTTTATAGGTTCTGCGTTTACATCAAATCACATTTACAAAAGGTGTTAGAAATGTGCATCCCTTTCTTGAATGCAAGTCCTGCATCGTTCAGTCTTCTCTTCATGCACAAGCGCGAAAATATCTTCCCGTATTTTGGATGTGACGTATCGTGTTCAACATCTTTTATTTACTTTTGGGATATTTCCCAACATTTGCGGCCCCGTGTGTCTTACATTAAATTACTTGTCTCAGCGTCGCTTCGGGAGTTCCTTAACGTTAGTAAGAACCACTCAGCATATATTGTTACAAATTATATTAAAAGCAATCATTGTTAGTACTAATATAAAATAAAACAGAATATTGAAGATATAACATAAGTAAAAACAGGATAAAATAAAAGGAATTTAAGTCAAGATGTAAATGAATAACTTCAGACCTATATTACTAGATCTGTTATTGGCATCCCCAGAAGAACTAGACGTCTGATGTGTAACTACAACTCTGTTTCTAGACATATTGTCGCTACACTATTCTGCATTACCCGCAGTGGTACGTGCGTGCTGCGGCAATCCCTGAGACTATGCGTGCCGAAGTGCATTGCCAGTCTCTTAATTACATTTACTGTACTCGTGCCGATCATCCTCTATAATGGACGAAACACTTGATGTGGTCTGTTTACTGTTTTGTGGAATTCGTTCACTTAATCTTTAATTGCGTTTTAGATACTCTATGTGCAACATACTAACGGCAGTCCACAAGTTCTGGTCACTTGCAATTGTTTGTAGATCGCCGCAGTATGTCTACATTCTCCCTCCACCTGGAAACGGTTACACCTGAAAACGGCATGATCAGCAGAAACTTTCTACTCACATTCACAAACAGGAGCGTTATTACATCCCACTTGATGAGGTTGTATCAGCCCTTCAAACACGGTCTTCTCTTTCATAGTCTATAAAATATTATTCGCATCTGACGTCATATGAATATGATCTAGGCGCACGCAGCTGACAATTCCAATTTAATACTTTAATGCAACAAGAGCGGAAAGTTTAAACGTAAATTTCAGATTTAACCGTCTATTGGATCTCAGTGACGTGGCTGATTCTGTATATATACACATAGATACATAATTCCCCAAGAGGAAGATACTAATTGTGCTTTCTATAGCCTCATATCCATTCGGACTATCTAAAAGCTTTTTTTCGGCATAGGCAATGGCAGTTTTGGAAACATACTAGTTCGTGCCTAATGCTCCCTTCTTAAAGATATTAATCGTGTCCGTCTCCCAAAGTGTCATTAAAAATATTGAAAACTGGGGACGGAATAAAATTACCTACCGTTATGTAATGAATGTGGAACTGAAAAATGTTTGCAATAAACGAAGTTGGCAGGCAATCCATCTGCTGTGGGTACAGTCTCCTCTCTAAAGAGGAAGTTGGCACTTTAATGAAGCATGTGTCGTCTATTGGAATTGTCCTCGATTTGAAATTTCCGTCTACGACCTACTTACGTCTTAAGCCTCGGAAAATATCAATGGTGAGAGATGCAGAATTAGTTCCAATAAATGAAGAATGGATCAGCCTCAAATTCCTATAATATCATGGCCTATGAGGACACATTTGGACCGACCAACGATTTACACCATTATTCTTCTCTGCTTTAACCACACCACTTTTCTTTCAGGTCTACACAGGATCAACATTTGTGGTCCTGCTCGTGGGAGCAATTCTGAGTTAGCACCGGATGTATATCATGTCTTTTTTCAATTCGTAAATTTGAATGTAAGAGACTGGAGTTTTTACAGACATTGCTGAGTATGGGATACCCCCTCCCTCGATGAGCTTCTTCTGTTGTGCACGGGAAGCCAGAGGGAAAGATAACAATGGACAGCCAATAACGAACTTCTCAGCTTAAAAAGGATGTATGAAATGGATGCAGTCTTTCGCCGTTAGTGTTCCGTCTATGCATAGACGAAGCAGTGATGGAAGTAAAGGAAAGGTTCAAAAGTGGGATTAAAATTCAGAGTGAAAGGATGATAAGATTCGCTGATGACATTATTGTCCTTGATAAGGGGAGGAAGAATTACAAGACCTGTTGAATAGAATGAGTAACCTAATAAGTAAAGAATATAGATTGAGAGTAAACTGAAGAAAGACGAAAGTAATGAGGAGAAAGATCAATGAGATTAGTGATGAACTGTAGAC
Source organism: Schistocerca gregaria (assembly GCF_023897955.1). Taxonomy (NCBI): domain Eukaryota; kingdom Metazoa; phylum Arthropoda; class Insecta; order Orthoptera; family Acrididae; genus Schistocerca; species Schistocerca gregaria. The sequence continues at coordinate 6,773,830 of NC_064924.1, read as the reverse complement.
CTGAGTAGCACAAAGAAGACGAAGTTAAGGAATTCTGCTGCCTAAGAATCAAAACAACACGTGACGGAAGAAGCAAGGAAGACATAAAAGCGGAATGGCACTGGCAAAAAGGGCTTTCCTTGCCAAAAGACACCTGCAGTATGAAACATCGGTCTTAATTTAAAGAAGAATTTTCTGAGAATGTACGTTGGACCACGGCATTGTGTAGCAGTGAATCATGAAGTTTGGGCACACCGTAATAAAAAAAATCCAAGTGTGTGAGAATGTTGTCGAAAATGAAGTGGACTGATGAGGAATGGGGAGTCTGCAGAATTGGCGAAGAAAGGAGAATATGTAGAACAACGATAAGAAGGTGGGACAGGATAATAGGTTATGTTTCAACACATAAGGGAATAGCCCCAGTGGCACTAGAGAAAGCTGCAGAGGGTAAAAATCCTAGGAGAAAATAGAGCTTGGAATACATCGAAAAAGAAAAAAAGGATAGCGGCGTACCTGTATCAGCCTTCCATTATGCTTACTACTTCAACTCTTGCACGAGGAAACGAGGTTTTTATCTGCAAGAGGAACATGTTTCGGACATGTACGTGTCAAGAAAGAAAGGACTAACCCACATTTTCTTTTTGAGCTACGCTGGAATCATATATGTTGAAAGATCGGCCCGTTTTCAGTTTTTTTCATATATTTGGCACATTATGACAATAGAAGGGTGGAGTTTCTTCGGTATACAGTTTTTGCATACAAATAAGAAGGGCAACTTCTCTGAGTATTTTTGTGGATATAAAATTCCATCTTGTCTAGCTAAAGACTAGAGCGAGCAGACCGGGGTTGCGAAGAGATTTATTGTAAATCAAGTCGAGAACCTCCAGTTTCGTGAACAGACGATGACTGAGAAGACATTCTTTGGAGTGAGAGCTGGTCCGACCTGTATCTTTCTATTAATATGTACAGGAATTTAATGAGATTCGACCAAGAGACTCCTTCTTGTTTGGCCAATAGCTGCGAAGCTGTCACATCGTGTAGCCAGCCTCACAAGACGCATCAGCGATCATCCGCCTTCTGGGCCGGAGTTTTCTCCTTTGTGTCTCCTCATCCTGTCCCCTATTCCTGATCAAGCTTGTTGATCTGTTTGGAGCAAACTGCGGTTTCTTCTACCACTTTGGTGCAGTACGATGTGGTGCAATGATGCCATCAACGTCTACTACCCTACCTACAATCATCTGCAGGTGTTCACGGAAGAATCCACAAAGCTTCCCTAACTGGCGTTTGTTCCTCACAGCACCTCGGACGGGCAGAATAAATTACGTCTGTGAGTCTACTCTGTGCTACATATAGTCTCAACGCTGTCTTCGCTCTAGACTGGAAATTTCAAGACACGTGTCTCTTCATTAGGGATGCATTCCCCTGAAGGATATAAATGTTGTTCCGCAGCGTTTAACACGATCTGGAAACGCTTATGATGGTTTCGTCGTCGTTGTTGGTCACACAGATAACATGTACTCAATAGTACATTCTGAAGCATAGTCACCGACACTGGAAATGCGAATATGGGGTTTTTAAACTATTTACGCCAAAGGGGTCACGTACGCAGGACCTTTTACACAATCCCATAAAAAAATCGTACTTGTCGTGTAAGGGTACCTAGGTGGCCAAGTACAGATCACAGCGCATTGTGTAGTGCGTTCGATGCAACGGTTTCGAAGATACTGGTTAAAAAAGTATCCCAACGGGGGAGGGGGGGGGGGGGGGGGGGTGCTCCGTCTCGCTGCAAAATGTAATCAGAAGAATGGGTATCAAGTTGTGGCATCAGACATTACTCAAGCATGTCTAAGTATGAGTTTGCTTAAAAACTTAGCTTACGAAAAATGTGGACCGTAAATTTCTGCGCTGACTTGAATTACACAGAAAGGTTATTTTCCCAATCCATATTCGAATGTTGGCCAGGTTGCTTCATCCACAAAAATGTTATGTGCAGCTAATGTTTCCCCCTCTGTGGGTTCCAGCATAGTCTACCTGCTTTGTTTTGAGAATACTCTGAGCTGTTGTTTGAGGCATTTGGAGCCCCCTACTGACTTTGTCCACTGATTTCCTAGGACTACGTTCAGACGAAAGACAAATTCTGGAAATATTTTGTTCTGATTCATGTTGCTGTCAGTTACTATTTCCTTTGCACATACATCGGGTTTCTTCAAACTGCCAGTGACAACTGTGAATATTAGCATTTAGAGGTGCCTGATTGCATCGCTGACGAAATCTTCTCTGCACTGTGATGATAAAACCGTAGTTATTAGATCAGGACGCGCCGAACACCTTCTGCACGGTATCGTAGCCGTTTATAATCGCTGCACTCATTTTTAATTGCGTGTTGTATTGAGTAATGTCCGTGTGGCACAGTATACTATCCCGTAAGGTAGAAACTGTGGAAAAAGCATAAATTTGTTATCAGCAACTATAGATCAAAAGATGAAGTACATTAAAATCGTTCTTCCTGTTTTGTGTGAGCCGCTTTTCTTTATTCTCCCGTGAAACGAAGTACTTAACTTACAATTGCTGCACTGATGTTTTAAAGTAATACTTAAGGTGTGAAAAAAATTGAGACGTCAAGCAACGTGCTGTCACCGTCACGCATTCAGATATTCGCAGTTTAAGTTCGACTTTCAGTCTTACGCAGCACAAGGTGACGATTTTTTGTTTCACGACGACCGAAGTTCGCATAGCGTTCCTGGCACACTTTATATTTTATTATGCTCTTTCATTCTCGCTCCTAATGTCTGCGAGCGATGTGTGGCAAAGCTTAATCACTGCTCTTTGCAGCGTAAATTTCTAAGCATTTTTGTCTGATTCTACATAAAGTTGTGAAGTTTCTTAGCAGAGTGTGGACTGCCGTGTACTTCAATTTGCTCGCATTTCTTCCATCATTCTCAGACTTTTATGTTCCGTTTAATATTCATGATGCTTTTCCGGAGTTTAAATACGGTCGGAAAACAGGAAATTCTGCTGCGACTTTTAAAAGTTTCTGGTGCCACAAGAGAGGATTTGTATTTCTCAAGTCGATTTTTCCCTAATTAGAGTAAAAAATATTGTACATTCTCCGACGCAATTAAATAAATAACCATGACGACATTTATCAAAAGGTAAAGGTATTTATGTTTAACAGCGTCGAGCGCTGATCCGATATTCAGAAGACACGGTTAGCAGTAACAGTGAAACATTAAAAATATATCTTGTTTTCCTAACTAATTTAGTTGTTAACCCTAAACCGACGATACAAATATCTCGTTATATTTAATGATTACTGTCTTTCATGGTTCACCGAGAACTTAGTTTTATTTGTGTTCGAAGATTCAAGGCAGATGTGCAAGATCAATGGTAACCTTACAGCGGCCTTTTATGATTTTAAATTTTAAAATTCGTTTAACAATTCTTTTCTCTTTTAATGGAAAACTTGACATGATACGATTTGACAGACATGCGACTTACAATGTTTCTGTAGACGAGAAGTAAGAATAGTCGCAATGTCTGCTTAATTATTATAAAGTTAACTAGGGGGACAAAGTGTTGAGGGGTGACATTTTGCGCTAACTTGACACAGACATCCAAGTTGTTAATGTCAACAACAGAATCATATGTATTAAAAGACAGTGCCGTGATTGGACCTCCGCTGCGGCTTGATCAACAAATGTTACATTTTAATCTTAACGCTTGTCCATGTACGTATCTCGCTTTCGGAACTACCATATCCACTGCTCATGGTGGCATGTTGTCGGTATCTACAATACTCGATAATGACTTGTAAGTCCGAAATTGGCCAATTGTGCGAAAAGCCAGAAAGTAAATAATTGTTAATTATGCAACGGTCGTGGAATAACCATGTCATTGCCTTTCAATAAATGTGATTCTACTGATGACATTGACAACTTCGATTTCTCCTTGTCGAGTTAGCGCATGATGTCGGTTCCCCACATGTTATCCCGCTTCCTACTTTTTGCTTTGCGGCTCGCTTATCGTTACGAAGCGCTGCAGTGCTGCAGTTTATAATCATGAGCTATAATAGACGTTTCTTGCAGGTGACATAGGGACGATTTTGAATGGTCTCATGAGTTAAGTAAGGTTCATCTGCCCGTGCGGCTTAATACGAAGGGCGCTGGCTTGCGCGACAGAGAAGGTGATGCAGTCCCCCAATGACCGTTCATACGGCCAATCGGCCAGCCTGACTGTGGATTTTGGACAGTTTTCTGCACTCTTTAGGCAAATGTTTCAACACAGAAAATACTATATACAAACAAAATAAGGAAAGATTCAGAAGAAAGTTTACATGATTATCTTTGGTTGACTGACGATTGTGGCCATCGGATGGGCATTGGGCTGCGAAGTCCAAATAAAATAAATACGCTAAATCTTGAAAGCGCTACGAAAGAGAGACTAAGGAAGCAAGGCAGATTTCAGCTAAGAAGCTGGGCTGAGCATTTCTATGCTTTGCTAGGCAGGATCCAGTTTACATAGAGGGCAATGGCCGCCACTGATGATTTGCAGTGTGCTTGTGTGCTACAACACATTGTAAATATACAAAAAAATCATGCCGTTTGTCTTCGAATGCGAGCCGGAAATCGCACTAAAATTACACCATTTCTCCTCGGAAGCGTGCTGGTATGCACACAAGACGGACGGATACATGTGCTGTCTCAACGATAACTCGAAGTCACTGTCGATTGTTGAAATGGTGGTCAGCCGCTTTATGATCAATCCAGAAAAGGGACGAAACTACCTCTTTTTGACTTCCCATGCTCTGATGTGATGTAGTCCCCACCGCCACTAAGGATGCTATATGTTCACAGCACAATGTCAGTATTTTTCTTTTAAAGAGCATGGTAAACATTGTAAAACAACATGGCGAATCCTGTACATGATCTGCTAAAGAGAACCTTTTCCAGTAGGCCTTTGGAGGAGAAAGTCAATGTTAAACTGTTAGGTAGACCAACTCCCGAGGGTGTGCGACAGGTCCTACCAATCTCGTTCAAACATTGCAGCTTTACAAGTAGGGTATGAGGGGTTATTGATCACTGTTTGACATGTGGCAGTGGAACAATGGTCGTGCACACCGACTGGCAGCTCATCAGCTCAGGTTCAGTTCTTGGTGCTACCTTTATTTTTATTTTACTTTATTCCTTACGTTGTTAAAGTATTAATTATAAAATTTAAAGACACACATCAAAAAACATTTTGCATCACCTCGGTTCCGAGAGTTCCGGAACCTGTAGAGAAAATTGGAATAGAGATCAACATAAACATCATTTCCGTCCTTTCTATTGCTCATGAAAACCACACATTGCATGTTGTACCAACATACAGCGAGACCTTAGAGGTGGTGGTCCAAATTGCTGTACAATCTTGTATATCTAATATTCAATAGCACGTTCTCCTGCATTGATTCATGCCTGCATTTGTCGTGGCATACTGTCCACAAGTTCTTCAAGGAACTGTTGGTTCAGATTCTCCCACTCCTGAACGGCATTTAGGCATAGATCCCTCAGAGTGGTTAGTGGATCACGTAGTCCATAAATAACACTTTTCAGTCCATCCCATGTTTGATGTGATTCATTTCTGGAGAACATGGTGGCCACTAGGGTCGAACGATATCGTTATCCAGAACGAAGTCATTCACAAGATGTGCACGATGGGGATGCGAATTGTCGTCCATGAAGACGAATGCCTCGCCAATACGGTGCCGATATGGTTGCACTCTAAGACGGAGCATGCCATTCCCGTACCGTACAGCCGTTACGGCGCCTTTCATGACCACAAGCGGCGTACGTCGGCCCCACATAACGCCACCCCGAAACAGCAGGGAACCTCCACCTTGCTGCAGTCTCTGGACAGTGTATAAGGTGTTCAACCTTACCGGGTTGCATCCAAACAAGTCTCCAATGATTGTCTGGTTGAGGCACACGCGACACTCATCGGTGAAGAGAACGTGATGTCAAACTGAGCGGTCCATTCGGAATGCTGTAGGGCCCGTCTGTACCGCGCTACATGATGTCATGATTGCGAAGATGGACCTCGCCATGGACGTCGGTAGTTAAGTTGTGCATCATGCAGACTCTTGCGCACAGTTTGAGTCTTAACACGATGTCGTGTGGCTGCAAGAAAAGAATTATTCAACATGGTGGGGTTGCCGTCAGGGTAACTCCGAGCCAAAATCCGTAGGTAGCGGTCATCCACTGCTGTAGTAGCCATCCATGTCCGAACAAGGTCGCTTTGGTTCACTCCCGAGACGCCTGGACACTTGCCTTGTTGAGAGCCCTTCCTGGCACAAAGTAGCAATGCGGACGCGATCGAACGGCGGTAGTGAACGTCTAGGCGTTGTTGAACTACGGACAGCTCGAGCCGTCTTCCTCCTTCCTGGTGGAATGACTGCAACTGAATGACTTTCGGACCCCCCTACGTTTAATGGGCGCTGCTCATGCATGGTTGTTTACATCTTTGGGCGGGTTTAGTGACATCACTGAACAGTCAAAATGATTGTGCCAGTGATGCAACATCCACAGTCAACGTCTATATTTAGGAATTCTGGGAACCGAGGTGATTCAAAACTTTTTTTGATGTGTGTGTATTTAAGCAGTTCGATTGATATACGTAAAATAATATATTCAATTTAGTTACGATTACCAGCCTTGCAAGTCAAAACGCTGCGGTGATAGAAAATAGGGAGCATACGGAGAACTTCAGTATGAAATTCTATAAAGAGGAATTGCATCTACAGGTGTAATGTTCGCAATGCACTTTTTTTCCTTTCCATATCTGTTATTCGGGAACAGTGATGTTTGGGATTCAGGAGGAGTAAAAAATGTAAGACATATTAATGCTTTAACAGAAAACATAAAACCGCAACAGTATTAAGTAACGTCTATCATGAGAACACAGTGAAACTCATTCTGTTTATTTTTGCAATGTTGTCGCACATTGATAAAATTTTGCAGTTTCTAAAAGGACCTAAGAATTTCGAATTTTACCATAGATTTATTACTGTGACATGACTATGTTGTCACTTTTCAGCAAAGTACAGCACGTTTTTCACCTTATAGCTAAACAAGTTGAATTTGACTTCTATTGGTTATGTGGTGCACTTCCCATCTGAAGACTGTTTCTTGACAAACTCACGATGGCATGTAAGGCATAAATTTCCCATTTGTAGCACAGATCCTTGCTCTTGCTCTCGCCAGATAATCTGGTAAGGGTGGCACAAACACGGTTTCCTTGATAAATTCCCACCACCAAAAATGAAGAGATGGCAGATCAAGTGAGCTTGGTAGCACGCAGTCGGCTCACCTTCACCAATCCATTTACCTGGGAAGCGCATGTTGTGGAAATCCCAGAGGTCGGTAACGTAGTAGGGCGGTGCGCCATCTTGCATGAAGTTTACGCTGCGTTCTTTATCAGTCTTGTCAATTAGCGGGATTAAAAAGTTTTTCAGCATATCTAAGCGCACTTCCGTTGATTGTATTCCCTTGGATAAAGATGGGCAACAAACTTTGCTCTTGCTCTATGCACAAAAGAGGTAATATTTTGGGCTATGACGTATGTGATCGAATGTTCAACATTAATTTTCAACGCCACAAATCCAACAGTTGTGTTCATTAACTTACCACAAAATTTGTAACGATCTATGCCACCAGTGCCTTTCATTAGGTTAGTGCAAAAGTTCGTAGCATTTTTCCTTAAGTTTAATCAAATAAAAGATACATAACAGAGACCTTCGTCTTGAATAATGTACTCTACTTCACTGTCTACAACAGTCCGCCAACGCTGGGTCAACTTTTCAGTTGTGTCATTGTGACGAGAACTGTTCTCTTTATGCTATTGTAAGGAAAAGATTGGAATGGATGAGTCCAAACAAAGCAGCGGAATGGCTGTGTGTGTTTGTCCTTAGGATAATTTAAGTTAAGTAGTGTGTACGCTTAGGGACTTATGACCTTAGCAGTTAAGTCCCATAAGATTTCACACACATTTGAACATTTGAACAAAGCACGGGCTACCTGTACAAAGGCATGCGAGCACCCACAAAAGATAATGTTATGTGTCTGGTGTAAGAGCGATTTGCTTCCCACGTGCTTCACCATTACTGCTGAGATTTATTGAAAACAGTTGAGACAAAAATAAGAGAGACGGCGTAAAGAGATGTACTCCACGATTACGCCCATCCACATTCTGTTATACTGACGAAATACACTGCAGAGAGTTGGACTGGGAAGTCATTTCGCACCCACCTTGTTCACCTGAACTTCCGCCCCTAGATTTGCCGAACCTTCAAGGAACTTCCTTTCCGGATGGAAAAGCGTTCCGAACACCGCTCATTGAGTTCTGTACCTCAAGCTCATGTGATTTCTATAGCAAATAACAAGTTGTTCTGCATCAAGCCGAACTCACAATTCCGATATTGTTTTTTTATGCAGACACGGACCAAATGGGGGAGTTCCAAGATGAAGTTCTCGTATGAGTTTGTTTGAATTTTCGAAGTTTTAAAGACATGTTAGAAGCACTGTGCACATGCTAGTCCTTTGCCTCCATCCGAACTGCAAATCATCTCATTCAACACATTATGGGACATCCTACCGATTACATACAGTCCGCGCCACAGCGCAGCAAGTACGGTGAATGGTGCTGAATGGGCAGTGACAAACAGAAAGGTATGACTGTTTTAATTTGCCGTTGTCACAATTTTGCACACTATCTTGATTATATATCTGGATAAGTTCGTCGAAGAGATCTTTATGTATGGCAATTGGTGGTAAAAAGAATGCTGCATTATTAACCACTGGTGCTAATGCTTTCGGGACGGACACGAACAGGATTATGTGCAACGGTCCTGTGGCCTTTCCCTCACTTTAACCAAAGATAACTTGAATAGAGACCTTCTCACCAGGCCGTGAAGGCCCAAGGGGTGTCTACCGGCCGCCGTGTCATCCTCTGCCCTGCGGCCCTGTGAGGATGCCGTATAGAGGGGCATGTGGTCAGCACATCACCCACCCGGCTGTTTTGCAGTTTTTTTCAGACTGTCGTGCAGTCCTACCAACTAAGTCAAGAATCTCCTCCACTGGGATCACCATGGTGGGTGCAGCCCGTACCAGTACTCCCACCAAGTAAAAAGTCCTTGGCAGTACCGGGAATTGAACTCTGGTCCTCTGCATGGCACTCAGCTCTTCTAATCCCTCAGTTACGGAAACTGACATAACTTGAGTAGGGCCGTCCGAATTTGTGATTAGATACGATATTTGTATCAGTACCTAAAATTGCACGGCAACGGCCTTGCGTCAGTGGATACACCAGTTCCCGTCTGATCACCGAAGTTAAGCGCTGTCCGGAGTGGCCGGCGTTTGGATGGGCGACCATCCGGGCCGCCATGCGCTGCTGCCATTTTTCGGGGTGCACTCATCCTCCTGATGCCACTTGAGGAGCTACTCGACCGAATAGTAGCGGCTCCAGTCAAAGAAAACCATATAACGACCGGGAGGGCTGTGTGCTGACCACACGCCCATCCTATCCACATCCTCAGCTGAGGTTCATACGGCGGTCGGATGGTCCCGATAGGCCACTTGTGGCCTGACGACGGAGTGCTAAAATTGCGTCAATACTACGATAGTACCGAAAAAAATACCTTACGGTGGAATTTAAAAAGCAAATTCCCCATTGTTATGCCAGGCAAAGTCTCGGTTAACAACAGCCGGAACGTTCAGTTTCAAGACGATAGAAATACGCACTTTGGTCACGGAGCCATTCGATAACATCTTCGTCATCAGAAATCTGCGGTTGCTCCAAATCAATTTCTCGACTACGTGGACATTATCGTCTGTAGTCTGTGTAGCTGGGCTTCTTTCTTGATTAGCATCACCCACCTACTAGTTTTGTTATCCGAGCAGAAAAATAAGTGACGCAGCTGGGATATAAAGTACAGACTGGCAATAACAGTAGAAGTTATTTGAGGAAAAGTGATATTTTTAAGCATCAAATATAAATTTAAATATTAGGAAGTCTTTTCTAATGTTTCTTTTTTTCTGACGTGAAACCTTGCACGGAAGCGAAACGAGGACAATAAATAACTTCGAAGACAGGACTTTTTGTCTTTGAGATCACAATACTGAAATGAAAAAAATGCGGTTTTTGGTTTACCTGGTATTTGTGCGTCCTCGAGCTTTACCATGTTTCCGCGCGGAAACTCATTAGGTGACAGGGCTGTGCTTAGCAACACACTGTTTTGGTTCTTGGAGCATTACATATGGTGACACAGTGGGTGCCGATAGTGATCAAAGAGGGTGGTGTGAGACTTTAACTTTTCTAGGCGAATTGAATGTTCAAATAACTTACAGGTTTGCTGCAGGATGTCGTCGTCGACCACCTCCGATATTTCGACAGGAGCACACCCTGCCATTCTCAAGGCACAACTGCAAGGAGGAAGCAATGTGCAAGGGAATTTAATACCTTGGAAGAAACAAGGAAGATACCACACACAGAACAAGTAAGCGCAGAGTCAACGCATAACCAAAGATAACAAACATCAGAAATATCGATAGTGAGTATTAATCAACAGGTGAGGTAGCACTAATTCTGTCCGTCTGTTTTTTGATGAGAGACAGAGCCGGATTCCAAGCAGTATTTAAACAAAATCCACCATATCTGTTTATCAGGTTGCTTGATAGTTTGATTGCAACAGCTTCCTTAATAACACTATCCAAATAGCTGGACGTGCAAGCCAGAATTTCCGTGTTGTTGTATTCCATAGGATGACCGGTGTCACGGCAATGTTCTGCAATAGCAGATTTGCTCTTCTGTTGTAAGCGAGTGTGACGCTTATGTTCAATACACCGGTCTTCCACAGTCCTGATTGTCCAGACCAATATATGACATGCCATAACTGCAAGGAATACGATAGACACCAGCCTTACCCAAACCAAGATCATCTTTTACGGACGCCAACAGGGCCTTAATCTTAGAAGGTGGCCGAAAAACACTTTTCACATCATATTTCCGCAAAATAAGTCCAATCCTGTTGGAAATTCTTCCTGCCTAAGGCAAAAAGGCCGTAGACTTAGGTGCCACTTCGTTGCTGTCGTCACTCACCCTTTGCGCAGAAAGCTGATGGCGCAGCGCACGTTTGATCTGCCTCTCACTACAATCATTCTGACGAAAGGTGACTTCGGGATGTGACAGCTTAGCTACCAGACTTTCAGGGTCTGAGATAACGTGGGCCCTGAGAATCAAGGTGCGAAGTACTCCTTCACGTTGAGCGGGATCGTGACAACTATCATATCGTAGATACAAGTGTGTGTGAATAGGCTTCCTATAAACAGAATCTCCCAACGTACCATCAGTCTTCCTTCCGACCAACACATCAAGGAAGGGAAGACATCCGTTCTTTTCCACCTCCATAGTGAACTGAATATTCGGGTGGATTGAATTCAGGTGTTCCAAAAACAGATTTAAATTCTCATTACCATGTGAGCAAACAACGAAAGTATCGTCTACATGTCTGAAAAAACACGCCGGTTTCAAGGTCGCTGACTGCAATGCACGTTCTTCAAAGTCCTCCATAAACAAATTGGCCAGAACAGGTGACAATGGGCTTCCCATTGCAACTCCATCAGTCTGTTCGTAGTACTGAACATTGAATAAAAAGTAAGTGGAAGTCAGCACATGTCGAAACAAATTTGTTAACTTGACACCAAACTTAACCTCAATTAGCTGCAACGAATTATGGTTTGATCGCGGGCCTGCGAGCTTGAAGAACGCAGACTGAGTGCAGTGTAGCCACTCAGTAGTTATCTGAAATGAAAAATGGATAACATGAGTCGATACGTACATTAAATTTATGTTGAGCTTATACTTAATCATACTGAAATAACCCTAAATTTAACGACATTTCGATTTTTGCTTTTTCCACTCTTTATGCCTTTACAAAAAAATACATAATGTTAACAAATTTCATATATTACAGGTATAAGCTCATAAAAAAAGTGTTTACCTTTCGGGGGTCAAAGGCAGACGTTAATAGCTTGAACCGTTTTTATTTCATGCTATACGCAGTTCTGAAAAATCGTTTCTCGTGAAAAACTTTTTTAAAGTTTGGAGATACCGTTTACGTGTATTATTAGTTCAATTTGCATCACATGTTGTTATATATTGTTGATGTCGCTCAACATTTTCCAAATTCAAAACGACTAGTCCAATATAGCCAACAAAATATTGTGGTTTGACCAACTTTGACCCAGTTTTGACCAAACAAGTGTGAGCAATTGCAGGAGAGTATATTAGCCCTTCCCCTAACTCAAATCGTTTCTGTTTCCCTCGTTCTTCTTGACGAGAAAAGCCGATCTCACTGAGCTGGATATGCTCCGTTCGGCAGCCTGCACACGTTATTCGTCAGCTTATTCGGCCAATACGTTTGCACGCATACGGCAGTATAAATCATTCTGTGAACGTGCGTCACGGCACGGCAAGTTTTCCACCTGAAGCAGGTGTCTCCGGCTGAGACCGACCCACGGCGGCCGTGACTCTGCTTCGAACACTGGGCTGTAGAAACCTTTGTAACGCACGAATCAAACAACCTTTTTGTCCAGACACATATACCTTACAAAAAATTCAATAAAAAACCGAATTTTAGACCATTCTGAATAACAGCCTGACCTTAACGTAACACCACAAAAGGTCAAAGAAGGCTTATGTCTGATGAACGTGGTCGCTATGATGTTCGACCGCGTCTAACGATCCTTCTGTACAAAAAGCTTTTATCCAAGAAGTGACCAACAAATAAGCCCATTGTGGCGGTTTACCGTCCTCTGAAAACGTTACACATGGTAGAAATTCCTGCAACTGAGATTCAACGCAAAGTTCCTACAGGTCTAGGTAAACTGTTGCCATAATAGTACTCTCAGTAAGAAAGAGAGTTCCAATAGTTGTGTTGAGTGTTAAGCAACACCACACATTCGTTTTTCGGGCTGTCTCTCATCTGCCGTAGCACATGTGCTACTCCGTCCCCCAGGTCTGAACATAATGTGTGTTTACCTTTCCAGATATGTTAAGTCATTTCATAGAAAAAAACAAACTTTATGAAGATAGTCGTTGTCTGCACCAATTTCCTACATCATGTTCTTAATAAACTCATTAAGTCTCGGTCAGTCATCCGTCTGCAAAGCTTGCAAGGATGTACGAAGATTGGGTTTAACGTCCCGTCGACGTCGAGGTCATTAGAGACGGAGTGCAAGTTCGTAGTGTTTCAGGGATGAGGAAGGAAATCCACAGTGCCCTTTCAAAAGATCATCCCGGCATTTGCCTGGAGCAATTTAGGGAAATCATGTAAGTCCTAAATATGGATGGCCGGACCCGGTTTCGAACCAGCGTCATCCCGAATGCGTACCTTACAAGAGCTTCACTTTATATGCGTGAAAATGCAGACTCTTCTGTAAAACTTTCTTCCCAGAGCTCTGAGGGATGCCTGTTTATCAGGAAACAAGACGCGTCGATTTCCACGGGCTGCGCTGAAATGCTGTACCTACAGTACCAACAGTGTCGTCGCTCTCTCTATATCTGCAACATCTTGCTTTGCCAACAACACTGCCAGTCTTTCTAAACTTTTGAAACCGTCATTTAATGTTCTTCACATTTGACAGATCTTGGTCGTAAGTACTTGGGAAGTGTCAAAAACGGTTCAAATGGCTCTGAGGACTATGGGACTAAACATCTGAGGTCATCAGTCCCCTAGAACTTAGAACTACTTAAACCTAACTAACCTAAGAACACCACACACATCCATGCCCGAGGTAGGATTTTAACCTGCGACCGTAGCGGTCACGCGGTTCCAGACTGTAGCGCCTAGAACCGATTGGCCATTCCGGCCACGGTGGTCTCACGGTTCTAGGCGCGCAGTCCCGAACCGTGCAACTACTACGGTCGCAGGTTCGAATCCTGCCTCGGGCATAGATGTGTGTGATGTCCTTAGGTTAGTTAGGTTTAAGTAGTTCTAAGTTCTAGGGGACTAATGACCACAGCGATTGAGTCCCATAGTGCTCAGAGCCATTTGAGCCATTTCTTTCGACTGGCCACGCTGGCCGGCTGAAGAGTGTCGGTGAAGTGCAACAGGCGACCGTGTTTCATGAAACCGCAGTGCACACTGGTCTGTCCCCTGCATACAAGTCATCAGCACACCTAAATTACGCTACTTGAAACAAGAGAGAGGCAGAAAAGAGTTACGTGCTGTAGAACACGTTGCAGTGTATGCATAAAAACTTCATGAGATTAGCTACGTTCTTCGTAAAAAAATGAACAGCTGGTTAGCATAAATCCCTAAAAATAAACTTTTGTAATCAAAGTAAGAGTTCATGCTCATGCTTACCAAAGTGCACAACATACATTTCGTTTCAAGTGATTCACGGTGTTTACAGCGACGGCTGCCGACCAGAGGCAATCTTTTTAGATACTGCAAAGAGCAACAACTCTCTCATGCGAAGTGCTTGTGTTGCAAATTGAAAATTTTTTTCTGTTACTGCCGGCGGCGTTTTAGAGCGCTTCCACGCGTTGCTAATTAATATGATTCACTGTTCCGGTCTGCTAGGTCTGCATGTGTGGGAGGCAGCTTCACATAAAAAAAGGGCTGCAGCCGCGTCATGTGGTGTGAATTGCAACTGTATCTGTGTGGGTGGCGCGTCTTAATTAGCGGTATAGGCATCAAATTTTATATCACGTTCCATTGCCTTCTACTCGAAAACCAAGTGCGACAGTTACAAAATTTCCGAGGAGCAACTAGGCTTTCACATCATTCACTTTGTTTGCAGTGATGAATCTATTTGGAGTTGGCAGTAGGTAAAGTATTTATCCATCACCGACGCAACAGCAGGACCGGAGCTCATATGCGATAGAGATCTGCGAAGGCTCAGACATTTAACATCACTTGCTTTTGAATCTCCAACTGCGGCAGTGTTTGCAGACTAAATTTATACACAACTGTTGTCTTTAATGCCCAAACATGTTTCGGCATTTTTGTGTCATCATCAGAGGGAACTATTAACCAGTTTCATAAAATGAAAACATATTTGCAGTAATAATTTCGTTACAATAATCACTACATCCTCCCCCCCCCCCCCCCCCCCCCCATGAACCATAGACCTTGCCGTTGGTGGGGAGGCTTGCGTGCCTCAGCGATACAGACAGCAGTACTGTAGGTGCAACCACAACGGAGGCGTATCTGTTGAGAGGCCAGACAAACGTGTGGTTCCTGAAGAGGGGCAGCAGCCTTTTCGGTAGTTGCAGGAGCAACAGTTTGGATGACTGACTGATCTGGCCTTGTAACACAAACCAAAACGGCCTTGCTGTGCTGGTAATATGAACGGCTGAAAGCAAGGGGAAAGTACAGCCTTAATTATTCCCGAGGGCATGCAGGTAGACTGGCAATGGCAAGGTAAGCGTTTCTGAAGAAGAGAAATTTCCTAACATTGAGTATAGATATAAGCGTCAGGAAGTCGTTTCTGAAAGTATTTGCATGGAGTGTAGCCATGTATGGAAGTGAAACATGGACGATAAATAGTTTGGACAAGAAGAGAATAGATGCTTTCGAAATGTAGTGCTACAGAAGAATGCTGAAGATTAGATGGGTAGATCACATAACTAATGAGGAGGTATTGAACACGATTGGGGAGCCGAGAGATTTGTGGTACAACTTGACTAGAAGAAGGGATCGTTTGGCAGGACATGTTCTGAGGCATCAAGGATCAGCGTGGAGGGTAAAATTGTAGACAGCGACCAAGAGATAAATACAATAAGCAGATCCAGAAGGATGTAGGTTGCAGTAGGTACTACGAGATGAAGACTCTTGCACAGGATAGTGTGGCACGGAGAGCTGCGTCAAACCAGTCTCTGGACTGAAGACCACAACAACAACAATCACTACATTCAATCATAATATGATTCAGATTTTCAGATTTGTCTTTTAACTTCAATTTTTTGAGTTTTTCTGAAAGGAAACGTATGACACATTCGCTCGTGGTACTCGCCAAGTAGCCCAGAGGAAGTACGGTGTGTCCAGAGTTATGGAGCTCTTTCACTTGGTTCCGACTGAAAGTTTTTACAGCCAACGCGCATCGTGTAGTCAAAGCAGCTCCGTGAAATCTCCATAATGCGATCGTTTTACGTATGAATTCGTCAGATTCATGTTCTTCGGAATTGTCGTTTGTCAGGTAGAAGCAGCGATATCTCGATAAATATTTATTTGCATAAAAAATGGTGAATTACTTTCGATTCTTTTTGTTCTGTTTTGTGAATCATTAGATTTTTCACACATTGAAAAGGTATCCTGTATAATACCACGAGAAATTTCATTACATCCAAAGTTGGATAGGTCTGACAAGACTGTTCGAAGCAATGCTGCAGTGTAATGATGAGGTGTTCGACCGGTACAGAAAATATGTTGACATTAAGCAAGCAACAAGACAAGATTGCAATACCTGCAGGACAATCAAGCCTTTAATCATGCAATTAATTATGATACCTGAACTGACATCATCACAGGCGCTGAATTAAGACTGCTATTTGAAAGTAAAGATATACACTCCTGGAAATGGAAAAAAGAACACATGACACCGGTGTGTCAGACCCACCATACTTGCTCCGGACACTGCGAGAGGGCTGTACAAGCAATGATCACACGCACGGCACAGCGGACACACCAGGAACCGCGGTGTTGGCCGTCGAATGGCGCTAGCTGCGCAGCATTTGTGCACCGCCGCCGTCAGTGTCAGCCAGTTTGCCGTGGCATACGGAGCTCCATCGCAGTCTTTAACACTGGTAGCATGCCGCGACAGCGTGGACGTGAACCGTATGTGCAGTTGACGGACTTTGAGCGAGGGCGTATAGTGGGCATGCGGGAGGCCGGGTGGACGTACCGCCGAATTGCTCAACACGTGGGGCGTGAGGTCTCCACAGTACATCGATGTTGTTGCCAGTGGTCGGCGGAAGGTGCAAGTGCCCGTCGACCTGGGACCGGACCGCAGCGACGCACGGATGCACGTCAAGACCGTAGGATCCTACGCAGTGCCGTAGGGGACCGCACCGCCACTTTCCAGCAAATTAGGGACACTGTTGCTCCTGGGGTATCGGCGAGGACCATTCGCAACCGTCTCCATGAAGCTGGGCTACGGTCCCGCACACCGTTAGGCCGTCTTCCGCTCACGCCCCAACATCGTGCAGCCCGCCTCCAGTGGTGTCGCGACAGGCGTGAATGGAGGGACGAATGGAGACGTGTCGTCTTCAGCGATGACAGTCGCTTCTACCTTGGTGCCAATGATGGTCGGATGCGTGTTTGGCGCCGTGCAGGAGAGCGCCACAATCAGGACTGCATACGACCGAGGCACACAGGGCCAACACCCGGCATCATGGTGTGGGGAGCGATCTCCTACACTGGCCGTACACCTCTGGTGATCATCGAGGGGACACTGAATAGTGCACGGTACATCCAAACCGTCATCGAACCCATCGTTCTACCATTCCTAGACCGGCAAGGGAACTTGCTGTTCCAACAGGACAATGCACGTCCGCATGTATCCCGTGCCACCCAGCGTGCTCTAGAAGGTGTAAGTCAACTATCCTGGCCAGCAAGATCTCCGGATCTGTCCCCCATTGAGCATGTTTGGGACTGGATGAAGCGTCGTCTCACGCGGTCTGCACGTCCAGCACGAACGCTGGTCCAACTGAGGCGCCAGGTGGAAATGGCATGGCAAGCCGTTCCACAGGACTACATCCAGCATCTCTACGTTCGTCTCCATGGGAGAATAGCAGCCTGCATTGCTGCGAAAGGTGGATACACACTGTACTAGTGCCGACATTGTGCATGCTCTATTGCCTGTGTCTATGTGTCTGTGGTCCTGTCAGTGTGATCATGTGATGTATCTGACCCCAGGAATGTGTCAATAAAGTTTCCCCTTCCTGGGACAATGAATTCACGGTGTTCTTATTTCAATTTCCAGGAGTGTAGATAGGCGAGACGTCATTTTACAGTGTTTGAAACACTGAAATCCTATGCCGTACTATGCAGAACTCAGACTAAAGCTTTCTGGACTTCAAATTCATTGTCCATCCATACTAATGTGATCACCTGTCAAAAGCATCAGTAACCAACCTTTGTAGAGCGGACCGCTGCGTGACTTGCTTGACGAGAGTAACTTAGGTTGTGGAAGGTAGCGTCAAAGATCAATAATTCAGGAACAGACTTAATCGCATTTATTATTGTTATAATACTGCCAACCGGTTTCAACCCGACACAGAGGTCATCTTACGGTCGTTTACTCTGTGAAATTATAGATATCCGTCAGAAAGGCTCTATTGTACAACAGCTAAAATTACGTAAATTTAAAATATCTTACCCAATGGTCGACTGCTGGTGGTGTGACTCCTGTCTACATAACGGCAGGAAACTATGCGGGACTAACCCTTCGTATAGCCTTAAATAGCGTACTGAGATCACGTGAATAGACGGCAACACCCCCAGCGGCGTTCAATGGCATTTAATACAGTTTGTTATATGTTATTACTAGTCACCTTGGTTTAACGCAAATTTAAGTGACACTAAATAACAGAAAACGGAACGATTTTATTTAAAAAGAGTTACAATTATATTTCCGTGGTGGCCGAGAGGTTCTAGGCGCTACAGTCTGGAACCGCGCGACCGCTACGGTCGCAGGTTCGAATCCTGCCTCGGGCATGGCTGTGAGTGATGTCGTGAGGTTAGTTAGATTTAAGTAGCTAGGGGACTGATGACGTTAGAAGTTACGTCCCATAGTGCTCAGAGCCATTTTGAACCCCTACGTCGGGTTGAAACCGGTTGGCGGTATTATAACAATAATAAATGCGATTAAGACTGTTCTTGAATTATTGATTAATCATACTGATCGCTGCTTCTCTCAACAACCATGTTGTCCAAAAATCTAGCGACAAAGAGGTGGAAAAAATGTTCAGATATGTGTGAAATCTTATTGGACTTAACTGCTAAGGTCATCAGTCCCTAAGGTTATACACTACTTAACCTAAATTATCCTAAGGACAAACACACATACCCATGCCCGAGGGAGGTCTCGAACCCGGGGAGTTTGATGGCCATGGAAATACAATAAACTCACCCTGGTGTCTTGTGAGCTGTGTGAAACGTTGCGTTGTCTTACTGGTAGATACCATCGCGCAGAGGAAAAAAAAACTGCGTCCAGGGGTAGAAATGGTTCCCAAGGATAGATGAATGCTTATGTTGATCAATTCTGCCTTCCAAAATTTCGAGATCTCTCAGGGAATTCCATTAAAACATTACCCAGACCAGAACGCCCCAACGATTGTTGCAGTGTGTTTACTTTCAGACGGTTGACACGGAACACGCCAGCGGCCATCTGTCCGACAGAGCATAAAAAGTGCTTCTTCTGAAAAAAGCCAGTCTGGAGGTCCCGGTGCGTTGTTGGCCTTCGCTCCGATGAACAGCGGTCAGCATGCGAGCATCAACTAGGTGCTTGCTGCGGGAGCCATATGCAGCAACGTTCACTGAACATTGCTTGAGGAGAGTGTTGATGGCCGCTTGATTCACCTGTGAGATCAACAACTGCACACCTTTCCGCCCGTACACGTCTGGGAATCGTCGTTCGCCCCTGTCGCCAATAGGCGATGGTGCACCAGAGCTGCCTCGGTGCCAGTTTTAAATAGAGTCATTTTTCCATGCACTGTATACATTCACCATAGAGGCACGCGAAAAGTTTAAGAATCTTCATAATTTTCTTCTGTTTTGCCTTTCCCAACGAAAGAAACCGGTATCACAAGTGTGAGAAGAAAGAGAAATTCAGATTTCCATATGACTTCACAAGTTCATTTCCATCCTACAAGAGAGAAGAGAAAATTGCATTTTGAAAACTACCAATGAAAGAGGGTCAAGGGTTGCAAAAATGCGTTAGGTGTTCAAGACTAACCTTCATATGTAGAGGAGGATTCATCTTAGTCATCACCTGAAGCTGAGACGCAGGAACAAAACGTATCTTGTGGTTTATGCATCATTAAATATTACGACCCAAGATCTGTGAAGAAAGAAGAACAGATCAGCTGTAATACGTGCAGGGTGTGGTTTCACGAAATTTGTGTGTGGGCAGCTGATCGTAAACAACTCCGCCACGGGAAATGCTTGAAACAACTACTGGAACAGTTAAAAAGTGTAATCTTCCATATTGGGCATAACTGTACAATGTTAACAGTGATTCACGTAAACCCATTTACGATTCAAATAGCTGCAACATTTTTAATTTATTCATTGTTTGAAAATATCAAATTTCTTTTTGTTTGCAGTGAACTAGAACAGATCTAGAAGCACACAAAACTTACAGATATGATCGATTAAAAATGACAATTTAATGTGCGTAATTTATTGTTTACACCCATTTGGGTCCAAAAATTAGAAATGATTTGTTTAGGCCCACCTTACAATGTCCACCATGACGCTGTACGCAGAACCAGCATTCATCTGAAAGGACGACGTTGTGCCACTCCTGTATCCAGTATTGTTGCTGGGAGCTCCAGTGTCGGTACATTTCTCTGTCCTGCTCCATCAAAGGAAGTCGCACAATGGTCTGCCTGCTTATAGTCCACTTCGTGACTTCGCTGCGCTGGAAGTGTAGATACTTAGCATACTGAAAACAAACCTATTTCCTCACTAACGTTGCTGTACGATCCTGCACGGCCGAGAGAACAACATTTCTGTCCTCTCAGGCGCTAGGCAGGTGGCGTCGTTGAGATCCTGCGCGGCTCTCAGTATGGCTATTTCATACTCGCACGTCAACCGTGGGTTGCCAAGCAACGGAACGATAAATCACGGCATAGTTCCTTCTACAGTCTTCCTCTTATGCGAAGCATAACATCACCTTGTCACAAGCCATTTACATTAAAATGCGGTTTCTGAACAAGAATCTCGCTGCTCCCTAATACACGACATGTAATGAAGAGCCACCGCTAGTAATCAGAACTGCCGCAACACAACGTAGCATGGACTCTATTAGTGTCTGAAGTAGTGCTGGATGGAATTGACACGATGAATCCCGCAGAACTGCCCATAAATCCGTAAGAGTACGAGAGGGTGGGGAAGTCTTCCGAATATCTCGTTCCAAGGCATCCCAGATACGCTAAATAATGTTCATGTCTGGGGAGTTTGGTAGCCAGAAGAAGTGTTTAAACTGAAAAGAGAGTTTCTGGAGACACTCTGAGGCAGTTTTGGACGTGTGGGGTGTCGAATTGTCTTTCTGGAATTCTGGAAGTACGTCGGAATGTACAATAGACAAGAATGGATGCAGGTGATCAGACAGGATGCTTACGCCCGTGTCACCTGTCAGTCATATCTAAACGCGTCGGAGGTTCCATATCACTCCAACTACGCACGCCCTACACCATTACAGTGTCTCCACCAGCTAGAACAGTCCGCTGCTGACATGTACGGTCCATGTATTCGTGACGTTGTCTCTGTATACGTACATGTCCATTCGATTGATACAATTTGAAACGAGACTCGTCCGACCAGCTATCAACTGCGCCAGACACTTGATGACTTACAGGGTGATCCAAAAGTCCGAAAACACCCGCATAAAATTCAAATGGAGTAGCAAACAAGGAAACAGTCCCTACACACGAGCAACGGGAAGGGGGAAACTTTACAGGCTATGCCACCAACATGGCGGCCATCTTGGATTCAACTCCAAAATTTCAAATAGAAATGTGGTCATGTGACATCTCAAACACATAGAGAAATTCACCAGAAAAACAATGCCGTTGTTTTTTTAAACGTAGCTTTATTCATTCTCGGGTTATAGCCAATTACTTGCGGCAGCAGTGGGACGCTCGGCAGAATGAGTCTGGAATGGTGCAAAGTGACTGTCCTATGCCTCATATGTTACATGTGTTTAACTGTTAGGTATCATTTACTCATGCTAACGTTTTAATCATTGTTTCCTTATTTACAGGTTACAAAATGTCATTAACACATAAAGTTCGCATTCAAATCATCTTGATATCATGAGAAAGAAGCACACTGGCCATTGCTGAGAATTTCAACAGTCATCACCCAACCAGACAGCCCATCACTCACAGCCCAGTTGCCAAGATTTTGGCCAAATTCCGAGCAACGGGTTCTGTCCCACATAAACCTAAGGCTGGAAGACCAAAATTCGCCACAGATGAAGCAACAACAGTGAGCGTGTTGGCATCATTTAGCAAGAGTCCGCAAAGGAGTACTGATCGCCTGTCACACGAATGTGGGGTTAGCCGTACCTCCATACTGCGAATTTTATCGCTGCACAAATGGCACCCGTACAAAATTCAGCTACTCCAACACCTGAATGAGGATGACCCAGACCGTCGGGTACAGTTTGCAGATTGGGCGACACAGCAGCTGCAGATAAACCCACGTTTCCCCTATCAGGTTCTGCTCCGTGATGAAGCCAATTTCTTTATTAATGGTGAAGTGAACAAGCAGAATCACAGATACTGGTCCGACACAAATCCGGACTGGATTGATGCTTCCAAAACGATGGTCTCACAAAAAGTGATGGTCTGGTGTGGTGTGTGGGGTACCAAAGTCGTTGGACCTACCTTTATTGATGCTACGTTAACAACCAACGGTTATCTGATGTTATTGGATGAAGAAGTGTTTCCTTCGTTGTTAACGGAGGACGGGACATTTCCGGAATTCTTCCTGCATGATGGAGACCCACCACATTGTGGACGCAATGTACGAGCATACCTGGATGTGCAGTTCCCTCAAAAGTGGATTGGTCGTAGGGGTGCTGTGGAGTGGCCACCGCGTTCACCAGATTTGACTCATTTGAATTTTTATCTTTGGGGTCATGTCAAAGCACTGGTTTATTCTGAGAACATACGGGATTTGCATCATCTAAAGCAGCGCATTGTTGATGCATGAGATCAAATTCAGCCAGCTGTGTTCGTCAAAGTTCATCAGGACTGGGTTTGGAGGATACCATTAACAATCCAACATAATGGACAACATATCGAGCCATTCCTATGACTGTTGGCGGTCTCTCGAGACTGTGTAACATTGGCGTAATATCTCTTCGGCATATAACACACATGTTGCCATATGTAATTGGATATAACCCGAGAATCAATAAATCTATGTTTAAAACAACCACAGCTTTAATTTTCTGGTGCAATTCTCTATCTGTTTGATATGTGACATGACCACATTCCTACTTGAAATTTTGCAGTTGAATCCAAGATGGCGGCTTTTAAGATGGCCGCCATGTTGGTGGCATTGCCTATTAAGTTTTCCCCTTCCGTTCCTCGTGTGTAGGGACTCTGTTTCCATGTTTGCTACTCCATTTGAACGTTATGAGGGTGTTTCCGTAGTTTTGAACTACCCTGTGTATAGGCGCTGCAGACCGCATCCCCACCAAGTGTTGTGGCCCTTACGGCTCCTCTTGCCTGCCAAACTCTTCTGTAGGTGGCAAAGGAGGCGGTCTCCTTCGGTGCGCAACAGGCACTCCGCATGTACCACCGTGGTTACCTTCTGTGAGCGCGGCCGGCGCCGTCCTTTCAGACCGCGCAGGGCGCAGCCCCCGGCGTGACGTCACAGTGCCTCGCGCTGAAAATACAGCGCTGAGCGCCGCAGGGCTACACGGGCCGGTCCCGACGCTGGGACCCTTTCAAAACACGTCAGAAGAGAACTACCGGCGAAGTGTGACGTCAGCAGACGTGGCCCGCGGCTGTCGGCACAGACTGGGCTCCGTCCGCTTTGTCAAACTCACTCTCATAGAGGAGACGTCGCGTCGGTGCTGTTTGCTGCCTGAATAGTAATCATGTGATTGTGGTTCGATTACAGAGCTGCAAGACGGTGGCTCTTCTTCTTCTTCTTCTTTTCCGTCACTACAGCTCCTGAATTCCCAGGCCTTGTCGACCACCTACTTGCTCCAATCTTCTCTCGACTACAACAGAATTCTCCAGTTCCCTACCCCTAACATTCTCAGGTCCACCTCTACGTCATCCAGCCATCGCAATCTCAATCTTTCCACTGAGCGGCTATTCTCTAATTTTGCAGTCAGCAACTTCTTTGGCACTCGCATTTCTCCGTACATGTTCAGACCACTGTAACCTTCGTGCCCTCACAACCGCCGGGATTGGCAGATTTTCATAGAGCTCATACAGTTTTGCATTGATCCTGATTCTTCTAGCACCGTTTTCACATACGCTGAAGATCTAAAGAAACTAGCACACCTGCGTAATGTGTAGGAGTCTCCCTCCCCCAATCCCACAACCCCCGAGCACGCAGGAGCACGAGTAATGTCTGAAGTAGAGCTGTAGGGAACTGACACAGTGAATCCTGTAGGGCGGCCATAAATCCGTAAGAGTACGTTGCAAGGCATCCCAGATAAGCTCAATAATTTTCACGTGTGGGTAGTTTGGTGGCCAGCGGAATATTTTAAATTCAGAAGAGTGTTGCTGGAGCCACTCTGTAGCAATCCTGGACGTGTGGAGTGTCGCATTGTCTTTCTGGAATTGCCCAAGTCCGTCGGAATGCACAATGGACATGAATGGATGTAGGTGATCAGACAAGATGGTTACGAACGTGTCACCTTTCAGAGCCGCACCTGGACGTATTAGGGGTCCCATATTTCTCCAACTGTACACGTCCCACACCATTACAGACCCTCCGCAAGCTTGAACACTCCCCTGCTGACACGCAAGGTCCATGGATTCGTGAGGTTGTCTCCATACCTGTACACGTCCATCCTCTCAGTACCATTTGAAACGACACTCGCCCAACCAGGCAACTAGTTTCCAGTCATCAACAGCCCAATGTCGGTGCTGACGGGGTGTAAAGCTTTGTATCGTGCAGTCATCAATGGTTCACGAGTGGGCCTTCGGTTCCGAAAGCCCATATGGATGATGTTTCGTAGAATGTTTCGCACGCTGCAGTCGTTGATGGCCCAACATTGAAATCTGCAGCAATTTGCGGATGTTTTGCAATTCTGGCACGTTGAACGATTCTCTTCAGTCGTAGTTACTCCAGTTCTTGCAGGATCCTTTTCTGCCCACAGCGATGTCGAAGATTTGATGTTTTACCGAATACCTGATATTCACGGTAAACTCGTGAAATGGTCGTACGGGAAAATCCACACTTCAACGCTACCTCGGTGATCCTGTGTCCATCGATTTTGTGCCGACTAACGCCACGTTCTGACTCACTTAAATCTTGATAACCTGCCATTGTATCAGCAGTAACCGATCTAACTACTGCGCCAGACACTTAGTTGTTTTATGTAGGCATTGCCGACTGCAGTGTCGTCTTCTTCTGTTTAGATATCTCTGAATTCGCATGGGTATACCACTTTCTTTGGTGCTTCAGCGTGTCTTCCGAAGTACTTTGCGTTCCCAGGCACGTAAGGCATTTCTAACCTGTTGTGTTACTGTCCAGGTTTCAGACCCCTACATGAACACTGGTTTTATAATCTTTCTGTAAATTCTAGTCTTCAGCTCTCTTGAAATGCTGGAGGACCGCAACATGTTGAGGAATCCTTTACCTGAAACTGTTCTTGCATTATCTCTCAGCACTGAATTACCTTCCGTAACCATTAGCCTCAATACTTAAACAGATAAACAATTTAAAAACCTTCAAACTGCACATCGTCTCTCCATCTTGTTTTGTTCCTGGCGTTAATCATGTATTACATTTTCCCTTACTTACGAGGCACCCAAATGCAGCTGCTCCTCGTTCCAACTGATACGTGGTACTTACTGGGATTAAAGGAAACGTGGAAGGGTGGACCCAATAATATAACTTTCTCTTCACACAACCTGTTTACTTAATAATATATAAACCGTGTTTTACAGATAACCGAAGCATTTAACCATAAAATTTTATTTAACTAAATGAACAAATTTTATAAATTCTTTTTGCCTTAAACCTTAAGTCAAATAAGCTTTTAATCTTTGCAAACGAAATGTAAAGAGCTGTATTGCAAAACAGCACACAATATAGAATGATTACGAGATTGCCGAACCTGCAGCCAGCCCGTGATCAGGTGAAACAGCGGTTGAAAAATGGCTTTAAGCACTGTGGGAATTAACGTCTGAAGTCTTCAGTCACCTAGACTTAGAACCAAGCAGGATTCGAACCTGCGGCCGTGGCAGCAGTGCAGTTCCGGACTGAAGCACCTAGAACCGCTCGGCCACACGGCCGGCGAAACGGCGATGTTTACTACCGCGCTGCACACGGTCTGTCTTGCTGGATGATCCTCTGCAACACTATATAAGCACCGTTGATGACAAGAGTGATTCAGTTACTCGAACAGATAAATTAACTTTTCATTTGAAAGCTGTATGTCGAAATGGTCGGGGTAAAGATACACACCGTTGGTAAAAGGTTAAACAGATTAGCAAACGATATGATAATGATAATACTTACTTCGAGGCAACCAACCTCTCAATTTCAATTGGCAACCAAAGTGCTACTGGATCCCAACCCGTTCTTTCTAATTATTTTATTTTATTTTATTTTTTTTTTTTTTTTTTTACTGGAGCTCTGGTGACAGTTGGCTGATAATATTTTCAAAGTTAAACTGATTATCAGTTATTAACACCGCTCTGAAGCAACGTCTAGAAACGTGACTTGTGAGCACTTATTACAAGAGAACTTACTCGGACCGGCCGGAGTGGCCGAGCAGTTCTAGGCGCTACAGATTGGAACATCCTGCCTCAGGCATGGATGTGTTCTAGGGGAATGATGACGTCAGAAGTTAAGTCCCATAGTGCTCAGAGCCATTTGAACCATTCGAACTCACTCTGCAGAACCACAAGTTCCAGCTAAAATACACCAATAATGACTCGGTCCTTCAAACACAGAAACGAACAGATTATAATTAATGACTGAGAAAAGCAATTACAATCAAAAAAATTGAACCGGTTAACAGCTAAATCTAACTATAAGATCTTTCTTTTGTTTAACCGTGTGCCTTATTACAATTGTTCCGGCTGTATTTACGACCAAGAGTTGATTAATTAGAACATTAATGATCGATAACAACCCAGAAAAGAAAGGCAATATAATAGCGGGACAAATTTTCAAACGACAACTGGTGTCTTAGTACAATGCTGCTGCTAATATTTGCCAGCAAAGAGCCCACCGAGAAAAACTCTGAAGGTTGGGTACAAACCAGAAAAAAATATGGAGGGCAAGTAGACAATGATGCAAATCACCACGTGGATTACAGAATGTTACTCCCCGTCATCGGCAAGCAGTCCCATGGATCCACGGTGCACCGCATCGTTACTGAGTGGTGCGATGAAAGCCAGGCAGAACAGGGCAGCCAGGCCACGAACGGTCGCCGGACACGGATGTTGCCAACCAACCGGAGGGATGTCGGCCTGCTGCCTGTAGTCGACGCTGACCCTGGTGAAGTACTCCGTTATCTCCGCTCTGCGCAGCCCTCCTTGCGCAGCTCGTGGCTTCCTCCGCTCGGCCCTCGTGACCACCTCCGGTTGCGACGCTACAACCAATACCCAAACTTCGTGCCTCCCTCTCGGGCCAGCGAACACCGTATGTATATCGGCAAGCAAAGAGTTTCTAAGGACACAACCCACAGATGCCAACTCTTCCTCATAAATATTGGCAATGGGGCCGCAAGATACTACACCTAAGTCAGTGGAGCCAGACAGAACAGTCTGTTAACTCATTGGCGCCACGGCTCACCAACAATACATACTTTTCGTGCAAATTTTCACTATTTCTTCCAAATATGGCTATGTCGCCCTGTTTAAAATAGATGTATCCATTTTACTTGGCAATTTTCGCATGACAGCCTCCAGAGTCAAGTTACATAGCATCGGTGATACATAATCTTCTTGCTTAAGTCCTCTAAAGACAGGAAATTTAATAGAATATTTATCGTTAGCTTATACTTCGCAGTTGGTGTTGCTTAAGAACGGTTTCATTATCTAATTAGCTTTAGTAGTATCCCAATCCCATAACGCTTTGAAAATACTGTTTCTGTAGACATTGTAATAACCTGCTCTAAAATCCAAAACAGCTTTTCCACTATTATACTTTAAACGTAACACTTTTACGTTATCAATCTAAGGGCGAACATCTGTTTTGTTGCTGCTTTCTGCTTCCGGAACCGTTCTAGTATTCTCAAATCGTTGCTTCTGTATATTTTCGTTCTTGTTCAATATCCCAGACAGTATTTTGTAGACGGCATTCACCAGCGCTATTGCTCTACAGCTACTGCAGCTTGTTCGATCGCCCTTGTTACGCATTGGTACAATGACAGATGTGTTCCGGTTTGTTGGTTGTTGGCGTTCTTCCACTTCTCTATATTTTATTTTCTCAATATATGCAAGGAGCGTTCAATTGGTAAGGCAACACTTTTTTTTCTCGGCCAATTTCGGTTAACAAAATGGGGAATTTGTCACCCCTGCAGTGCTGGAATGTGCGGACACTCTCATTCGAGGTGGCTGACGGATTAAGTTGAAACACCTCGCTGCACCACTGGACATCTACGTTGGTAGCGCTGACACACTAGTCCACCAGTTGTGGTAAACCTAACTGTGTGTCCGCTTGATTCTACACCGCCTAACAGGACGATCATAAAGAGCGACGATGGACGATCTGTGCGGAATATCTTGGGTGTTACGAGGCTGATAGTGATAATTTACTGTCGAACATCGTTGCAGTGGATGAAGCATGGGATCATCACTTTGAACCGAAAACAAAATGGCAATAGAGTAGCGCCACACCACTCTCAGTCAGTAATATCATGCTGATGGTCTTTTGAGACTATGTAGGGATTATACTGTTTGATGTCCTCCCTAATGGTGCAACGATCAACTCAGCAAATCTAAGGGTCTCATGCAAGTCTGTGCACCCGAGAGGAGCTCACAAAACTTCATCCACCCTACAGCCCGGATCTCGCAACTTACTATTTCCATCTGTTTGGCCACTCCGCGGGAAGCACTACATGGATGAATGGGAGGTCATTGATGCAGCAAGACGCTGGCTCCGTCACCGACCAGTAGCGTGGTACCATGCGGACACATGGAACCAATTTCAGTAAAGCGCCTTAAGACGGTCACATTGAACGGAGATTATGTTGAAAAGTAGGGTTTTGTAGCCAAAAGAGTGGACTGGTCATGCGAAAGAAATTGTTAACGCGGGAAGACTGCTAAAAGCTTATTTGTAGCGGCACTAGTCGATCCAAGTCACCTCTGCCGTTAGTGCGCTGAATTCGACAAGCAGGTGACACAGTGGTTCGCCATTATGACAGGCCACAATACACTCGTACGACCACCATGGCTGGTTATGTCGACTGCGTTACCCCTTGCACGAAATATGATGATAAAAACGAAAAGAAATCTGTTAAACGAGGGACGAATTCGAGCAACCTTTGCGCACAGAGAGTTGGCCTGCACGCTGTAGTTTGGTTTCCTGCCGTTGTAGTGACGTCAGTGGCGCGTAGACTGCAGTGCCGGGGGCAACACAGATACATCTGCAAAGCAAGCAAAACCGTATGGCTTACCGAATCTTCATGGAAACACCAGTAACTGACCTTAATAACACTTCACGCAGAGGCTAGTTTATTTCAGGGACGCCCACACGACACGTATGCTCCCTATCACAGCCCATCTAGATATGGCTTCTATTTAGGCCATTAAAATCGTTGATCTTTCTTCGGCAGTTAGCTTAAGAGAATGTCTTACAAGAGCTCTCATATTTTGTTATTGGACTTGCTGGTAGTTTCGCTCTCACGAACGACGGAAGAATCAGTGCATTTTAAGTTTCCAGGTAAGGTGAAATTTGCACGAGTTCCGTCAGTAACATTATTTTTGTCTTCTCCTCCGATTTGGAACTTAACAGCCTTCCTTAGTCATGGCCCAGAACGTAAATTTTTAAAGAGACACAAATACAGTTCTACTACACAGTGGGTTTAAACATGGTGTCGTGGAGTTCTCATGTAGCAGTTGAACCCAGGTTGATGCAATATATACCACTACAATATAGTTTAACCATCAACTGTGGTCAGTAGTCAAGATTGAATGTACTGGAGATGACCCCTTTTCGAATCTTATGATGTTGCTGAGTAACTAGCGTACTGTTGGCAGCGGGAGAATTGTGTTACAGAAGTTTATGTTACTCATATTCATTACATCAATAAAACAGAATGTCATGAGCATACACAGTTATTGATCATGTACATAAAATACAGCCACAGGCAAAACACATGAAAGCAACAATGGTCAGTATGCTTCATATTTATCTTGTCCATCCGTCGGTGGCCGCTGGCAGATAGTATTATATAATGGTTTCTACTCATTACATATGTATTGTAGAAATTTCTTTAAATCTTCTAGTTTCTTCTTTTTAGTAAAAAGGCCCACTACATACTTGTTTCTATAGACATGACGCTTTCTCTAATTCAGTACCTTTCTAACTAGCATTTTTGTGATGGGACGTGATCGCCTGTTATACCAAAAGATGACATGAAAATCAGTTATCTTCGGTAAATCTAATTTGAGGAAAAAAGTGGGCAAGTCTCCTTTTCCCATTCATCGATTCAATTATACACGATGTTAGGGGTAGAAGGGCAGATATTTCTGTTGATGGCTAAGGACGGCGTATTGAACAACATTATTTCAGTATTTATTTAAGTTACTATTACGAGTAGTATGTTTTCAATTCAGTTAGTATCAACCAATCACATGGCAGAAGCTAGTTATTAAAGTTTATTTTACTGTGGGCAGAAGGTCAGGTGTTGGAATGCGGACTTTTGACGCAAAATGAAAAACCTATACTGACGGGCGTCGCCCACTTCGCGGCGCAGTTACAACTACGTAGAAAACATTGGATTGTAAATGATGTAATGTGTTTGCTGGAAGCAGCAGAGGGAAACAGCTAACACACTGAAGCGGTACACATTAAGGTACAAATTATCCGAATGTCTGTACCTCTGCCCTTAACACCCTGTATTTTCAAGAGACACGTTTATTCAATAACAAACAAATTTCCAACTTCAAAAGATCTTTATATGTTGTTAACTCTCTGAGATAATCCTGTTCTGATGCTAAGTCCACTTGGTGCGCAACACGGTCCTCTGTTCACATTAACGAAAAGCAGCGGATCATCTTCAGACGGATGAGCTGTAGTGACTGGATCTGTAGCAGCGACTGTGACTGCAACTGGAGATCTGACTCGCTGGAACTTTCGAAGACACTCAAAATGCACACACTCTTGATCGAACATTGCAGGAACTGTGCCGCTTAAGTAGCGGAGCGCAACCTATTTCCCAGTGCGGGGTGGTGCTAAGCTCCGAAATATTGTTCCACGTGATGCATGACGTGAAATGCAGTTCGGCGCTGCTATCGACCTCCGCAGCCGGCTACTGGAATCTGCTGCTGGACTCGCTTCGCCTGGGCACCTAGACTGTCCCGCCCACCCATCGTTTCTCGAGGGAAGTCTAACCTGTCAGGGTTTCGATTCGAAGTTCCAAAAGCAGCTTGACTTCTTTTTTTTTATTAACATACATTTCATTAACCTTTAATTTGTAAATTCATATCTGAATTTACTCCTAGATTCAATATCCTTTTGATTTAAGAATTTGGTTACAAAAGAAGCCTAAAAAAGGGCATGTTTTGATGTCACAAAAAACTGCGTGGTGTTCGCGCGGTCAGGTCGTGCCAGCCAGATGCAGTCACCGTACTAAGTGTGACAAATCAAGGGTGGCGGCGTTCCGGCCACAGAAGAACGGAAGAGAGAGAGTGCTCAGAGGGCTAACATTTAATGGCATGTGGTCACGTTCGGTGCGCGAGTCTGCGCAGAACTGACAAAAATTATCGATTACAAACATCATGTCGAGGGCGGGTATCACGTGTGAACAATGATCAAAGTACTGTATTCCTGAATGTCTGCCATGATTGACAAAGATGGTTCTCACGGTACTATGACTGACGATCAAAAATTTCGTTTTCGAAAGCCTTACAGTCCAGGATCGGTACGCCAAACTTCCGTGAGGATTGAGGATTTCACTGTACCGATGCACAGGATAAAGATACCTATTTAATAAAATACCATGTACTGCTGGTTGAAGAAGTCCGTAAGCGCCTGCTGCACATTCTTGACTAACAAGAATCGTCGGCCATTCTGGGCTTTTTTAAAGAGACCGAAGGCGTGATAATAGGATGCGGAGAGATCAGGAGGCTATGGAGGGTGTGTAAGTGGCACACACTTGAGTTGGCGCAACTACTGCTTTACGACATTTGCGAGAGGGCGACGTGCGTCGTCATGATATAGCGGCACCACTTCCCACACAATGGTGGTTCTCGACAGGCATGCTACCCTATACATACTCTTCATTCTCCGATGGTTGTCTACCGATGTTTGTCCTTCAGTCCCGTTTGGGTGAATTCGCTAATAACCTCGCCGTTGTTCACGTATCCTCATTTACCGCAAGTGCGTCAGGAAGACACGAATGCCACACTAATCCATAGCCAACCTGTCGGGGTTTACATACCTGCATCACAACCGCGCTACGTTGCATATATTCTGCGGAAAGATCCTCAAACGTAAACTTTTTGGCCGTCCTGTACATTAACTGTTGGTGCCGAGTATCTAAACGACAATTATAATAATTCGTAGTTGGAAACCGAATACAATTGTTGGCTTCTTATTTTACATAATCATCTTCCCACGAATATCGCGTCAAAAATTTTCAGTAACGTCACCATGACAGGAGCAACGCACGGAACTAGGATTCGCCCCCCCCCCCCAAAAAAAAACAAGTTAATACAACTTTCACTGGAAGTCATCACTTTGGGAACAAAGGACAGATCAAGACAAACGATTTGTTTTGTAACAGTGGGGTTCAGATCGAAACTAAAAATTAATAACTTCTGTGTTAATAAAACATGAGGTGGCTTTTGTGAACCCTAGTCGCAATCCTGGGAAGGTAAACTTCTCACTAACAACGATAGGTGAGCGGGACACTCTACAAGCTCAGACGAACCAGCAAATTCTAGTGGTCGCCAATGGTAACAAAAATAAAATCGTTCAGTAACCGAGGATCAAATGTCAAATAGATGATTGTAAACAGTAAAAATGACAGTCTTATATCACATATTTAATATTCAATTGCAGTGCACTGAAGCTATGCTTGGCTTTCGGTGCCGGGTTAAAAAGACAAACCAACAATTTTACAATTTTGTGTCTGTACTATTATGAGAGACTTAACTATATGAGAGACCTACATTTCTAGCATTTTTAGACTTAGAGATAGCTTTTGACAATGTTGACTGCAATACTCTCTTTCAAATTCTAAAGGTGGCAGGAGTAAAATACAGGGAGCGAAAGGCTATTTACAATTTGTACAGAAACCAGATGGCAGTTATAAGAGTCGAGGGGCATGGAGGGGAAGCAGAAGTTGGTAAGGGAGTGAGACAGGGTCGTAGCCTGTCCCCAATGTTATTGAACGTAATGGACAGTTCTTGAAAGGAGGGTATAAGATGAACATCAACAAAAGCAAAACAAGGGTAATGGAATGTAGTCGAATTAAGGTGATGCTGAGGGAATTAGATTAGGAAATGAGACACTTAAAGTAGTAAAGGAGTTTTAGCATTTGGGAAGCAAAATAACTGATGATGGTCGAAGTAGAGGATATATAATGTAGACTGGCAATGGCAAGAAAAGCGTTTAAGAAGAAGAGAAATTTGTTATCATCGAGTATAGATTTAAGTGTCAGGAAGTCGTTTCTGAAAGTGTTTGTATGGAGTGTAGCCATGTATGGAAGTGAAACATCGACGATAAATAGTTTATACAAGAAGAGAATAGAAGCTTTCGAAATGTGGTGCTACAGAAGAATACTGAAAATTAGATGGGCACATCACATAACTAATAAGGAGGTATTGAATAGAATTGGGGAGAAGAGAAGTTTGTGGCACAACTTGACCAGAAGAAGGGATCGGTTGGTAGGACTTGTTCTGAGGCATTAAGGGATAACCAATTTAGTACTGGAGGGCAGCGTGGAGGGTAAAAATCGTAGAGTGAGACCAAGAAATGAATACACTAAGCAGATTCAGAAGGTTGTAGGCTGTAGTAGGTACTGGGAGATGAAGAAGCTTACGCACAATTGAATAGCATGGAGAGCTGCATCAAACCAGTCTCAGGTCTGAAGACCACAACAACAACAACTATCATGAGAGGTTTCCATGCCACCTTCATGCCCAGTAAGCGCACGTCGAGCTATAGCTACACCTGTTAACAGATCTGTGCTATCCAGTTTCCGTGCTACGTCCCTCGCTTGCGCCACTGACAGTTTTTAAGGAACTTATGAACAAATGCGAAACATTCCCTCATTAGCACATGCCTGGTTGTGTAATGACGAACCAAGGTGTTCACTGCAGCGTTACACACTATACAATGTATTGTCAGTTTTCAATATCACGTAACATTGTATGTGGCTGTCATTTTCCATGTTTAAGGAAGTACGCATTTCAGTTGTATTTGTTGAAAAAAAGCTAATTTAAAACTGTTTTTATCTGTCGATAAGATAGCAAATCACAGTACGTGGAGATTACAAGCGTGTACACAGTGAACCGGCAATGCGGGGTACTGCCGTGTTTACGTCCACAGCAAATCTTACCGCGAATAGGGCGGCCAATGTTTGCACCTCACTACCACGGATACGAGAATTTCTGCGACGGGCCATAATTGCGGCCGAGATCCGCTGATGTTTTTGTCGAATGCCGCCTGGCGAACTCAGGTCTTTCGTTTCTCAATAATGCGTTGGCTCTATCCATGAGATCTAGTCTCTCAGATCTGCCGGAGGTCTTGTCCCTTTCTACGTGGCGTTAATCGGTGGATTTTTTAGATTTGGCCACGGGCTCAGAACTTCTGGCCAGAGGTCACAGCCAACTAATTTCAGTAGTGGTGAAAGGACGTGATACGGAACTGCGCTTTTAAGCTTTAATTTAGGATGGTACATTTTTTGATTTTGATATTTGTTTCTATCGTCGACAGGAAGTTCGTATGGACTATAGTAGGAAGAAAATTGTACCAGTCGACCGTGGTTTGAAGCCTCCATCATTCTGAGCTCTTCTTTGAAACCCTTGATCTTTACCGTAGTATTTATTATTGTTTGGTACACAGTTGGAAACGATCTGAAAATGATTGAGCCATTTTTTCTACCATACAAGTCGGCAGTCTCCTCATATACTTATTTCTCTAAAGTGAAGTGGGACAATGCCACATCTGCTTCAACATTTATGTTTCGTAAGTCATCTCACGGGGTGTAGTGTGGAAAATTACATGAACCATTCTTCGCCCTCTTACCGTTTTTTATTTGATTTGGATTTTTTTAATCTTACCTCCAAAAGCTTGCTGTAAATATTAATTCATGTTTACAGTGAAATCACGATACACATAATTTGAGCAGTGATTTAAGTTTGCTTTACAGTGTCTACATAGGCACAGTACCTATAACTAAAGAATCTTCACATGATATAAACTGTAGCCCGCACAGAATACAAACGAGGACTCAACAGAGATTGGGGAGCGTACTCCCAGAGATTAGTGCTTATGCAACCACGGACAATACACCAAACTTCATACACACGTTAGTATCTCGTTTAAAATAAAACAAATGGATTTATGCAGTTGAGCCTATTCATGACACAGTAAAACAGGGCTTGCAGTCTGTCGTCATCAACCACAGTCCACAGTGTTTCGACTAGGCACCTACCATTCATGCTCAGGTGAGCCGTTGAAGACTTCGAGGATGTTGTGCTGTGCTTCGGGTAAACAGTAGGAAAAGAGACAGTCGCAAAAAGCTTCATCCTTTATGTAAGTGAGTGAGAAGTTAAAACATGGTTGGCAAGCATCCAGACCAAGTTTCGAATCCTAGGAGAGTTGGTAATTATTGGTTGAACTGATACGTAGTCTTGACTTTTGTGGCAGAGTGGAAGGGACCAACCTCTCCTCATTCTTTCTCGGCCATAACTTGAAAGAGGAACATGGTAGAGTGACATTCATTATGGGTCAAAACATTGGCCTCTTTCTTCTGATTCGTTCATGACTGGTGCTGTAAGCCGATGTATGCGTTTGCCTGGATTTTCTATTACGGTTGTTTTGAGAGATATGTGTGACAGTAATTGTCCGTCAGTTGAAATGTGCCCTCTTAGAAATGTAACAATAAGTTTTTCTAATTTTCACCTCACGAGATAAATCAGAATCTTTTGAATCGGTTGACGACAAATACTGTAAGATACCTATTTTGTGTGAGTTTCGTTTTCTTAGCTGTCTATCAATGAATTTGAATATGGAATCTGTATTTTTTTTACGAGTACAGTGACACGCTCATTGCATCTTAAATCGTTCTGGATTCTTAACTGAACATTTTACGGTTGTTATTGGTTTCACTGATCAATGAGCAAAGGTCTGGCAAAACAATAAGCGACGTTCTGCTTCTATAGACGAAGTACGTTACCAATTTTTATGTTGAGGGTCAACTGGCAGTCACTACGAAGCCTAAGTTATCATTTTGTCGGTAAGGTGGTCGGCCAGTGTGGCCGAGCGGTTCTAGGCCCGCCATTATGGAACCGCGCTACCGCTGCGGTCACAGGTTCGAATCCTGCCTCGGGCATGGATGTGTGTGATGTCTTTAGGTTAGTTAGGTTTAAGTAGTTCTGTTCTAGGGGACTGATGATCTCAGATGTTAAGTCCCATAGTGCTCAGAGCCATTTTTTTCGGTAAGGTGCATATAATTTAAGGAATCCGTTCCAAACCACAAATATTGCTTCCCTCTGCATTTTTGTGCGTAAACCAACTGTCGGCGCCTCCGATTTTTGTTTGCTAGTGCCCACATGACGAAGAGGCGAGCTATATAGTAGTTTTATACTAAAGGCGAGTGCAATACATAGTTCCGTGTATAGCAAAACTGCATTTTAAATGAAGCACGATGTTTATTTGGATTTATTCTTGTTTGCACACTGCTGTATTACTGAAGATTGGCTCTAATGCCGGGAAGCTTGTAGGATCAGAAATAAAGATTTATCATATAGGTGAAGATATTTTTTTTCATGGTTCTAAAGAAGACTGTCAGAAATAGTTGGTAAACCAGATGAAATTTACATTCAGAGAAGAAGTCACAAATGTTTCCTGGAGATCCGAATGCAATACTCACCTCTTTTCGGCCGTGAGAAAATTAGTATCTTAAAAACCGTTTAAAGTAACTGTCACTGCCACTGTCATGGTTGTTGGATGGCTGGAGTGCATACATAGTGTAAAAAGAAATCCATGAGACCAATGAATATTCATGGTACCTGTCCTAATGAACGGAGGGTTGTGTATCACCATTCAGTTTCCATGGGGCCTAAAGATGGCAGTAACGTAGCATCAACACTGGTCGCCTCATTAACACATTTTATAAAAAGTATGGCTGTTGCTATTATTTATTTCTAGAAGTTAACTCAGGAAAGGCGACAGGTCAGCCCAGCGTGCAACCAGCACTGTGCCCTGGGAGGTGCGGCCAGGAAGAGGTCTCAGGTAGAGCACCGCATCGTCGTGGCGAAGCCGCGTGATTGGCTGTCGTTTACCATCACTAGCTATCCACTCGATTTGGTCTCGCTGGCTTTCACGTGAGCGAGAACTCATCTCCAGGAGATGCGAGAACCCTTCCACGCGCCACAGGAAACGCGGCGGTTCGGTACGTCATACGCAAAGCGAGGTGTCAGGGATGACCATTGATCTTGAGCACCATTAAATTTTGCGAGCAATGGGCACTGCTGTGAGTTCCATGTGGCTAACACCTCGTCCTGGGTGCGTGATGTAATGCAAACACTTGCGCAGCTCAGAACCGCGCGAATATTGGATACGAAGCTGTGCGATATAGTCATTCCACAGTTCACACGCCCACCCAGCCATGAAAGTGCGTTAATTATAGGCGAAAGAGATTTTGGAACTGATGCAATTCCCTAACAATTTTTCAAATATTGATGGGAAACACATTTGCATAAATGAACGTAAAACTGGTTGCATGTATTACTGCTACAACCTTCTTTTTTTTTTCGATGTAACGTCAACCACAGGTCTGTTATGGTGAACGTCTTATGCTACCGCATACAAAAGACGCAAATGTTTCTCGTGAATGCTGTTTCTGACATGCAACAGAAATAGAAGATTAAAAATATATAAAGAAGAATTTTTTCCAGATTCAAATACGTTTCCTCTAAAGGAATATTTAATGATACGGCGTTTTTTACGTGCTGTATTACGGTCTATTTTTACTGTTGGCTGTATAATGAATTACTGTTGAGGAACAGTAATGCTACAGGACAATTTCCCGTTACTACCTGCTTTAAAAGAGTAACCACTTGTCGGTCATCTCTATGAAGTAATAAAAGAGGAAAGAACCTGCTTTAAAAGAGTAAGCATTAACAAATTAACACGAAAAACAGACCTCCATCCTCAGTTTTCACCCTTTAGAACCGACTGTTCTAAATTAGAAAATGGTTGTATGACCCGCATTACAGCATTATTCTTGAGCAGTTTCAAAATAATACTGGTTAATTTTTTGTGTTTTTCAACCACATATTACTTTTCGAGAAAAGCAGAAAAAGACGTATGCACTAATTTATCTTTTATTTGCCTGTTTAACATAATATTTTGATTTTGTGTACCTTGAAATAGAATCAAATTTTCAGTTTTTGTTCGATTTCTACGCATATTACAGGAAGTAACAGGAATATTAAAAAAAACGAAAATCTGTTAATTCTAAAACGGGTTATTTTGAGTTGTTTTGACAATCAGGATAAAATGGCGTGGATTTACGGAGTTGTGACTATGTGTAGGGGAGCTGTACCCACCAGTTCGCCGTTCTTGCCGGGGGCACGAAGTGCGACAGAAGTCGCAGAACGGCAGCCTAGCCCGGCAGATATTAAAGGGCCGTGACGTTGCGACAGTCCCCCAGACCTGCCCTGCCGCTGCGCACTCATTAGCCAGCCTGCAGTGCTGCCAACACTACAGCGCTCCTCCCATAATGCCCCGGGCGGCCGCGCGCTCGCTTTCCGGCCCGCTGCGAGCGCAAAGGATCACCCCCTTCTTCCCCAGACCACCTCCTGCCCTCACCCCTCCATATCCCCTCCTCCCCGCCACACTCGACTTCTCCATCCTTTACGTGACAGCAGACAGTCGAGCTCAATTAAACGGGAATGCGCCTACAGAGCGTGGTCCGGTGGCGACGTCCAGAACGAGGTTACGCGCGCTAATGCTGACGCGCTCGTGAATCGCGACATTAACCTACTAGTGTCTCAGCCTCTTTCTTATACACAGCGCTCCGCATTACAACCCAACTCTCACATTTGTGGCCTCCTAGACGATTCACAATCTCGCAAACATCGCAGTATGACAAGTGGCCACTGGATGGCCATTAACGTAATGCTCATGCCTCCAAGAATCAGTGCTGTGTCCATGCAGAGGTCTGATCAGAAAAATAGCGGAAGATCATCCCTGGTAGATTATGCTGGCACTCGTCCTAAGTATCCTCAGTGTGCCTGAGGGAGAGAGCAAGGCAGAACGTTCATAGAGAGAACATCCATGGAAGTCGTTTCTTCTTTTTCCTATTTTGTGTTTGTTTTCATTTTCGGCCAGTTCAACATTAGCCCTTTCACTGTTATAGGGACATAGCATCCCAAGATAAGAGAAGCATTGAGGATTTACTGCGTGTTATTGCTATTTATAGCGCGGCGATTAAAATTTTTCCATTTGACGGCGTCACCATATCTTGTATGTAACGTATCCACAGAGTCAAAACTCGTGGCATACTTCCTGATATCGTGTCGGACTTCGTTTCGTCTGGTGTACTGCACCAACTCGACGTGTTGTGGACTCCACAAGTCGTTGGAAGTCCCATGCAGAATTACTGAGTCATGCTGCTCTATAGCTGTCCATAAATACGTAAGTGTTCCTGGTGCAGGGTGTTGTGCATGAGTTGACCTCTCCATTACGTCTCATAAATGTTCGATGGTCAAATGCTGGATGGTCAAATAATTCACTCGAAATGCCCAGAACGTTCTTCAAACCAGTCGCGAACAATTGTGGCTCCAGTAACGTGACATTGTTGTTTCGGAGCGTGAAGTCCATGAATGGCTGCAAATGGTCTCAAAGTAGCGGAACATAGCCATTTTCAATCAGTGGGCGGTCAGTTGGACCAGTCGACCGAGTCCATTCCACACAAACACTGCCCACACCTTTATGGAGTCACAACCAGCTTGCACAGTGCCGTGCTAATACCTTTGGTCCACGATTTCGTGGAGTCTACGACACACTCTAACCATCCCGTAAGGTCTTACCAACTGAAATTCGGAATAATCTGACCAGGTTACGGATTTCCAAACGTCTAGCGCCCTGCTGGTATGGTTGAGAGCCTAGAAGAGGCGCTGCAGGTTGTGTCGTGATGATAGAGCATAGGCACTAGCATCGGTCGTCTTCTGCTGTAGCTCATTAACGCCAAACTACGCCGCACTGTCCTAACGGATACGTTCTTAGTACGCACGACATTGATTTCCGCAGTTAGATCACAGACAGTGTTGCTTGTCTGTTAGTACTGACAACTCTACGCAAAAGCCGATGCTCTCGGTCGTTAAGTGAAGGCCATCAACCATTACGTTTTCCGTGGTCAGAGGTAATTTCTGAAATATGGTACTCTCGGCACACTCTTGACACTGTGAACCAGGAAATATTGGATTTCCTACCGATTTCCGAAATGGAACGTCCCAAGCCTCCAGCTCCCAACTTCCATTACATGCTGAAACTCTGTTAATTCCCGTCGTGCAAGCCTAATCGCTTCGAAAAACTTTCCACATGCGTTACCTGAGTGCAAATGATAGCTCCGCCACTACACTGCCCTTTTATGTATTGTTTACGCGATACTACCGCCATTTGTATATGTGCATATCGCTGTCCCATGACTTTTGTCACATCAGATTATAAACACCAACATGTAGGCAAGGGATTAGTGTAGCATTCGTGTCTTTGCAATATGCATGTGGTAAGTACAGAAACCTGGCGACGTATTACGAAATGCGTCCAAGAAATACCAAGGTGCTGCTATTCTTTTCTTGGCTGGCGAAGAACAAACACCGGTAGACATCCAGTTGAGAATGAAGAACGTGTATGGTGCAGCGTGTCTGTCGAAAATAACAGTTGTGGAATGGTACTCCAGGTTCCGTGGTGGTCACAATACCATACAAGATTCCGGTCGATGTGTGAGGGCAGCCTCATCCTCGTCACCACTCAAGTAGGAGACTCTGGAGCACCCGCCCCATAGTCCTGAACTCTCATCATGCTGTTACCATGCCTTCGGTGACCTAAAAGAGACCTTGAAGGATCGACGATTATTGTTGGCCGAGGACGTGCAGTATGCGGTTATGAATTTCTTCACTCAACAGGACGCGGTGTTTTCCCAAACGGGTATCTTCAACCTCGTGCATCGGTGATATGTTTGCCTCAATATTCACGACGATTTTGCCTGATTGGCATGCCGATTCTGAACTGTATATCCTTCGAACAGGGACTTACATCAGTATCTCACCGGCGAAGAGAAGCCAGCTAATGGTTTGCAGAATTCTTATAATTAAAGATTGTACCTGTGAATTGTCTTGCCTTCACGCTTCTAATGGTGAAACAAGTACCGCATACGAATCTGTGGTGACTGTTGGGGACTTATACCAACTGAAGGTGATACAAAATGTAGTAAGAGAAAGAAGGTAACTAGAGCAAAAATTTTACGTAGCATGTGACTAATTGGTTCTAGCAAAAAACGTTTCACACCGTACTACAAGCAGGTGAATCGATGTGGCTGTCGTATGTTGTTGTTGTTAAGGTCTTCAGTCCTGAGACTGGTTTGATACAGCTCTACATGCTAATCTATCCAGTGCAAGCTCCTTCATCTCCCAGTACCTACTGCAACCCACATCCATCTGAATCTGCTTAGTGTGTTCATCTCTTGGTCTCTCTCTACAATTTTTACCCTCCACACTGTCCTCCAATGCTAAATTTCTGACCCTTTCATGCCTCAAGGTATGTCCTACCAATCGATCCCTTCTTCTAGT
Source organism: Schistocerca gregaria (assembly GCF_023897955.1). Lineage (NCBI taxonomy): Eukaryota > Metazoa > Arthropoda > Insecta > Orthoptera > Acrididae > Schistocerca > Schistocerca gregaria. The sequence continues at coordinate 6,731,683 of NC_064924.1, read as the reverse complement.
CAAGTTGTGCCACAAACTTCTATTCTCCCCAATCCTATTCAATAACTCCTCATTAGTTACGTGATCTACCCACCAAATCTTCAACATTCTTCTGTAGCACCACGTTTCAAAAGCTTCTGTTCTCTTCTTGTCCAAACTATTTATTGTCCATGTTTCACTTCCATACATGGCTACACTCCGTACAAATACTTTCAGAAACGACTTCCTGACACTTAAATCTGTACCCGATGTTATGAAATTTCTCTTCTTCAGACACGCTTTCCTTGCCATTGCCAGTCTACATTTCATATCCTCTCTACTTCGACCATCGTCAGTTATTTTGCTCCCCAAATAGCAAAACTTCTTTAGTACTTTAAGTGTCTCATTTTCTAATCTAATTCCCTCAGCATCACTTTAACTCGACTACATTCTATTATCCTCGTTTTGCTTTTGTTGATGTTTATCTTATATCATCCTTTCAAGACACTGTCCATTCCGTTCAAGTGCTCTTCGAAGCCCTTTGCTGTCTCTGACAGAATTTCAATGTCATAGGCGAACCTCAAGGTTTTTATTTCTTCCCTCTGGATTTTAATACCTACTCCAAATTTTTCTTTTGTTTTCTTTACTGCTTGTTCAATATTCAGATTGAATAACATCGGGGAGAGGCAACAACGCTGTCTCACTCCCTTCCCAACCACTGCTCCCCTTTCATGTCCCTCGGCTCTTATAACTGCCATCAGGTTTGTGTACAAATTGTAAATAGCTTTCGTTCCCTGTATTTTACCCCTGCCACCTTTAGAATTTGAAAGACAGTATTCCAGTCAATATTGTCGAAAGCTTTCTCTAAGTCTACAAATGCTAGAAACGTAGGTTTACCTTTCCTTAATCCTCCTTCTAAGGTAATTCGTAAGGTCAGTATTGCCTCACGTGTTCCAACATTTCTACGGAATCCAAACTGTTCTTCCCCGAGGTCGGATTCTACCAGTTTTTCCATTCGTCTGTAAATAATTAGAGTTAGTATTTTACAGCTGTGTCCTGTTAAACTGATAATTCGGTAATTTTCACATCTGCCAACACCTGCTTTCTTTAGGATGGAACTATTATATTCTTCTTGAAGTCTGAAGGTATTTCACCTGTCTCGTACATCTTGCTCACCAGATGGTAGAGTTTTGTCAGGACTGGCTCTCTCAAGGCCGTCAGTAGTTCTAATGGAATATTGTCTACTCCCGGGGCCTTGTTCCGACTCAGGTCTTTCAGTGCTCTGTCAAACTCTTCATGCAGTATCGCATCTCCCATTTCATCTTCATCTTCATCTAGATCCTCTTTCATTTCCATAATATTGTCCTCAAGTTCGTCGCCCTTGTGTAGACCCTATATATACTCCTTCCACCTCTCTACTTTCCCCTCTTCGCTTAGAACTGGTTTTCCATCTGAGCTCTTGATATTCATACAAGTGGCTCTCTTTTCTCCAAAGGTCTCTTTAATTTTCCTGTAGGCTGTATCTACCTTACCCCTCGTGAGATAAGCCTCTACATCCTTACATTTGTCCTCTAGCCATGCCTGCTTAGCCATTTTGCACTTCCTGTCGATCTCATTTTTGGGACGTTTGTATTCCTTTTTGCCTGCTTCATTTACTGCATTTTTATATTTTCTCCTTTCATCAATTAAACTCGATATTTCTTCTGTTACCCAAGGATTTCTACTAGCTCTCGTCTTTTTACCTACTTGATCCTCTGCCGCCTTCACTACTTCATCCCTCAGAGCTACCCATTCGTCTTCTACTGTAATTCTTTCCCCCATTCCTGTCAATTGTTTACTTACGCTCTCCTTGAAACTCTGTACAACCTCGGGTTCTTTCAGTTTATCCATGTCCCATCTCCTTAAATTCCCACCTTTTTGCAGTTTCTTCAGTTTTAATCTACAGTTCATAACCAATAGATTGTGGTCAGTGTCCACATCCGCCCTTGGAAATGTCCTACAATCTAAAACCTGGTTCCTAAATCTCTGTCTTACCATTATATAATCTATCTGATACCTTTTAGTATCTCCACGATTTGTTCATGTATACAACCTTCTTTTATGATTGTCGTGTAAGATACACGAATTTACACGTAATTGTACAGAGTTTGTCATTTTGAATAACTTACCGGAATGTCAAATGTTTCTAATTATAAATATTGTCCAAGGGCATTTTTGCAAATATGTGTCTTATATTAAAATACACTATGATAATTCATGTTATTACTCATTGGGAGATGCAGGTCTCATGTCGAAATATCAGTGCAGCGTTATTCATACATAGCTTTGGGGTTTTCATAAGACAATTGCCTAGGAACTACAAAAAGTACCGAATAACGACAGATGTCACTTGAAAGAGCATTTCCCAAGTTCCGACTCGTAATAAACACCATGGCATAGTTGCTCTAAAGCGCAGACGTTCTCCGAACATTTAGGAAATCATCCACTCCTTATTGTAGTATCGAATTTGCCTTCGGATGGGAATCTGTAAGTTGCAGCAAATAGTCTCAGATCACAACCTAACATTGTCGGGAGATAAAACGAAAGTAATGGCAATTCAGGAGAGATTACGTGTAAGATGTGAAATAGTTTTGAATAATAAAATCACGGAGCAAATAAACAATTTTAAATATCTGCGTTACGACATCACTTGCGAATATAACGATGACATGTACCAAAAAGCAAATAAATGTACTTTTATGAGTGAAAACAACGTAAAAAGTCTACAGAATAAAGACAGGAAAAAAATCCAGCCAAAACTTTATAAAACAATAGTAGTACCAACCCTTCCAAATGGGAGTGAAAAGCGGGCAACATCAAGACGTCAAGAAAGTAGAATACGGACTCAAGAAACGAGATTTCTAAGATGAGTGGTGGGGTGTACAAGGAAAGATCGAAAAAGAAATAAGGATATCAAGTAATGATTTAGAAATATGTAACCTCAACGAAAAAAAAGGAAAATAGGAGAAAACGGAAAGAACATGTAGAGCGTATGGGCAGAGGAAGATTCCCGGTAAAGGCTCTCAGTTATAAATGCACTGGAAGAAGAACTGTAGGAAGACCATGCAAGAGATAAAGTACCATAACAGGAATTTGTCTAATGCGTGAAGCGAAGAAGAAGAATTCGCCTGCGGACAGGCAACCCGATGAACATATCAGGAAAGCTGGTTGCTGACGCGCCTTGCCGGACAATTCGTGTCAGTGACCTGCTCGAACGTATTGACGTTTGCCACATCACTAATTGTATCCATATTGAGTATGTATAATGCGAACTACAAACTGCGGCATGTTGCTCTGTCCACTGACATGTGCCTGTATTCTGTGCATCTTGTACCTTTTTCAGTCATCTTCTGAAAATCCGGAGGTACTTATGGATAATACAGCATGTCCTACTCCTCCCTGCACTGTAAAACAAGATGGCTTGAAACATTGTTTCTTATGGTTACTTATCACTGCAATGTTAATTCAAATAATGATACATTAATGACTTTCGCTCTGAAAAAAATGGTACAGAAAGGGTAAATTGCTGCCTTCGCACTGAAGACAAAAATCCCTTTATTCCACAAATTTATGAGTCCTGTAAAACTCAAATAATATTTACACCAACGATAACACTTAATCAAGCATAGTGCAAAAAACATCGCTCCCTCGTAAGTTAACAAAGAAGTTCCTAACTGAGCTAAACAGAGGTTCAAACGCAGTCGCGGGTGAGGGCGCTTGCACACACACACACACACACACACACACACACACACACACACACACACACACACACACATCGCTGGACTACAGTTTAACGTGGGATTTGACAAGGGTTTCATGAGCAAAATGTTGTTGTTCTTGTCGTAGTCTTCAGTCGAGAGACTGGTTTGATGCAACTCTCCATGCTACTCTGTCCTGTGCAAGCTTCTTCTACTCCAAGTAACTACTGCAACCTACATTTTTCTGAAACTGCTTAGTGTATTCATCCCCTGGTCTCACTTTGCAATTTTTACCCTCCACGCTGCCCCCCAATACTAAATTCGTGATCCCTTGATGCCTCAGAACGTCCTACCAACCGATTCCTATTTCTTGTCAAGTTGTGTGTCCCTCCACAGCTGAATGGTGAGTGCAGATGGCTGCCATGCAGAGGTCTGGGATCGATTTCCGGTACTGCCAAGGACTTTTCCTTGGTTGGAGAACTGCTACGGGTGCATTCATCTTCATGATGCTAATAAAGGAGCTCCTTAACTCAGTAGTAATGGCTGCGCTACTACAGTCTGAAAGAAGCTGTGAGAGTGATGTGCTGACTGCACGGCCCTCCGTACCGCACCCACATGACACCGCGAGGCAGAGGAGCTCATGGCAGCCGGTAGGCGACCCGTGGACCCTCACAGCCTGGAGAGGAACTCTCTCGCTGCCAGCAGTACTGAAACATTCGAGGGACGTTCTTGTTTCCTTTTTACCAACGCCGTAAGTAGCCATTCTGAAAGTCCTGTGTTTAGGTGGTCTTATTATTTGTCCCACAGTCCATAATGAATCTAACAAAGTATTAAGTTGTCCATGACTCTCTTTCTCCATAGTAAATTGTATCTTTGTATTAATTCTATTTAGGTGTATCAAGTAACCATACAATTCCCCTTTCCTTGGTTTCTTGGTGGCAGTACAGACTGTAAATGAGTTCTAAGATACTCGCTGAGACACTGTCCTAATACTATCTGATAATGGTCTTGAGGTGCTATCTGATGAGTGGAGTCATTTGTCTGCTTCTATACATGTTTTGTGGATGGGTGTCCGCTTGGGACTACGTGTGTGACATAGGACGGTTGCGTAACGTAGTCCTTTATTGTGTGCACCCTCTCTGGTGTATAACCTTAACAATGTTGTGCCTGAGCCGTAGGCAACGCGGCATTCTTTTATGTAGGCTGTATTTCGTATCTTTTGGACGACAAAGTAGTGGGATTAACAAAAATGGCACTTTTATTCAAAAAGCAATAATTACGTTGACGTCACAGCGACTTATGGTGCTCCCCTGGCCGTTACAAAAACAGCGGGCCATGGTTCTTAATAGGGTGTATTCTCAACAGAGACAGCAACTCACTCCGTGCCAAGTGCTCCCATGCTAGCCGCAAGGTTAGTAAGGAGTTCTTGTGGTAAGGCGTTCCATTCCCCCCTAGGGCAGTTAACAAGTGCTGGATGGTCGTTGGTACATGTGGACGTGCTGTAGTACGCCTCCTTAATACATCCCACATTTGCTTCATGGGATTTAAGTCGGAGGATGGGGCAGGCCACTCCATCCAGGGATTATATTCTCGTTCGATGCGGTCGCGCAGTGTCATCCGCAAAAATGATTGTAGGGCCAAATGCACCCCTGGTTAGTTGCACGTGGGAAGGGAGTACAGTTCCGCAAATACGCTGGTCGGCGAGTCTGTTGTGACAGTATGACAGTATGCCTCATCACACGAGAACACCTGACCTCCAAAATGGTCATCTTCGACAGTGTTGAACTAACTTCATATGATGATGAATGGGAGCACGTAATGCATCAAGAACATTGTCAGAGATGATAGTTCCGGTAGTCCAGGATTTATGGTGTGTAGAGGCGTAATGCTGCATGGTTGTAGTGATTTCCAAACTTCTGAATACTGTACATTTCAACTTTATTGTGACACTGTACTCCTTTCTCATCAGTACTTTCTTAGGGGTGCATTCGGCCCTCACGTCATTTTTATAGACGACAATGGGTGATTGCATTGGAGGAGACTTTTGGACTGGCTTGACCGTTCTCACGACTTAAATCTGCCGGCCGGTGTGGCCGAGCCGTTCTAGGCGCTTCAGTCTAGAACCGCGCTACCGCTACGGTGCAGGTTCGAATACTGCCTCGGGCATGGATGTGTGTGATGCCCTTAGGTTGGTTAGATTTAAGTAGTTCTAAGTTCTAGGGGACTGATGACCTCAGGTGTTAAGTCCCATAGTGCTCAGAGGCATTTGAACCATTTTGACTTAAATCTCCTCTTGTACGTTTGGGTTGCATCGGAAGGGCATATTTCATCACGTCCACATGAGCCAGCTGCCACCTAGCAGTTGGGAACCGCGTTGCTGGTGAAATGGAACGGCCTACTACAAGAACTTCTTACGAACCATGATCAGCATGGATCACGCTGGAGAACATACACTGCCGTCCGTGCTGATCACACACCCTATTAAAAACTGTTTATCTCTATTTGTTATGTATAGGCAACAATCATAAACCGCCGTGGCTTCAGTGTAATTATTGACTTTGAATAAAAGCATCACTTCAATTTGTCTCATTGCGTTTCTCTTTTTTTTTCAGTAACCTTCTGTTCTATACCACTGCAGTTCTTTCTATGTATGATCCCAGTTTCATAAAGTTATGTTACTTGGCAGTGACAAATAATGAGAAAGTTGAAACTTCCTGGCAAATAAAACTGTGTGCCGGACCGAAACTCGAACAGCATGCTTCACAGAAGGGCTTCTTTAAAGTTTGGAAGGTAGGAGACGAGGTACGGACAGAAGTAAGGCTGTGAGGACGGCGCGTGAGTCGTGCTTGGGTAGCTCAGTTGGCCGGCACGGTAGCTCAGCGTGTTCAGACAGAGAGTTACCTACCCTCTGTAAGAAAAAAACCTGAGTGAACGGATCAACTAACAATCTGAATTGGTGTCATGAGACGTCCGCCCCGAACATATACAACGAACAAAATAAGATCAACAAGGAAATTTTTAAAAAATGGTAGAGCACTTGCCCGCGAAAGGCAAAGGTCCCGAGTTCGAGTCTCGATCCGGCACACAGGTGTAATCTGCCAAGGAGTTTCATATCAGCGCACACTCCGCTGCAGAGTGAAAATCTCATTCTGAATAAGAAAGTTACTTTCGGCATTAAATTTTGGACAGCAGTTCAATGGAGATGTGATCGATAACGTCCGTGCCTGAATTTAAGTCCGGCAATGTCCATTACCAACCTCCTCTTTTTCCTTTTGTCAGTCTAATTTCTCTTCATATCCCACATTTCAGCGTACAATTGCGCCATTGTTATACGTCGTTATAGAACAGTGTTATGGAATGAAGGCTTTAACGACCGGGTGACATGGCTGTTGATATACTTTCCGGGATGTGAGGTCGTGGTCCAAGAACTTTTTCTGCTCCTTACGTTTCGTCCAGGACTGCGCTGGACTTCCTCAGACGCGCTGCTCCGCTGAGTCTTGCCGACTGACTGGTCGGGTGTCTGAGAGCGACTTATATATTGTGAGAAAGGGGGGGCGTGGTTCAGGTGACACGTGATGAGCAGTGATAATCCATAGCAAAGATAAGGTTGACTATCGATTACCCCCTTGTCAAGATAAAAATTGTTAGCAATTTTGTAGAGCCACTGTCCATATATCGCTGAGTATCATAGCCACCTCTTTCCTATTAAAATTATCGTGATGTTTATAAATTTCAATAGCTTCTCTGTATAGGCGTGGATAGTAATTTAACGTTGTAGATAAAACTTCGGTATCCGAAAACTTCACTTGGTGGTTTCCTGGTTGAAGAGCATGTTCCGCTACAGCTGATTTTTCTATTTTTCCAAGTCGACAAAGACTTTTATGCTCTTTCAGTCGCGTATTTACGCTTCTTTTGGTAGTACCAATATAAACTTTCCCACAGGTACATGGAATTTTATACACACCACATGTCGACAGAGGAGGGCGTTTATCCTTCACAGATCGTAGTACTTATTTTCTTTGTTGGTTTAAAGACCGGTGTTATGTCATGTTTTCGTAAAATCTTACCGATCCGATCTGTTACTTTTTTAATAAAAGGGAGAACTACTGTATTTTTCTGTCGTTGTGGTTCATTCTTATCTTTTGGTCTTCTGTTCCTTGGACGCAAAATTCTAATTATCTCTTTTTTTGAGTAGCCGTTTTTTCGAAAGCCTGCTTCAGATGTTTCACTTCAGCATCCAAATGTTCAGGTGTACATATCCGTTCCGCTCGATCGACGAGACTTTTTATGACACCCCTTATTTGTTGCGGATGATGATTAGAATTTTTATGTAAATATCTGTCCGTATGTGTTGCCTTCCGAAAAACTTTATATTCCAAGCTTCTATCGGGCCGTCTCATAGCTAAGACATCCAAGAAAGATATTCTGTTATCCTTTTCTATTTCCATGGCAAACTGTATTTTTGGGTGAATTTTATTTAAATAATCAAAGAAATCGTCCAAGGCCTTTCTGCCATGGGATCAAACCACAAATGTGTCATCTACATATCGATACCAACGAGATGATTTGTTATTAGCTTTGCCTAGAGCTGATTGTTCAAATCTCTCCATGTAAAGTTTGGCAATCGCAGGGCCTAATGGATTACCCATTGCTACTCCATCAAGTTGTTCATAAAATTCATTATCCCACTGGAACTGACTTGATGTGAGACAATGTCTAAAAAGAACAGTCAAATCTTATGGAAAAATATCCGCTATGAAAATCATAACTTCGTTAACAGGAATCATTGTGAATAAGGACACAATGTCAAAACGTACAAGAATATTTTCAGGGGCCAGAGTTAGTCCCTCTAGTTTTTCAATAAAATGACGCGAGTCTTTTATATATGAGTCCGTTTTTCCAATAAATGGTTGTAAACAAGTTGTTAAATATCTTGCTATTTCATAAGTGGGAGAATTGATGGCACTGACTATGGGTCTTAAAGGAAAACCTATTTTGTGAATTTTAGGTACACCATACAATCGGGGACACATAGCTTCGCTTTTCAACAAAGTTCTTTTATCTTCTTTTTGGACAGAGGTAGATGACTTAAACAAATTATTAGTTTTCCTGAGTACACTGGCTGTAGGATCTCTCGCAAGTTTTTTATACTGTCGTGACGTTAAAAGGTTCAAAATTTTTCTTCGGTAATCTTCTGTATTCATAACAACAGTAGCGTTCCCTTTATCTGCAGGAAGAACTACTATTTCTTCAACTGCATTCAAATCCATAAGAGACTTTGTCTCACCTTTTGATAAATTACTTTCTAGAGGTCTGCTGTGGCTTAAAACTCTAGTGGTTTCAATTCGAATTGCATTCGCGGTTGCCTTAGGGATATTCCGTATACCTGCTTCTATATTCGCGATAATATCTTCAAGTGGTACTTTCACAGGTGTTATAGGTTAATTTCCTCCTTTTGCAAGGACGGAAATCTCGTCTTGAGATAACACTTTCTTTGACTTGTTTATAACAGTATCAGTCATCATCGTATTACTTGTAGTTGTTGCATTAGTTTGTAACTTTCCTAACTTTTTTTTATGTCTACTAGTAGTCATTTCTGTCGTGGCTTCCATAGTTTTAAACGTAAGATAATCAATTTTATTCCACAGGTCTATCTGTATCTTACAAGCTAAGAATAAATGAAGCTTCAGTAACTCACAGCCAACAGAATCCATTTCTCGTCCTGTGTGATGTATCCTTTCTCGAAGTAATGCTCTTTCTGTATAATCATAAATCCGATGTACACGAGCTGTCCGGAACATCCTCTTCAGCTTTAAAAAGTTCGGTATAGAAGACGAATCTCTACAACGTAACAAAAAAGTTAAAGTACAAATTAAATGTGCTCTCTTCTTACGTAAAAATTCCAGGCGTCTAACTGATTTTGAGAAATCCTCCCCGTAGAGTCTTCTGATTGTAGAATGAAGGCGCAACATTGTTAAGGGTATACACCAGAGAGGGTGCACTCAATAAAGGACTACATTACGCAACAGTCCTATGTCATACACGTAGTTCCCAAGCGGGCATCAATCCACCAAACCGTTCTACGTGACGCACGTATTCCCAAGCGGACATCCATCCACAAAACCTGTATAGAAGTATACACATGGCTCCACTCACCAGTTAGCACCTCAAGACCACTATCAGATAGTATCAGGACAGTGTCTCAGCGAGTATCTTACAACTCATCTACAGTCTGTACTGCCACCAAGAAACCAAAGAGAAGAAAAATTGTATGGTTTCTTGCTGCACGTAAATAGTATTAATCCAAAGATTACTATGAAGAAAGAGAGTAATGGACAACTTAATTTTTTTGATGTATCAGTAATAAACGGGCATGAAGTGCATAGAACTGATGCATACACTGACCGTTAAGAATTCGGACGATCACCCCAGGCGGAAGAGAGATGTCATTAAAACATTGCAGGACAGAGCTAATAAGATCTGTGAGCTTAATTATTTTCAAGATGAACTAAATCATTTGCGAACGGCTTTTCAGGAGAATGGATACGTTGACAACGAGACAGATCGAGCACTTTATCCCAGAAGAGCTCAGCATCAGTACTTCGCTAAGCTGTGTCCGCATCGACGCTCTGTCCATAATCGTGTTGTATAAATGGAGATGTTTTAACTACTGACTGCGCCTTTGGCACAATTGTTTTATTAATCTACATTGCAAGATGCAATTTTAGGCATTTTACTTCTGATGAATGTATATTTAGATATACCGAAACAGTAGTCAAGAATTTTAATAAATCTTTATCCTGCAACTGTTGTGGCTATCGTCATTAACGGTGAACATAAATAAGTATTTGTTCATGTGTGGCTATCATCATTTACGGTGAACATAAATAAGTATTTGTTCATGTGTGGATTCACACACACAATTTCTGAATATCCACCCTTGGTTGCCAAATTCTTTAAACAACATGGTCTTAATTGTATCATGTAACACATGGCCAGTTTCGCCCTGTGACATTTTCCATTTCCGTGTTTTTGTGGTCTATAGTCCAGAGACTGGTTTGAGGCAGCTCTCCCTGCCAGTCTATCCTGTGCAAGCCTCCTCATCTCCCAGTACCTACTGCAGCGTACGTCCTGAATCTGCTAAATGTATTCATCTATTGCTCTCCCTCAACGATTTTTACCGTCCACGCCTCCCTTCAGTATTAACTTGGTGCTCCCTTTATACCTCAGAACGTGTCCTACCAAACGATCCCTTCTTCTAGTAAAGTTGTGTCACAAATTAGTCTTCTCTCCAATTCTATTCACTACCTCCTCATTAGTTAGGTGATCTATCCATCTACTCTTCAGCATTATTCTCTAGCACCACGTTTCGAAACTTCTATTCTTCTCTAAACTATTTATATCCATGTTTCACTTTCGTACATAGCTACACTCCATACAAATACTTTCAGAATGGAATTCCTGACACTTAAACCTGTACTCAATGTTAACAAATTTCTCTTCTTCAGAAACGCTTTCCTTGCCATAGCCAGTCTATATTTTATATCCTCCCTACTTCGACCATCATCAGTTACTTTGCTTCCCAGATAGCAAATCTCATTTACTACCTTAAGTGTCCCTTTTCCTAATTCCCTCAGCATTTCCTGATTTAATTCGACTACATTCCATTATCCTCGTTTCTACAATGACTAGAAGTTTGTCCTCTTTCATGCTTTTAAGATGTTTCCATTTCTTCCTATATTTTTCATCTTGTCGTTTAACGTTCCTATTTATTGTAGTATATTCTCAATTCTCTGAAGTTCCTCCATTGAGTAATTTTAGTCATCCCTTACAAATCCCATTTGAGCCAAATGTATGCTGCCTTTGTCTTTCTTTTTCTTCAGCCTAACATTCACTGCCATAGTGCGAGACAGGCATAGCCATTGTTTTGTAAAATTTAATTTTGTGTCTCTCCTCATCTCGTCCTTGTAGATTATATTGATAGTTACATATAGAAGCTAAAATTTATTAATTTTTTTCTGTGTTTCACATTTTTATTTAAGTTAATATTACATCCTAGATATCTAACACTGGAAATATGGTCCAGTGCCTTGTCTTCAATAACAATTTTTGACGGACTGTGCGTTTTCCATAACGATTCATAACTTTAGTTTCAAATTTTAGCATTGTCTTCGCTTTTTTTCTTTTTTTGTTTTGCACATCTAGTTCTGTAACAAATCTCCACGGTCATTGAAAGAATCAGTACATGAAATTACATCCGAAACGTGACTTAATAACAGATAAAATAAAATATTTATGTATCCTAAAAAAGGAAACAAGCTGTAAGTTTTTAGAAATGCGGTCAGTGACACAATATAGGAAACAGCTTAAATTTTGAAGGAAGTCCTCAACAGAATGGAATGTGTGACTCATGAGGAAACTCTTCAGTTCAGATTTAAACGCGCGTTGATTACTACTAAGCTTTTTCAGTTCTTGTGGCATCTTACTGGAAAAGGATGCATCAGAATATTGCACAACTTTTTGTACAAAAGTCAAGGAGGTGCGATCCAAATAAAGATTGGATATTTGCCTAGCATTAACTGAGTCAAAACTGCTAAGTCTTGGGAATAAGCTGATACTGTTAACAATAAACGACATTTGAGAATATATGTATATACATATATTCAATGTCAAAATACTCAGGCTAATGAACAGGCGTTGGTAAGAGGTTCGCGAACTTACACCACTCATTGCACGAACCACCCATTTCTGAGCCAAAAATACCCTTTGAGAATGGGGAGAGTTACCCAGAGTACAATATGTCAGAAGCGAATGAAAATAAAGCAGCCAAATTTTGATGTCGAGCTATCACTTACATCAGATACGGTTATGGTAGTTAAATTGGCAGCATTAAGTTTTTGAACAAGATTCTGAACATAGGCTTTCCAAGAGAATTATATGATTCCCTGTAGAAAATAAGTTTTTACTTAATTCACCAGCTTGTTCATAATGTGATTTTAAATACTATACATGCATCTGACTTACCAGTAACAGAAACATTTTTAGTATGTGCTGACTTAATACTGTCGATCTTGTGCTGTTGACCAGACACCACCTTGACGACTGACCATATGGTTTTAATTTTATCCTGTGAATTTATTATTCTATTTGCACACCATGTACTATTTGCCCCCTAGTAATATTTTTAAGCATCTTACAGTAATGGCTGTAATGGGTTACTGTAGTTGTGACAGATTCTGACATTTTGATATAATTCACACTTTGTTCTACATGATATCCTTATCCCACTGGTCAGCCACCCGGCTGCCTCTTACTGATAGTACCCTGTTTTGAACGTTCTAATGAAGAGCAACTTTCCAAGAGCATGAGAAATGTGTTAAGGAAAGCGCTATATATGTCATCTATGTTATCAGCACTATAAACAACTTATCACTTTTGTTTCTTAATAGGGTTTAAAAAATTCTCTATTGCCATTGAATTAGCTTTTCCATATAGTTTACTATGTAGAACATTTGTTAGAGTAAAAAGTTCCTTTTAGCGTTAAAATTTGTTCATCATGATCTTAAACGTCGTTAATCCTTGCAGTCTATGCACCGAATGTTGTAAATTTATTCCTTTTCTATATTAAGACTATATCATCTGCATATACATTACTGTTCCAGTGACAGTTTCTTCATGTATTTGATTCTTCCAGTTTCTTATGAAACCTTCAAATCAGATGTTATAGAGGGTAGGGGACAAACTACATGCTTGCCTGACTACTTAATATATTATCATATTTTTCTACTTATGAACTGCCTGTATTTAAGATTATTATGGAAACTTCGAATAAGATTTTGATTGTCTCTATAACATGTATAACATAACGCCTTTCTTTGATTATCGTCCATGACAGAATAAAAAGCTTTCTCGAAGTCGATAAAACCAAGATGTGTTTCTAGATAAATATAGTTTACCTACAGTTTCTTTAATGCTGGAAATATTATCGTCAATGGAAAGCTCCTTCCTGAATCCCCCATTTCCTTCTCTTAGGCATACATCTGCTACTGCTCTCAAGCCATTATTAAAAATTTTGGAGTAAATTTTGTAAGCTGCATTTAAAATACTTATAAGTTTGTAATAAGCACGTATTTTCTAAGTCTTTTTTTAAAAGAGTACATTTGTGAGCTTTCAGTCAACAAAGGCTTTATAATTTGGGCAACATTCATCGAATGAATCTAAAAGTCTTATCTCGCATACTGTCCATACATACTTACTAAGATCGAAACTTATTCCATCTGAGCTGCAAGTTTTACGATGTGTTAGGCTTTTTAAAACATGTTGCAGGTAATCTAATGTTACTGAGTCAATTTCGTTCTTACATTGGTGGGTCATGTACTCCCTCCTGGTGGAAACAGTTTAATTATTCTATAGTATTTTTATGTTTCATCTGTTATTCTTTTAATTCTAGCCCTGTCTCTTGACGATACTGGTAGGTTATTCAACTTTCCTTCGCCTTCTACTCATTCCGTAATTGACCAATTGCACCCAGCTATGCTTCCTATCCTCCAGCTATGCTTCCTATCTTTTTATCGGTCTGCCAGGATCGCTTTTCCGTTTTTGTCCAACGTTCTTTATCCAGCATGATAGTCTCTCTGGATCCATTGTTTGTTGATGTTCATTCAACTTCCTTTTGTTTTCATTCAGTGTCTACCTCACTCCAAAATTTTAACTCGTTTCGAATTTCTTCGTTTGGTATTTCAGCTACTCTTCTATATCCTTTTATCGCTTTAATAAATCTCATTTGCATTTCTCTTTCTTGTATTTTATTCAACAGCCAAGATGTACTCTAAGATAATAGTGATTGAACAAGGTAGCGAACACACTACGGTCTTGTCTTACCTCTTTATTTATTTGTATTGGCTTTTTGTGTATGCCTTGTATATCTAAGATCACAGATGTTAGTTTAGACTTATGACAGCTGTTATAAACTGTAAGAGGTAACCTCTCCGCTCCATTACGCTCCTTAACTTTTTCTAAGCCTACTCAATAACTATAAAAGTAATTTTTTTTAACTCTCTCTGCTTTTCAATAACCTGTCTTAAAAGTACAACAGCCAGTGATTGTCCCTTTCTAAATCCGACCTGTTCTTCCACTAATAAACCTTCTGCTATTCTGTTTTCAGCCTTACTTTCAAAGTTCCTGCATAAAAAATGAACTTGCATTTCAAGTAAGCTTATCCTTCTTTAATTTTCACGTATTTTTTGTTCTCTATTGTATATGGTTCAAATGGCTCTGAGCACTCTGGGACTTAACATCTGTGGTCATCAGTCCCCTAGAACTTAGAACTACTTAAACCTAACTAACCTAAGGACATCACACACATCGAAGCCCGAGGCAGGATTCGAACCTGCGACCGTAGCAGTCATGCGGTTCCGGACTGAGCGCCTAAAACCGCTAGATCACCGCGGCCGAGTCTCTGTTGTATACCTATATTACTTTTGCAACTCATGTTTCCCAGAGCTTTTCAACATCTGATGACCGAAATTCTGCCTCTCATGTACACTGAGGTGATAAGTCATAGTGTAGTGTACCTGCTAATATCGTATCGGACCTCTGTTTGCCCAGAGTAGTGAAGCATCTCGATGTGGCTTGGACTCAACAAGTCGCTGGTAGACCACTACAGAGATATTGAGTCATGCCACCTCTGTATCTGGCCATAACTGCGAAAGTGTTGCCAATGAAGGATTTGTGCCCGAACTGACGTCTCGAGTATGCCCCATAAACGTTCGATGTAATTCATGCCCGGCTATCGGTGTGGCCAAATCATTCGCTCGAATTGTCCAGAATGTTGTTCAAACCAATCGCGAAAACTGTTGTCAGGTGACATGGTGCACTGTCATTCATTAAAATTCCATCGTTTTTTGGCAACACGGAGTCCATGAATGGCTGCAAAAGGTCTCCAAGTAGCAGAACATAACCATTTGCAGTCAGTGAGTGGTTCAGTTGGACCAGAGGACCCAGTACAATCCATGTAAATACAGCCCACACCGCTATGGAACAACCAATAGCTGGCAAAGCGCCTTGTTCACAACTTGGGTCCATACCTATGTAAGATCTACAACACACTCGAACCCTTTCATGGGCACATACCAGCTGAAATAGCTATTTATCTGACCAGGCCTCCATTTCCAGACGTCTTGGGTCCAACCGATATGGCCACGAGCCCAGAAGAGACGCTACAGGCGATGTCGTGATGTTACCAAAGGCACTCGCCCCAGTCGTCTGGTACCACAGCCCATTAACGCTAAATCTCGCTGCACTGTCCTAACGGATACGTTCGTCGTAGGTCCCACGTTTATTTCTGCAATTATTTCAAACAGTGTTGCTTGTCTGTTAGCACTGACAGCCCTACGCAAACGCCGCTGCTGTCGGTCGGTAAGTAAAGGTCATCGATCGCTGCATTGTCCGTGGTGAGAGGGAATGCCCGATATCTAGTACTGTCAGTGTGGTGTCACCGCCAGACACCACACTTGCTAGGTGGTAGCCTTTAAATCTGCCGCAGTCTGTTAGTATACGTCGGACCCGCGTGTCGCCACTATCAGTGATTGTAGACCGAGCGCCGCCACGCGGCGGGTCTACTCTAGAGAAACTAATTAGCACTCGCCCAGTTGTACAGCCGACTTTGCTAGCGATGCTTCACTGACTACATTCGCTCTCATTTGCCGAGACGACAGTTTAGCACAGCCTTCAGCTACGACATTTGCTACGACCTAGTAAGGCGCCATATTCAGTTACTATAAGTACAGATAATATTGTGAATCATGTACCGTCAAGAGCGACGCCCATCATTAATGGATTAAAGTTAAGTATGAAACTAATTACGTCCACTTTCTGAATTCTCATTCCTTGTCATGTTCCAGACCTCACGTCAGTATAGTCCTTCCCTCCTCACGCCAGCCTGCGTGAGCTAAAACGCGTGCATTTCAGCCTCCTCTAGTAACACGGTGTTGGCTCTTCAGACAACACAACAGTCAGTACACTGTTGACACTGTGGATTTCAGGATACTGAATTCGTTAACTATTTCCGAAATTGAATGTCCTATGCATCTAGCTTGAACTACCATTCCGCGTACCAAGTCTCTTAATTTTCATTGTGCACCCATAATCACGTCAGAAACCTTTTCACATGGATCACCTGAGTACAAATGATTGCTCAGCGCCGGTGGATGTAGCCGAGCGGTTCTAGGCGCTTCAGTTTTGAACCGGGTGACAACTACAGTCGCAGGTTAGAATCCTGCCTCGGGCATGGGTGTGTGTGATGTCCTTAGGTTAGTTAGGTTTAAGTAGTTCAAGGGGACTGATGACCTCAGATGTTAAGTCTCATAGTGCTCAGAGCCATGTCAACCATTTGATTGCTCAGCCAATGCACACACACATGTGCGTACGCAATACTACCGCCATCTGTATACGTGCATATCGTTATCCCATAACTTTTGTAGTCTCAGTATATGTCATGTTCCATGCTTGAAATCAATAATCAGTTTATTCAAAGACTCGTGTTATTTCTTTCTTTTTTTCGTGGTATCAGTTTATGCAAAGACTGTTGGTATAGTTCCTCTCTTGTTTTGCGTGGTTCCGCTTATTTTTGTGCTGTTTCTCCTTTCGTCGGTTAACATTAAACGTCTGCGGGGCCCCTTGACCTTGTTTCCTCTTTTCGTACACGCGAGTCCGCAGAGCGCCAGACCGGCGCCGCTGCAGCAGCAGCTGCGGTGTGGAGCTCAGCCGCCAGCCGACCGCAGACCGCACGCGATAAACACCGAACACTGGCCGCGACTTCGCGCCACGCCCCCTGCCGCCCCGCCGACACCGGCCTAATAGCGCTCCGCTGCCGGGGAATGTAAGTGGTTTACGCGGGCCGGGCTATTGGGATAATCTCTTTACTGGGCTCGCATTAGCCGGCAGCCGACTATAATGGCGCGCTCGTAATCGCTGCCAGCGCCGCCACCCTCCCAGCCAGACACCACGGATTCCGCCCTCCAACCCACTGTTGCCACGTTTACACGCCGCACAACTTGCGGGAGACGGAAATGGCAATTCGAAACCGATTTGTGCCTTTCTTCTACGCATTTTGGGGGTGATTTAATTTGCTCTCCGGCGACAGATTTTCCGAGCGTCAATTGTTTTTCTGCAATTCGCCTCTGCAAAACAGGTTTTTCGATTTCGTCGTCAAGTGAGGTTAGCAGTGAAATGAAATGAAATGATCGTATGGCATTGTTGGCCGGGATGCCCCACGCGGGTTCGGCCGCCGTATTGCAATTCCGTTTTAGTTGACACCACTTCGGCGACTTGCGAGTCAATGATGATGAAATACACACAACACCCAGACGTCACAAGGGAGAGAAAATCACCGACCCCGCCGGCAATCGAATCCGGGACCCCGCGCGCGAGAAGCGAAAACGCTACCGCAAGACCACCAGCCGCGGACAGGTTATCGGTATGTGACTGTGTAAACTTTCCCGGCGTACTGACTGTCTCTCACCATAAGTCTAGCTTTTGGGAATCTTTTGGGAGTCAACGAAAATTCAACATCACGTAATAGTACAAACAGAGACAAGGGCTATACTAAAAGTAAAATTTTGGAATCTTCTTTTATATACGTATGATACAGTCTAACAGAAAAAAAGATCCACCACGAACGAATTATACGAATCAGTAGACGTGATGTACTTGTACGAACAAACAAATGATTACAATTTCACAAAAAGTAGATGATTTAATAAACATAAAAAGCCTCAAAAATATTGGAAGACAATAACGCGTTGTTGCACATCTGACCCTAAAGAAAGTAGTTATTCGGCTTGGCATTGACTGATGGAGTTGTTGGATATACTTCTGAGGGCTATAGTGCCAAATTCTGGCGAACTAGTGCGTTGATAGTCAGAATCCTGTACCAGTTGGAGAGCTCTACCAACTGGTAACAGACTCGGCGACCTTGCTAGTCAAGGTAGGGTTTGGCGGGCACGAATACAAACCGTTAAACTCTCGCCCTGTGCAAGTGGGCATTATGTTGCTCAAATGTAAGTCCAGGATGAGATGCCATGTAGGTTGCAACAGCTCCGCTCAGTTGGCAGTGATAAAAGCTATAGAAAGAATAATCTAAAATTAATAATAGAATTTTTAGAGGGGAAAATAGTGTAGAATCAGAGTTCGGTAATTGCAGATCAAATTTATATCAGCAAGTAGTTTAGCGTCTAAGTACAGCAGAGCCACGGAAGCTCCGTCATGGAGAAGGCAGCGACGTTAAACTCTTGTGATGAAAAACCTATAAAAAAAGACTGATCGTCATTATTGCCGCCTTTTTTCCTTGATTGTTTCGTTAAAGGGCGGGGAACCCGTGTCACTTAGCGAGACAATAATTAGATTGGACTTTATCGTGTTAAGATTCACGATAAACTGTTAGAATATTACGGAGATTAAGAGTGATGTAGTGTACGATCTCCGACTGTTGGTAACAACGGAGTATTAAGGGGATTTTAGGACTTTAGTGCTACATTGGAACTTTACGAAATATAGACGACAGAAACTGGAATTATCTGTTGCTACGAGTGAATTCAGAGGTACCGGTATTTAGATATTAATGTGTGGACTTTTGAAAGTATCGTGTGCCGTTAGTTGCGAATCTGGACGTAGAGCACGTGCACGTGCGTTTGCGGACTATTTAGATTCTTCCAGGATAGCAACCTTTTAAATTGACCATCATCCATCACAATCTTAATCCTTTAATATAGAGTGAAAGTGAAATACAAGAGTGTTTTACTTATTTCATTTACCTAGTACTAATCAGTGAAGGTTTTATTGAACCAAAGCTATTCAGCAGAAAGTCAGCACCATCTAGCGGAAAGCGTAGGCATTAACTAACACGCTAACTGAAGTGAACGGTGACTTGTTTTACGGACTGCTTAATATGAACTTTGGTGACTCTTTGACGTCCCCACTCCGTCCGAAAGGTGGCGCAGGCTGTCTTAATCATAAAAGTGGAGAGTTTTAGCCGGGCAAATTACTAAATAAAGCGATATTTACAAGACTCGCAGTAATAGCAAAACACAAGGCCCGCATCTCATCGGAGAGTTGTCGCTGTCACGTCGGGAAGTAAAGGCGGAAAACCTACCGACGATACGTATCTACGAGCAGACGTCGACTTGGAGTACCTAGGAAGGGAACCACAAGAGAGTTGGGGATGCTTCAAGGTCAACAAAACAGAGCGTCGAGTATCGTCAACATACCACTATCCTTTAAAGGTGCCGCAGATGACAACAAAGGATGTCACCACAGCCCATCACTCTTGGTTGCCGGGCCAAGTCAGGGTATAGGTATCCTACCGCTCCTGGAGCGTCTCCAGACACGTCACCACTGGTCATCGGGGCACAGTATTAAGCGGGTCTCGTACATGAAGACAGTTCTACTCCAGTCAGTGAAATTCCAGGCCCAAGGCAGGTCCGAGACGCTATGGACAGTGGGGGGATACCAACCCGACTATCGTCCGCCATACAGCCCGACAACCAGGAGTGATGGGCTAGGGTGCCATTTCACTTCACAGCAGGACCCATTTTATTGTCATTCGCCGGACCCTTACAGCGTGATGGTAAGTCGACGATGTTCTACGCCACGTATTGTTGCCTTAAAGATGGTTTCAACCTGATAGCGTCCGCCCGCACACAGCGAGAATTTCTACTGCTTCTCTTCGTGCTTGCCAAATCTTACCTTAGCAAGAGGTCGCCAGAACTCTCTCCAGTTCAGAGCCGTTTGGAGCATTAACGGCAGAACTCTCCAACCACCTTACGATTTAGACGATCTAGTGCGCCAGTTGGACTGAATCTGGCGCGATATCCCTCAGGAAGACACCCAACAACTCTGCCAATCAATGTCATGCAGAATAACTGCTTGCTTAATGGCCGGAGGTGGACCAATGCATTACTGACTTCCATAATTTGTGAAGCTCCCTCTGGAATAAATCATCCATTTTTTTTATGAAATTGTAATCATTTGTTCTCTCTACATTACTACTCCGATCCCATTCCGATAATTCCTTAGTGGTGCGCCATCTTCCTTTAGTTTTTTGTCTTAAGGGCTATTAAAAATAAGGGTCCCTTACTCGGCATGCAGCATGTAAGGTCCCACATATGCGGTTGCTTCTTACTGTCAGTTTTCACCAGAATGGCCATACAATGAAAGCTTCCACGACCTGATGCTCTAGCTGCTGGTGAACCATCCGTGGTCCATGAAATATTTCGGTTCCTGTCGTTTCGTCCAGAGATGTGCTCGTCTTCAGAGTTGCTCGAATCGGGGTGGAACTCATATTGGGAGTTAGGGTACCACGACCTTGGTTTCCTGCAAGCCATCATCTATATTCCTTATAGGCTGATTTAAAGTATTCCATATTTGCGTTAGTTTCGTTCAGAACAGATGCTGGTTTCGTATTACTGTGTCATTAACTATGACTTCCTGTCATGTGTATTGCACTCTTTGAATTGCACTGCAGAAACGTTGCTCGTATTCTGCTACATTTTTTGTCGCACCCGTAATACTTGGTGAAACAAATGATTCCGTACTCGTTTTTGTTTCATATAAAAAAGAAGCTAGTTTTATCGCATTGTTTTCTGTGGACTTACGACGCCATTTGTGAACTGCTCGACTTAATTGCATTGTAAGAATGTTGTTTGTATTTATTTTTATTTTCATCCGATTTTCGCACTTCCTTACTTTAAATGGGGAACTCTATGTTAGCAGCTTTTGACGAAATTAGTATTAAACTTTATTACGTTTAGTCATGGAATGTATATGTAATTGTCCTTTGAATGGTGTTGCTTCTTGCCATTGAGAATGCAGTGTTCTCTTAGTCATAGAATATGTACTCCTTGACTGAGGCAGGCTACTATTACATAGTAAAAGTATTCTGCAGTACTTCGGTGTGCATATTTGTGCATGGAACAGAATCGCATTGTAGAGCTTGAAAGATACTTCCTCCGTACTCTGTGCTTCCGGAAAAGTCAGTTATACGGAAATCAGTAGTACAGCCAATTATGAACTTATGAGAGTGTGTAATATTTTGTGCAAATTGAAGGAAGAACAGGCACCACGCATTCACATACACGTACCATTTGCTTTGAAATTTTCCATTGGAGTGGATGGATTACTTTGCTTCTATGCCGTATTGTTTGTAGCGCCCATTAATTGCATAGTTATACTAGTATTTTTAGCATTTGGAAGGGAGAATGCTCTAAACAGTAAGATTGCAGGGCACACTCTGTGCCAAGGCGCAACAACATCCAAGGCAGATTTACGTGCTCACCCCGCCAAGATATAACATATTTGAACACCAATTCTGCCAAAAGCTGCTAACATGGTGTTCTTCATTAAATGCGAAAAAGTACGAAAAACGGACGCGAACAAAAATAAAGTGGAATTCAAGAAGAATATTTACACGCAATTAAATCGAGCAGGTCACGCACAGATTCGTAAGCAATAACAAATATACCTGAGTCCACAGAGCACATTGCGATGAAACCAGCTTGTTTTATATGAAAAACAGTAAATATAGAGCCATTTACTCCATCCAGTATCATCTATGTGTGCAAAAATCTTGCACAATACGAGCAACATACTTACAATACAATTCAAAGACCGCAATACAAACAAGAAGCAATATCAGGAGCACAATGAGGTGAGATCAGCCTCCGCATCATGTCATATCGGGTGATTTTTAGGTTTTCACATGTGCAATTAATTTCAACTGATAATGATCTTAGGGGTGAAATGGCAATATTGAAGTTTACAACGAAATAATTATGCAGTCAAAATGCGACCACGACGCATATTTAAGAAATTTTACTTGATTGTGAATCACAGCTCGAACAGTTAATCTTAGTTTCGTTTAAAATTTCTCGAATGTTCTACTTTGTAAGCTTACAAGAACCTTTCGTTTTCCAGGCACGGCCTTTGCTGGTAGACAACGTAGCCTTTCCATGACGAATTTAAAAAAAAAGTTGTCTATATCACATATATCGAATTAAAAAAAAGGATCTTTATGCAGTATTTCTCCTATTATAAGTTTACTGCTACGTCATTTGAAGTGCTGGTTTCTTTCTCTGTTTCCGTGTCGTAAAAGGGACCTTGCGCGTTGATGTTCTGTGTTTGCCTCTGGTTCCGCCGAGTCTTGACGACTTACACGAATCGGTCGTTTGAGAGCGACGTAAAAACTGCGAAAAAGGAACGCGGTGTAATTTTACACGTCATCGATAGAGATAATCCTTGTCAGAGGTGAAACTTAACGATCGAACTTTCGTCTAGCTAAGATAAAACGTATCTGTCTATTCAGTAAAGCTATCGCCTACGAATAATTGAGCATCATGGATTCTTCTTTTCTATTGAACTTATCCTATGTTTATGTGTTTCAATGGATTCTCTATATAGCGCAGGAAAAGAGTTTGCCACTGAAAAATTTACTTCGGCGATTTATAACTGGAGAGCACGCTCTGCTTTCACTACTGGGGCGCTGTACATTTACTTTGCATTATGGGGCAGCAGCAACGGGACTTTGTGATAGCATTGGAGGTTTTCCGCATCTCATAAAGAGGAGCGCCGTTTATGATAGGAACCAGGTAAACAACGTTATCACCTGACGATGACGGTCAGATGGGCTGTTGAAATATTATTACAAGACAACTGCACCCTGGTGCAGACACGACTAGAAAATTATGAGAGGCTCTAGGTATCTTCGTAATCCATATACAGTTTGATTATTGCACCGTGTACAATCTCTAGTTATTGGTCGATGAGAAGATACGGAACAAAAAAGATCTGATTAGCATATGTCCGGAAATGCATGGTTTCCATGCTAGAGACCAATTACACAACCATAATTTGTTACAAAGACTGCGGTCTGATACGCGCCATATCATGCAGTCACAGTTACAATGTTGTTGTTGTCTTCAGTCCTGAGACTGGTTTGATGCAGCTCTCCATGCTACTCTATCCTGTGCCAGCTTCTTGATCTCCCAGTACCTACTGCAACCTACAGTTACAATATGCATGATTTTCTCCTAGAGGGTGGTACTGTTCCTCATACGTGCTCTAACGTATTTTCCTATGACAGTAATTGGTAAATCTAAGGCGCTACAGTCATGGACTGTTCGGCTGATAGCGGTGGAGGTTCGAGTCCTCCCTCGAGCATGAGTGTGTGTGTTTGTCTTTAGGAAAATTTAGGTTAAGTAGTGTGTAAGCTTAGAGACCGATGACCTTAGCAGTTAAGTCCCATAAGATTTCACACAAATTTGAACATTTTTTGAGTAATTGGTAATGTTGGTTCGATTTACTTCTCTTGTTGACCCTTCTTGTAATGGATGTGCCAAGTGTTGTGCACAATGGTTCCGAATGCGAATCGAGAGCCTGCCGACATAGTGTTTGCTTACGGAAAGGCAAATGGCAACGGGCGGCGTTCAGCAAGGTTGCATCTGCAGACCTATCCTTGTCTACAACAGTTACAGCATTCAATGTTTGCGCCAATGTTTCGCTGTTTGAGACCAGGTCGTTTCAGGAAATAGGAAATCATGAAGGAAGTATCCGGAATGTTCGGATACCAGCCTGAAAATACACTCCTGGAAATGGAAAAAAGAACACATTGACACCGGTGTGTCAGACTCACCATACTTGCTCCGAACACTGCGAGAGGGCTGTACAAGCAATGATCACACGCACGGCACTGCGGACACACCAGGAACCGCGGTGTTGGCCGTCGAATGGCGCTAGCTGCGCAGCATTTGTGCACCGCCGCCGTCAGTGTGAGCCAGTTTGCCGTGGCATACGGAGCTCCATCGCAGTCTTTAACACTGGTAGCATGCCACGACAGCGTAGACGTGAACCGTATGTGCAGTTGACGGACTTTTTTTAGCGAGGGCGTATAGTGGGCATGCGGGAGGCCGGGTGGACATACCACCGAAATTGCTCAACACGTGGGGCGTGAGGTCTCCACAGTACATCGATGTTGTCGCCAGTGATCGGCCGAAGGTGCACGTGCCCGTCGGCCTGGGACCGGACCGCAGCGACGCACGGATGCACGCCAAGACCGTAGGATCCAACGCAGTGCCGTAGGGGACCGCACCGCCACTTCCCAGCAAATTAGGGACACTGTTGCTCCTGGGGTATCGGCGAGGACCATTCGCAACCGTCTCCATGAAGCTGGGCTACTGTCCCGCACACCGTTAGGCCGTCTTCCGCTCACGCCCCAACATCGTGCAGCCCGCCTCCAGTGGTGTCGCGACAGGCGTGAATGGAGGGACGAATGGATACGTGTCGTCTTCAGCGATGAGAGTCGCTTCTGCCTTGGTGCCAATGATGGTCCTATGCGTGTTTGGCGCCGTGCAGGTGAGCGCCACAATCAGGACTGCATACGACCGAGGCACACAGGGCCAACACCCGGCATCATGGTGTGGGGAGAGATCTCCTACAGTGGCCATACACCTCTGGTGATCGTCGAGGGGACACTGAATAGTGCACGGTACATCCATATCGTCATCGAACCCATCGTTCTACCATTCCTAGACCGGCAAGGGAACTTGCTGTTCCAACAGGACAATGCACGTCCGCATGTATCCCATGCCACCCAACGTGCTCTACAAGGTGTAAGTCAACTACCCTGGCCAGTAAGATCTCCGGATATGTCCCCCATTGAGCATGTTTGGGACTGGATGAAGCGTCGTCTCACGCGGTCTGCACGTCCAGCACGAACGCTGGTCCAACTGAGGCGCCAGGTGGAAATGGCATGGCAAGCCGTTCCACAAGACTACATCCAGCATCTCTACGATCGTCTCCATGGGAGAATAGCAGCCTGCAATGCTGCGAAAGGTGGATATACACTGTACTAGTGCCGACATTGTGCATGCTCTGTTGCCTGTGTCTATGTGCCTGTGGTTCTGTCAGTGTGATCATGTGATGTATCTGACCCCAGGAATGTGTCAATAAAGTTTCCCCTTCTGGGACAATGAATTCACGGTGTTCTTATTTCAATTTCCACGAGTGTATAATTAACACTGAGGAAGGCGACCGCCGTGTCAATATAAGGCAGTTGGCCCGCCAGTACAGGGTAAGCCAGAAGACCGTGTGGAACATTCTCCATGACAGTTGTTACTAGCCTTATCACTTACATCGTATGCAGAGCTTCCTAGCGACGGAATTTCGCACCGGGAGCAGTTTTGACCCTGGTTTCTTTACGAGGCAACCACAATTCCAGGATTTTTGTCATCCATCGTATTCATAGAAGAGGCCACCTTTACGTGGAGTGGTATCTTCAGCCATCTTTGGGATAGTATGCAGAACCCTTATGGTGTGCTGGCAGCGAATCATCAGCGTCGGTGGAGCCGGAATGTGTGGTCCGGGATAGCTGGCGAGCGTATTTTGGGGCTAGTCTTCCTTCCACGTCGTCCAACAGTCGGCGTTTCATGCGACTGACTTTGCCTCCCCAGTTGGAAGAAGTGCCAATGATGATTCGGAGGGTTATAAGCTTGCTACTTGACGGTGCTCCAGCCCACTTCGCCGTCAACGTCTGGACGCGTCTGAGCCGCGTCTTCCCTGGTCGTTGGATCGGACGAGGGTTGCACTTGCATGGCCAGCTCGTTCACAGGATCTCAACCCGTGCGATTTCTGGTTATGGGGCCAGCTCAAAAGTATCGTCCATACAGACCAATTCCAAATGTTGAGACACTGGAGCAGCATAATCGTGCTGCCTTTGGCACTGTTCGAATGCAGCCTGGCTGGCTGCCGCATCATGCATGACGTTGAAGTTTATTACGACTTTGTCACTACGTCTGTTCACAATAAATGTCGCAGACAGTATCCACATTCGCCGCTAAATGTACCTACAATATTATGTCACTGTACGACTCATAGTTCAGGAGATATGACGTCATAAGCAATGAAATGCTTGAAAAACGATCAAATCGTGCATGACATCTGTATTTATTACTTAGTTGCTACTTAATCCATTTACAATACATTTTGCGGACAGTATCCACATATGCCACTGAATGTACCTACAAAATTATATCATTGTATGACGCATACTTCAGTAGATATGACGTCATAAACATTAATAACAAGGAAAGAGGTTGCGTTGTCCGGGCGTGGGCGCACAGGCATAAACAAATACCGGGGCATCGCCAGGTTTATCCATTACTATTTTTAATAAAGTGTTTCCTTATGGATGTCAGTGTACTCACAAGGAGTACGAGAAGATTCTTCTACAAGTTATGTTAAAATAAAATCTTATCCGTCCCAGTTAATTTGTGCGCAACTATTTTAATACCCCTGTCAATACAATGCTTGTCAAGGAAAGGAGGCGATGTGGAACATAACTGAAATCTAGTATTTTGGAGATCTGTATAGACTAGAAAACGTTCGAATGAATAAAGGCACATGCCTACACTTCTCAGAGGACTAATGAATGTTTTGTCAGCATCCATCGGTTGTATATAAGCGCATTTCCCATTTAAAGAGAGAGTGAATATAGCAGTTCAAAAATAAACCAGCTATGCGGACTATAGTGGTCTTACCAATCAGTTCTCTTCTGCTAATTCAGCAAATATATCGTCGTTTATGTCTGTCTTTCATCTAACTAATATAAAACGTGTTTATCCTTAATTAAATAAAAGACTTTAATAACTTCCTGATTAGTCGACTACTTCTCCTTTTCCTCTACCCCACACAAAGAAACTAACTTACAGTGACTACTCCCTGGGGTGCAGCGTTTTCAGGGCGAGGGTATAGACTGTGCGTGCTAAAATAGCAGCCAAAACCGCATTGGCAAAATCGATTTTGGAGTGTTTACATGACCAACCAGAAGCGGTACTGGCAAATTAGTTTACAGAGAAACAGATTTGGGAGCCCATGTAAACATAGTGAGTGTGTGAATGTGCATGCGCTCTCTGAAATGCTTAGCAAATAACGCCCAAAACTGGCGGTTGAGGTGATGACACATCGAGACAGCGGTATTTTGTCTCCATAGAAGCACAACAAGGAAAAAAACTTCGACTAATTATACCTTCATTATCAGCAAGCAGTTTTTATGGTATAGTGTCAGATCGAGATGCACTATTTCTGTATTTCATCTTTGGTGTTAATGTACGCGAAAGATCAATTAGTTAGCAATAGAGAACTTATTATCTGCAATCTACAGTATTTCACGCCTCGAGAAGCAGCATCGGAAAAAGCGGCTGAGAGCCTCAGTAAACATTTACAACCTCGGGTAAACCGTCCACAGTAAGGTTACGAACTGTCAGCTACAGCTGGCCAGCATTCTTTCCCTGGTACGCCTAACGTTGAGATGTAATACGTGACGCTGGTTATTAAACATTGCAAATTCGTCCAGAATGACACTCAAGTGCTTAATATTTATTACTACTTCTAAAAGGAATCAGCTACGATAGTTAAAATACACCAATATAAGTCTGCTGTCAAACCCAGATACAAAAGTGGTTCCGAAATTAAATGTATTGGGAGACTACATGTCAGAAAGCTACATTATTGTCATTTATTTTTAGTTTTCCTGTAATATCTGTATGAGTGTTTTTGTATGGATATCTGTGTATGTTGGCTACACTTTCATCAGCTACTGGTGTATGGAGCGAAAGCTTAACTGTCGAAATTCTGAGCTATACAGTTTAAGCAATTTAATCGATGACTCTTCACAGTGACACAACGTGAATGTTTTTTTTTTTTTTTTCATAAACATCACAGTAGGGAAACAAGCAGAGCGACCATAAACTAGGAGGAGGAACAGGAACAGAGCAATCAATCGCTATCCCATTGGCTTTTATTATTTTGGCATATTCAGATTTCACCTATAAATAGTTATCTTCAGTGCTAAAATACAAGGAAATTACAAAACCAGAACGTATTTATATAAATAATAAGTAAAATACAACATTATACAAAAATAATGATCCATTCCCATTAATATACCATTTGAGTGATTTACAGGTCAACAAACTAGCAGTCACACATCTCACCATATAAAGTTACTTCTATATGGGCAGAAGGAAACTGAGGTGGTTTCTTACAACAACTATACCACATGAGTTTGCGACATATAGTGTGTAAATACAGCAGATTCATACCCTTTTTTAATAAATAAAACCGGCAAGTATATTTGCATATCACTTTTAAATACATCTAGAAGTGCCAACTTATAGGGGATAGGCAAAATAATGTGAAGACCTCTATTTACTTGGGAATGGTTTATTAATAAGGGGTTGGACCCCCATTTTCCCATAATACAGCTGCGATTTTTCTTGGAATCTGCTCCGGAGTCTGCGCTCTAACACCCCCACAAGGGTTCGATAAAGGGCAAGTCCCGGGACTGTGGTGGACAGGGAAGACGCTGCAGATCAGTTGCATGCTCCTCATACCACGACTGTACTGTCCTGGCTGTGTGAATGGGTGCATTAGCTTCCTGAAGTATGATACCATTTTGGGGAAGACATTTGAATCAAGGATCACGGGGAGCACCTGCTCAGCTAAAATTTTTACATAATAGTTGGCAGTAACACGGCCTTTGGGAGTAATGATGGGACCAGGAGAATACTATAATACGGCAGCCCACACCATCACACTTCCACCTCCATGCTTAACAGGCGGAATCAAGCAATCAGGATTGTAGGCTTCTTTTGACGTTCTCCAGACGTAAACCCGGCCGAACCTTGGAAATAATGAAAACGTTGACTCATCGGACCATATAACGTGTTTTCACTGACAAGCCGTCCAGGATTTACGCTTCTGACACCAAGTTTTGCTCTTCTTTGCGTTGGTTGTCGTCCCCAATGGTTTCGGTGTAGCAGCTTTTCAATGAGTATTCGCTTTATGGAGTTCTCAACGGGCAGTGTCGATAGATAGGGGGTCTCGATGACGGCTATTGAGCTCTGCAGTCACTTTAGTAGCCGTAGTTTTGCACTGTTTTGACACACTCGTGTTAGCGTAGGACGACCTCTGTCATTTAGTTTCTATTTGCGCTCACTATTACGTTTACACGATGATTTCTTTCCATGATTTGTGTAGGCTGTCACAACTCTTGCTCTTGAAACATTTAGTAAATTGTGTGTTTTCCTTACTGACGCTCCAGCTAATCGAGCCCACACAACCTTCCCTCTTTGGAACACCTGAGATCTTTCATTGCACGTCGACCTCGGCCTCTGAACGCAAATACGAAGTGTGCACTACTCGTAAACAAATTGCACTGATGCCTAGTCTGTACTGAACACGCGCAGTCCAGCATGACAAATGCCTTACCTGTGTTGTTGACTGTCAAACACAACCATCCCATTAGTACCACTGTTCACTTTGTTTTGCTTATCCCCTGTAAAATGTATTTGTTCATACATCAGTGATGGACCTATCCACCAGACTTATGCAAAGGATCAATAATAGGTTCGCACAACCGTAATACACAGAGCTTTTACATCACATAAAGAAATAAAAGTAATAATTATTTTTAAGATCTTTTTGATAAAATACAGTTACAGACTAATTTGAAATTCGTCAGGAGCTAAGAAATAGCGTAGTAGCTTATATCTTTTATGACATACCTCTGATACAGCAAGATCAATTCTTCACAACATCTTTCATGACATAGCTCTGATACATCATGATCAATTATTTACAACATAGGAATATATGGAATTTAGTACATATTGTATTTATAGGATTCGTTTCAAGTTATAGAGTGGTGGACAACATGCTGTTCCCCTAGAAAATGCAACCTCTATGTTGCAGATACTATTGAGGGAATGCCTTCGATATAATCAGGATGAGATCAGAGAGATCATTGTGCTTACGTAAACGGCTAGAAACGACAACGTGGCGTTGTTGCGATATCTTCTTACCACGTCTCAATGTTAAAGGTGGCGTGGAGCGATCAGCCAAGTGCTACGAAGCTATTGTTCGGAATCGTTGCTCGCGGTGCTTTAAAACGGTGGTTTTTTGTCGCATGCGTCATCACTTTGTCCAAAGCAACGAACAGCGCAATCGCAACAACGCTCTAGACGGAAATTGCCTGGGGTCGAGTGGGAAATCCGTTGGCGTCTTCCCAGCGTGCAACCGCTGATGTCCGAACAAGGAGAAATAGGCTGAGGCGGGTGTGTCCCAGACTTTGATGTCATTGAAGTGACCGTTGCTCATTATGCTTCCGACATCAAGTAATAGGTTTCCTACCAAATGCCGATAAAGGTAGGCGACCAACTTCTACCTGCAGGTACATACAAAGCATTAAGGAGTCGTTCAGGTTTTCTGTGGAATCTAAGGGATGTCACTATTTTGGAGAAACTCCTGTGTTCTCTCACGATCATCATATCACAGATAAGATTCGGGGATACTGTTATGGAATTTTAACAGACACTTAAATAAAATGAGTAAGAAGTGAAATATAGTAGAAAATTTGTTGTATTTAGGTGATCAATATTCCGGAACAAATTTAGTTAACTGTTACTCGCCCTCCCACGAGCGGTCACGTGTGTCTGGGCACTTGGCGAGGATGGCTTCAGTGGTAGTGAGTGTTCCTCGAAATAACACTCGTCGGCATAGCGGTGGGCGCGTAGATTTACTTCTGGAGGAGGCCGAGTTCATACTACAACAGACACATTAATTCACTTTATTATAAAGAGAATAAGATGAGACACTGATCTTTGAAAGAATTCATTCCCACAGGATGTTGTTGTTGTTGTTGTGGTCTTCAGTCCTGAGACTGGTTTGATGCAGCTCTCCAAGCTACTCTATCCAGTGCAAGTTTCTTCATCTCCTAGTACATACTGCAACCTACATCCTTCTGAATCTGCTTAGTTTATTCATCTCTTGGTCTCCCTCTACGATTTTTACCCTCCACGGTGCTCTCCAATACTAAATTTGTGATCCCTTGATGCCTCAGAGCATGTCCTAAAAGCCGATCTCTTCTTCTAATCAAGTTGTGCCACAAACTTCTATTCTCCCCAATCCTATTCAATACTTCCTCATTACTTATGTGATCTACCCATCTAATCCTCAGCATTCTTCTGTAGCACCACATTTCGAAAGATTCTATTCTCTTGTTGTCCAAACTATTTATCGTCCATGTTTCACTTCCATACATGGCTACACTCCATACAAATACTTTCAGTAACTACTTCCTGACACTTAAATCTATACTCTACGTTAACAAATTTTTCTTCTTCAGAAATGCTTTCCTTGCCATTGCCAGTCTACATTTTATATCCTCTCTACTTCGACCACCATCAGTTATTTTGCTTCCCTAATAACAAACTCCTTTACTACTTTAAGTGTCTCATTTCCTTATCTAATTCCCTCAGCATCACCCGATTTAATTCGACTACATACCACACGTACCGTGTATCCACAGGACATGTGGCCTGTAGTTGAAGAATTGTCATGATGATCTCTCCATTGGCAAAAGATTCCGGAATAGTCTCCCACTCGGATATCCGGGAGGGGACTGCCAAGGGGGAGGTTACCATGAGAAAAAGATTGAATAATCAACGAAAGGATAATGCTCTACGAGTCGGGGCGTGGAATGTCTGAAGCTTGAACGTGGTAGGAAAACTAGAAAATCTGAAAAGGGAAATGCAAAGGCTCAATCTAGATATAGTACGGGTCAGTGAAGTGAAGTGGAAGGAAGACAAGGATTTCTGGTCAGATGAGCATCAGGTAATATCAACAGCAGGAGAAAATGGTATAACAGGTGTAGGATTCGCTATGAATAGGAAGGTAGGGCAGAGGGTCTGTTACTGTGAACAGTTCAGTGACCGGGTTGTTCTAATCAGAATCGACAGCAGACCCACACTGACAACGATAGTTCAGGTATACATGCCGACGTCGCAAGCTGAAGATGAACAGAGAGAGGAAGTGTATGAGGATATTGAAAGGGTAATGCAGTATGTAAAGGGGGACGAAAATCTAATACTCATGGGCGACTGGAATGCAGTTGCAGGGGAAGGAGAATATGGGCTTGGGACAACGAATGAAAGAGGAGAAAGACTAATTGAGTTCTGTAAGAAGTTTCAGCTAGTAATAGCAAATACCCTGTTCAAGAATCACAAGAGGAAGAGGTGTACTTGGAAAAAGCCGGGAGATACGGGAAGATTTCAATTAGATTACATCATGGTCAGACAGAGATTCCGAAATCAGATACTGGATTGTAAGGCGTACCCAGGAGCAGATATAGACTCAGATTACAATATAGTAGTGATGAAGAGAACGCTGAAGTTCAAGACATTAGTACGGAAGAATCAAAACGCTAAAAAGTGGGATACGGAAGTTCTAAGGAATGACGAGATTCGTTTGAAGTTCTCTAACGCTATAGATACAGCAATAAGGAATAGCGCAGTAGGCAACACAGTTGAAGAGGAATGGACGTCTCTGCGAAGAAACCATGAGTAACAGAAAAAAATACTTCAGTTAATTGATGAAAGGAGGAAGTACAAACATGTTCCGGGAAAATCAGGAATACAGAAATACAAGTCGCTGAGGAATGAAATAAATAGGAAGAGCAGGGAAGCTAAGACGAAATGGCTGCAGGAAAAATGTGAAGACATCGAAAAAGATATGATTGTCGGAAGGACAGACTCAGCATACATGAAAGTATAAACAACCTTTGCTGACATTAAAAGCAACGGTGATAACATTAAGAGTGCAACGGGAATTCCACTGTTAAATGCAGAGGAGAGAGCAGATAGGTGGAAATAATACGTTGAAAGCCTCTATGAGGGTGAAGATTTGTCTGATGTGAGAGAAGAAGAAACATGAGTCGATTTAGAAGAGGGGATAGAGTATTAGAATCGGAATTTAAAAGAGCTTTGGAGGACTTACGGTCAAATAAGGCAGAAGGGATAGATAACATTCCATAAGAATTTCTAAAATCATTAGGGGAAGTGGCAACAAAACGACTATTCACGTTGGTGAGTAGAATATATGAGTCTGGCGACACACCATCTTACTTTCGGAAAAGCATATCCACACAATTCCGAAGGCGGCAAGGGCTGACAAGTGCGAGAATTATCGCACAATCAGCCTAACAGCTCATGCATCGAAGTTGCTTACAAGAATAATATACAGAAGAATGGAAAAGAAAATCGAGAATGCGCTAGGTGACAATCAGTTTGGCTTTAGGAAAAGTAAAAGTACGAGAGAGGCAATTCTGACGTTACGGCTAATAATGGAAGCAAGGCCAAACAAAAATAAAGACACGTTCATAGGATTTGTCGACCTGGATAAAGCATTCGACCATTTAAAATGGTGCAAGCTGTTCAAGATTCTGAAAAAAGTAGTGGTAAGCTGTAGGGAGAGACGGCTCATATACAATATGTACAACAACCAAGAGGGAATAATAAGAGTGGAAGATCAAGAACGAAGTGCTCGTATTAAGAAGGGAGTAAGACAAGGCTGTGCCCTTTCGCCCCTACTAGTCAATCTGTACATCGAGGAAGCAATGATGGAAATAAAAGAAAGGTTCAGGAGTGGAATTAAAATACAAGGTGATAGGATATCAATGATACGATTCGCTGATGACATTGCTAACCTGAGTGAAAGTGAAGAACAATTAAATGATCTGCTGAACGGAATGAACAGGAGGACATCAAAAGCAGACTTGCTATGGCAGAAAAGGCATTTCTGGCCAAGAGAAGTCTACTATATCAAATACCGGCCTTAATTTGAGGAAGAAATTTCTGAGGATGTACGTCTGGAGTACAGCATTGTATGGTAGTGAAACGTGGACTGTGGGAAAACCGAAACAGAAGTGAATCGATGCATTTGAGATGTGGTGCTATAGACGAATGTTGAAAATTATGTGGGCTGATAAGGTAAGGAATGAGGAGGTTCTACGCAGGATCGGAGAGGAAAGGAATATGTGGAAAACACTGATAAGGAGAAGGGACAGAATGATAGGACATCTGCTAAGACATGAGGGAATGACTTCCATGGTACTAGAGGGAGCTGTAGAGGGCAAAAAGTGTAGAGGAAGACAGAGATTGGAATACGTCAACCAAATAATTGAGGACGTAGGTTGCAAGTGCTACTCTGAGATGAAGAGGTTAGCACAGGAAAGGAATTCGTGGCGGGCCGCGTCAAACCAGTCAGTAGACTGATGACAAAAAAAAACACGTACCACAGGATATCATGTACATT
The DNA here is from genome assembly GCF_023897955.1 of Schistocerca gregaria. NCBI lineage: Eukaryota > Metazoa > Arthropoda > Insecta > Orthoptera > Acrididae > Schistocerca > Schistocerca gregaria. The sequence goes on along the minus strand of NC_064924.1, from coordinate 6,696,788 downwards.
TGTTAATGTGACTGACCACTGTCGTATATCTTGATACAGTACAAGATAATCGTCTCAGAGAACACTTGACTATAAACTTTGCTACATGGTTCTGTCTAGTACAACTCTCGCACTACTGGCTGCGTGAGACAACGCTCTCGTCTTTGCGCGGTGACTGCAGACTGGACTGAACGTCACTCCGCTCTGCCGTAAATAAATTTTCTCCAGCGGTGTCTTACGAACATTCTTGAGGGCGTGTGCACGCCGAAGCCTCTCATTCATCGTTGATTCTGGCAACGACTGTGCTTACTCGTGGTTCCGTCGCGAAGTAGCAACCTCCCCTAGGGGCCCTCGTTCTTCGGACGACACCACATGTGCATAGATACTCTGCAAGCCGCTGTGCGGTGCGTGGTGGAGGGTACCCTGTACCACTACTAGTCATTTCCTTTCGTGTTCCACTCAGAAATAGCGAGATGGAAAGAGGCTGTCTACATGCCTTCGTGTGAGCCCTAATGTCTCATATGGTATCTTGGCGGTCCTTTCGCGCAATCAACGTTAGCGGCAGAATAATCGCTCAGAAGTCAGCTTCAAAAGCTATTTTTCTAAATTTCCTCAACAGTGTTTTTTAAAAATAGCGTCGCCTTTCCTCCAGAGATTCCCATTTGAGTTCCTGAAGCATCTCCGTAACACTTCCGTATTTGTTCAAATCTACCGGAAATGAACCTAACAGCCCGCCCCTGAGTCTGTCGATGTCATCCTTCAATCCGACCTGGTACGGATCCCAAACACTCGAGCCGTACTCAAGAAGAAAACCAGCTTCCTTATATGCCTCCTGCTTTACACGTGCACCACTGTTTCCTAAAATTCCCGAATAAACCGAACTCGGCCATTCGCTTGCACTACCACAGTTCCCACATGCTCGTTCTTCTCGCTCTGCAACGTTGCGTCCAGATACTTAAACGGCTTTACTGTGTCGAGCAGGCCACTAGTAATACTGTATCCGAACACTGCAGGTTTATTCTTCCTATTGATCGGCATAAGCTTACATTTTCCCAGATTTAGGGTTAGTTGCCATTATTAATAACAAATGCAAATTTTGTGTAAGTCGTCTTGTATCTTCTTACAGTCACTCAACTTCGATACCTTACCGCACACCAAGGCATCATCAGGGAAAAAAGGAAATTGCTGTCCACCCTGTCATTCAATCAACAACACCGTTGCAATCACACTTCCGTGGGGCATCCCTGACGATACCCTTGCGTCTGACGAGCACTAGCCGTCGAGGACAGCATACTGGGTTCTGTTATTTAAGAAGTCTTCGAGCCGTTCACATATCTGTGAACTTATTCCATACGCTCATACCTTCGTTAAGAGCCTGCAATGGGGCACCGTGTCAAATGCTTTCCGGAAGTTTAGAAATATAGAATCTGCCTGTTGCTGTTCACCTATAGTTCGCAGTATACGCCAGAACTGCTCCACATGTAAGCATGACTATCTTCCTACTGGATTCTAATGAGGCCTTATGGCGGTGGATGATACGGCAGAGAGTCGTTACCGCGCGTTCTTCTACCGCTGATCGTGGAATAGTGGCCAACGAACCGATTAGATTATCTCTCTTCAAGTAATTCATTACATTATTCAAGTGAATAAACTGAAATTATCTGGGAGACTAAAATCGTAGGCGGCCGTGGTGCTCGAGCTGTTCTATGCGCTTCAGTCCGGAACCACGCAGCTGCTACGGTCCCAGGTTCGAATCCTGCCTCGGGCATGGATGTGTGTTAAGTCCTTAGGGTAGTTAAGTTTACGTAGTTCTACGTGTAGGGGACTGATGACCTCAGATGTTAAGTCCCATAGTCCTTAGAGCCATTTGAACCATTTTCAACTAAATTCGTGTGGTGGACGGGGACCCGAACTTTGCACCTCTGCCTTTCGCGGGCAGGTCTTCTGAGTTAGCGGAACACGACTCACAACGCGTCCCCACAGCTTTTATTCTTCCACTAACTCATCTGCTAGCTTCCAGACTACACACAAGTTCAACGAGTGCTGGTCCAGCAAGATATGCGGGAGATCTTTTGTGAAGTTCTGAAGGTAGGAGACGAGTTACAGGCGAAAGTAAACTTGTGGGGATGCGTCGTGACTGCTTCTTGGATAGCTTGGCCGGGTGTGCACTTGCCTGAAAAAGGCGGAGTTGTGATGTTCGAATCACGACGCCAAGTTTCAGATCAACACACGCTTCGCAGCATAAGTGAAAAATGTTTCTGTAAGGAAATGAACTCTCTAATTATACCACAGCTGTCGTGTGCCATAAACGCGGCATCGTCGTAGTACACCTGTACAGTTCAGCGCCATTGACTGTCCCCTCGTTCACTTTGATGTCGACGGAGCAGGCAGCAGCAGCGGCAGAGTATTTATGTCGCACACCTGCAAAGAGAGTGAGAGGCACGGAGCCAGTAAGAAGGAGGGGCGCGCGTCAAGGCGAATGGCGCGTAGCGGATTGCCGGGGCGGCTCCCGCCCCCGCGCCGCGACGCCGCAGGCGAACTGCGCACCGGGCGACCAGGCAGCGGCGCTCCTCACTCCATCACTGCTGTAACGAGCCAGACGACCAGGCGCTGCACCACACCCTACACCGCGGACCGGCGTCCGGCTACTTTAAATTGCAGCCCAGAATGCGTGGAGGAAAAATGAAATTTTACTTGTTGTTAGTGTAATATAAGCAATAGGGTAAGAGGGATATATGGCCATATTTTTTCAGATGCCAGAATCAAGTCTCAGTACGCAAAAAGCACTGGAAATCTTACCCTGCATATATTTCATCATACAGAGCGAAGAAAAATTCACGCACTCGGACTTCGCAGGTCGATCCCTCGCGTACTGGTAATACAAAAATGTCTCTCACAAAATTTCGTCGTAAGAACATTTCGGGCAGTAAATAGACGTTAAAGATGGTCAATCTGGCAACGCTGTAATCACATCTACGATAACTACCTCTGTCAGCGGAGAGGCCGGTTCTGTGTGGTAGGGCTGTGGTGTGTATACAGGCTGTAAATTTGAAGTTGATAAACCAGAATCAACGCCTGTATGCAGCTAAAGGTACTCTTTTCATTGTAATTTCATTCTAACGAGCTACATGGTCACCGATCGTATCTGTTCTTTCGGACATGGCCATCTTAATATATACAGGGTGTTACAAAAAGGTACGGCCAAACTTTCAGGAAACATTCCTCACACACTAATAAAGAAAAGATCTTATATGCACATGTGTCCGGAAACGCTTAATTTACATGTTAGAGCTCATTTTAGTTTCGTCAGTATGTACTGTACTTACGCGATTCACCGCCAATTGGCCCAATTGAAGGAAGGTAATGTTGACTTCGGTGCTCGTGTTGACATGCGACTCATTGCTCTACAGTACTAGCATCAAGGACATCAGTACGTAGCATCAACAGGTTAGTGTTCATTACGAACGTGGCTTTGCAGTCAGTGCAATACTTCCAAATGCGGAGTTGGCAGATACCCATTTGATGTATGGATTAACACGGGGCAATAGCCGTACCGCGGTTCGTTTGTATCGCGACAGATTTCCAGAACGAAGGTGTCCCGACAGTAGATGTTCGAAGCAACTGATCAGCGTCTTAAGGGGTCTTAGGGAGCACGGAACATTCCAGCCTATGACTCGCGACTGGGGAAGACCTAGAACGACGAGGACACCTGCAATGGACGAGGAAATTCTTCGTGCAGTTGACGATAACCCTAACATCAGCGTTACACAAGTTGCTGTTGTACAAGGTAACGTTGACCACGTCACTGTATGGAGAGTGCTACGGGAGAACCAGTTGTTTCCGTACGATACGCAGCGTGTGCAGACACTATCAGCAGCTGATTGGCCTCCACGGGTACACTTCTGCGAATGGTTCATCCAACAATGTGTCAATCCTCATTTCAGTGCAAATGTTCTCTTTACGGATGAGGCTTCATTCCAACGAGATCAAATTATAAATTTTGAGAATCAACATGTGTGGGCTGACGAGAATCCGCACGCAATTGTGCAATCACGTCATGAACACAGATGTTCTGTGAACGTTTGGGCAGGCATTGTTGGTGATGTCTTGATTGGGCCCCATGTTCTTCCACCTACGCTCAATGCAGCACGTTATCATGATTTCATACGGGATACTCTATCTGTGCTGCTAGAACATGTCCCTTCACAAGTACGACACAACATGTGGTTCATGCACGATGGACCTCCTGCACATTTCAGCCGAAGTGTTCGTACGCTTCTCAACAACAGATTCAGTGACCGATGGATTGGTAGAGGCGGACCCATTCCATGGCCTCCACGCTCTCCTGACATCTTGACTTTCATTTATGGTGGCATTTGAAAGCTCTTGTCTACGCAACTCCGGTACCAAATATAGAGACTCTTCGTGCTCGTATTGTGGACGGCTGTGATATAATATGCCATTCTCCAGGGCGGCATCAACGCATCAGGGATTCCATGCGACGGAGGGTGGATGCATGTATCCTCACTAACGCAGGACATTTTGAACATTTCCTGTCACAAAGTGTTTGAAGTCACGCTGGTACGCTCTGTTGCTGTGTTTCCATTCCATGATTAATGTGATTGGAAGAGAAGTAATAAAATGAGCTCTATCATGAAAAGTAAGCATTTACGGACACATGTCCACATTACATATTTTCTTTCTTTGTGTGTGAGGAATATTTGCTGAAAGTTTGGCAGTACCTTCTTGCAACACCCTGAATATATATTTAAGGCTCACCGGCCATTTGACCATCTTCTTCTGTGCGGATGCAGAAACAGTGCCCGAAGTCTTACGGCAATCGGCAGTAAAGCCTCGAGTAACGAGTATGGTGGACAGGGGCACTATGAATACAGTGCGGGACAAGAAGTTGCGAATGTGGGTCTCACGGGAGGCGCGCCAGAGATAAGTCCCTGCAGTCACACTATCCACTGTGTCTTCGGTGGCTCAGATGGATTGAGCGTCTGCCATGTAAGCAGGAGATCCCCGGTTCGAGTCCTGGTCGGGGCACACGTTTCAACTGTCCCCGTTGGCTTATATCAACACCTGTGTGCAGCTAAGGGTATTTATTTCATTGTAATTTTAAACCAGAATAATTCGAAAAAAAGCTTCACACGAAAAAATGTGTAGAATCCAGAACTGATTATTTTCGAGGTGGACATCTGCTGGTGCTAAAATTAGCCCGCCACCGCACCCCCGTGGGGTTGGCGCGGGAAGCAACTTTAAAATTTCAAATGGGAACCGCCATTTTTTTAATGCAGAATCAGATTCTACATAAAAAAACTACCTGCATTTTTTCTGAAACATTTGTTTTGATTCTTAGTAGTTGACGCTGTAATTCAAGAAAATCCATGTTCTCACTTTTGCGTGGAAAATGGTTACGGAGTCAGTCACTTAATGAGTTCACTCGTTAGTAAGTAGGATGTCTGGTTAGTTAGTTAGCTTGTCAGATGATTTCTTTGATAATTAAAGGTTGTGAGGCCTCATGACCACGAAACAAACAAAACTTATCCGAATCTGCGGATCAAATTAATATTTGGGTCAACATTGGTAAAACTCTAGTTCCTTTCTCAAACCCCACCCTATGGGGAGAGAGGGGGAGTTTTAATTTTAGCGAGCCAAATGTACGAAGTAAATAAGTGTTTTTTACTTATCCGTAACCATTTTCCACCCAAAACTGAGAAAATTGATTTTCTTGAATTACATCGCCAACTACCAGGAATTAAAACAAATGTTTAAGACAAAATGTACGTAGTTTTGTATGTAGAATCTGATTGTACAATAAAAAATGGGGGTTCCCATTTGAAATTTAAAAGTTGCCTCCTGCCGCACACACAGGGGGGTGGCGGGCTGATTTTAGCACCAGCAGATGTCCCCTCGAAAATAATCAACTTTCGATTCTACACATTTTTTGGTGTGAACCTTATTTTTCCAGTTATTCTGCTTTGTCAACTTAAAATTTACACACTCTATAGCGTTTTGCATTAGCATGCAATAGGTCGAGGGTTCGGTTCTGGGTTAAGGCTTATTTCTTTTTATTTTATAAAATAGTCTGCATGGTACATTCTCTGCCGTCTTAAGCGTCGTACGGCTATTAAAGTGGGTCTTCTACAAAACATTTGTTCCTACGAAATACGAACACAGAAATGGAACCTCATTCGTTTTCATTGACCAGTTTTTAAGGAAGTTTGTATGTCATGAACGTAGATTTTTTTCCCGCCACTGCGTCTACAAGATTCGGTATCTTTTTTTGTGTACCCTTCCCAGACGGTCCCATCGAAATTATTTGCGAAGCACGTTGCTAGCTCTATTGGTGACATATGGCCCTAACGAAATGTAATGCACCTGAACGTGCAAGAATAGTAGTTGGTATTAATTGATGGGGCCATTGGGGGAGGGTACACATGAAACAAGTTTCCGATCTAGTAGATGCAGTGGTGCAAAACAATTCGTGTTCACGGCGTGCAAAACGCTTCTTTAAAAGTTGAAAATGCAAACTATTGAATTTCCATTATCTGCTCATATTGCTTAACTGCAAATAATTTTGTACAAGAGCCACTGCAGTTGCTGTACGGCTATTAAGACGCGAGATACCGCACCATGCAGATCAATTTTAGCAAATAAAAACGAATAACAATCGACTTCGAGTCAAATCTTCCACCTCCTGCATGCTAACCCAAAGCGCTATCCCCTGCACCAACTCCATAGCACAGCTGCCATCTCCTGACAGGGACAGTCATCGTACATGTCATTACAGTGTTGCCAGACTGCCAGTTTGTAACATCATTTACTGCCCGAAATATGCACAGGACGAAATTTATTGAGACAGAATTTTATATTGCTACTAGGTGAGGAAACGCGCTCCTAAGTCACAGTGCGAATTTTCCTTCACCTTGTGCATTCATAAAATACAAAACAGCACTTCATGCACAAAGTTAGTCGGCATTTACACTTACTGTGAAATGTTTTTAAAATTATGCAACACTGGGTCATGTCAGACGGGTATCAAGTTCAGATGGCCACACATCAAACGGATAGGTGGCCAACTGTCTAAACAAAGAGGAAATCGTATTAAAAGACTATCCAATGATGTTAACATTATTTTGTTGAACTACTTATTACAGATAAGTTTTGTAGACAAAATTATAGGAAATAACACGAGTCGTTTCCCATTGACTATACCCAAATAAGAACCATCACGCATTCCAATCATTTAATTTATTTTCGCTCTAGGGTTTTCTTTGGAATATTAAACCCTGTATATCCTTCCTTGACTGAATAACTATCATTTTTCCTTTATTAATAGCAATTTGAAGATCATCTTTTCTTCAGCTGCTTTTAGCGGAACCGTTCTTGGGAACTTACTTAGCTGGAATCTATAAAAAATGAATTGCACCCATATTGACTATTAACTGACCATGACTGTTTCAAGAGTATGACAAGGTTTTCAAAGACCACTACTAGTCCCTAAATTTGTTGACTATTAAATCATTTATTTACCGACGTCTTTTGAGGATGATACCTCATCATCGTTGTATATTGCTCTTCTGTTCAAACGAAAATTTTTTTTAAACGATCACTTCATTTTGTTTTGTAGCGTGGCAGTTTTGACAGAATTCATAAATTCTCACTTCTTTACGAAAAACAGTTCAGTACTCTTGGAATAGGAAGCACATGACATCAATGTTATACATATTATAGTCCCTAGAAATATGCTGATTATTTATCTGGGAGTGACGTGATAACTATTACTTCTATGAGAATCGCTTATAAACCCATCAAATTGTCAGAAGAAAGACAAGTGAATGTGTTATTTACACCCCAGAATGTTTGCTGTATGTGACAAGTTCAGCTTCTGTGATAAAATCATGAAGAATGTAGAAAAATAATGATAGTACAAAAAAGTGGCATTCCTTTATTTATGAGAACGGTGATCCAAATACGTCCCCTACGTATTAAAGGCACACTAAATAGCCAAACACATAAGAACTTAAACAATTAGGTAATATTAGAAACACCCGTGTATTAACATTTAAGTTTCAAACAAAGGGCGCAAATAACTGTAGTTTGACGTGAAATTCGTCGATTGCATTTTTCATAGCTGCACAGAAGCACTGTACGCACCGAATCCATTACTGTCCTTTGTTGTCCTGCGAAGGCAGTTTGTTGCACACTGGGCATTTTGCATCTTCACCGCTGTCACTTTCATTACTAACATGTACTTCATCAGAATTTGAATCGAAATCTACCTCAGCAACAGAATCTTTACAGGATTCAGACGAAGAAGTTTTTCTTTCCTCCCTTCGGTTTTCACAGCCTGTCTCCTTTCTTGCAGCTGATTCCTCCTTGCTTCCTCTGATGTCACTCCAAAATTACATTTTTGTGAGGTGAGCCTGTGATAAGGATAGCTAAAGCTTTTAGTGTGGAAGTACTTGGTTCGGTGACAGGCACAGATCGAATATCATTAGGTAATATGGTATGATTATCAACTTCTGGAGGAGGGTCCGGTTGCACAAAATTTTCATCCGTGGGGAAAATTCCCGTGGATCTAAACTCATTGATAGCCGTTGACATGTTTGCAGCTCTTGTGTAAGCACAACCCATCAGAACACCTATTTGATAGTGAGTAACAAATATGTTTCCATGTGGATCCAACCATTATCCAATTTCCTTGGTGCAATATGATTTTAATGGGAACATAAAAGAAACGTCAAGTGGTTGCATTTTTTCATTGCAGAGCGGAGGCAGACAAAGTATGGAATCAACATTATCTCGCCCAAGCTAACATGGATGTCACGAGTGTGTGTCGTGTGGCCATCTAAAGTAAGGATCACTGGCTCGTCTTTGTGTACTGTGACGGAATAGTGAAGAGTTGGAAACGTGGACTATTGTCAGAGTTTCGTTGCCTATGCCGAGAGCCAGAGGCAGTAGCTTAGCCAAGAGGTAAGAGGATTGCACATATATTGGAAAGTGTCGCCACGCAGGGGCAATGGCCTGGTTACACACAACAGGCGAGGGAGAATTGCTTAGCACGCGGGTTTGTGTTAAACGGAGACATTCGTAGAGTGTAAGACAGATAAGACAGAGGTACAGCATCAGCTGTACTGCATTTTACAACTTCGCATACGTCTGCCGTAAGAACACGTAACTCTGCCTCAAGAACACCTAAGGGGCGAGTACGGCAGATGTTCAGCAGTATAAGCGGAACGAATGCGTTCATTACAAACGAGCATGACGTCAGGACGCCGCTCGTGCTTCCTTTAAATACGCCAGCTTTGATAGAAACAAGGCACTCGCAGCTAGACTTGCAGTTAGATGTGTACTGGGTCGCTGCGTAGCGCTCAGCTCGGTGATCGAAAAGTTAATCTTTATTAAGGAGATCTTGCAGTAAGGGTGGCCCATCCAGCAGTAGGCCACCGGAACCACGGGGGCGCCTACATTTGAATGGTTTGACAGTGCTGAAGTCCTGTAACCATTTCCTGAACTAGTCCAGCTGTACCCATCCAGAAGGATGAGTTGCCCCGATTGAACTGGAGGAATTCCGTCTAGTAGTTTGGCCTTGAAGATGTTGCGTGGAAAAATAATCATGGGCGAGATAAACTGTCCAGATGCGGACATGCAAGTTACAAGAGTTATAAGTGAATCATGTTCAGTAAAAGACAATCGATCAACTTGACGTGAACCTTTTACTTCAACAATTTTAACAATATTTCTACATATATTCTAAACTATCATAAAGCCTGTTTCATCAACATTGAGGATTTTCATAGGATTGTGTTTTATTTTCTCTGTTTCCAGTTTTAGAATCCGTGGGGTCTTGCCCACACGTTGCTTATAGGGTGCCTGGAGGATGTTGCATTCTCGAAATGCTATACAACAGTTCAAATAAATTACATTAGCATTTTTATTTCTAGCGAGTAAATTGACAATACTTAACTTTTATTACAGCAAATGTAGCTCGCGAGAGGCGACATGTAAACAGTAAGGTTCTTGCAATACATAATGTACAACTAAGCACTTGATACGGATCACGACAATCTGACAGCGTAGCACTAATCCTGTTGCCGAATGGGGCGATCTGAGTAGCCGAGGCTAGCAGGAGCGATGCTTATATTCCCTTCCTCCAGGTGTCGGTCTTGGCGCGGCTGACGCTTCCTCACCGCCTTCTCTGCTCTTCCGTTCCGCATCTTCGTTCCGGCGCTTGTGGTTACGCCACAACAGAATCGAAAAAAATTAATCCACTTTTCCTTTGAGTATCCCTGGATTCTAGCTTTAGATACCAGCTGCGGTGTTCTGAAGGAGATATCTGTATGGCGTCTCGTGAACACTTGAAACAATTTCTTACCTGCGAGGCCTTGTTGAGATTTAAAAGGGTGCTCAATATTATTTCTAGTGGCTAGCTGAAAAGCTATACTTTTAAAATCATCTGCACGTGTCCCATAATAATTGCCCTCCATTGCTCTACAGTACTCGACGAGCTGACCCTGTGTCTTGAGAGGCAAAATAGTTTTATGTCCTTGGGGAACATTCGTAACATCCACACATTTAGGGTTTCACGACTTTAGAGTCTTCAAATACGTCCTTAGCGTTGTTCTCGGTATCTAAGATTCCCGTATCGCTCGTTTACGGACATATTTTCCTCCTGAAGAGCAGTAATTCCACTAAACATTGTATTTTTATCTCAGTTTCTTCTTTTTGCCGTCTGGAAATACGAAGAAAACTATTTGATGATATGCTAACTTATTTACCCAAATATGACCCTGTGGCCATAATTAGATCCAGCCATATTACGAAAATGGCAAGCACTGCACATGGCGCGTGACTGCCGATGGTACAGTTGCTCAACATTAAGCAATGAATGCTGACTAACTGTGATTAAAAAGGTGGTTTTCTAACATCTATATTAGTAAGTGAAACACATTCTGTAACTGAAAGATAGCAAAAACTTACCTTTGCACCGAAAAGAAAACACAAGATTCCGGACTATCACAGAGAAAACTTCTTGTTTCATACAATTGCCTTCTGAAGATGTTCGAAGTAATACCGCATGATGCTCCCCTTGGTGAAGAGTTTAAATAGAGTGGCCATATTTAGATAAAGGGCCATACTCCGGGACTTTACCTTAAGGGACAATCAAATTAAAACCAGTCAGATAGGACAAAAGTAAGTGAACTGTTCAATATTTCAAAATCAGTCGCCATAAATGTTAATACTGTAATCCAGGTGTAAGACAAGACACAGTGCCTTCACTGGTAGATGTCTGCAGTTGCCTTAGAAACCGTGGCAGTACGCAGACGTGCACTTCTTCGCCCAAAGCAAATCGATGGCCACGAATTATTTCTTCGGGGCTCTAAAAAGTGGAAATTATATGGGTATAGCTCGGGACTATTTGTGGGACGTGTAAAGGCCCTCCATCAAAACCTGTGCAGCGTAGTTGAAACAACCTTAGCAACATTTGGGCGGGCATTATGCTGCAAACAGAACGGTGCCGTCCGTTGACATTTCTGAGCGCTAGGACTTGGCGGCGCGCCCAGTTTCCACCACGTGTCCACGTACAGCTCTACGTTAACTGGGGCGCAGGGTCCCAGGAAGTCAATGAGCAGCAGGCCAAGAAAAAGATCGCCACGTCTTTCCCGGAGCTCGACTGCATGTTCTTCGACTACGCTGCAGAAGTTTCGCTGTGAGCCCCATATACATCCTGCATACACTTTCGGTGTCCCACATGCCATTTCCAAATTTCTGGAGTCCGGAAGAAAGACATTCGTGCCAGTCGACTTGCTTCGGACAAAGTGATTGTGTTGCTAAGTTCCTGTGGGACCAAATTGCTGAGGTCAGCGGTCTCTAGGCTTACACACTACTTAATCTAACTTAAACTAAGCTAAGGACAACACACACATACATGCCCGAAGGAGGAGTCGAACCTCCGACGGGAGGAGCAGTGCGAACCGTGGCAAGGCGCCTGAGAACGCGCGGCTATACCATACGGTTGGACGAAGAGGTTCCCGCCTACATTCATAGTTGCGTAGGCAACAGCAAACATTTTTGCATGATGACATTGATCTTCTTGTCTCATAGTGAGATACATTTATTTACAGTTCTGGCGATTACTTTTAAACCAATAAACATTTTACTTGGTTATTTCATATCTGGTTTACATTTGAATTCCTCTCATAGTCAGTTTTTTGTGTCACCTACACAACTAAGATCTTGTTGCACAACACAAATCGAAACTGATAAAATCATTTACACCAAAAATGATAATTTTAGAGCCCTGCATCTACACGGATAAATTTCTGTGGACGCCCACAGTTACAACCCTCACACCCGAATATGGAGCGAGCCAGGTGGCGCAGTGGTTAGCACACTGGGCATTCAGGAGGATGACGATTCAACCCCGCATCCGGCCATCCTGATTTAGGTTTTCTGAGATTTTCCTAAATCACTTCAGGCAAATGGCACGGCCGGCTTCCTTCCCCATCCTTCCCTAATCCACAGGGACTGATGGCCTCACTGTTTGGTCCCCTCCCCCAAATCACCCACCGAACCGAATATGAAACTCATTTCCGAAGCGTAACAGGGATGGAAAGTCTATGTCAAAATTCCTTGTCTTGTAAAATTTCACCGTTCATGCTAAATGCACTCTTACCAGGCGTAGCTGTGAAGTTTTAATTATCATGTCTTCAAGTGAAGTTCTGTATTCTTTTAGATATATGGCTATAGTCATGGTAAAAACAGAAACCTGCGTGGCACAGTAGCAGAGAACGCCGCTACAGCAACCAATGCAGAATTTCCCAGCCTATTCAAAAAGTGGATACGAGCAGGGCCACGTTGTATTCTTTGCTTTAGCGGTGTTCTACGGTAATGTGTTGTGCTGGTTTCTCTTTATACCAGGACTGTGGGCTAGTGCTTAAAAAGAAAAACTTACCTTTAATTTTAGCTGATGAGTAACACATATTTTGTTTTAAATAGTGACCTCAAAGAAAGACTGGTAGCTGTCGAAGTTCATTATTTACGCAGAAGCCCCGGGATACCACAATTCGAGGAAATAACTTACGATGACGTAAGAGCTGGAACGAGGTCATATGACACAGTGATAGATAGGACTGAAAGGAAATCATTCATATGGTGTGGACATTTCTTGAATCTCCCAGATTATCTGTGACCAAACGAAGTTTTTGAATGAAAGCCACCTGGCAGACGTGTTTGGAAAGACCATATCAATGAAGTAATGGAGCATCGTGACGTTCGCAAGAAGGTCGTCCTGCATTGGTAGGATTTGTAGAAGATAACAATTATACAGCGAAATGTTGTTAGTATTTTATCTTTGTATTAATTAATATTATATAAGTATAATGAGAAGAGGAAGGAGAATAAGAGATACTTTGTGGTTAACGTGATAAGTGTGGATATGAGATGAACTGCGAAATTCACAATCTCAATCGTATAAGACATATAATCACCGTACAGATTTTGCATCCCTGTCTTGGCGGCCGGCCGGAGTGGTCGAGCGGTTCTAGGCGCTACAGTCTAGAACCATGCGACAGCTGCGGTCGCATGTTCGAATCCTGCCTGGATGTGTGTGATGTCTTTAGGTTAGTTAGGTTTAAGTAGTCCTAGGGGACTGATGACCTCAGAAGCCCCATACTGCTCAGAGCCATTTTCGAATCTGTCTTGGCTTCCGAAAGAGGTTCTATATGCGGATCATCTGCTAGTAACTGAGATGTTCTCGTAAATGCAAAGCAAGCACAACTGAGCGTTATGACTACTTACGCCCTTCCCAATGGGACATTAGTTTGTTGTCCATTTTCATGTCACAGAGAGAAACATTTCTGAATAACTCCCTGAAAATGCCGCCTCTCGTGACGGCAGAAACACAAGCCTGCCCTGCCGTTCGGCGGCCGGCCTCCTGGTGTTGCAACGGTGCAGCCTGAGAAACGGCCAGGTCGCTGTGCCAGGGCAGCGCGTCGTGGCACAGTGACCTGGCGGTGACAGGGACTTCCAACAGGCCGTTTCTCAGGCTGGGCCGTTGCAACACCAGCGAACTGGCCGCCGAACGGCAGGGCAGGCTTGTGTTTCTGCCGTCACGAGTGACGGCATCTTCAGGGAGTTCTCGACTGTATGTTTCACTGTCCATTCATTCGCAACGGCAGCCACAGGCAGCATTTTTACAATAACTGCACTTTTTCAAAGTGTGAATCGTGTGCCTTTTCTGTAATGGTACGTGTGCACTGAGACTGCCCCTTCCTTTACTGATTAGTTAGCGATTCTATTATGGGTTTTTCTTTGTAGCAGGAATGTGATGATGGCAGGCAGATGCAGCGCCATTCCTGCTAGTCGACCTGCACGGCCGTTGCCCCTAATACCACCAAGCTGCGGTATCCATTGTAAAGGAGTCAGATGACGCAGTTCCTTTGCTGTATTAAGACCGCTCAGTACAAATCTGGCATTTCTCCCAGCAACTGACCGACGTAGAACCCGTTTAACAGCTGCCCAAGGCTCACGTCACAAGTGAGTTAGACAGACTACGGCAGCAAATGAACAACCGAGACACCCTGATTCTCGGAGAAGATTTGCGACAGGCTGGCAGAAAAACAAAAAACCCCCTGAAGAAAAACGTATCCACACTTCAGTGAAACAATGGAGACGTTTGTAGAGATTTGAGACGCAGGAGAGTCATCGGACAATGATGGCGTAGTTAAATACTTCCACTCCAAAATACATCGTTATGAGACCAAGGCCATGATTTATTTCAAAAAGATACAGATGACATCAAGAACTTGGATGCAATGGTCAATCAGCAGTGGCGTCACTGATGTTCCTCGTCTGGAATCTGATCAGAACTCAATTAGCTAATTGCCCTGTGCAAACAGTACGGCACGGAGCAGTAAACATGTATGCTGTGTCAACACGAGACCTACAGGCAGTCGCCAGCACTGAGGCAGCGTCACTCAGTAGCCTGGAACTCTGGTTTCCGAGGCATACGGAGTTATAGGAGTAAAACACCAATTATTATCTTCTAGGCTCAGACCAAAAACCAATCCCTCTGCGAATTTTCGTTGCAGATTGTATCAGAGTTGGCAAGAACTTATTGGCTTTTCTCACAAAAGGAAATATTCTCTTTCTATTAAAAAAATCTCCTCCAGCTGTACTTGAGATTTTATATTTATTTGCCTACTAGTTTCGACGTTGCGTCAACGTCATCTTCAGGCCCGTACGCTTTGATGACATCAGTTTTGTGTGGCTCAGTACTTGAAGTCCGCGGTGAGACCAACACGTGCTCCACATGGGTGGCAGGAGTTACTGCCCGCCATCCATGTCGAGCACATGTTGGGCTTACCGCAGACTTCTAGTACTGAGCCACACGCAATTGATTTCACCAAAGTTTTCGAGCCTGAAGATGGCGTTGACGCAACGTCGAAACTAGTAGCCAAATAAATATAAAATCTCAAGTATAGCTGAAGGAGTTTCATTTTTAATGAAAATTACACCTGCTGTCTCCCACTTTCATCCAATGGATGTACGAAGATATTCTTTTTCTTCCAAATTATGTCATTTTTTCATACCCGAAGAGGTTTTGTTCTTGAAACACCCGTTATAACTGTATTGCCAGTCATATCCTGACAAATGTTTCGCAAACTTCCAGTGAAATACAATATTATTGCAAATGTGCTTAAAAAATCTTCCCCTTTTTTCGTAAATAGCTTTCCATTTTCAAATAATAAAAAAAGGTTCAAATGGCTCTAAGTACTATGGGACTTAATATCTGAGGTCATCAGTCCTCTAGACTTAGAACTACTAAAACCTAACTAACCTAAGGACATCACACACATCCATGCCCGAGGCAGAATTCGAACCTGCGACCATAGCAGCGACGTGGTTCCGGACTGAAGCGCCTAGAACCGCTTGACCACAGTGGCCGGCCCCTTCCTTTCTCTCACGACATTCTTACCTAAGCCTGGCGGATGTTTCAATGATAACATTTTCAGTCTGCAGCGGAGTGTGCTCTGGTATGAAACTTCCTGGCAGATTACAACTGTGTGCCGGACCGAGAATGGACTCGGGACCTTTGCATTTCGCTGACAAGTACCTTACCCTCTGAGCTACCCAAGCACGACACACGTCGCATCCTCACAGTTTTACTTCCGGCAGTATCTTGTCTCCTACGTTCCAAACTTCACAGAAACTCGGTAGCTCTGTTGGTTGAGCACTTGCCTGCGGAACGCAACGGTCCCGAGTTCGAGTCTCGGTCCGGCACCCAGTTTTAATCTGCCGGGAAGTTTCAGCAGTTAAATCTTGCTGATTCCCCCGTACAATTTGTCAACACAATCCCTGCCGGCACCATTAACTATACTCCTCAATATTGGACTATTTCCACGTGCCCTCCAGATGCTAATCCGTCGAGAATCACTGACAAGACTGCATCGGGACTCATCTATGAAAAGAACATTGGCCCATTGTTCTAACGCGCAGATGACATGTTGACGCTTCCACTCTATAGGTTCCCTCTGTGAAGATGCGCCGGTGGTAAACAGACAGAAGATCTTCAACGATAAAGACCACTCTGCTGAAGCTTTCTGTACGCCGCTTGACAAGATACAACACGTCCAGGGTATGCTGCGAGGTCAGATGCCAGTTGATGTGCAGTACTAAAGCGGTTCTGTCTTGCCCTCACATCCAAATAACGGCCCCATGCTTCTGATGTCACACATGATCGCGCCTGTCCTGTCTCCGGGACACAGTTTCGGTCTCTATCGCACCATCCGAGAAACAGCATGACGAAGCCAGTGGGGATGCTAACCAGACTAATACTGCATGTTTCGACGGTTTACCTGACCATGATTGGTAATGTGGCTTCATCTCTAAACAAGATACATGATACATCCGGAGTATCTTCTCTTAATGCCCGTGAGCAAATGTTAACACGATTCTCATAATTGTTTGCATGAAGCTCTTGGTGGAGAGAGATGTGATAGCGATGGAACCTAAGTCGATGGAGAATGCGTACGGCACCTGCCTCACTCACGCTGCTTCCTCGTGTAATTCCGCTGGAGTTAACGTGCGGATCAACTGCAACAGCAGCAAGAATATTAGTTTTCCCATCTTCTGTAGTCACTTGTTTCCTGCTGTTACGTTGTCTAGATGTTCGCATAACAGTAGAAGAGGTTGACAAATTAATTCCGAGATGATTTACGTCTATTGGGATATCTTACCGCGTACGCCGTACAAGAACGCACTGCAATCCTACGCTCTCCTACGCCTTTTGCACAGTGGGCTAATGGCTCTCTATATGAATATACGTGCCTTCGCCTTCATCACTCTTATTCTATTCTCATGGTTCCTATGTACGTATACACTGAGGGGACAAAAGTCGTAGGATACCTCCTAATATCGTGTCGGACCTTCTTTTGCCCGGCGTAATTCAGCAGTTCGACGTGGCAAGTACTCCTCAGAAATATTGAGCCACACAGCCTCTATAGCCTTAGATTAGGGCCAAAGTGTTGCCGATAAAGGATCTGTGCGCGAACTGACCTCTCGGTTATGTCCCGTAAACGTTCAATGATATTCATGTCGGGCGATCTGGGTGGTGAAACTGTTGTTTTATATTGTTCGGAATGCTGTGCAAAGAAATTGCGAACAATTGTGGCCCCGTACCCTGGGTCAGTGTCATTCATAAAAAACGTATCGTTGGTTGGGACGAGCGTCCATGAATGGTTGCAAATGGTCTCCTAGTAGCTGAACATAACCAAGTCCAGTGAGCGATCGGTTCAGTTGGACCAGAAGACCCGGTCCATTCCTTATAAACAAAGCCCATGCGATTACGAAGCCACCACCAGCTCCAAAAGTGCAACTTTGGTTTATGGCTTCGGGA
Organism: Schistocerca gregaria; assembly: GCF_023897955.1. Classification (NCBI taxonomy): domain Eukaryota; kingdom Metazoa; phylum Arthropoda; class Insecta; order Orthoptera; family Acrididae; genus Schistocerca; species Schistocerca gregaria. The sequence continues at coordinate 6,678,901 of NC_064924.1, read as the reverse complement.
GTTCTGTGATACACTCGGAACCTACAATCACTTGTTACAAATTGAAATCTGGACTCATCTGACCAGGCCACAGTGCTCCATCCGTCTTGGGTCCAACCTCTATGGTCACAAGCTCAGGGAAGTCGCTGCGGGCGATGTCGTGCTGCAAGCAAAGGCAGTCGCGTTGGTCGTCTGCTGCCACAGCCCATTAACGTCTAGTTTCGCAGCACTGCCGTAATGGATACATACGTCATACATCCCACACTGATTTCTGCGGCTGTTTCACTCAGTAGTGCTCGTCTGTTAGAACTGAAATCTCTGCGCAAACGCCACTGTTATCGGTCGTTATTTGAAGGCCGTCGGCACTTGATGTCCGTGGTGGAAATAATGCCTGATACTTGCCATTCAAAACACACTCTCGAAAATGTGAATCTCGGAATTCTGAATTCGCTAACGACTTCGGAAATGGAATGTCCCATTCGTCTAGTTCCACATAGCACTCCGCTTTCAAAGTTTCTTAATTACCGTCGTCAATCACGTCGGGAACCTTTTCACACGAATCAAATGACAACTCCGCCAATGAACAGCTCTTTCATACTTTGTCTACTAGGTACTGCCGCCATGTGTATACGTACACTCGCTATCTTATGACTTTTGTCACCTCACTATGATGATTTCCGTATAACTAATCTATAGTCTTCTTTGAACATAAGTTCTATACATTTACCTAAAACATAGCGAGAACTGTGTCGTTTTCCTTCCAAGGATTCCCATTTAAGTTCCTCCAGCATTTCTGTTGCACTTTCGTCTATTGACTATACCAACCTGTTAACAGTGAGGTCACAGGCGGAATCAAAACGCGCTCTACTGTTTTACCAGAATAGTCAGAGTTACGCCAAGAGCTGCAGAACGTGAAATAAATCGTCAATGTGCCGCAGCGATATCTCTGACCAAGTGGCCACGAGTTGTCATTGTGATTAGCCGAGCGCGTTATTATACTTGCACGTTGTTCGTTACGTAGGAGGTATTCAAGAATCTCCATGAATCGTGTTGTTTATTTTACATACCGACCATCCAACTGTATTTTACCAACATATAGATGTTTCCTCGGATTTATTGATCTCCTTGGGAGAGCCAGATGAGACAACATTATTCCATCTGGTGAGGGAAATATTTCATATAGGTAAAATACCCTTAGGCTTCAAGAAGAATGTATAATTTCAATTCCAAAGAAGAAAGGTACTCAAGGTGTTAATGTAACCGAACAACCACTCTAATTAGTTATGGCTGCAAAATACTGACTCGAATTACTTACAGAAGAATGGTTGTCGGTTTAGCTATATACCTATGGATTACAGTTACTTAACTCGGAACCGTCACAAAGAAAATGACATGGAGAAAACATACCAATGACTGTCTTATTGACAGGGCACGCAGAAGATGCAACAAATCAATGGAAGAGACCGTCTACCCTATCGTTCTCCGTCGTTATCTGAAATTCAGTTGCGTGGCGTGGGATTCTTGCCAGATACGAATGAAGACTTCGAAAAGGTTAAAGAAGATCATATCGGTTTGTATTATCCCGAAAGAGAATTTTATAGATATGGTACGCAAGTTGCAGTAGCAGTGCCCTCCCCCCCCCCCCCCCCCCCCCCTCAAAAAAACAAAACAAAAAACAAAAAAAACAAAAAACCGTTGTCCTTTGCTGAGAGATATTTTCAAGAGAAGTCAAAACTTGGACGGAATGATTTAGATATTCATTTTTTCGTCCTCCTTTTCCAGAATGGAATGGTCAAGAAATACTCTGAAAGTAGTAGTCATGTTCTGACAATATCCATGGACGGTACGAGGGCTTTATCGACTGTGTGCATTTTATCAACTGGATTTTTATATAGGTATGTATTCGTGCAGAGCGCGGCTTATGCTTTCACTTAATGTAATGTAACGTGGCAATTTTATAACAAGTTCTATAAGATACGTGAAATTTTGTGTTTTATACAATCGGTGTAAGTAACTGGACTCCTCCTTCCCCCCTTACTGTCTTTATGCTGTCCTCTTATATCAGATGATGGCAGCATAAGACTGTCCAAGCCTGTCCTGTTGGAGCAACAGAAGTGTGTACATTGTAATAGCCGCGTTCGAAGTGTGTTCTTCATTTCCATTCAAACCGATTGCCTCACAGCACAGCACAGCATGTGCGCTTTACAGAGTCGTCATATAGACGTAAGAGAACAGTGCAAGATGGGGAAGCTTCAAAATGCCGTAAATATAGACACAGTATTATATTGTCAATATTTATACGTATGGTAGTACATGTATATTGTCAATATTTGGAAATACTTGCAACTTGCAATTTTCCCTTACGTCCGATGTCTATCTCTGTAAATCTTTTCCTCTACAACTTAACGCATCACGTGTCAAAGTCCGCAAGGTGGCACAGATTTCTAATACCTTCATACTTGTCATATATACAATTAGTATTTGCTTTAGGTGTCGGCAAGTGCTCTTAAATACTGTGTGTCTGCATGTGTGTGAGTAATCTGACAGAATGTACGCTATCGGTACAGATTTATCACGGACACCACGATTCTTAAAGGAGAGGACCCTGTATGTATCCTACCACACACGATCTTCTCGTGCCGTAAAAGTTTCATCAAGTACGTTACTGTCATTTTCGCCAGCACGATGCCCTCCTTTGTTAGCTGCAGGTTGACGTTGGTACCACACTCCTGAAGAGACAAATTGGTATCAAAAAGTAACAGCGACTGATCAGGAACTGTTCCAACTGAATAATGAAAGAGAGAACGCCTTTTAGTATCATTTCATAACCTGAATTATCACTTCCGCCTGCGAGAACGCAGCGTTGTAAGTAGCATCGATGGCCTGTTAGGATTCAGTGATTTTCGACACACTTCTGTGTTCCGTGACTTTACTAATGATTTTTTCTGATAGTAGACTTCTTTACGGACGAACTTGTTTTCAAAGTAGGTGTACTTCTATTGTTAAAAAAGAAACGACAGCTGCCATTGCTGCGAGATATCAGAAAATAATTTTTGTCAGTATACGCTCTTGTAAGAGGCTGAATATATACTGTTAATAGTTGAGCTCTGAGGAGAACGTTTTGTGAAATAATAATTGTTATCTTAAAAGGTAAAATATTTCACATTTTTTAAGTAAATATTATACTCATTTTTCCTCTCCTACTAATTACGATACAAAGTACGAGGAAGCTAGGTACTACTGTGCGATCCCTGTTTAATAACACGGTCTTTTGGAATGAACAGATTCTCTTTTGTGAACAGCTAAATTTTGTGGAACCTGCCCTACCGACACAGACTATTATAGTTGTTCAGAATCGTACCCGTCTGACTTGCTCTTCAATAACAGCATCAAGAATTTTTCAGAGCTACATTTCGACACAGATCTTGGAAAGCTATTTCTTATGCTGAATTAAGAAGAACTTTAACTTAGAGTGCACTCGATTGCACTCCGGAGACGCCACGCATTACTGAAAAATTAATAACTTACTCTTTTTTAGCCAAGAAGACAGTAATTAAGATCCACAGCTCTAAATATTTTACTTGTGATGAAAAGGCCAATTTCAATTTTCAGATTAAAAAAGTAACACCAAAGGACGGATTTATTTAAATCGTTTAGTACTAGGATAGAAAGAGGACCTGGGAAGAGAAGGGAACAGTAGTTACAATTAATTCTACAGCGGAAAGTTATGATGATGCCTATCTGTTTATTCTTTAACTCTCATCAGGAACACTTAATAATTTGTTTGGTGGCCAAGGGAGGGTCAAGAGAGCCTTCAGTTACAAATTTTCCTGTTTTATTCAATGCACTACGCATTTAGGACGCCGTGGGTCATCGTCAGTTGTACTTTGTCTTACTATTTATTTTTGCTCTTGAATGAGGTGAAATGCATGTTCCTGTCATGAAAAGGTTTGATGTTAGGTTATGGTATTCGTAAGTCAAATGCGGAAATATGTGCGAAAGAGCGAAAAAAAATGACGAGTGCAAACTTACCTCACAATCCAAGAGAAGCATTATTAACTTCTTAACACCATCATACATTGGTTTATCCACCCTGTTCATGCATATCACTTCACTCAAAAACATCATCAACGGCGGTAGAAAAAAATTGGTAGCACTGCAAAATGAAGCCCAAGCTAAGACCCTAAATCTGTTCGGTCAACTGGAGATGTACCTCCACAAAATCAGAAATCAGAATATATGTCAAACGAACATACCAGCTTCGCGAGCCACAGTTATTTCAGTAATTTTAATGACCTAGTCGAAAGTTATGGCTTGCACATGTCAGTTGTTTAATAACTAGATCTCTGGCACTAAAAATAAATTCATCTTTGATCACCATGTAAAACAACATCAGTGAAGTGTTTACAAAAATATTTATGCAGAGGTGTCTCTTCGTTAAGTGATGTGGATGAACAAGATAGATAAACCAATGCATAATGGTGTTGAAAAGTTAGAATCGCTTCCCTGGATTACGTGGTAAGTTTGCACTGTTCATTTTTTCCACTGTTTCGCACGTACTGTATGCATTTGGCTTATGAAATTCATAACATAACACCAGACCTGTCCATGACAGGAACATGCATTTCACCCCATTCAAGAGAAAAACTAAATCATGTATTAAGACAAGCTATACCTGATGATAAATCCACAGGGTCCGAAATGCATCGTGTATTTAATAAAACACGAAAATTGGTGACTGAAGGCGATTTTTAATTCATACTTCCAGTGTATCGAATACTGTCAAATTTTCAGCTGCAAAATGTGGATGAAATGAAATGGACGTATTGCTGTGTTGTAGTCAGAGGACTGATTTGATGCAGCACTCAATGCTAGTCTATTCCTTCATCTCCGAGTAACCAAATTCATTTAGCTTACTGTATTTATCCCTTGGTATCCCTCTACACTTCCCTCCAGTGCCAAACCAACAATTCCTCGATGCGTCAGGATTTGTCCTGTCAACTGGATCCTTTTCTTTGCACCAGTCGCGCCCTGAAACCCCTTTCTCCCCAGTTCAATTCAGTATCTCCTCATCAGCTACGCGATATAGGGTACACATCTAATCTTCAGCATTCTTCCACAGCACCATATTCTCTTCCTGTCTGACCTGCCTAATCGTTAATGTTGCATTTCAGTAGATGCATAAACTACAGACAAATATCTTCAAAACAGAGTCCCTCACATCTAAATTTGTATTCGATGTTAACAAATTCCTCTTTTTCAGAATTTTTCTTTTTTTGTCATTTCCTGTCATTTTATATCCTCTGTATTTGCACCATCATTATTTATTTTTCTGTCCAAATAGCAAAACACATGTACTACTTTTTTTAGTGTTTCGCACCTAATCTAATTCCTTCACAATTTTCTTGCTTAATCCGACGACATCAGATTAGTCCTGTTTTTTGTTGACTCTCATTTTGTCCATCCCTTTCAACTGCTCTTCCAAGTCATTCGCCATGTTTGTTTGATAGAATTATAATGTTATCGGCAAACCGCGAACCTTTTATTTATTCTCTCTGATCTTTAAATTGCTCCTCAAATTTTTATTTTTATTTTTCTTAACTGCTTGCTCAATGTTCAGGTAGAGTAATATTGGCACTAGGCTACAACCCTGTCTTATTCTCTACTCAACTACTGCTTTCCTTTCAAGTCTTTCGAATCTTATAAGTGTAGTCTGGTTTCTAAACAAGTTATATACAGTCTTTAACTCCGTCTCTATTATCACTGCTACCTTCAGAATTTGAAAAAGTGTAATATAGTGAATATTTTCAAAATCTTTCACTAAATCTACAAATTCGATAAAACGCAGATTTGCCTTTCCTTGACGTATCTTAGGGTGAGAATTGCCCCGCGTGTTTCTACTTTTCTCCGGAAGTCAGACAGATCTTCTGAGTTTGGTTTCTACTAGTTTTGCGTTTTGCACCTACATAAACCACCATTTTAGAATTTGTTCTGGATACAAGCGACCTATGAGCTGTTTTATAGGATAAGATGGAAGCTGGGAGGGATTATCAGAAACCAAGGTTACAAGGCCGATATTTGTCGACTTCTTTTATAAACAAATTAGTTGTGTGCGCTGATTTTGATTTACGCGGATAGCAAATGAGCAAAGTTTCAGCCACTCGCTACATACAACTAGAAAATTGGTCTCATAGGGAAATCCACTCGGTTACTCGATTTCTGTGGTCGAAACTCGTTAAGTAATCGTGGTTAAAATTCACTGGCAGCTGGTAGAGGCGACAGAGAAACTGTAATGTCTCGTCAGCAGGTCGCAGAATGGTGGTGGCGGGTAGAGGATGTGTCATCGACGAGGCTCGCAGTGGCCGACGCAGCACGCGTCAACACATCTAAACACCGGTCGCGAAGTGGTGCTGACTCAGAGCAACTGGAAGAGCATCTAGGACGCAGAATATTCGCTTCGCAATAACGTGGTTGAACACACCACGATAGAATTTTTACCAGGATGGTAGATTCTACGTAATCTCAGAAAGCTACCAATTGTATGTGAAAAGCAGGAAGCCGTTTTTCATGCCCCTTTTCTTTAACACGAACTCTGACTTCGGTCCGAACGGGCTCGGAAGCCCCTTGGCAGTGACCGACCACCGTGTCATGCTCACTTACTGGCGTCACTGGATGCGGGTATGGAGGGACATGTCATCAGTACACCTGATCCGGCCGTCGTCAGTTTTCGTGACCGGAGCCGCCATTTCTCAGTCAAGCAGCTCCTCAGTTTGCCTCACAAGAGCTGAGTGCACCCTGCTTGCCAACAGCGCTCTGCAGACCGGATGGTCACCCACCCAAATGCTAGTGAAGCCCAACAGCTCTTAACTTCCTGTAACCACTGCGGCCAGGTCGTTGGCCCCTTAATATGAGAGTAAAGAACTAGTTAGAGGATAATAGCAGAATACGAACTCGATAACAATTAATTATTAAAGTGAATTGGATTACTGTGACTGGACGTACTGCCATTTGAGCAAATCAGATGCGTTTAACGTGGTGGAGGTCTTCTTTGTTTTCATCTATGCTTTCAATGACTGCGTGGAAATGGGAAACTTGCTGGATCTGGAACAGGTAAAGCACTGATTGACATAATGGAGAAAGCTGTCTTCTGTCATCGGCACAGGTGGCCTGCCTCTGGTGTTGATTCCATGAAAGTGGACACAGCGGGCCACCCATGGGGGCTGACAGCTTTTGCGCCTTTGTAACAGAGTCCTCCCCGTAGCAAGCTGAGGCAGGGAAAGGACTCTGGCAGTGAGAGGCCGGCATTTCCTTGTGTTTTTAAGAGTGCGTTCAGGAGATAACAGTACGGTTTCCATAAGAAACACGGCTTTCAGAAAAATAAGTGCCTAGCCTCAGGCACAGGTTTCCAACTCAGTCGCTCGTCTCGCATCAGAGGTCCTCTGATAGTTTTTTCGTTAAAAAAAGAAGAGAATCTCTGATGCGAGGCGAGTTACAAAGCTCCAAAACGCATGACTGGAAAAAATGTTTGTGGTGTCATGGAGATGGAGCAGAAAATGACCGTTTTTGGAAGATCAAGGGCGATTTGAAAATTCATTGGTGTTTTATAGCTGAGCGCTTTTCCTGGCGGAATTTTTGTGTGTGAGGGAACCTCGCCATTGGCTAGCCGAGTGTTCATATTCTGTGATTGGTGGGCACGTCCCGTTTGGCGGCAAGGAAAAGCAGCTAAAAACACTGGGAGTTCACTGGGAGACTGGGAGGTATACACATCAGTAGCGTCTGCTCAGGTACAGAGAGCTATGAACATTGCGGGGCATCTTAGTAGACAGGGGGAGGAGGGGAGGGTGCTGAATTCGTGTCGACAGAAGTTCGACTCTCGACCTGTACCGTGGAGCCACACCCACGACAGCGTTATGCACTCTCATGCTGATTAATTACATCGACCGTATATAGCAGCATCAGCATCACATTATAAAGGTTCTTCACATTTGTTCAAGACATTCCGATCACCATTATGAAGTCCAACACTGCTTTAGTAGATGCATGAACTTGTCAGTAACTGTATACATGAAGATGGAATCTGTCCTTTCGGTCATGTCCCAAAGAACAGATACCATCGGTTACCGTGCAGCTAGTTAGAATGAATTTACAATTACATACATAAAGTGAAATGAATACTCTTAATAGTTGATATACGTTAACAGCGACAGTTGGAAATGAGTGCTCCGACCGCGACTCGAACCCGGGATCTCATGCTTACATGGCAGACGCACAACCGAGGAATAGAGCATAGTGCGACTGCAGGGATTTATCTCTGGCACCCTATCTGAAAGAACAGATACCATCTTCATATATATAGTTAAGGTTCACGCCTTCAGTGAGACTCACATTCTCAACTTATTGGCTCGCACTATATTCGTAGTGCCCCTGCCCATGTCCGAAAGAACAGATACCCTGTTCATATATATAGTTACGGCTCACCGGCCATTTGACCACATTCTGTGCGGGTGCACACACATTGCTCGAACTGTTACGGGAATCGGTAAAGCTTCGAGTAATGAGTGTAATGGGCAGGCTCACTACGAATATTGTGTGGGACAATAAGTTGTGAATATGGGTCTCAGTGGAGGCGTGACAGAGATAAATCCTTGTAGTCGCATTATTGTTTGTGTCGTCGGTGACTCAGATGAATAGAGCGTCTGCCATGTAAGCAGGAGATGCTAAGTTCGATTCCCGGTCGGGGCACACATTTACAACTGTTCCCGTTGAAGTATATCAACGCCTGTATGCAGCTAAGGGTATTCATTTCACTGTATTTATTTAATTGTAAATTCTCATTAACTGTCAGGCCATCAGTCACTGTATTCACATCTGGGTAAAATTTCGTGAGTAATTTTCAGAACATAGGTGCATCTAAGTCCCTTGTTTTCCTGTTGTTCGAGTAACGCAGAAAAACAATAGGTTTCTTGGTAGAATTCACACAGGGGACATTTGTAAAGTCCGTATATATTATTTTGTAGTGAGACCATTTTAATGTATGTTTTGATCGGATAAATTAATGTCTTAATCAAGAGCTTGTTTCTGTTAACACTTTCCATTCATATGAAATTTATTTATTTGTAATTCTCCACTTTAGGATCTACAGCAATGCCCGTAAATTCTTCGCCTCATCCATTCCATTGTGTGCTGTAATTAAAAGCTTGTGTCTCAACGGCGTGTCCAGCTCCTAATTAATTTTTTGGAGTCAGGGTAAATATTTTTACAGTCAGAGTTTTACGTAACTACCATCAGTTGGTTGCCTGTGTTGATTGTATGAAATACACTGAAGAGCCAAAGAAAGTGGTACACCTGCCTGATATCGTTAGGAGCCCTACGAGCACGAAGAAGTACCGCGACACCTAGCGAGGACTCGTCCAATGTGGAAGTAGGCCTGGAGGGAACTGACACCATGAATCCTGCAGGGATGTCCATAAATCCGAAAGAGTAAGAGAGGGTAAAGGTCTCTTCTGAACAGCACATTGTAACTCATTCCAGATATGCTCAAAAATGTTCATGTCCGGTGTCTATGGTGACCAGTGGGTTAAACTCAGGAGAGTGTTCCTGGAGCAATTTTAGACGTGTGGGGGTCGCATTGTCCTGCTGGAATTGCGCAAGTCTGTGAGTATACACAAAATAGATTAATGGATGCAGGTAATCAGACAGAATGTTCACGTACGTGCCACGTGTCAGTCGTATTTAGATGTGTCAGGGGTCCCAATAACCCCAACTTCACACACACCTCACCATCACAGAGCCTCCACCGGCTTGAACAGTCTCCTGCGGACATGTAGGGTCCATTGATTCATGAGGTTGTCTCGATACCCGTACACGAATATGCACTCGATGCTATTTGAAAGAAGATTCGTGCGACCAGGCAACATTTTTCCAGACATCAACAGTCCGATGTCAGTGTTGACGGGACCAGGCGAGGCGAAAAGCCTTGTGTCGTGTAGTCATGAAGGCTAGACGAGGGGGACCACGGCTCCGAAATTCCTTATCGGTGATGTTTCGTTGAATGGTTCGCACGCTGACACTTGTTGATGGACCAGCACTGAAATTTGCTGCGATTTGCGGAAGGGTTCCACTTGTGACACGTTGGACTATTTTTTTCAGTTGTCGTTGGTCCCGTCGTTGCAGGATCTCTTTCCGGCCGCAGCGATGCCGGAGACTTGATGTTCCTCCGGACTGCTGATATTTACAGTACACTCTGAAAGGGCTGCAGAGGAAAATCTTAACATCATCGATAGTTAGGAGATGCTCTGTCCCTTCGGTCGTGCGCCGACTGTAACACGCTGTTGAAACTCACTTAAATCTTGATAATCTGCCATTGGAGCCGCAATAACCGATGTAACATCTGCGCCAGACACTTGATGTCTGATATAGGCGTTGCCCACTGCAGCAACCGTATTCTGTCTGTTTACATATCTCTGTATTTGAATACCCACGTTCATAGAAGTTTGTTTGGGGCTTCAGTGTAAAATGTACTCTTTACACGGCTGGCTTTGTAGCCCATCCGTCGGATGCGAGCGCAGAACTGCTGCACGCCGCCTCCTGCCGCCCTCGGGCACGCACAGAGCGGCCGGCTGTTTGATCGGCCGGCAGACGGCGCACGAGGCAGGCGCAGCCGGCGGCAGGAGCGGCGGCTGTCGCGTCGCGTCGCCAGCCGGCCGTGCTGCGGCGCGCTGACAGCCATTCAGGCGCCCGCCGAGAGCTGCGGGATCCCGTATCGGAAATGGATATTCGGCCGCTGTGTCGCGCGACACGGCTTACAGCTGCGAGTGGCGCGGCTTGGCTTCTGCTGTGGCTGCGGGCTTACAGCCGAGATTGGTCCGGGCGCGGACGCAGCACGCAGAGGCGGCGGCGGCGACTCTGGCTGCAACGGCAATCGATTGCGCCGGCGGCGGCGGCGGCGGCGGGCTCGACGGGCAGATTCCGTCCTGTCTGCAGGGCCGCCCCAGACCACTCAATCGTCGCTACGATTAGCTGCCTTTCATTTCTGAGTGGTTGTGTTCTCACGACGATATTACGCCTTCGATTTCCCTTACCGGTATGACGGTCCCTCATGTCTGCCCTATTTTAAATAGGACTACCTACGTCTTTACGGTTGAACATTTTTGTCACAACTGGACATAGTATGACAGGTTATCTATTGGTTGTTGTTGCTGTTGTGGTCTTCAGTCCAGAGACTGGTTTGATGCAACGTTCCATGCTACCCTATCCCGCGTAAGCTTCTTCGTTTCCAAGTAACTACTGCAACCTACATCCTTCTGAATCTGCTTAGTGTATTCATCTCCTGGTCTCCCTCCGCGCTTCCCTCCAGTACTAAATTCGTGCCGGCCGCTGTCGTGGAGCGGTTCTAGGTGCTTCAGTCCGGAACCGCGCTAAACTACGGTCACAGGTTCGAATCCTCCCACGGGTATGGGTGTCTGTGATGTCCTTAGTTAGGTTCAAGTAATTCTAAGTCTAGGGGACTGATGACCTCAGATGCCAAGTCCCATAGTGCTCAGAGCCACTTGAACTAAATTGGTGATCCCTTGATGCCTCAGAACATGTCCTACCAACCGATCCCTTCTTCTAGTCAAGTTGTGTCACAAATTTCTTTTCTCCCCAGTTCTGTTCACTACCTCCTTATTAGTTACGTGATCTACCCATGTAATCTTCAGCATTATCCTGTAGCAACACATTTCGAAAGCTTCTATTCTCTTCTTGTCTAAACTATTTATCGTCCACGTTTTACTTCCATACATGGCTACCCTCCATACAAATTCTTTCAGAAAAGACTTCCTTACACTTACATCTATATCGATGTTAACAAATTTCTCTTCTTCACAAAAGCTTTCCTCGCCATTGACAGTTTACATTTTATATCCTCTCTACTTCGACAATCATCAGTTATTTTGCTCCCCAAATAGCAAAATTCATCTACTACTTTCAGTGTCTCTCTTCATAATCTAATTCCATCCGCATCACCCTTTTTAATTCGACTATATTCCATTATCCTCGTTTTGCTTTTGTTGATGTTCATCTTATATCCTCCATTCAAGGCACTGTGCATTCCGTTCAACAGCTCTTCTAGGTCCTTTGCTGTCTCTGACAGAATTACAATGTCATCGGCAAACCTCAAAGATTTTATTTCTTCTCCACGGATTTTAATTCCTACTCCGAATTTTTATTTTATTTCCTTTACTGCTTGCTCAATATATAGATTGAATAACATCGAGGATAGGCGAAAACCCTGTCTCACTCCCTTCTCAACCACTGCTTCCCTTTCATGCCCCTCGATCCTCATGCCTGCCATCTGGTTTCTGTACGAATTGTAAAAAACCGTTCGTTCCCTGTATTTACCCCTGCTACCTTCAGAAGTTGAAAGACAGTGTTCCAGTTAACATTCTCAAAAGCTTTCTCTAAGTCTACAAATGCTAGAAACGTACGTTTGTCTTTCCTTAATCTGTCTTCTAATACATAATATTGGTTATTTTTTGAAATAAATTTTGAACTAATGACGTATCCCTGGATAAATCGTCGATCATACATAGAAACCAGTACTATAGTATAATACTGTGGTATCAACGTTAGATACCACACTTGTTAGGAGTTGCAGATATCGACAGCGGTCCGCAGTAGATATCTCTGGACCCGCGAGTCGCTACTAGCGGCGCTAGCGTTGCTTCGTGGCTTGTGACAAGTATCTAGCCAGCTCTCGTCGACTCTTGCTCGGGACGTCAACAAGGATTGTAGCACAGCCTTCAGCTGATTGGAAGCAACCTCTAACAAGGCGCTTAGTCAAGTATGGCATAAGTAATGCCTCTCTAGATATCTTGGTAATTATATGTATGCAGCATATGAAGAAGCCTATAACACAAGTTAAGTACAATATATATTATTTTTTACCAACGACTACTAATTATTTCAGTCGCTGCAGATACAGACCATGAGGTTAGCTCATAACCGACTTCCCTGCAAAACCTTCAATATATGTTTCTATTTAGCATTGACCACCTGTCACCATAACAACTGACGACGAGAATCAAAACAAATGCAGTACAAAAGGAGCCCGGAGTAAATACGCAATGAAACTTACAGAAGTGACACTTTCATTCAAATAGAATAATGCACTACACACTGCAGGCCCAACAGTTCATGATAGCCCGACTGACATTAAAAAAGGCGGGGCATGGTTGTGAGGGGGCCGGGAATGTTGGTAATCCCCATCTTAAATAACATAAAATTTATTCATATGGAAAGTAACTTTCATCATAAACCATAAGGAACAAAAATGTCAGAGACACGGCTTGTAGGTTACGCATCTCCTATCATTTTAACAGAAGGGTTTCAAAAAATGTTGATTAGTTATAAGACAATAGTTATTGTTATAAAAATTGGACACAAAAATAAGTAACTCTACATATTTCTGCGATGTATGGCTCTAATTTCTTCGCGACTTACAAAACGGGAAATATAGCAATGAGTAATCTTGAACAAATTCTGGCAAATAGAACCTGTGAAAAAGTACATTTAATTCTTAAAAAATACTACAGGAAGCAGCCATTAAAGTTGTCAATGCATTCCATCTCCATAAGATGCATTGTCTGCATCCTATTCCCTCTCATGTTTCTGCGTCCTTTTCCCTGCTCTTTAGCCTTATCTTTCCTTGTTTCACACATTCTAATAACTCTCTTTGGTACCTCGATTCTCTTTTATCTAAATTTAACACCTCACTGTGGAACGACCAACAGATTGTAGCACTCTTTTCAGGACATCACACATTGCAACATTTCCTTCACTGAACGTTGCCACTGCTTCTAAGATGCATTGTGCTAATTGACCCAAACAGTGTCTTGGGAATTCTGGCCCAGATTACGCTGCTGGTGTCCTCCTCATGACTTTGTCTACGGCCATGGAGACATTTCTTCAATAGTCTGACATCTGACAAATCTCTGAAATTTTTTCAAGACATCCATTATGGCGAAGAGTATATGTGGTTTATGAGTAAATTTGTCACCGTATTGCTGCACCCTGTTGTATTTTCACCATGAAAGGGCTTATCGTGTGTTGAAGAGAAGTGAAACAAAACTGCCCACACAGATTTTGTAATATCTTCCACGCTATTAACATTTCGCCTGATGGTCATGACATAATAACTGTCGATTTTATTTATGCGTGAATCCTATGCTATCTGCCAGTTTCTTTTCCTTGTACACAGTTTTCAGTCCTCTCAGGCTCGTACCCGTTCCCTCTTGTTCATATGTGCACTTCAGTTTAGTGTTAGTTACATTTTCTCTACATGGGCTCTCTTCCTCGGCTGGTTTGAAAGCTTTGGAATTGCCAACTCCTAAATAATGGACCAATCTTACCTTCTTCAACTGTTCAGCGCCCACACAGCGTACACTGGACTCGCAATCGGGTGGACGACGGCTCAAACCTGCGTCCGGCCATCCTGATTGAGGTTTTCCGTGCTTTCCCTAAATCGTTTCGGGCAAATGCCAGGTTGGTTTCTTTCGAATGGCACGTCCGGCTTCCTTCCATAATCCGATGGGACCGATGACGTCGTTGTTTGTTCCCTCCGCTGAACCAACCAACCAACCAAGACCACAGTTTTGTTTAAATAAATGAATAAATCAGAAATAAGGTAGTAAGATATACAGGCTATGTATTATGCTACACTGGATAGAGGAAATCCCTTAGATTAAGAGCAACAACAAAAATTGAAAAATTGAAAATTTCACTTGGCATGCAACCCTTTAATGGGGTGTGGGTGTGTGATCACCGCTGACGGCAGTGCGTGCTCTGCAACGCCCTCCCATGCTGGCCTCCAGGTTGGTAAAGATTTATTCTGGTAAAGTGTTTCATTCCGCCACCAGCGCGATTCATACCTGCTGGACGGTCACTGGTCGATGTCAGCGTGTAGCAATGCGCTATCCCAACACATTCCTTGGTACTCGATGAAATTTAAGACGATACATCGCGCAGGCAAGCCCATTCGCCGAATATCGTCTCCTTACAAGAGTTCCTCTACCTGCACTGTTCGATGTGGTCGCGCAGCGTCATCCCTAAAAAAAGAAGTCGTGGTTGGAAGCACCCCTGAAAAGACGCACATAGGGAAGGAATGCAATTTCACGGTAGTAATGAGCGGTGACTGTACAACGTTCACAGATTTGGAGGTCAGTACGGCATGCAACATTATGCCTCCTCACATCATAAGACTACCACCTAACGACGATGTTAAACACGCACATGGGTGCCCCAGGGGTATACACATGTCGCTCATTGACGGTACATGCAGAACTGTGGAACATGATCGTTTTTGTGATACATCTTTCATGTTGTGGGGAGGCATATTGTTGTTTGGGCGTACTGACCAAATCTTTGAACACGGTATACTCACAGGTGAAATTTGTTGTCATGTTGTCCTGCTTCCTCAACGTGCGGGGACTGGTGACTCTGTACTTTGGTACCTTTACTCCTCAAACCAACCAACCAGCCCAACGTGCGCATTTTTAGTGGTGCATTCAAGGATGTACTGCAGCCATTAGATTACGTCACGAGGACGATGAGCAGATACTACAACATACTGACATATTATCAAAAATTTAATAAAACATGAGAATGTTGAAGTTTGGAAGAAAGTAGTGTTCACAAAGATGGCATTTATTGGACACTGTATCTGGCGCAACATTTAAGTCTTTGTGTCTGTATGGCGTCTGTTCTTTTGGACATATCTGAAAGGACAGACACCATACACATAATTACGGTGATCACAAGCCAAGGATCAGTTCTGTGCGGATGCACACATACACTCGAACTAGTGTGGGGAATAGGCCTTGCCACGAGCATTGAGGCGGCTGCTGTGGCCGAGCGGTTCTAGGCGCTTCAGTCTGGTACCGCACTGCTGATACGGTCGCAGGTTCGAATCCTGCCTCGGGCATGGATGTGTGTGATGTCCTTAGGTTAGTTAGGTTTAAGTAGTTCTAAGTCTAGGGGACTGATGACCTCAGATGTTTAGTTCCATAGCGATCAGAGCCATTTGAACGAGCATTGAGATTAATGGGCACGGAGCAGTACTTTCGCAGTGTGTGGAATAAGTTCAGAATGTGAGTCTGGTAGAGGGGCGGGAGGGGGAGGGGGCGTGCTAGGGATAAGCCCGCGCAGCCGCGCTAATTCCTCTGTCCTCGGTGGCTCAGGGGTTAGAAAGCCTGCCTAGTAAGCAGGAGATCCCGGCAGGGCACAAATTTTCAACTCTCTACGTATGCAACTAATGTTTGTAATTCATTGTAATTTCATTTAACTCTTTGTTGTCGCAGAATAATAGTATCACTTCAGAGTACAATCGTCAAAGCTCAGATAAAGGAAGGAAGGAAGGAAGGAAAATCGGGCTTTAACGTCCCGTCGACATCGAGGTTATTAGAGACGGAGCACAAACTCGGATAGTGTCAAGGATAGTGAAGGAAATCGGCCGTGCCCTTTCAAAGGAACCATCACGCCATTTGTGAGGAACGATTTAGGGAAATCACGGAGAACCTAAATCTGGATGGCCGAACGCGGTTTTGAACAGTCATCCTCCCGAATATAAGTCCACTGTGGCACCTCTCTCGGTACCTGAGATAAGTTTCAGAATAACTGTTCTATTCGCTCACAACCGCATCTTTACTATGGCAATACTGTCTTCGTTAGCGTACATAGAGACTAGGGCATTACATGAAGACCGGGGTAAGCGTCACTGCGGTCGGACGCACATAATTTCCAGCTGCGAGTTTGTAAGGAAACGCTTGGCAGAACGTGTACGCCCATGTCTCCCATCCGTTGCTGCTTCTGGCAGCGACAGTCTTTATTTGTGGTGCCGTCGTGAGGAACAAACTTGGCATGAAGCCTCGTTTGCGTACGACACGGCCCTGGCTTCGTTGTCATGAACGACAATGGGCGAACGGATCGAAGAGCACAGGTAGGCGACCCCTAGGAAGAGTGAATATTCAGCGACTGGAATGACCTGCCCGTTCAACTGACTTGAATGCTATCGAGCAGGTAGGGCAGATGTATTGCAAGTCGTCCACACGCACGATCCACCACCCAGCCGTTCTCAACCAGTCTTGTGGTCTACTGCATGCTTCACGTGGCAGAGCACACACCTCTAGGCGACCATCATAAATGGCGGTAGCTTCATTGTAATTATTCTGTTTGAACAAAGTTGTTATTTGTCTTCATCTCATTGCGTATTTCTTTCTGTTATCTTCCGCACAATACTGTAGCAGTTCTTTCTATACATGGCCCAAATTACATCGAGCTACGTTACTCGTCAATGAAATACAATGCGGAAATCACTTTCGTCCTTATGGCTTCAAACCAGTGTTGAACATATGTCAAATAAACTTAAATCTTTTAAATGATATCAAGTTCGCCATGGACTGTAATATTTATTACAACTTCCTGCAATGTAATTTCGTACTCACATCAGTGTCACGTGGTATGGTGCTGAGAAATAGCGACTGTTAACATTAATAAAATCAGTAAATGGATGTTAGCAGTGGTTACATGGCATTGCCTGGCTGTGCCTGTGTGTCCACATCTGCATTAACATCTACACAGACACTCCGGAAGCCACGGTACGGTGTGTGGTGGAGGGTAACCTGTACCGCAACTAGTCACTTCCTTTCGTGTTTCACTCGGAAATACATCGAAAGAAAAATGACTGTCTATATGCCCTAATGTCTAGAATCTTATCTTCCTGATTCTTACCAGCAATGTATGTTAGCAGCAGTAGAATCGATCTGCAGTCAACTTCAAAAGCTGGTTCTCTAAATTTTTTTCAGTAGCGTTTCTCGAAGAGAACGTCGCATTCCCTCCAGGGATTCCCATTTGAGTTCCGGAAGCATCTCACTGACTTCAGTTCATTGATGAAAGGAGGAAGTACAAACATGTTCCGGGAAAATCAGGAATACATAAATACAAGTCGCTGAGGAATGAAATAAATAGGAAGTGCAGGGAAGCTAAGACGAAATGGCTGCAGGAAAAATGTGAAGACATCTAAAAAGACATGATCGTCGGAAGGACAGACTCAGCATACAGGAAAGTCAAAACAACCTTTGGTGACATTAAAAGCAACGGTGGTAACATTAAGAGTTAAATGCAGAGCAGAGAGCAGATAGGAGGAAAGAATACATTGAAAGCCTCTATGAGGGTGAAGATTTGTCTGATGTGATAGAAGAAGAAACAGGATTCGATTTAGAAGAGATAGGATATCCAGTATTAGAATCGGAATTTAAAAGAGCTTTGGAGGACTTACGGTCAAATAAGGCAGAAGGGATAGATAACATTCCATCAAAATTTCTAAAATCATTAGGGGAAGTGGCAACAAAAGGACTATTCACGTTGGTGTGTACAATATATGAGTCTGGCGACATACCATCTGACTTTCGGAAAAGCATCATCCACACAATTCCGAAGACGGCAAGAGCTGACAAGTGCGAGAATTATCGCACAATCAGCTTAACAGCATATGCATCGAAGCTGCTTACAAGAATAATATATAGAAGAATGGAAAAGAAAATTGAGAATGCGCTAGATGACGATCAGTTTGGCTTTAGGAAAAGTAAAGGTACGAGAGAGGGAATTCTGACGTTACGGCTAGTAATGGAAGCAAGGCTAAAGAAAAATCAAGACACGTTCATAGGATTTGTCGACCTGGAAAAAGCGTTCAACAATATAAAATGGTGCAATCTGTTCGAGATTCTGAAAAAAGTAGGGGTAAGCTATAGGGGGAGACGGGTCATATACAATATGTACAACAACCAAGAGGGAATAATAAGAGTGGACGATCAAGAACGTAGTGCCCGTATTAAGAAGGGAGTAAGACAAGGCTGTAGGCTTTCGCCCCTACTCTTCAATCTGCACATCGAGGAGGCAATGATGGAAATAAAAGGAAGTTTCAGGAGTGGAATTAAAATACAAGGTGATAGCATATCAATGATACGATTTGCTGATGACAGTGCTATCCTGAGTGAAAGTGAAGATCAATTAAATGATCTGCTGAACGGAATGAACAGTCTAATGAGTACACAGTATGGTTAGAGCAAATTGGAGAAAGACGAAGGTAATGAGAAGTAGTAGAAATGAGAACAGCGAGAAACTTAACATCAGGATTGATGGTGACGAAGTCAATGAAGTTAAGGAATTCTGCTACCTAGGCAGTAAAATAACCAATGACGGACGGAGCAAGGAGGACATCAAAGGCAGACTCGCTATGGCTAAAAAGGCATTTCTGGCAAAGAGAAGTCTACTAATATCAAATACCGGCCTTAATTTGAGGAAGAAATTTCTGAGGATGTACGTCTGGAGTACAGCATTGTATGGTAGTGAAACATGGACTGTGGGAAAACCGAAACAGAAGAGAATCAAAGCATTTGAGATGTGGTGCTATAGACGAATGTTGAAAATTAGGTGGACTTATAAGGTAAGAAATGAGGAGGTTCTACGCAGAATCGGAGAGGAAAGGAATATGTGGAAAACACTGATAAGGAGAAGGGACAGGATGATAGGACATCTGCTAAGACATGAGGGAATGACTTCCATAGTACTAGAGGGAGCTGTAGAGGGTAAAAACTGTAGAGGAAGACAGAGATTGGAATACTGTAAGTAGGCTGTTTAGGTTTTCTTATTGGTAACGCCACATAGCGCTCGGTATGAAAAAATCACTGGCTGTGCCGTGTGCAGTCTGTGTTTAGTCTGCATTGTTGTCTGCCATTGTAGTGTTGGGCAGCTGGACGCTAACAGCGCGTAGCATTGCGCAGTTGGAGGTGAGCCGCCAGCAGTGATGGACGTGGGGAGAGAGATGGCGGAGTTTTGAAATTTGTAAGAATTGGTGTCATGAACTGCTATATATATTATGACTAGTGAGGTAAATACATTGTTTGTTCTCTATTAAAATCTTTCATTTGCTAACTATGCCTATCAGTAGTTAGTGCCTTCAGTAGTTTGAATCTTTTATTTAGCTGGCAGTAGTGGCGCTCGCTGTATTGCAGTAGCTTGAGTAACGAAGATTTTTGTGAGGTAAGTGATTTGTGAAACGTATAGGTTATTGTTAGTCAGGGCCATTCTTTCGTAGGAGTTTTTGAAAGTCAGATTGCGTTGCGCTAAAGATATTGTGTGTCAGTTTAAGCACATTCGTGTATAATTGTTCAAAGAGGACTTTTCACATAAGCACAGTCGTGTATAATTGTTCTAAGGGGACGTTTCAATACGTCAAGCAAATAATTGAGGACGTAGGTTGCAAGTGCTACTCTGAGATGAAGAGGTTACCACAGGAAAGGAATTCGTGGCGGGCCGCATCAAACCAGTCAGTAGACTGACCACAAAAAAAAAAAAAAAAAAAAAAATGGCAGTACCTACATTTATGGCCTCTAGTGAAGGTAGCGGCGCTCTTGCAGCCAGGCATCGGAACGCCGTCGGTCGCACATTCTAAAACTGATCAAGGGTGTTGAGGGGGGGGGGGGGGGGGGGCTCCCTGGATGGAGACGTACGAGCAGGCGCTGCGTCTCGCGCAGTGTCAGGTCTGCACTCACTCGGCGCTTTTCGGGTGGCCAGTGCAATGCGAAGCTATTGTGTTGTACTGCCATATTTGGTCAAACGGGGCTTGGGATGCCCGGCAGAGAACCGTCAGCGAAACTTTATGGTCTTAACACAGGGCTAATATTCCTGAAGTGAAACGGCGACACTGTGTCCCGTCCCCTTAGCTGCGCGACTGCTAACGAGGAAAAAATCTCTTAAAAAGCAAGTGAATGAAAGTTAGAGTAGTGTGGGGAGCTCTGTGGCGTACGCCGTGGCAACGGTCGGATAGAAGAATTTTTAAGATAGCGTCGGCCCTGGCCAGAGTCTCTCTGAAAAAATAAAGACAGTACGACCTGCGACTGGGTATGCGCTGTATCATGTTAGATGACTATCTTTCAGAATTTTATGGAGGGGTATTTTCTGATGCTACAGCACCTGAGATTGGAGCAGAGATGCGGAACAATGCTCACACTGGTGTTATAACGTATTTTTCTGACTATTCCGCGTGGAGTATTGTGGAAATTTTGTGGAGCGGTGAGAGAGGAGACACTTCCACTGTGGGCAGTTAAGCCACGACGGCCATGATAGCCGGGGAGAGTAAGGATTTCGGCCGTCGGCGTCGTAGAAAAAGGACACCCCGACTTCGGGAGCCTACTTGGGCCCACACAAGAGTCTGTTCACGGGTAAATTTCAACCGTTTTTAACAGTGAGTGCCACGGTACCTGCAAGTTTAGGGGACCACCAACCAGTGAGGTTCAACAGTTTCACTTTTGTATTCATTTATTATATTCTGCTATCCGTTAATGTAATCAAAGGGAAAATCGCTGAAATCCTTCCTTTACTTTCTCCACTTTAACAACCTAATTAATTTTTTTCCGTGTGTGCTAGTTAAGTTTATCAATCAAGGTACTTATGACTATACAAACTTGCCTTTGATTGAAAATAAACAGTTTCGTGATCCTTAGTATGGTCTATAATTCAAGTAGATAATATCTTGATATCACTGTTTTTGAGATGTCATGTTATTGGGGGAAACAATTTGATTAATTTCGTAAATACAGAGACAGAGATGTGAAGTACTCCAACCAGAGCGCCTGGTCATACAATAATTTGCATCAAATTCCGTTGCGTATAAATTATAGGTCATTGTTTGGAAGATGTTTTCTTTTGTGCCGAGGTAAATTCCGGGATAGAAATTTAGACATATATAATAGGTACCTTCCCCTCCCCCCCCCCCCACCCCACCCCCCCACCCCCCCGTGCCACATTTTAAAAACCACTGTTCCCAACACAGCTGTGTAATTATCAAAAAATCATTTTTTTGTTGGTGCAAAAGGTGCTTTGTAGCTTCTAAAACACGAGGCAAAAAGTATAATCCATGAAAAGGAAATTGTTCTATGGAATTCCGAGCTCCTCCTCTAGCACATCGGATGACTCCAAAAGGCCTACCTGGGCCATGTCGATACACCCTGTTGTGTCTCGGTATAGCTAGAAGTATTTATGAACGATTATATGTTAGACTGATGTCAGAAAGCCTCACTACATGTACGAAAATGATCATTCTTTCGCTTGTAATCTTGGTTTTTATGTGGAGTATTGATTTTGATTCTTTATTTGTGATCTTATTGTGTACTGGCAGACAGTTTTGTCTTTCGAGCAAGAGGTAAGAAAGTGTGCTCGGCCAGAAAAGATCGTATCGAACGAGGCGTCGAAGCAGTATGTCATCATAGTGTCCAAAGAATAGATGTAAGACTAAGAGCAGTTCGGAAGGAGTCCGTGCCTGTGCTAAGATATTATTGACAGTGACCAGGAGTTTGATCTGAATTATGGGCTGAGCTACAGGACTACAAATTTTCTTGAAAGTAACTCCATCCTCTCTCAGGAGTGTGGGACTACGGCTGGTCAGTTTCCGATAATACAATCCCAATTGCCGTTATTTAGGTTTTAATTTTTAGGCTACCGGTTTCGACAATACATTATGTCATATTCAGGCCCTCGTAAATCGAGTAACCTTCGTGTTACAAAATACAGCAGCACTTTTAACTGGACTCGTGGAGATTATTACGGGCATGCGTGCCCCTTGGACAGCAATCACCAACTGTCAAACCATCCATAATCTTCACGAGACTAGTAAAAGGTGCTGCTGTAACACGGTGACTCGACTTAAGCAGACCTGAAAATGACATGATGTATTGTCGAAACTGGTAGCCTAAAAATAAAACCTAAATGACGGTGATTCGGGTTGTATTATTTGGTATAAAATTTGTTGGCGTTTTCTCTGTTACTTCTCAACATTCGAAATATAGAACGTGCAATGCTGATACCACGTTGCAAGAACGAAGTCCTCAAGGCATAGGTTTCAGAATAATTATTGCTTGCCCAAAGTGCTCAGGAGTTGTTATACGGTACGCATCTGAAATCAACCATCAAATCGTCCTAGGAATGCAACTGCTTGGAGTAGAGCTAAACGGAACAGTAAACTTCCGTGCGTTCGTGGAAGCAATATTTCTATCATTTTACGATAAAGCAGAGGATATGACGTCGATCGGAAGGGCAACACTACGTAAGCCCGTCCAAGTAAACCTGCTAAAGAGTTTTCTAAAAGTAGAGTTTTTCCATTTCTTCCTGTCTATAACACATTCCAAAGCATAAACGCGTTTCTCTACGAATATGTTTTTTTCTAAAACCGTACGCAGCAGAACTCTAAAAATTTCGGGATTTTTGATATGAAAATTGAACCACAGCTTTAAAATGACTTTTGAAAATGAACCATCCAGGGGATTTTCTATTTATTTATTTATTAATTTTTTTTTTTGTTCATCAGTCTACTGACTGGTTTGATGCGGCCCGCCACGAATTCCTATCCTGTGCGAACCTCTTCATCTCAGATTAGCAATTGCAACCTACAGTTTTTACCCTCTACAGCTCCCTCTAGTACCATGGAAGTCATTCCCTCATGTCTTAGCAGATGTCCTATCATCCTGTCCCTTCTCCTTATCAGTGTTTTCCACATATTCCTTTCCTCTCCAATTCTGCGTAGAACCTCCTCTTTCCTTACCTTATCAGTCCACCTAATTTTCAACATTCGTCTATAGCACCACATCTCAAATGCTTTGATTCTCTTCTGTTTCGGTTTTCCCATAGTCCATGTTTCACTACCATACAATGCTGTACTCCAGACGTACATCCTCAGAAATTTCTTCCTCAAATTAAGGCCGGTATTTGATATTAGTAGACTTCTCTTTGCCAGAAATGCCTTTTTAGCCATAGCGAGTCTGCTTTTAATGTCTTCCTTGCCCCGTCCGTCATTGGTTATTTTACTGCCTAGGTAGCAGAATTCCTTAACTTCATTGACTTCGTGACCATCAGTCCTGATGTTAAGTTTCTCGCTGTTCTCATTTCTACTACTTCTCATTACCTTCGTCTTTCTCCAATTTGCTCTAACCATACTGTGTACTCATTAGACTGTTCATTCCGTTCAGCAGATCATTTAATTGATCTTCACTTTCACTCAGGATAGCACTGTCATCAGCAAATCGTATCATTGATATCCTTTCACCTTGTATTTTAATACCACTCCTGAACCTTTCTTTTATTTCCATCATTGCTTCCTCGATGTACAGATTGAATAGTAGGGGCAAAAGGCTACAGCCTTGTCTTACACCCTTCTTAATACGAGCACTTCGTTCTTGATCGTCCACTCTTATTATTCCCGCTTGGTTGTTTTATATATTGTATATGACCCGTCTCTCCCTATAGCTTACTCCTACTTTTTTCAGATTCTTGAACAGCTTGCACCATTTTCTATTGTCGAACGCTTTTTCCAGGTCGACAAATCCTATGAACGTGTCTTGATTTTTCTTTAGCCTTGCTTCCATTATTAGCCATAGCGTCAGAATTGCCTCTCTCGTGCCTTTACTTTTCTTAAAGCCAAACTGATCGTCACCTAGCGCATTCTCAATTTTTTTTCCATTCTTCTGTATACTATTCTTGTAAGCAGCTTCGATGCATGAGCTGTTAAGCAGATTGTGGTATAATTCTCGCACTTGTCAGCTCTTGCCGTCTTCGGAATTGTGTGAATGATGCTTTTCCGAAAGTCAGATGGTATGTCGCCAGACTCATATCTTCTACACACAAACGTGAATAGTCGTTTTGTTGCTACTTCCCTTAATGATTTTAGAAATTCTGATGGAATGTTATCCATCCCTTCTGCCTTATTTGACCGTAAGTCCTCCAAAGCTCTTTTAAATTCCGATTCTAATACTGGATCACCCATCTCTTCTAAATCGACTCCTGTTTCTTCTTCTATCACATCAGACAAATCTTCACCCTCATAGAGGCTTTAAATGTATTCTTCCCACTTATCTGCTCTCTCCTCTGCATTTAACTCTTAATGTTACCACCGTTGCTTTTAATGTCACCAAAGGTTGTTATGACTTTCCTGTATGCTGAGTCTGTCCTTCCAACAATCATATCTTTTTCGATGTCTTCACATTTTTCCTACAGCCATTTCGCCTTAGTTTCCCTGCATTTCCTATTTATTTCATTACTCAGCGACTTGTATTTCTGTATTCCTGATTTTCCCGGAACATGTTTGTACTTCCTCCTTTCATCAATCAACTGAAGTATTTCTTCTGTTACCCATGGTTTCTTCGCAGCTACCTTCTTTGTACCTATGTTTTCCTTCCCAACTTTTGTGATGGCCCTTTTTAGAGATGTCCATTCCTTCTCAACTGCACTGCCTACTGCGCTATTCCTTATTGCTGTATCTATAGAGTTAGAGAACTTCATACGTATCTCGTCATTCATTAGAACTTCCGTATCCCACTTCTTTGCGTATTGATTCTTCCTGACTAATGTCTTGAACTTCAGCATACTCGTCATCACTATTATATTGTGATCTGAGTCTATATCTGCTCCTGGGTACGCCTTACAATCCAGTATCTGATTTCGGAATCTCTGTCTGACGATGATGTAATCTAATTGAAATCTTCCCGTATCTCCCGGCCTTTTCCAAGTATACCTCCTCCTCTTGTGATTCCTGAATAGGGTATTCGCTATTACTAGCTGAAACTTGTTACAGAACTCAATTAGTCTTTCTCCTCTTTCATTCCTTGTCCCAAGACCATATTCTCCTGTAACCTTTTCTTCTACTCCTTCCCCTACAACTGCATTCCAGTCGCCCATGACTATTAGATTTTCGTCCCCCCTTACATACTGCATTACCCTTTCAATATCCTCATACACTTTCTCTATCTGTTCACCTTCAGCTTGCGACGTCGGCATGTATACCTGAACTATCATTGTCGGTGTTGGTCTGCTGTCGATTCTGATTAGAACAACCTGGTCACTGAACTGTTCACAGTAACAGACCCTCTGCCCTACCTTCCTATTCATAACTAATCCTACACCTGTTATACCATTTTCTGCTGATGTTCATATTACACGATACTCATCTGACCAGAAATCCTTGTCTTCCTTCCACTTCACTTCACTGTCCCCTACTATATCTAGATTGAGCCTTTGCATTTCCCTTTTCAGATTTTCTAGTTTCCCTACCACGTTCAAACTTCTGACATTCCACGCCCCGACTCGTAGAACGTTATCCTTTCGTTGATTATTCAATCTTTTTCTCATGGTAACCTCCCCCTTGGCAGTCCCCTCCCGGAGATGCGAATGGGGGACTATTCCGGAATCTTATGCCAATGGAGAGATCATCATGACACTTCTTCAACTACAGGCCACATGTCCTGTGGATACACGTTACGTGTCTTTAATGCAGTGGTTTCCATTGCCTTCTGCATCCTCATGTCGTTGATCATTGCTGATTCTTCCGCCTTTAGGGGCAATTTCCTACCCCTAGGACAAGAGAGTGCCCTTAACCTCTATCCGCTCCTCCACCCTCCTTGACAAGACCGTTGGCAGAATGAGGCTGACTTCTTATTCCGGAAGTCTTCGTCCGCCAATGCTAATAATTTATCAAAATTTAGGTAGTGGCGGGGATCGAACTCGGGACCGAAGACGTTTTGATTATGAATCAAAGACGCTACCCCCTTTTTTTTTTTTGTTGATCGTTGTGTTTGTTCGTTCCGGACGTCACATGACATTCGGTTAAATTCGTTTTGTTGATCGTTCCACTCAGTTTTTTTTATTACTGAGGCCAACCAGCTCTCTGACCGAACACGCTGAGCTACCGTGCCGGCATTCCTAGACCACGGGTACGATTTTCTATTAAGTAGTTTAAACGACATTCCTCAACAAATGACTGTCCTTCTTTGGTGAAAACTGAACTGCTTCATTGAAACGTTCTTCACTAAAATCCCGTATGTGGTCCGTTAGCTAGACTCATGTAGATTACATAGATTATTGTTTTTCCAGATTGAAACCGGCACCAGTTATAGTGAATGCAGCAGATCACCTCAAATTCGGCATCTCTCCGGAGACCTGATGCTGTGTCGCCATTCTGAATTATTTCCTGACAAATTGTTTTTGTGATTTACTTAAACATATACTCAGTAACTACCCAAGTATTATTTCTCTGTCACCTTTATTTTATGAAGAAAAAAGTCAACAAAAAGCTTCTTTTAGGCTGTTACAGTGGTGTTACCCCCTAACTCACATTACAGATTATGAAACTCGAAAAATTTATGTTTGACTAGTAGTTGGTTTTTTGTGCTTCTAGGCAAGTAACATTTCGTTTGAAACTGATGAACCGGAGGTACCAATGCCACAGAGCTTATAATTAGGACGTAGCGTCGATTTCCGATTGTTTTTAGCACTTAGCAAAGCGAATTATAACGCTGTACCGTAGTTTTGCCTTATCTGTGAGTGACACAAACCTACAGTACTTTCAGCAGCGTTTACGGCTGTTATCAGCACATGGCATCAGGACTCAACCAACATCCATTGCTGCAGTGATCTTAATCCTTGCACAATGGGGTAGGCCATGGGCGGAACGAAAAAAATGGCACTAAAACCGTTATCACAAATCGCGTCATAGACATCAGCGGCTTTCGTGTGACATTAACTGAGTTTGAAAGTTTTGTTTTGTGTCGGTTTGTAGCTCTCATTCTGCTCACGCTGTGTCAACATTGTCTCAGTTTTTTTCGTTTGCAGGCCCTACGTCACTGTATACTACCATTTATCTCTACCATTTATCTCTGTAAAACTTCGCCTTAGTGCAGCTGGCTCGTTGGTCAAATGGCAAAGTTGTATTCGGAACCAAATGAATTTCAAGGCTTAGCATAAATCTTGCATGGTAGAGTCTTTCTTCGAACATTAGGATTTTACAAAACGTCTCCTCTTTCCTTGATGTGATCAGTATCCATCAAGTCTATACAAAGGCATCTGATGTCATTTTCCGATTGATTTCTCTAGTTACTTTTTCTTATAAATATTTTATGGGGTTGATGTTGTACAGATTTAATCAATGTTAAGAACTGCATACACAGCTGTAACGGTAGATCCTATTCGAGACGATCGATTTCGGTCTAGTATCAGATCATCATCTGCGAGTTTAAATGGACATAATGTTAAATATATGCGCCTAATATCAATGATTGAACAATGTACATCTGAAGACTGTTATACTAATTACGCAAATGCATAGCTGAGATGGTTTTTGGACACGAGGATGGTCTGACCCTCGACCGAAATAGATCGTCGCCAATAAGACACACCTTTACTGCTGTGTATTACATAATGCAGTACTTAGTACTTTTAATTATTTTTAACTAGGAATGTTTTTACAAAGTAGCTGTTCACCTCCCTACCAGACAGAACAAACAAGCTCTAAATAAATCTTAGCTCTGTGTAGATGATGGCTTTTCATTTCGAAGGAAAAATCCATAGGAAGGATCGTTTCCAGAAAAGAAAAATCTCTATTTTTTAAAGAACTTCGACCTTGGTCGAATCCTGAACGAGTTAAATAACCATTGACGTTGTGTCCCTTCGTACGTAAAATACAATCTTTCAATCTGCCTAAATTTTTGAATGTACATAAATATTGAAACTGCCGCTCCAGTCTTCCCACAAGCATCACGCCTCCCTGTCTGTTTTCGTGCAGTATCCAAAAAGAAAAAAATGGATACATCACTAAAAGTCGGCATCAAAACTGCGTGTACAGTGAGAACTTGCAGTTTATGCATTTGTCACTGGAATGATGATAGTGAGGTTATGAGGGTCTGTCCTTCTCACAAAAAGTCTATTATATTAACAGCGTTAAGAATCAAGCAGTTATAATAGAGTTTACTAACGGCCAATACAATATTATTAGTGGATTTTTTGACACAGGTCGTATGGGATATTCTCCACGTTTATGAGACCGAAAGAATAGTAGAGGTGTCGTCCAAACATTTAAAACTTCCGCTGTTATATTCTCGAAAAAATATATACCTGCAAACACATCTAACAATATTTATAAGGCAGTACGTAGTGCCTTTGCTTTACATTTCGTGTTTTGTGTTCTTTTTAACTCTCAAACAACATTCAAAAATATTTTTATCCTTCAGTAGAACTGGCTTCTTCACTGTTGAAATAATTTTCATTAAAACATTTTTTCTGTGCTATTCACGTTCTTGTTTATGCCCAGTACATAATATTTCGTTGTCTTTATATGGCAGCCTGTCGTTATTATAGAATGCACAATGAACTGCGTTGTATAACGTCGTTGCCTGGTTTCTGTACCAAAGAACGTGATATTTTTCAGAAAGGGTCATCATTAGTCTAATAATCCACGCATCATCGCTACAGAGCGCATCAGAGAGTCAGCTTCCAAATCACCCGATTTTCTGTAGAATAACATCCACATCGTTCCGGTGGAAACAAATGCAGATATATTTTCGTGAACTGCCTCATAGTCAGTGTAAGACCTCACGCATCCATTGGCTGACCAGAATAACATACAGAAGAGTGGAAAAGGAAAAGGAGGGAGTGTTAGACATGGATCAGTTTAGCTTTAGAAAACTTAATAGCACCAGAGTGACAGTTCTGACGTTAGTAACATACATAAAAATTGGGAACGATATTGTGGAAAATTGAAAGAATGCTTCTGTCTTGGAAACATGGAAGATATAAAAAGCAGGCTTCTACAGGAAAAGATACTATTTTCGCCAAAAGAATACAACTAATATTACAGGCTTTAAGATGAGAAATAAATTTCCGAGAGAATATATTTTTACTGCATCATTTTCCAGAAGAATCATGGTCTATGAGAAAAGAAGAAGATAAGAGTGGAAGTGTTCGAGATGTGATTTTACAGAGGGATAGTGAAAATTAAGAGAGCTGGTAAGAACTGAGAGACAAGTGAGGAAAGACATTTCTGGAAAACAGTAACAAGAAGAAAGTGTTGTATGACAGAATATACGCTGATAAGCCAAAACATTATGATCACCGGCGCCGAGACGTTGGATGCCGCCTGGTGGCTTTGCGGGCACGTGAGGCGGTAACAGGAGTGTGTAAGCGGAGCAGACATGGATGGGGGATCGCCTTTGCGAAGATGTGAGCTGCAAATTGGGAAATCCATTGGGATAAGTGACTTTCTGTAAACGAGTATCTCGAAAACGGCAAAGCAGGTAGAATGTTCACGTGCTACTGTCGTGAGCCACTGTTCCATTTCGTTCGGTAAGTGTAATGCAATCCAGGTTTCGCGCATAAAGCCGATCTTCCAATTGTTGGATCACATCTGGTGAGACAGTGTTCACGCCACCTCTACCTATTGCCGCAGCGCGTTATGAGATATTGCCTGTACAGCATGCACCTCTCACGATCTTCCACACATATTCAAAACGACAAAGTTCGGGCGAGCCTTAAAAAATATGGTTCTTGAAGTATTCTGGTCACAATAATTTTAAAGACTTCACTAAAAATATATATTAAACAAGAAATTAACTAAGAAGTGCTTATAATTACGCTCCATTTGGAAAGACGTGGAACTGCAATCGTAAGAACAACAAGAATTTATAATGAGTCAAACTGTGAAGCAGAAACACAGATGCAGAAAGTGATCCGCGATAGCATCGCACGGGTAGCACAGTCTTCGGCCGGAAATGTTGTCCGGTAAATCAGTCTCTTTGTGAAAACGATAGTTCCTAAGATTACTCTTCACATACAGACAGAGTAATGCGGCGTGGGACTTTAATTTATAATTTATAATATGTATAGAAGGAATATACAGATTCTTCTCAAGCTCTATTAGCTGTACGGAGTTGCAGCGTGTGTTTACTGCTCTTTGCACCAGATACCACGTGTTCTGTAGCGGTCCAGCTCCTATCTCTCATCATCGCTACGACATGTCGCTCCAGACGCCAGTAAAATATGGAACAGACAACATTACGCATACTATACACTCATCATTTCTATAATTATAGATGTTACACACAAACCTACCTCGTATATCATTCAGTGTGTTTGTGAAATCCGGATGAAAATGCCTCAGTAGTTTCCTGAGAATAACCTTCACATACAGACAGAAAACCATGGCAAGAGGATTTAATTTACCAAAATGTATAAATTTAAAGGATGAAATGAAATCAATAAAACATTTAAAATTTTCTTCATGTCGTTGACATCTCTACTTTACCCTTCTCAGGGCTTGGTCATATTAACAAAGGAATTTAAATTTACTTTTTGCGGGAGAAATTTCGTGAACGATGTAACAAAATTAACCTTCTTTCAAATTGACATGGAAATACAAAAGATTAAATTTAGACAATGGATTTAGGTAGTAGATCGACGTGTATTAAATTTCGCCATCGCATTGTGTTGTTTCAATCACTTTAAGGAGTAGAGACAATTACAAGTAAATATCACTAAAATAGTTTCTTAACTACCGCTTTAAAAGTTGTATAGAGCTTCCAGTGCTTTGCCTGTGAAGTGCACTCAGAAGTTTTGTATATTGGGGTTTGTCCTGCAAGACATGTTTTAAGTGGAGTGGAGAGCTAACCAAGCGTAGCTTTCTGTAACAGCTGACCAGTGCACTTTGGACAACGTGTAAAGAATGTCCGTGGACTCGTTGTAAGAGCACACCGCCGTGTGCTGCAGAGACTGACCAAGACCATGCCCTTGGTCCATCTGTAGTGTTCCGTCTTCCGTGCTGGTCGGAGCTGAGGCTCTACGTCGTTGCTTAACACGCTTTTGTACGTTTGTCGCACCTCATCGACGTCGCTTTCGCTAACGACCATCACTGATGATCAGGCAGAACCTCTAGTCAACACTGAGCACTACTTTATGGTTATTCGTTTTTCGATTTCTTCATTCGCTGCACCATAGAAGACAATCTGCCGGTCATGAGATTGGAAACGAAACCAAGAAGAAAGCACCCACAGAGAGTGGTGTCAAGGTGTGTTTCTGAAACTCTAGGTGCAGCGTAGATCCTGACTTGTACAGCATTCACCGTGCGCGCAGCAGTGGCTGCTTGCTCCATATTACACTGCAAAGATAAACTGTATGCCTCTGCTCTCCGCAAACTGGGCAAAGGGTAAGTTACTATTGGATCATCGCTATCAACTTTGGTACAGATCTTCAGTAATTTGAGAAATTCTCCCCAATGAACATCCAGTCTTCTGCAAGTCCACGATACTACCATGCCGAATTTTAGCAAATTGTACAAAGCTTTCGTCGACCCCCACAAGAAATGGGATGCTCGAATCAACAGACAACTCGTTCAGAAAGTCAGGTACAGTGGTTGTGAGCTCAGAGTTTACTTGCTCGTTACATGCTTTTCATACCGGTCTCGCCCAAGAGGCGAGGACGGGCGTTGTCGAGGGACAGAACGATTCCAGAAACCAACATGACTCTTCCTTTGTTTTCCCAATACACTCGGCTAATAAAAAAATGTTCAAATGTGTGTGAAATCTTAGGGCACTTAACTGCTAAGGTCGTCAGTCTCTATGCTTACACACTACTCAACCTAAATTATCCTAAGGAAAAACACACACACACACACACACACCCATGCCCAAGGGAGGACTCGAACCTTCGCCAGTACCAGGCGCAGAGTCTGACTGCAGCGCCTAAGACCGCTCGGCTAATCCCGCGCGGCTTCGCCTAATACTTCGATGACTTTCTGCTGCTCTGTTCCCTTCTTTTCCCGCTTGTCTGGCTTTTAGGCTGTGTAGCCGAAGTTTTTTGTTTTATAAAATCTTGTATAGTCACAAACGGTACAACATCACGGAGATTTTTTATATTGAATTTTTGAGAGCGTACGTTCCAAACAAGAATTTCCTCCCATATACGTCACGTACAATGACCACGACGTGAAAATCGAGGATGTTGGAACTCACATCTCACGCGGAGCCACAAAGACAGTCGTTTTTCCAGAATGGATCAGGGAAGGTGGGAAGCAGCAGTTGTACCAGAATTACTCTCCGCCACGCGATAAGGTAGCGTAAGGAACGTAGGTGGAGGTGTAAATGTAGAACTATTGGGCATGTCCGCCTTGGTAGCTGTGCGGTCAGCGCGGCACATGTTAGCAGAAGGATTCCGGTTCGACTCCTGTCCGCGTCGGAGATTTTATTCACTGCGGGAGAGGGCGTTATGTTGTCCTCCCGTAAGTATCGCCGAAAGCCAATTTGAAAAATAGAGCTATAGGTCCCGCTATAGCTGGCTGGCAGAATAATGCTATCTACACTGAGACCATCCGTTGCAATCCATTGCGGTGTTTAAACAAATCTAGGTGTGGGAATAGGTTAGATATAATAATGAATCTTTTGTGAAGCAAAACACTGAAATGTAACCAAATCATCCATATTCGTCCAATTTGTTTGTAGCTATCCCACTATTGCTGCATTCCTGCGATAGGAAACATCGTTCAGGCATTTGGCTTACTTCGAGACCAGATTACTATTCCTGGTACCACTGTGTACCGCTAACGCTCTCACACTGGTCATTGTCCACTAACTGACGTACTATCCAAGTGTAAGCTGAATTATGTTTCTGCGTGGCTTCCGACGCTGACGATCTGCACTGCTTCATTGCATATTTCGGACACTACTTTTTGATTCTTAGTTAGTTAACTTCTTACTTGTTTCGTGGGTCATTTTGCACTTTGCATGATGCTCTGTCGGAAAAAAAAATTAGTATACCCTTTTTAGAGGTTTCCGGTTCAGTCAAGGCTTATTTTTGCAACAATGCATTTGGAGTACATGAAATTATTACATTTACAGATTAACAGTACAAGCTGTTCTTGGGTACCACGTATCGATCCGTGCTTAAACAACCATATTATTACGTGATGTAACTGCCACGGGCGCTCACTCTGACATCTAGTCGATTGTACCGATAGTCGATATCGTACTGGGATACGTTATGCCACGCCCGCTCGATCTGTACACATAGTTCTGTAAGAGTTGCTCCCTGACAAGCTGCGTGTGTCACTTCTTAGCCAACAAATCCCACACATACTCGACTGGAGACAATTCCGAAGATGGTGTTATCCTGGGAAGTTGCTGCACGTCTTACAGATCACGTTGAGTTTTACGGGGGGTGCACGGACGACAATTATCCTGTTAGAATATCACCTCCCTGTTGTAAGAACGGCAGAAGAACGGATCTAACAATATTCTCCACGTACCGAGAGCCGGTTAGCGTCCCCTTCAGATTCACCATAGATGAACGAGAGTTGTAGCTCATGGCAGCCCAGACCACAAAGCATGGGGTGGGGCCAGTGGGTGTTGGATAAATGCACTCCCCCGGTTTACGTCGTATGCGCAAACAAGCATTACTTGCGTGCAGGCACAACCTGCTCTCATTTTTGCGGACTGCGGTGTGCCATTCCACCTTCCAAGTGATCCTCTGACGGCACTGTTCGAGCTGTGCAGGTCGATGCTGTGACGTGAGTGGGAGACGGGCTAAAGGTGTGCATGCCAAGTCCCATTGTTAACAACCGGTTCGCAACAGCTGGTGTTCGCGTACAAGCCCTCTTACCTGTGCTGCGGTAGCTGCACGATCTGCCAATGCCGCCCCTACAGTACGAGGATCTTGGCGAGCTTCTGTGATGCGTGGACGTCCATAACTCGCCTAGCATCGCTGCACAACTGGTGCAGGACGTCCAATGCATGTGGCAGTTCTCCGAAAGGACTATCCCGCCACGCGAAATGCCAGAATTTGACCCCCTTCATACCCGGTCATTTGGCTGTAGGGAGCACGAGTTCGTCTCGGTGGCACGGTTGCCTACTTGCTTCACACTTTTGCACCACACGGAGCCTTCTGGCTGGGTGCATTCCCTGTTAAAGGGGTAGACACAGATGGCGCTCTGATAAATAAGTCACTACTCCGTCTGTTGGCAGACGGCGCTGAAACCATTATCAGTATATCTGCTAACGCCCAGGTGGCATAAGCCGTTATTGCATCAAAATGAACGTAATGTTTCCAGATATACTAACTTTTCTTGTCCGGCAGAGTGTATGGCATTGATGTGGAACTAATTACTTTAGAGAATCTCAACTTCATTATTATTTAAAAATACCTGCACGTTGGCCACTTACAGTTAAATTCACATAACAGAAATCAATACATGATTGTTCATAAGTGTTTAAGTTTCTGAAGATAAATGCACGGAAATTGTGAAACATACAGAAAATGATACGTATCATCAGTAGACATGGGAACATGGCACCTGTCCAAGATTCGATTCTTAATATGCTTTGTTGCATAGTTTCATGTAGTTTCACGAGTCTAGACGTATCAGGAGTCTCATATACTCCAACTGCACACGCCCCACACCATTACAGAGCCTCCACTAGCTTGGAAAGTCCCCTGCTGACATGAAGAGTCCATGGATTCATGAGGTTGTCTCCATACCCAATTTATCGACCAATGAGAAACATGCCAAACGTAACTCCACTACAAGAAATATTGTCCTAAACACTTTGTTGAGGATTCTGTAAATAGCATAAGAAATTTTGCAATCAATCTAAAAACATAATAATAATTTTTATAAAGAAAGTAATGTAATAAATATATATTTTACTACGAATGCAACACAAAACGAAAAATGAGCAAAGGAAATTCTCTGTCTCCACAAAACTCTTTGGAGACAACAACAGCCACAGTCTTTGCTTTGTTTATATTTTGTAAAGTATGTGGGAGTCGCCATCGGTGGAAAAGTGCCTGTTTCACTTGATATTTAATGATACTGGTAAGAACTCATTATGTTTTCCAGAGCAGTGCCTGCCACGAGAATAAAAACAGTAATATCATCAAATTAATCTTACAATCGTAGTATTCTTTCCACATACAATGCTCACTTTTTCGTCTCTGTATTTGCCACAGATGCACGACCCCCACAATACTCCAAACTAAATTGTATCATCTGATGATGAATCGCCAGGCGATTCGAAACCGGTCATGAATAAATAAAAATTGAAGAAAAAGCCGCAATTGGTTTCAGTAAATCCTGTAACGCTTAACAAGACAGTCGCAGTGTTCCAAATCCAGAAAGGATAAAAGTTTCTTTCCATTGATACACATAGGTTTTTCTGAATTCTTTGTAGTTTTTGCGCATCTTCTCAAACGCTGAAGGCACTTAATGAATTTACAATTGACATTCTACTTAGTTTAGTAATACAAGAAAATCTGTAATGCTTTTTTCTTTAGCTGTACTGAGGAGCATGGGCTCCCTGCACTATCCTTCCTCCATTACGATTCGCCTTTTGCACGCGTATCCTTCTTTCGAAGCGTCGACGTACTGTATTAAATGTGACTCAAGTCTGTCTCAGTTTCAACGATTTAATGTGGAACTTATGTTAAGATGATGCAGGAACCAATATCAAATATTTATATTAATGTAATTTTACTAAATAATTCCAATTAGATATCGTGATGAGGCAGAATTACAAGTTGGACTTATCAATAGCTGAAGCATTTTTAGACGAGGGAGCCGATGTAAAAAATGTGACGTTCCAACGAATTTTCCTGTCACCGTCTCTGAACAAAGTGTCAAACTGGCTGGCTGTAGAAACCGGCAAAAGCTAGTGTCAGCAAAATTCACTGAACTAATTAAAGTTTTCAATGAATCGACTCGGTTGAGCGATCGAGACATTTTTATTACTAAACTGCTTGTGCTAATGTGAGTTATTTATCTGCAAACACACAATGGAGTAATATTTACTATTTGAAAGGCGGCGAAACTGACGGTTTCGTCATATTTTATACGCAAGTTACATAGAGTGATATGTAACGATCAAAACAGGCGGAAGGGCACCATTAACTTAATGCAGGTTGTAAAATCTGACTCCGACGCTAGGTAGGACAGCATTCACCGAAGGCTGTTGTATGTACTGAACAGGATGAGAGGGTGCCCATCGCGAGCCGACACTAAGGGGACAGCAGGTAAAGCCATGGCCATCCGGACGCCCACAGAGGTCTCATTGGGATTCTGTATGAGATGACCACCGCTTCCATGTTCCTCAAGCTTTGTTCTGCTGGAGGGTGTTGTAAAGTACAGTAAAGATCCCATAAGAAGGGCAGCAATGTGCCTTAGGATGAAACTACTGAGACGACTGCGCCAGTCTGCCCATAGTAAAGCAATACACCAGTGCACACTATACAGACTGTGAAAACCACAGGTGTTGATGACTTTGCTTTCAGCGAAACACAGCAGGCGAGGTGTGAGTGCTCTGTAAATGTCAATGACAACTTATTCGTCTAAAAAATACTTTTAACAGGCTCGTCATATATATCAAGTGGATAGGAATCTTAGGAAGGTCATAGGAAACAACATTCTATACACAGTAATGCACTCCTGTGAGCCACCGACAGTACAGAGTTAAAACAAATTACTTTATCTGTAGGCCTCTCAGCTAGAAAATGCTGGAATGTCATTCGTCAACCAGGGTTGACGAGTGAGAAGTTGGAGGATGCTACAGGAGAACTGACACTTGTCACTGGATGGCAGCTTCTGAGAGGCTAGGACTGGCTCTCGAAGAAGGGTAAATGCTGTGAGGGGAGACAGGAGGAAATAAGGAACCCTTTCGCCCACTGCTGGTGACATAAACACTTCCAATTCTGCTCGCAGACTTCGGTGTAAGTAGTAGTCGTTTCACTTTGCAGCCACAACTGGAGCATGCTCTAAGATTTCCGTCAGCGACACCGACAGCAACAATGAGGACAACAAAATGACGCTGTTAACAATATCGTAAGATTTGCAATCGGCTGTGGCGTGTATAGCTCGTAATGTACGCAGTAAAAGTTAGTGTGTTAGTGAGTAGTAGGAAGACGCTCTTGTGGGACGCACAATTTTACGAATTCAAATTTTGGCAATCATTGTCAGATTACGGGAACAGTTCAGTGTGCTAATAACGTTG
This sequence comes from Schistocerca gregaria, assembly GCF_023897955.1. NCBI lineage: Eukaryota > Metazoa > Arthropoda > Insecta > Orthoptera > Acrididae > Schistocerca > Schistocerca gregaria. The sequence goes on along the minus strand of NC_064924.1, from coordinate 6,641,045 downwards.
TAACTTACGTAACGGTCCCCTGTCTCAAATCTCCGCCAAGATTAGTTACTCATAACTGTTTCACCTTGTTGTGGTAACAGAATGTTATTAAACATGTTCGTGTCATACTTCAGTGCAGCTACTCCACCTGTTTTCTGTGAGGATTCAGAATAAACAATAGAATTTATGGTAACTTCACTTGACCACAGAATTAAATTACAGTGACACTATTCTACGACCATTTTGAGGTGTATAGGGCCATAATTTAGCGTTAATTAATGCTCCTTATGGAAAAAATTGTAGTTCACTGTCTTCATGGGGGATCTACACACTGATATGGGTGAAATTCCTAAAGATGCAGGTGGTGGGGTAGTATACACTTAATAACTATTTTTTTATTAGTCTCTTACGTGGATTAACGTAATGTGCAATGGGTAACATCATGTAACGGAAAAAAACCTCAGAGGGTACGTGATGTATTAAGTTGTTTCTACAGTTACAATACACCACCTTTTTCTTGTGTAAACTTGGGATCATCGATTTAAGGTAGTGCAAATCACACATAGCAAAGAAAACGATAATTAGCATGAAATATTGCCTAACCCACAGCTAATCAATGAAATTATTTATAAATTCGCTCATTTCAATTAAATAATTCTATTTATTTAACAGTCGGTTACCAGGACAATACATTTTACGTAGCTTACCTGAAGAAACGAATGGTGACGAAATGGTTGGCACTAAAAGCCCACACAAAATAATTTACGAAATAACTAACGTTAGCTGTTGTTTTAAACCCTTAAATAAAATGAAATGTAAAATGTGGAAAGAACCCTTAACAAAATTGTTAAACTGTGAGGTGTCCTTCTCAAATAAATTTGAGTTACCTCATAGTAACATTTACCTGCTCGTTATTTCCCAAATAAAGATTATAGACTTTCAGTATTTAGAATAATATGGAAGCTTTTATTTAATAATTTTGTGAAGCTTTGAGCAGCAGTTCACTTTATTTCATGTACGACTGTAAATTTCAGCCTTAGCCTCATTTCAAGAATCTAAAACGGAAGCATTATACATTACATATAGGTCACATGTGATTTTAACATAGGACCTAGTCATATCTCTGGATTTACTAGGCGCACTATGGCTTACTTTATGGATCATTTGTTTGGTGTTATATTATGCTATGTACGTCTTGCTTCCATGAAAATATTGTAAACACGTCCAACTTATGTATAACAGCTTTGCAACAACTGCTCGAAAGCAACGTGTTTCTAATTTGTGTTGTGCTAATTACATGCAGTCATAGGAGCATAGCATAAAACACCACTAAAGAATCGTCTATAAAGTAAGTTATAACGCGTCTAGCATATCCTGAGATGCGACTTGTTCCTTTTTTAAAATCACAAGTCACACTAATGTGTCCAATGTATAATGCTCGCGTCTTAGATGCTTGAAAACGGCCTAAGGACGAATTCGTAGAATTGTACGAGAAATGAAGAGGATAGCACCTGAACGCATCACAAAATCATTCAAAAATTTCATCGCAGCTGCATACGCTACCGCAATGAAAATAATATGCAATTCTTTGCATTAATTAATGAAATTCAAAATTCAGCGCACTTGCAACACCGAAACAGGAACCTACAAGCAAACAACATAATGCACATTCACAAAATTAACCATGATATACAAATTTCAAAAAATAAAGTTTTAGTTTACCAGCTTTATTTACATTTAAAATTGTTTAACTGTTGATTTTGTTATTATTTTCATTCCAACTATAATCATTCGTACTGCCTCTGTCATACTGAACAAATTGGCTAACATATTGAGCCTATTTAGATCATATTCCAACTAAAACAAACCTGGCATAATTTTTTAAATATTTTTTGTTTGTTTGATGGATTAACGATCTCGGTTCTGTTATAGTGGGAATGGTGCGCAGTGTAAGTCTACGTAATAATGACTAATGTTAAAGACAATTTCCAGGAGTCAGAATTTTACGTAACTACCGTTATTACTTAGTTTTCACGGACGGCAATGCTCCATTAGTTCCAGTTATTAGGAGAATACTCTGGTTAATTTCAAACGATTATGTGGCAGTATCTTTACGTTAGTGGTAGATTAATTCATCTGCCCACATGCGTCGCTGCCTCTGAGCACTTTACAATTCAGCTTTGCCTCACATGGAACGATTCATCATCTTGCACGAGATACTACCTGCCACCCACTCCGTAGCGTGGCTACTACTGGAGCGCACATTCAGATGAACTCGTAACAAACAACTCACAGAGGCGCTCCTACCGTCAAACATTACTCTCTGACAAATACACTCCTGGAAGTGGAAAAAAGAACACATTGATACCGGTGTGTCAGACCCACCATGCTTGCTCCGGACACTGCGAGAGGGCTGTACAAGCAGTGATCACACGCACGGCACAGCGGACACACCAGGAACCGCGGTGTTGGCCGTCGAATGGCGCTAGCTGCGCAGCATTTGTGCACCGCCGCCGTCAGTGTCAGCCAGTTTGCCGTGGCATACGGAGCTCCATCGCAGTCTTTAACACTGGTAGCATGCCGCGACAGCGTGGACGTGAACCGTCTGTGCAGCTGACGGACTTTGAGCGAGGGCGTATAGTGGGCATGCGGGAGGCCGGGTGGACATACCACCGAAATTGCTCAACACGTGGGGCGTGAGGTCTCCACAGTACATCGATGTTGTCGCCAGTGGTCGGCGGAAGGTGCACGTGCCCGTCGACCTGGGACCGGACCGCATTGACGCACGGATGCACGCCAAGACCGTAGGATCCTACGCAGTGCCGTAGGGGATCGCACCGCCACTTCCCAGCAAATTAGGGACACTGTTGCTCCTGGGGTATCGGCGAGGACCATTCGCAACCGTCTCCATGAAGCTGGGCTACGGTCCCGCACACCGTTAGGCCGTCTTCCGCTCGTGCCCCAACACCGAGCAGCCCGCCTCCAGTGGTGCCGCGACAGGCGTGAATGGAGGGACGAATGGATACGTGTCGTCTTCAGCGGTGAGAGTCGCTTCTGCCTTGGTACCAATGATGGTCGTATGCGTGTTTGGCGCCGTGCAGGTGAGCGCCACAATCAGGACTGAATACGACCGAGGCACACAGGGCCAACACCCGGTATCATGATGTGGGGAGCGATCTCTTACACTTGCCGTACACCTCTGGTGATCGTCGAGGGGACACTGAATAGTGCACGCTACATCCAAACCGTCATCGAACCCATCGTTCTACCATTCCTAGACCGGCAAGGGAACTTGCTGTTCCAACAGGACAATGCACGTCCGCATGTATCCCGTGTCACCCAATGTGCTCTAGAAGCTGTAAGTCAACTACCCTGGCCAGCAAGATCTCCGGATCTGTCCCCCATTGAGCATGTTTGGGACTGGATGAAGCGTCGTCTCACGCGGTCTGCACGTCCAGCACTAACTCTGGTCCAACTGAGGTGCCAGGTGGAAATGACATGGCAAGCCGTTCCACAGGACTACATCCAGCATCTCTACGATCGTCTCCATGGGAGAATAGCAGCCTGCATTGCTGCGAAAGGTGGATATACACTGTACTAGTACCGACATTGTGCATGCTCTGTTGCCTGTGTCTATGTGCCTGTGGTTCTGTCAGTGTGATCATGTGATGTATCTGACCCCAGGAATGTGTCAATTAGGTTTCCCCTTCGTGGGACAATGAATTCACGGTGTTCTTATTTCAATTTCCAGGAGTGTATAATCCTTACGAAAAAGACTGAAAAAATATGACATCCGTATTAAAGTGTTACAAGATTCTCGATCACGACCTGTACCAGAACTAAAAATTGCTGGTTTATAGGACACTGCATTATGCGCAACAGGAGTACTGCGGACTTCCACTGCGTCACTCGTAAACTGATAACTTGCATGACAGAGATTTAGCAGTCTGCAGAGGTGATTGGGGCTTTACTTCACGCAGGACGAAATTCTCTCTCATTTCCCCATGCGTGCCGAGCGCAACCCAAGTGCGTGGTTGCTACGGTCACCAGACATGACCGCCGAGCACTTTCTTCGATGTGAGCATGTCACCGATGTCTGACGCAACACCTAAAAGCCGGTGAAACGCCTCTTCTTGTGCTGTGTGTGCCGTGTGTGTGGTGTGTGTGAACGCTCGATACACAGTACACAATGAGACAGGTTCACTAGCGCGGTCCCGGGACTACGTCGGCGACCTGACGTCTGTAAACAGGCGGCAGGTGATCAACTTTGCCTTTGCTCCAGTCTTAGTGAAACTTTCGTAAAATACTTGCCTGTGTAAGTTCCTTATTCGTTGTTATTTTTTTTATTTTAGTACTCTTTCATCTGTTCAGTGTACTTTTTTTCTTCCAGTCTTCTGATCACTTTAACCGTTTGACGGGATCCTGCACGCATTAGCTGGGATAGATACCGGGGAAAACATCAGGCAACGCTCGAAGGCACCGTTTCCCATACAAAGGTTTTTTTTATCTTTAAAATTTTATAACTTGATTTTAAAATAGTAAATGTACATTTGTTATCATGAACAGAAAGATCCTCAGTATAGTTTCTTAATGAAGGTTTCTGAAGCATTGTTTAACCAACAATCTCTTGAATAATAACAGATCATAGAACAGCTATCAGAATCAATTTAAAACACCTAAAACTCAAAATCTCTTTTTAAACAAAGGAAAAATGCAAATTACATAATTCAAGGTTAAATAAAAGATTATAACGCCTCGTCCATAATTTTCGTAAACATGACCTGTGATCTCTAAAGACAATAAAATATTGCCCACACACTTTTAATTTAAACAATAACCTTAATGCCATAAAATCTGATTACTATCAACGTACACTCAAATCTTATAGCCTCTACGATTTGCACCATCTCACAAAATATTTTCCTTCCTTATAAACACTTTACACCATAAACCTCCCTATATGTGATGCATACGACACCCAACGAATTATGACAAATAATTAAGCATAGATGTTATGATTAACCAGGTATGTAAATCTTTTCCTTTCAAAATAAATTAAAAAAAACACATCAACTCTTAACATCAGTGGTTACATCCTTTAAAAAATATATATACAATACACATCTTTTGATTTCGACGTGGTCATGTGCTGTTGTGTAACGTACTGTCCTTCAGGATTACATGAGGCACGGGGAAGATTTTTCACGATGTGCAAACTTTAACAGGGCACAACCACCTTACTCAAATTGCATACAGGTCTTATACGTCAATATGGATGGGGCTCGAAAAAAAAAAAAAAACCGGGCGAGGGATTAGATGCGGTACTATTAAACACTTCGACTATACAGCACCGCACCAAACAGCACTACGGTGGTGTAGAGAAGAGCCAAATCTACTGTTGCAAGGCAACCTCAGCAAAGTCAGTATGGAAATATTCGGAGCCTTAAACTCTTGGGATGGCCACACCAAACCACAGAATGACGTCGCAAGCTAAATTATGAAAATACTATCGGCGATTTCGCCATGACAAGTAGAACCGTAAAATACCATAAGAATTGAACTGCAATTAACACGATTCATAAGCATCCGACTGAAAAGCTCCAAAGTCAATCTTTCCGTTACTAAAAACACTTAACGGTACCTCTAAAGTTCACTCGTGGACGCTGCCAGAGTGTCAAATGACTCCTTATAACTGTAGATAAGACAGTTTAACACGCTGGGGGCCGACTTAGGTTTCTTAAGACAAGCAATGATTCTGCCCTTCACTTGGATCCTCCTTCGATCCAAAAAAAGTCATTTACCTTAAAGCAGCTAAATAGATGACAATGCCGATATCAACGCTCTCCTCCAGACAGCGCTCTAACTGGAGACTGCAGTACCTAAGCAAAGCTGACACCAATCACAAGTCTGATGTAAGAGGCACCAAAGTGCACCATTTTAGAATTCTTATGTTCACCTCTCACACCAAACTTGGCGTATTTCTTAGCGCCATCGCCATCGGGACAACACCGGCCCTCCACAATAGGATCTTCGAGACCCACGGCGTTCCGTCCCCAACACACTGCCTACACGGGGCTCACCGACCAAACGGCCTTGACCTCCGACACAGACGTCGCTCCTCACGCACCGTTCTACATGTACATCCATACTCCGCAAGCCACCTGACGGTGTGTGGCAGATGGTAAACCGTTCAGATATAACTCGCTGGAACCCCCTTCTTTCTCGTTCCGTCGCCTCGCGGCGCGCGAGATGCTCACTCGCAAAAGATATGCGGCCAGACACTCCAATCCGATTTCGACATCGCGGCTGGTACTGAGACTGCGGATCATTTCAAACACAAAACAAAATTTAAACAGCGAGGCGAACCGGCTCACCGCTTTTTCTTTTCACTCTCCTCCTTGGGATCTTTCATTTCAGTACTTTTTCTAAATATTTCTGTGTCAGTTGTTTCTTCAGCATTTACATTAGTGTTTTCTACGTTTTGTGCCATAAATATTTGAAGAATTTATTGTTCGATTTACTTTTCATTCGATATAAATATCGAAAAAATAACTTCTATTTCTCGTTACTTCTTATATGTTTTATACATTGCAACAAATTTCGTGCCTACTTCGTAAATGCCAGCTTCACATAGTTTTTCCTGATGATTTAACTAGTATTCCTGATTCATAGTTTAATGCTAAGCACTGGCTTGCATATATTGTAGAAATTCTAGCGTTACTTTTGTATTGTAATTCCTTGTTTTTGCACGTATCGAGAAGTTTTTTATTGTTAACTTCTTCAATTATACTATACGGTCTCCCATTTTATGTACCCTTTCTTCTGAAGCAACTGTTTCCAAAAAAATTTCTTGGGTTATCCCTCCAAGATGTTTACATTTTTTAATCTGCTGCAGTTGGATGATGACTGTTTTCAGTAAATACGGGGCATATTTTTAGTTAATAATTTGCCTTTTTTTCTGCAGAAATTCTGAAACTGGTCCTACTGGCTCCTTCTTCTAAAAGATCAAATTGTGTTACTCCAGAAGTCACGTTTTCAGAAACTGTGTTAGTGTCATCTTCAAATTCGGGACAGTTTTTACAATATTTCTTTAATTCTAAATTTATTATTTTACCTTCACCGTGATAATTATCATCTTCATAACGTCATCATCCTCAACATCACTAAAAGGACGAACCATTTGACATACACGACTAAATAAAGGAGTACGCAATGCGTTCCTCTTATTGTGACCATAAGCGATGTATCTCAATTCTGCTCCTGCATATTTTATGTCTTCTATCTACCTTCTATTAGGTCATCGTTTCGTCTTACGTCTTGGAATCCAAGGAAGTACCTCCTCATTTCATTTATATTCCACTCGCCGGCTCATTTCCCCCTGTCCATTCCATTTTATTGTCATTACAGTCGTAAGTACATCTTCTATTCTGTCTGTTTCGAAATGAATTTTTTACTTTTTTATTTTTTTCCGTTCGAGAAATAATTTACAAGATACTCCTCTCCATTGCTCACTGAACAACCCTCAGTTTTTCATTCGTTTCAAGAATAACAGCATTTCTTTATCTTTTGTTGCCCTTGGTTTCGTAATGGTCGGTACTTCCCATAATCTATCAATTCTATTAGAAAATGTTATTCTTGATTAAGCAAATAGGCAAACAATTGCCTGATTTGTAACATAGGTTTCTTGAACTCGGCGGCGACAGTACTCGGTTAATGCAGGGTGACACAGAATAACGGGAATGTTTGAAATGAATAGTGGCAGCCGTGATTCAAATGGCTCTGAGCACTATACGACTTAATTTCTGCGGTTATCAGTCCCCTAGAACTTGGAACTACTAAAACCTAACTAACCTAAGGGTATCACACACATCCATGCCCGAGGCAGGATTCGAACCTGCAACCGTAGCGGTCTCGCGGTTCCAGACTGTAGCGCCTAGAAGCGCTCGGCCACCCGGCCGGGCAGCCGGGTTCGTGACAGAGAGTAAACAGTGCTCCATTTCAGTAATCTCGAATTAATGGAACGGACAGCAGCGTGAGTTAGCCATAAAAATGTTTTATAAAAACGATAGTTTGGTAGCGGCGCAGAGGGAGTTTCGGCGTTTATATAATTTAGAATGTAAAGATGCCGTTCCGTCCAAACATGCGATAAAATATTAGATTAATAACTTTGAAGAGACTAAATCTGCCCTCAAGAAGAAACCAACAGGACGACCAAGAAGTGTGCGTTCTCGGACACTGTTCAGTTCATAAACAAGCAGCAGTGGTTGGAATGTCCCGAGAGAGTGTTCGCATAATTCTTCACCTTGGTTTAAAATTTCATCCGTACAAAATACAGATGGTGCAGCAATTGAAGGACAACGATTACCGATTACGATTAGGACTTTTGTGTTAGCAAAAGAGCCAACACCGTGTTACGAGTGGAGGCCAAAATGCACGAGTTTTAGCTCACGCAGGCTGGCGTGAGGAGGGACGAATTATACTGACGTGAGTCTGGAACATAACAAGGAATGAGAATTCAGAAATCGGACGTAATTAGTTCGATACTTAACTTTAATCCACTAATCGAAACCGGATTTTCCGCTTATCTCGAGCGGTCGCCTTCCCATCTGGCTATCCGTGCACGACTCACGGCCACACCCAAACTGCCATATGTCGTCAGCCGTACGTCTACAACCTGTACCCGCACTTCCATTATGTGTATTCCCGTGCGGATCAGACGCTGTGCTTGAAGTCGCATGCCTGATACCGTCAGATAAATACGACACTGAAGTGCCTATCGCAGACGTATGACTTACGATATATGATATACAGGACATAAAATCCCGTCTGAGGCCTGCGATCATTTTTATGTTAATAATTGGCAACCATGCTGTACAATCCCAATAAAGTCATGAGATGTTCAATTGACTCGATTATTAGAACATGTTACACGTTTCGGGATTACTCCCATATTCAGACATCACAAACTTCAACTCCTCCCTAACCAACCAGGCGTACAGCTTTGACAAATCAAAGAAAGTGTCAAGGCTGTACGCCTGGTTGTTTAGGTTGTTTGCAGATGACGCTACTGTTTATCGACTAATAAAGTCATCAGAAGATCAAAATAAATTGCGAAGCGATTTAGAAAAGGTATCTGAATGGTGCAAAAATTGGGAGTTGACCCTAAATAACGAAAAGTGCGCGGTCATCCACATGACTGCTGAGAGGAATTCGTTAAACATCGGTTACACGATAAATCAGTCAAATCTAAAAGCCTTAAATTCAACTAAATACCTAGGTATTAGAATTACGAACAACTTAAATTGGTAGGAACACATAAAAAATGTTGTGGGGAACGCTAACCAAAGACTACGTTTTATTGGCAGTGCATTTAGAAAATGTAGCACGTCTACTAAGGAGACCGACTACACCATGCTTGTCCGTCCTCATTTAAAATACTGCTGCGTGGTGTGAGATCCTTACTAGATAGGACTGACGGAGTACATCGAAAAAATTGAAAGAAGGGCACCACGTTTTGTAGTATAGCGAAATATGGGAGAGAGTGTCACAGATATGATACAGGGTATGGGCTGGACATCATTAAAAGTAAGGCGTTTTTCGATGCGACGGAATCTTCTCACGAAATATCAGTCAACAACTTTCTCCTCCGAATGCGAAAAAAAAAATGGTTCAAATGGCTCTGAGCACTATGGGACTTAACATCTGTGGTCATCATTCCCCTAGAACTTAGAACTACTTAAACCTAACCAACCTAAAGACTTCCCACACATCCATGCTTGAGGCAGGATTCGAACCTGCGACCGTAGCGGTCACGCGGTTCCAGATTGAAGTGCCAAGAACCGCACGGCCGCACCGGCCGGCCGGAATGCGAAAATACTTTGTTGACACCGACCTACATAGGGAGAAACTATCACCACGATAAAATAATGCAAATCAGAGCTCGTACGCAAAGATATAGGTGTTCATTCTTTCAGCGCGCTATAAGAGGTTGGACAAATAGAGAATTGTAAAGATGGTTCGATGAACACTCTGCCACGCACTTAAATGTGATTTGCAAAGTATCCATGTAGATGTAGACGTAGAACGAACCATCCTGACATTTGCCTGGGGCGATTTAGAGAAATCAGGGAAAACCTAAATCATGACGGCCGGACGCGGGTTTGAACTGTCGTCCTCCCGATTGTGAGTCCAGTGTGTTAACCACAACGCTACCTCGCTTGGTACCAATTCTGCATTACAAAAGGGTGTTCAGATACTTTTCATCAGATAACTAATACATTTCTATCTCTCCTTAATATGTAAATATCTGACATTCCTTTAAAAAAAAAGTAATAAAATTAGAAGAATAGCAGTAGAGAGAAAAGGAGATACTCTGAGTTTTGATCGCCTGTTTTTGCAGATAATCATGCAGTCTTCACTGAATATATAGCTTATGAACAATGCGGATGAATGTTCTACAAGAGACAGCTTAGAAGGCAGGTCTACATATATATCTTTTGAAAAAACAGAGTACGTAGCAGGTGAGAAGAAGGCGCCGAAATATATGAAAACTGATTATGGTAGAGCAAGCGGGGTACAAAATTTAACTGTTTGATTGAAAAAATACAACGAAATGCTTGAGGGAAAGAAGTTAATCTAGCAATAACAAGGAAAATGAACTTGGATTTTCAACTAACAAAAAACCAGCATGTCAAGAAATCTGTCTTCATAAATTCAAAACTTCGACACTACAATACTGCCATTAAACAAGAATGCCTTTACGCATCAGAACGCCTTCCGTTAAATACATTCAAACAGTCACCTGAAACAGGGAGGAAGGAAAGGAAAAAATTAGGAAAATTTTGAGACCAAAGTATAAGAATGCAAAATAGAAATTAAGAAGTAATAAAGAAGTTTAAGAAAAAAATAGCAAATATTAGACTCGATGCAGAAGAGAAGAGTTGCATTCTATGGACACCTGAAATGGTTAGATGAAAAAAGGACAACAAAAAGAATTTTAGCTTCTTTGACAGAAACCCCGAAATACCAATGACGTGGATAAAGGAAATTAAAGTAGACGTGACGGAAATGGAAATAATGGAAGAGGAAATAGGAGACAGAGGAACGTTCAGAGCAAATGTACAACGTTTCAAGGGCTTACAGCGGAAGAAAAAGGAAACGACAGGTGCAATACAGACGAAAGAATGAAGGGTGAAACATAGTAAAAACAAGAAAATTTACTGGAAAGAAACAAGGGAGACAAGAAAGAATACAACAGTCATTTCACGTGGTCTTTCGGAGGTAAAACCAATTTTTTTTAAATTAAAAAATAATAGTTTCAATCTGTATCTTAGTCATTACCTATAATCTGTTGATGATGTTGCCTGATATCTTTTCTCTTTCAAGTGTAACTGTGTCGTAACGTTTTGCAAACATTGATCTAATGGGTACACAACAATTGTCACAGCATACGCGGTGTTGTTAACAGCTGTTGTTAACAGCGCATATTCCGTAAGTTCCGTGGCCTGCGCTTAGCTGCCAGCTGGCGAGTGGCACTTGTTCCAGAGAGAGCCGAGCCGTCAGAGAACGGCCTGCCGGCAGATATCGGACAGTTTCTTCCGAGCGCGCAAACCCGCATCGGACCGGCGAGAGTCCGTCCAGTGTTTGCGGTAGGTCTGTGTGGCGACCGCCGGAAGGCAAATACCATTACGTCCGGCCGGCTCGGTGGACACAGCGAGCGGCTTCCGCCTGACGTTTCACTCGCGGTCACTGTGCCGTACTGTTCGACGGCGTCCGCGGAATCCTGCAGATCCGTCACTTGCCAAGCGTCAACTCACCAACTTACTGACGGCAGCGACAATAATCAGACGGTACGATTAATTGTGGCGAATGCCGAGGTTAAACAGTCAGTCAGGCGGTTAGCTGCCTCTTCAGCCAAACGCACAGGTATACAGGATGTATCACCTACCACTTCGTGAACGTTTGAGATATTGAAACTAAACTGAAGCGCCGAAGAAACTTGTATAGGCAGGCGTATGCAAATACAGAGACATGTAAACAGGAAAAATACGACGGCGCGGGCGGAAATGCCTATATAAGACACAGGTGCCATAGTTGCTAGATCGGTTACTGCTGCTGCTATGCTACGTTATCAAGATTTAAGTGAGTTTCAACGAGGTCTCATAATCGGTGCACTATCGGTGAGACACAGCATCTCCGAGGGAGTGATAATGTTGGGATTTTCCCGTACGACTATTTTACTAGTGTAGCGTGAATATCAGGAGTCCCATAAAACATAATATTTCCGACGTCGCTGCGGTCGGAAAAACATCCAGCGAGAAAGGGGTCCAGAGCGACTGAAGAGAATCGTTCAATGTGACTGAAGTGCAGCTCTTCCGCAAGTTGGTGCAGATTGCAATGCTGGGCCATCAGCGAATGTCAACGTGCGAACCATGTAACAAAAGATAATCGATATAGGCTTTCGGACCCGAAGGATCACTCGTGTACTATTTATGACTGCACGACACAACGCTTTACGCCTCGCCTGGGCCCGTCAACACCGACATTGGACTGTTCATGATTGGAAACATGTAGCCTGGTTGGACAAGTCTCGTTTCAAATTGTATCGAGCGGATGGAAGTGCACGGGTATGCACACAACCTCATGAATCCATCGGCCCTGCATGTCATCAGGTGACTTTTCAAGCTGGTGAAGGCTCTGTAATAGTGTGGAGCGAGTGCAATTGGCGTGATATGGGACACTGACAGGTCTAGATACTGTTCTGACAGGTGACACCAACGTGAGCATCCTGCCTCATCACCTACATCCATTCATGTCTGTTGTATGTTACGACGGACTTGGGCAATTCCAGCAGGACAATGCGACACTTCACACGCCCGGAAGTGCTATGGAGTGGCTCACTCTTCTGAGTTTTAAACACTTTCGCTCGCCGCCAAACGCCCCAGACATGAACGTTATTGAACAAATTTGGGATGCCTTGCAACGTGCTGTTCACAAGACATCTCCACCCCCTCGTACTCTTATGGGTTTATGACAGTCTTGCAGGATTCATGGTGTCAATTCCCTCCAGCACTACTTCAGATATTATTCGAATTCATGCTACGTCATGTTTTGGCGCTTCTGCCTGCGCGGGGGCGCTCCACTGTATTAGGCACGTGTACCAGTTTCTTTGGCTCTTCAATGTGTGTTCTTGGCAAATAATAGTAAGCAGAGGGTGGGGCAAACAAAAGTGGCTCAGAGGCCAGAGTTCCGTGGCACAAAGAAACATACCACAGGAAAGGAAACACGGTACTGAGATTGACTATACAAGATACTGAAAGAGAGCATTGCTGCAGTCACATCCGAAATGTTCTGCTGCAGTTCCTAAAGACTATGAGAGTTCTTGTGATATGCCCTAGGCTTGAAGGCGCCCCACACAAAGTAATCACGCGTCAGGTCAGGTCAGGTCATCTTGATGCCCAGCTAGGGCCGCGACCAGACTTATCTCTGCTGACAACTCGCTCAGGCGTGAAGATTGTGTAAATATGCTCAAAAGTTCTGACACGTGCATGGGCAGTTGCTCCATCCTCTTACATACAGCCACACGGGGTTTGATTATATGCATACGTTCACATCCAATCGTAACCACTCGCCCTGGCCGCTTTTCTTTTTCTCATCCCTGCAGAAGGGCACGTAATTAGGTTGTATGGGCAATACCCTTAACTCGTATATCAATCTCAATACTGAAACAATTTTAATGGAACGGAGTAAATTTTTTATAATGGCATTTCAGTGCTCTCGGAAAAAAAGATTACAGTGATACAAGGCTTTTTACAAGGTAGACTTGTTTGCTTCAGTAGAGAAGGAATGTTAATTTCAGAGGTGTACTTTTCGTTTACAAGAGGAAACTTACAAATTTTACCCCAGATGGTGTACAGTATTACGTTTTCAGGAATATTTCTAGATGGCTAAGTGTTCAATCGATTGTAGTTGGAGGTTGTCTGTCTAACGGCTCCCAGAGGAAAGAAAAAATTTTTATTTTTGGTATTTCACACAACTATTGACCGCAGAATGAAGTTTTCACTTTGCAGCGGAGTGTTTGATGATACGAAACGAACTGTTTAAAACTGTAAGCTGGACCGAGACTCGAAATTGGGACCACTGCATTTCGTTGGAAAGTGCTCTGCCAACTGAGTTACCCAAACACTACTCATGACGCCTCCTAATAGCTATAGTTCCGCCAGTATCTCCAAAATTTAGAGAAATTCTCCCGGTAGGCGATGAGTAACTGGTGGTAGTAAAACTGCGAGGACGTGTCCTGACTTGTGCTTGGGTGGTTCAGCTGGTAGAGTAATTGCTTGCGAAAGGGAAAGATCCCTAGTTAGAATTCTGGTCCGGCAGTCAGTTTTAATCAGCTATTGATAGAATTTAAAATTTTAAAACGCTGTCATAATCTAATCATTAATAGGTGTAATCTTACATTAAGGGCTTAAAACAGTAAGTAAAGAATTAAAGTGTACTTCCCTTTAGGCTGCATAACTTCATGTGCACATATTACCCAGTCTTCATTCATCGAGTATTTGAGAGTGAGAGCACTTTCCGATTTCCAGCAAACTTTATACCTAATCTGAAACCTTCGCGATACTTTTTATCGCTAACACTACCTACAAAATAAGGAAAGGAAAAAAAAGTTTATCGTTTTTACATTTTCACTTTTCTTGCAGTAAGACTTCAGAATCACGCACCGTGTTTTCATTTATTACTTCTTTACTAATAAACCTGATCGCAAAAACATTTTGCAGGCAGTATCCACATATATCTCTGAATGTACCTCAAAGTTGTATCATTGTACGACTTACAGCCGCCTTTGAATCACGAACCTCGCCGAGCTGGGATGGCTTGAGCGCCTCTACGATACACAGAGCCGTACCGTAGATGCTGCACCAATGGAGGTTCGTCTGACAAGAGACCATACAAACAAGTGGTTACTGAAATGAGGCAGCAGTCTTTTCAGTAGTTGCAGGAGCAATAATCTGGATAACTGACCGATCTGGTCTTGTCACATCAACTAATACGGTCTTGCTGTGCTGGTACTGCGAACGGCTGAAAGCAAAGGGGAAATTACAACTGACGGCATCACTTCGATACAATGCTCTGGAGATAAAATAGTCGCACATTCGGATCTCTGGACGGGAACTACTCAGGAGTCTGATGTCATCAGGATAAACAAACTTCCATTCTACTTGTCGGGACGTGGAATGATTGATACCTATGTCACGTAGGAAGGTTACAGAAGCAAATCAATAACCTGAAGTTAGATATACTTAGAATTAATAAAGTTCGCTGCCAAGATGAACTGGAATTCTGGTCAACGGTAATGCAGAAGCAGGTCTAATAATGAATGAGAAAGTAGGAACGCAAATAACCTGCAGTGAACGCTATAGCTAATGCATTATATAATCCGTTCAACATAAGAATAAAGCAAATGTAACCAAACACAAACGGACGGAAGCCGTAGCACACGTACACTGGTGTTGTTACGCTCTTGTAAGTGGGCCCTACTTTCGTATTAGTTATATTATTACTGAGTTATGTTAAATGAAACATTAATGTATTCAAATGTACTAACGCATTAGCTACGTAGTTGTTATTTGAAGAAGCGCGTACAGTCACAACCTCTGCAGCGTTGTGATCTTATTGTCGCGCAGTTAACGCGCAATATGAAAATGGTTGAGGATACTTTCTGATCCGTAGTGAAACACGTGTGTGGAATAAGGTTAAAAAGTGCCGAGAAATAGGCTGTTCTTAATGTTTTTCATAAAATTACGGAAATAATCGGCTTTGAAGTTTTCCAAGCCACTGTATGTAATACGGTTGATAATCGCTCATCCTAAGTATAGCGCAATCATTAGTTGGCGGCGCAGTAGCTCAGCGTGTTCGGTCAGAGAGTTGGCTTGTCTCTGGATATAAAGGAACTGTGTCAATGTACCAACAGACGAACTTTCACGGGTGTCATGTGATGTCGGCTACGACCAAATACAACGAACAGTAACGAACAAAACGCAAAAAAGAAGGTTGCGTAATGGAGTGTTAACCAAATATATTAAATATTTCGTTGGTTCAAATCTCCCCAATATCATTTATTTTTTTCAATTTGAAATCCTCCATCTCGCAATTATAAAACTCATCATCATGATCGTTGCCGATGGTCTTAAGACAAGGGCAGAACGATGACCATGTCAAAAGGTCAGACGTAGCAGGGACATATACTGTATTCCCTATAGTTGCATGAACTGAGTCCCGTCGATCGGGAGGAATTTCGGAACTTCGTAAGAATGGACTTGGCTAGTTTTCATAAGCTGCTGTCGATGATACAGGAAGGAATGTGTTGAAGTGACGCAATAATGTGGGAGACAATTTCACGTAGTCGGAAATAAGAATTAAATCATTTATTTATAAATTTTTTGATTGGTCTCTCTCGCTAATTATTATCTGTTCCTTCTTCCTGGCATGTTGAAGTAAAGCGAGAGGTACAATAAATAAAAATGAATTTTCGTCATTTAAGGTGCTACGTATACAAATCAAAAGCAACATGTGTAACGTTGTCTGCGTATTTACTCAGAAATGAAGGACGTTCGAGGATCCTTACTGAAATACAGTAGATGGTGAGAATCATATAGACACCTTGTTATGCGTCTTGTTTAGGACGCTGAGGATGCATCTGTCGCAATCCATTTCTAGAATGCAGAAAAGTCAGTACAAAGGATGCTTTTCGGACAGCAAAATAATAAGAAAGTATGCCTGTAAAAAATATTGCATTAGTTTAGTTACCGCTCTTATGAAAATTTTCTCCTTTGAAAATTACGCAAAAGCTCCATTATGAGAAACTGATTCAGCTGATGGCCCCAGATGTCAACAGCAACAGTAAATCATAAACAATATCAAGCAGAATGCCCGCTCGGATTACCCCCTCCTGCACATGCGGGCGTTACTGCCATTAAGTGCGCGTATGTGAATTCGTGTCAGTTTAGAACTGCTGTTGCCGCGCTCCGCTATAACGCCTGCTAATACTCTTTAGGGCCCTTCAGACGCACCAAACGACCGACCGACAAATTGGTCGCGTTTAGGCGTTTTGACCAACCGACCGCTTCGTCCGGCGGATAGTAAGGTATGATCACCCCGCTGCACGCACTGCTGCATCCCCGACACTTCACCAGAAAAATTGTGCAGGGTGCAGCGCTGTCGTGCCAACCTGCCGAGAAAAGTTCGTCTGCTGCCACTGCGCGCGGGAATAAATGTTGTTCAAATACGCCTAACATGACAGAGAGCGAGAAAGACGAAACGCTGATGAGAATTTCTGGACACGTTTAAAGGGTGCAGATGTTTGTAAGACATGTGCGAGGAGTATGGCAATAGACATCCAAGAAAGGAAGCATTTGTTTCATTTTTTAACGAAGCCATAGTGGTTCTGTTTTTAGGCTTTAGTTCCAATTACTTTAGGGAAATGGAACTGAAGCTGTAGGGAGCTGGTTGGAGAGTGAAAAGGTAGTGCGCCAACAAAGTAAATTCTGTTTTAGTTATAGTTCATTAAAACAATCCGAATCTTTGCAAAAAGTAAAATACACCAATAATGAAATACAGGAGAGGAAATATTTTAAGGTGAAAAATAATCTCGTGTGCAAGTAGTGTCTGGAATACAATAACTCAGGGAAAAAATAATTTTAAAAAGGCTTATGGCCATGTGACAAATGTCTTCTACTATTGCAGTACAAATGAGTTATAAATAAAAGCCAATCAGACTACAATTACCCAACAGTAGCTGCTAAATATTTCGGCAGACTTAGCAACTTCCAAAATGGCTTAAGGCCGTTAAAGGTACACTTCGTCAGTAAGTGAAACAACTCATAACCTAGGATACGAGAAGGCGTAGTGAAAACCAAAATTTAGCAACTGAAAACTGGCCTTAAGTTCCAATTAAAGGTAGCCCAAACCTTTAAGTTACAATTAGATGTTGTACAACACAGTATATTACAGCTAGCAAGGTAACGGAGCAAAGCAAATCCAAATTATTCTTTGCAACTACATCTACGGCTTATAACAGTAAATTAAGTGGTTACACTAAGAAGAGTTACAGATTAAGAACATTAATATTAAAACTAAAATTAGAACCATAAAAAACCTATTTTTTTTCTTACAAGGAACTTTAACAGCATTTTAAAGGAAAGACGTGTACTGAATTATCGGCCGGTGCCCACACAAACAAGTTTTGCAATTGGTGGAGGTGCTGCTAGGTTTGCTTCAAAGTCACTAAGATGTAAGAACTCAATTAGTAACTATACGGGGTGAACATTGATAAAACCGACAAACTGCAGGGACGGGTTCCTGACTGGATATGGAGAAAAATTTGGTTCTGCGAACATGTGTCCGGAAATGCATCGTTGCCACGGCAGATGGCGCTGAGGATCGAAACTTAACTCTGCACACTTGCTGTGTGTTCCTTAAGTGTTGCAGGCAGTATGATTGACACAGCGCACTGTTAGCAGCAGAATATTCATGTCGTAAACAAGCCGAGATTGTGGTCTTGTATGGCCCAGGAGATGGAAACGATTGACAGGCAGCATGGCTATACCAAAACAAGTACCCCCATAGACAACAACAACATTCCACAACATTTCAAGCTCCATTTTAGGTGTTTGTGTGTTCATATGTCCTCCGAGACACATGAACGTGTAGGGAGACGGCGGGCCGTGTGTGGCCAGATTTGGAGAACCGGATTATTGACGACATTGAGAAGATCTCTGGTACAAGATCCAGTCAAGTGGCCCGCAACATGATGTAAGCCATAGTCGGATTATCTGCAGCGTGAATGACAACCGCTACTGTCCCTGTAAACTGAAACGAGTGCAAGGATTATCAACAGCGGATTTCTCTCTACAGGAAGAATTGTATCGATGGTTTTGGATCATACCATCACAATTATGGGATTTCTGTCACCAGTCCTATTTACCGATGAAGCAGCCTTCACGAGAACTGGTATCGTCAATCTTCACGATCGTAATCTGTGGACCAAAGACAATCCTTGGGGAATGGTTGAGGCGTCTCATTAGCACGAGTCCAGCGTGAATGTGGTGCCACGGATTCTTGGCGGCCACACACCTGCAGCGGTTATTATTCCCCAACACCTCAACGAAGGAGCGCACCTGGATTTCCCGTGGAATAACCTGCCTGGGCTGCTTGACAATGTGCCTTTGACAATACAAGAGGTTTCGTGGTTTCTGCATGGTGGAGCACCAGCCCACTTCCACATTACAGTTTCTCGACACAACATCTTCGCCGGACGATGAATAGGACGCAGAGACCCGGTAGTATGGGATGCTAGATTAACGGACTCTGCTTTTTTTCCTCAGGGGACATCCGAACCGCATTGTGTATTCTGAACAAGTTGTGAACTGCAGTCCTTTCAACAGCGTGTTCACGACGCCTGTAACGCTATTTGGAGAGGTCGGAATGTGCGAAAAAGTACTGCAATCCATGATGCGACGTGTGAACGCGTCCTTTGCATCCCATGGAGGCCACTTTGAACATTTGTTGTGACGTGGATGCAATGCAGCTTTGTACTGTGTTCCGGGACGATTTCTTGTCGTTGCACACACACCGTCCATTACCGGGCACATGTTCATACGATCTTTCTTCTCCACTTCCAATCCAGTGTCTCTCCGTCCAGTTTGCGGGTTCTATTAATCTTCACCCTGTATAGTACCATTTGTAGCAAAATAATCAAGCAAACTAAAGATGGAATTTATATTGCAGATCGCCTCTAATAGACGTTCTATACTTCAACATTTAAAGAGGAAAATACTTTCACACAAACCCATGTTATTTAGGTAACTGTAAAATTTTTACCTGCTGTAAGTCCCCAACATCGGGACAGAAGGAAACAAACAATGCCGGCTGCGGTGGTCGTGCGGTTCTAGGCGCTGCAGTCCGGAACCGCGAGACTGCTACGGTCGCAGGTTCGAATCCTGCCTGGGGCGTCAATGTGTGTGATGTCCTTAGGTTAGTTATGTTTAAGTAGTTCTAGGGGACTGATGACCTAAGATGTTAAGTCCCATAGTGCTCAGAGCCATTTGAACACACAAACAATGGCAGTAACGAACTAAATACACGGACAAAATTCAGCTAGGCCCAGCGAACAGCAAGATAAATACAGGCACTATAAGTATCACTTGGGTGGCTAGTTCTGCAACGCAGTTGGGCTGGCGCGTTACCAAAAATGGAGCCTTGTAGCATTCTTTTTGGAGAACTGTTTGGTGAATGTCACAGTGTTGTCTCTGACAAACGATTAAATAAATAATGGCTGATTCTGGAAGAGACACATGATAATAGAATCGTTCGCCTTAGACATAAGCCAACACACAAGCTTCAGTACACCAAAATATCAATTCGACTGAACCAGCATTGAGGACTAAACTTGAACGAAATGTCAATATGAGATGTGACTGACTAATTTAACACTATTTCCGTTACAATGTAAGCCACAAAACTGCAAAATCTCTTGAAAATAACTAACAGGCGTGATATTAAAAAAAAAAATTACGATCAGAAGTTTGCAAAGTCAAATTAGGGAATCTGATTTTAATGCGTAATAAACCACTCACGCTGTTTAATAACGTGGTGATTAGATAATAAATTTGATGCACATTCGTGGCAATATGCGAAAAAATGAGTAACGCGAAGCAACGGCTTTAGATTACCACGCAAGACAGGAGTAACCTAATAGATATCAACTTGACGTGGAGGAACCACGATGGCTCAAGATAGCATAAAATAAATGCGTGTTACCATAAGATCTGACTATAACCCGCCAGGGTAGCCGAGAGCGCTAACCCGCTGCTTCCTGGACTCGGGTAGGCACACCGGCCCCGAATCGAATCCGCCCGGCGGATTAACGACGAAGGGCCAGTGTACCGGCCAGCCTGGATGTGGTTTTTAGGCGGTTTTCCACATCCCGCTGGGTGAATATCGGGTTGATCCCCACGTTCCGCCACAGTTACACGACTCGCAGACATTTGCAACACATTCGCACTAATCCATGGCTTACATCAGACAGCTGGCGTACACTAATTCCTTTCCAGGGGGTACAGGGTGGCAGCCACATCAGATTAACCATGGCCGACCCTGCGTAACTGTGGGACAAGGCTCAGACAAGGAAAGAAGAAAGAAAGGCCATAAGATTTCACTATCTTCCACAACATGACAAAGCAGAAGACCGTCAAGCAGGTCCGCTTCGTTAACGGTCAGGTAGCCGACAGTCAAGTTCCTGAACGGCGTGGTGTGCCGACAACGCACCCCTGGCGAGGCCACTGTCTTCCAATAATGTTCGGCAGCACCCGCATTTCCTCCATCACCATAGACCTCCAACTGCCACACTCCGCGTTAGTCCCCCCATGAACACAAAAAAATGGTTCAAATGTCTCTGAGCACTATGGGACTTAACATGTATGGTTATCAGTCCCCTAGAACTTAGAACTACTTAAACCTAACTAACCTAAGGACAACACACAACACCCAGCCATCACGAGGCAGAGAAAATCCCTGACCCCGCCGGGAATCGAACCCGGGAACCCGGGCGCGGGAAGCGAGAACGCTACCATGAACACAGATATTGAGGGCTTTCATATTAACAGAAGACGTTGAAATGACTCTAAAAATAGACATCGGATCAAGAAAAGTTGTAATTACTATTTGTTTGTCTCGGAGGGAGACATCCAACGATACAACACTCGACTCTCCACCGCCATGAACCGTGTGTGGGTGGTGAGGGTAACTTGGAAATACTGAATGGGAAACCCTCTTTTTAGTGCAGATTACGATTCCACGGCGAAATCTACATACGTTTTGTCTGAGGAATTTTCTTCATTTCAACACAGATGGCGCTGTAATCGGGGGAATAGAAATTGGTACACAATAGTAATTTACGACATGCAACTCACTGACCATTGAATATCCAGTGGGACCCTACCTCCATGCTGCGATGGTAGGACAGGACAAAATGCCAAAACTTCTAATTCGAAAAGTTGTATTCCTCGGACGTATCGAACAGGGGATTACTCGACGCGCCACCGTAGCCGTGCAGTGAACTACGGCGTATCATAGCAGGCAGTACATTGCGAATGGATCTCACGTATCGTGCAGACCTAGAACAGATAGAGGTTTAAACATTACGATACTTTCGCAGTGTTTATTGCCTGCACATCTACCTATCATTTGGAGAACAGATTCGCGAGTGAACGATGGATATTGCAATCACGGAAGAAAAGATTTAAATGATTCTGATTTATGGAAAATGTAGGACAAATGTTAAGGCTGCTGTTGGCTAGTATACCGATAGCTTTCCAGAGAAAGCTCACTCCCTTGTGACGCCTTTATGTCTGATGGCAGCGTACAGACCAGAAAAAGAGACGAAGAAAACGTGTTACAAGAGCAGCTAAGGAAATATCTGTCCTAGAGGCAGTGCACCACAACCCACATATCAACCCGCGGCAATTACACGGCGATTCCGGCATGTCCGTAGGTCGTATTGTCACAAAACTGCGTCACCATAAGTATCCTCCATACCACGTGTCACTGTATGAACAACTCCATAACGCCGATTTCCAAAACGGGCTTGTGTTTTGTGAATCTGCACGCCAACAAATGCAAACGACCACAATGTTCTTTGTTGACGTACTATTTTCCGGTGAATCTACATTCACAAACCAAGGTGCCGTTAACCGGCATAACATGCACTACTGAAGTGAAGACAATCTCCACAAGTTACGGTAAGTCGACCATCAACGTCCTCGGTCGGTTAACGTTTGGTGTGGCGTCATGGGGAAGAAGTTCATTAATCCGTATTTAATCGACAGCACGTTGAATGTTGAATGTACGGAAATATTGAACATTTTGGAGTAGGAACTACCAGTAGGATGTTACCCTGGACGTTCGACAGCTTATCTGGTTTCCGCATGATGGTTGGCACCGCATTACTCAATTGAAGCATGGGAGATATTAGACCACGTTTACTCTGGTTGGTGGATCGGCAGCGATGACCCTATTAACTGGCCCGCTTGGTCGCCGGATTTGACGTCGCCAGGTTTCTTTCTGTGGGGATATTTAAAAGATAAGGTGTATCAGCAGTTGCCAACAGGGGTGAAGACATGGTCAGAAACGCCTGTTTTGACATTCATGCAGATGTGCTTCTGTCCTGTGTTCGGTCATTTGAAGAGCAGATCACTAATTGTATTGAAGCTGGCAGTACTACGTTTGAACACTTACCCTAATCACAAAAGTAGATCAGCGTTCACCTCCACCCACGGCCACAGTCGAGTTCGATATGCCGGAGGAATACAACATTTCAAATGGGATTGCCAATTAGAAGCTATGAAATACTGGATTTTCCTAACCTCGCAACAAGGAGGTGGGGTACCACATGCCTGGATATTCAAGGGCCACTGAGTAGCATGCCGTAAATTATTATTGTGTACCTTTTTCTATTCGTCCGATTACAACGCCATCTGTGGCGAAACGAAGGAAATGATTTAGACAATAAGTATGTGGATATTGCAGAAGAATCGTAATCTTCAATAAAAACTTGCTTTCCGTTGAAGATTTCGATGTTACGCTCCACCACCCTCGTATTGGGTGGTGTGGCGGGTCGAGTGTGGGGTATTATTGGGATGGACCCTCGGAGATAAACAAATTAGAATTATAACTGTTTTTGCTCCGATGTGCAGTTTTCGAGATATTTCAATGTCTTCAGTGCAAATAAACACCTTGTATATCTCCTCCGTATCTGCTTGCGCGAGCCCACTGGTTTCCCAGCAATGGTCCAGAGACATACCTAGATTAGATACTAATAATACTAACGGTGCGGGTGGGTCACAATCCCCTCCTCCCTCCCTTTAGTTGGAACTGGTGGGGGTGGGAACGGGAAGGTATGAGAAGATTCCACAAAATTATCACCCCTATGGGCAGCCCTCAGATGGCTGACGTGAGAGCAACTGGTGGCGAGGTTCCTGTATCAGGAATCTCGGTGGAGATATAATTTTTACCATCCTCTACGGTCCCGCAAACCTTGGTAACATTTTGAAAGTGACCCACCTCGCTTTGTGCTCAAACGTTCTTATGTAGACCCTGTCTATCGGACACAGGGAGGTCGAACTTTTACCCTTGTTACACCGGACGACTTCCTCCGATGCGCAAGCCTGATGTTATTTCTTACAGATACCCCATTTTTGCTAGTGGCCTTAGGATCATTGTCTTCAGGAAAAAGGAAATTAATCGATCATAGGTTGCAAAATGGCTAGTTAACAGGGAATGTGAACATAAGTTTGGAGAGAGTGCTCTTGTCAGTCTTGTGTATAGCTGTGTTACAGGCAAAATTAAGCCATCCAGTCGACTCATTCCACCTTGTCAGCGGCTTCGCGCATAGATAATCAAGGATGACTTAAGGTTGCGATTCACACACTCCGAAAAAGATGGTGGTGGATAATAGAAAATGGTCGTAACTGGTAAAATAGAATATCTTAAATTCGTGCAAGTTAAAACCTTGTGTATCGTCACTAAGCAGAACTTTCGGGGTCCCACTGGCAGAGAAAACATGATTAAGGTGCTTTATGGTTACCCTCTTGGTACCTACTCAATTTGGTAGTAGCCAACAGAACGGGAGAAGGCGGCCACCATAACTAACTTGTGTTCATTAACTTGTTTAGTACGGAGTAAGGGACCTGGGTAATTGATGAACACATTGTCTGTCAGATGTTCCACCATATCCGAGCTAAGCTTCCTGACACCGGTGTTGCGGATGGGTTTTGCTCTCAAACATTCCTCGCACTTGAACATTAATTTACGAACATCGCCATTAAACGCTAACCAAGTGACCTGCTCCTTGATCCACATAATACACGTAAACAATCCAGATGCCCTCCACACAGATAATGATGAAAATATCTAAAAAGTAGATGGATCAGCTGCTGGGATAGGCAGATTTATATCTTTGCCATCAAAGCTTGTATAGAAGTAATGAGTTGCTAATCAAATGCTCTGGGACTTGTTTCCCTCCCTTATGGTAAATGTTGACTGCACGCAATTGAGGCTCAGCAATTTGTCCTTCAGACAACCCTCTACTCAGCCCTGCTATTTCCACAATTATTGTCCCTAAGCAAGCCACTTGTTCCTCGCCTAGTAGGGAATCCACTGCCTCAGATGCGTGTTGGAACATATGGCAAAGAGCGTCAGCTAAGCGGTTCCCCGTACGTTTTATAAAGTGGACATTCAAACCGAAGATGGA
Source organism: Schistocerca gregaria (assembly GCF_023897955.1). Classification (NCBI taxonomy): domain Eukaryota; kingdom Metazoa; phylum Arthropoda; class Insecta; order Orthoptera; family Acrididae; genus Schistocerca; species Schistocerca gregaria. The sequence continues at coordinate 6,615,757 of NC_064924.1, read as the reverse complement.
TATCTCCACCGCTCAACTGATTATCCTCCCAGTCTTCCACGGCCTACCTAGCAGTGAAGTTAAGGTGATTCTATAAACTGAATGGATTTTCCTTCAAGATAAAATTTGGACCATTCTAATCCGAATAATACAGGTAGCGCTTTTAGTTCTTGTACTGAGTATTTGCATAACGCCACGGATAAATACATGGAGGGGTTCCCAGTAGGCTTCCTCTCTCCAACCTTCTCTTGGAGGAAGACAACTACGATGTCACAACTGGAGGCGTCTGTCTGCAAGGTAAACTCCTCATCGACGTCTGGTAGAGCCAGGGTGGGCGCTCTAGCCAACGCACCTATTAGTGCATAGAAGGATGACTAGTGTATCACACCTCTGAAAATGCTCACGCTTCATTCGCAGCTGGTTAAGGGGATAGCTAGCTGAGCAAAACTGGGAAAGAATTCGAGAAAAAAAATTCAGTTTGCCCATCAAAATAGATGTATTACTGTGCGTGAGGAACATATTAATGGGTGCACCCTCACACCTACACTGGACATGAGGTAAATGAGGAACGAGATTTCTTTATGCACCAGTCTGATTTTAACAGGTTTTGCCCAACTCAACGAAGGCGGTGAAGGTCTTGACCTATGTGATCCAAGTACCCACTAAAGGTTTGGCTGTAGCTAATTGTACAGACACTTTAAATATGTGTGCTCAACATAGAACCTAATTAACGTCCAAATACGGCTGCTCTTGAAGCCAACCAAAACAGATTTAGTTCATATTTAATCTCGTTCCAATCCATGCAGAAGGCAGTAAGAGGATTAGATTCCTCTGCGAAAGGCACCCAGTGGTAGATTGCCGTAAAATCGTGTGCGTGAAGGGCTCTCTAGTTCCAACAGCTCTTTCGTCGGATGGCAGCCGCGTTAGGCCTGCTTCGTACCATGGAGGATCGTCGTGTTTAGTGTGGACAGCGACGTGAGACAGGACAAACCCGACTGCCTAGCAGCCCTCTTGCACGTGTCAGCTGGTGTGGCGAGGCCCATCGTGTTGTGGGTGGTGCTGGGGGGAGGGTGGGGGAGGGGGGGCGGGCCCCGAGCCGACCTGGGCTGAGCCGGGGTCGCGGTGCGTTCCCGTGTCTGGCGCGGGCCGGCGCGGCCGATTCATTACGCTGATTGCCGCCTATATTTAGCGCAGGCCCTAATTAAACTCCGCCACGGCAGACTCCTCCTGGTCAGCGCGCCCGGTAGACAGATGGCTCCCTGCTGTCCGCACGCCTCAGTCCCGTCCGCTCTCTACACTGGGTTTCCCGCACCATTTTCTCCGCTCTCAACCGTTGTCCAAGTAGCCCTCTCCGTCCGGCTGTCACATACTACATTTAGGCGACAGCTCAAATGTGTTGCAGATTGTGTCAGCACACGTCTGTTACTATCAGCCAACATTCTCTCTAATCTAGACTGACATGGGGAGGCCACGACGTTTGGAAGGCGGATTTGCAGTAAACTTCGTACACTCGTAGTTCTCCACGAGGAAAACAAAATCTGTAAGCAGTAGCGCGTACTTCTCAAGAGTTATTGAGAAAATCGTAAGATAATTTCGGTCGTCGAATATATACGTGTGCGTCGTCATTTTAACCACGAAGCGGCTACAGCCGAGTGGTGCCGTCATGTAGCTCAGCGTGTTCGGTCGGGGCGTTACCTACTGTGGTGTGCGTTCTGTAAGGCCTTCAGTACACACACCATCAGATTATTTGACTTATCGCTCTAACGAAGTAGGCGAGTGTCAGCAATATGTCTCGTGGTCTTATCGTGGCGTGTTTATCTTCTGCCGTTAGCTCAGACAATAGAAATTCCACTTGCACGCTTAGAGTAGCAGATTAACGGTGACCAACTTTAAACAGAATTTGATTAATTTTCACACGCTTTTATTAAAATAACAAGCATAAAAATTACTTAACTTGGTTCTGGATTCTATTTACAATTGACAATCTGAAGTTCCTTTGGAATATGGTAATCTTATTGGGTGCAGACTGAAATTTGACTATAGACTGGTACGCCGGCCGCGGTGGTCTCGCGGTTCTAGGCGCGCAGTCCGGAATCGTGGGACTGTTACGGTCGCAGGTTCGAATCCTGCCTCGGGCATGGATGTGTGTGATGTCCTTAGGTTATTTAGGTTTAAGTAGTTCTAAGTTCTAGGGGACTGATGACCACAGCAGTTGAGTCCCATAGTGCTCAGAGCCATTTGAACCATAGACTGGTACAGACTAATGTAGACTGGTACAGACTGGTGCACACAATTGCAGACTGACTAACCAGAGGTCTGTACACTCATTATAATACCTCGCACATTCAGGTATCACTGGCCCAGTGTGATCAGCGAGGAGAAAAGGTTCTACGTTAGCAGCAATCTCATTGGCTTCGTTACATACTGATACGGGGATCGGCCGAAGCGCCATCTCGTAGTGCGGTGACGGACAAGCGCTGCGCCTGTGCTGTTGTGTATAGCGGGGCGGGCTCTAGTGGGAAAGTTGTGTATGCGCTGACTACGCGGAACTATGTACACAACACCTACCCTAATTAATTAGAAAACTGAGAGAAGGGATGAACAAACAAACTGAATGGGTGTCATCGGACGTCCACCCTGAACACATTCCACTAACAATATAGAGAAAAATTTCTCTTGTAGCTTAAAAAAAAAAGATTTTTTGCCTTCAAGCCGCTGGATCGCGGCATCGAATTCCGATCGTCAGTTTTTTAACACAATTTTCTTTATTATTTATATTACAACTTATATAATGGGGAAATACGTGTAATCCGATGAACTTTTATTAAATTTACAATGTTATTTGGCAATCTACAAATTTTTACTGTCACAAATAATGTAATATTCACAATTATCGACCAAACGCATAAAGAGATACTGAAAATGTATGCTTTTCCGGATTTTGAGAAATCCCTTGTACCTGGAAGGAGCCCGAAACGACTTGTTACCTCCAAGTTTTGACCGGTACAGACGGCTTTCGAAAGATGTACAATTAATCGTCCACTTTCGACATTACGAGAACAAGGTTCACGGTGGTATTTTGCTTAAAAACATGGAAAACATAAAGTTAAACGGCACCAGCAGCATTGAATAAATGCTATGTTTCCGCATACGCAAGATAATTTGATGTTTTCCGTGGAAAAACAAATCTCGTTAACATTTCCAAAAACCTCTCTTTCAAACGATAGTTTGGAAGCAAACCGTGCATAGCGCAGTATTTCCTTAAAAATCGGCGTTGGTAATTGGTTGTGCAGTATCGAGTTTGTTTTAATAGCGTCTTCCGAGAAGCAATTTCTCGTACTCTTTCGATTAAATACGAACAGTTTTGAAGACACGGACAAACACACCTTTTCAGTACCACTTTATGCGTTTGGTTGTTTACTAGTCGATACTTATGAATATTATATTATTTGTGATAGTAAAAACCAGTAGACTGCCAAATAACAATGTAAATTTAATAAACGTTCATCCGATTACACGTATTTTTCCCATTATATCAATTTTAATATAGATAGTAAAGAAAATAACTGTGTTGAAGAAAAAAAACAGACGAACGGAACTCGATCCAGCGGCTTGAACACCAACCACTTAAAAAAAAATTGTTCTATATTTTTCGTTGAATTTGTTCCGGGCGGACGTCTGATAACACCCGTTCTGTCTGTTCGTTCATCCGTTCGCTCAGGTTTTTTTTAAGTATGGGGGGCGCTTTTTTTTCGCTTTAGTTACTTGTATCTGCTCGGAGCGGACGTCGTAAGACATCCATTTAAGTTCGTTGTTGATATGTTAACCGGGTTTCATATCAGCGCACACTCCGCTGCAGAATGAAAATCTCATTCTGGGAACATCCCCCAGGCTGTAGCTAAGCCATGTCTCCGCAATATTCTTTCTTTCAGGAGTGCTAGTTCTGCAAGGTTCGCAGGAGAGTTTCTGTAAATTTTGGAAGGTAGACGAAGAGGTACTGACAGAAGTAAAGTTGTGAGGACAGGGCGTGAGTCGTGATACGGTAGCTCAGTTGGTAGAGCACTTTCCCACGAAAGGCAACGGTCCCGAGTTCGAGTCTCGGTCCGGCACACAGTTTTAATCTGGCAGGAAGTTTCACATCACCGCTGCAGAGTGAAATTCTCATTCTGGAAACACGACATCGCCTGCAGCGCCTCTTCTGGTCTCACGACCTTATCGTTAAGACCTTAACGACTGGAAAACCGTAGCGATTTCAGTTGGTAAGAACTGATGGTAGGGTTGCCGTGTGGCGCATATCCCACAAAACCATGGACCCAAGTTCTCAACAAGGCACTGTGCAAGTTGGTGGTGCCTCCGTAACGATGTGGACTGTGTTTACATGGAGTGGACTGGGTCCTCTGGTCCAATTGAACCGATCACTGCCCGGAAATGGATATGTCCCGCTACTTGGAGACTGTTTGCAGCCATTCTTTGACTTCGTGGAATTCTTATGGATGACAATGGCCCATGTCACTGGGAAACAATTGTTCGCACTTGGTCTGAACAACATTCTGGACGATTCAGGCAAATGATTTGACCACCCAGATCGTCCGACATAAATTCAATCGAACATTTATGCGACATAGCTGTGAGGTCAGGTCATGCTCAAAATCCTGCACCGTCAACAATGCCGCCATTATTCATTCACTTTCCTTATTGTTTATTGGAAGTAAAAGTTATACAACCTTACGTCGCCATTACGACAAATATCCTGTTATTACTTTCCCGTCACAATCACACTACGAAAGCACGTGACGAACAGGAAATGTCCAGCTTCATTACTTAATCCACTACGGCTTAGGTGTACCATATTACCTGCCACCTCTCCGTTTTGCTTTACTTTATAAAAGCTCTCCATTTTAGATATAACTTGTGCAGTTAAGATTCAATATTTCTGCTGAACATCACCTTTGAAATGGTTTTTCTTTATTCTTTTCCAGTTTTCTTATTGCTCTTGAGTTGTATTAATTTTTATTTATTGTGGTTGTTAATTTTATTTAAACTGATATACAGACACTAGTTTCATTCGGGGTTTAACGTTAACGTTTTTCTAATTTGTTTCCTTTATATTCACTTACTGTTCAACTTCAACACTTTTAATTACGTTACCACTGTACTCTCAAAAATAACATTTACTCGGAGTTAGTAGCTCACTCTCTATGTGTATAATATTTTTCAGTGTTACCCTCTTAGATGACGATAGTCAGCTGAAACCTAATGATGGACTTGTAAGCGGAAAGCTGATTAAGAAAATAAAAACCGTAACATATACACAGTATTTTGTGTTTCATTTATTATTATGAAGTGGATGTATCAAGAAGAGATGGAAGAATCAGTTAACGCATCAAAAACAGTTCTCCGCTTTTCAGTCACGTTCCGCACCGAGCTGTGCGACTGAAGTTCAGACTAAAGTTATGAGCGTACTGTGAACAATGAAATTCTGCTCAAAATTTTTTGGAAAATAAATTGTGACATAATTGCTTTCAGGGACATTTATTATTAATTCTAAAATTCGTATGAATTATAAAAGCGCTGTTTGTTCACTTCGTATATCTGTGTGGTCTCTCCTTGAAGTTACGTTTCCTGCTGAAATGGAATTTTTGCAGTTAATTATGTTAACTCCAGGAACGCAGAATGGCCTTCATTTTAATATGCATATGTTTGCTGAAACCGGGAGCCTTGGAATGAGACAGCCGTCGCTTTTCCCCCTTCACAATGAAGCACAGCTCAGAAGGAAAAATGTTCATCCACGATCTCATAGTGGGTTCCCTTACGAAATTAATCTGTCCGGTCATTAATGTTTGCTGAGTACAGGTGGAAAATAAGAAACACGTAGTGTTTTCTTCCGTACACGTGTAGTCGAGATCTGTTTCCTCGATGAATGTCATGATGCTCCAGCTTACAATTTCCTATATTGCGGCTAACAGTCTTCTGGCTAGCGGTAAAAACTGAGGTCTTTCTACATTTAAGTCACTGGTCTCGCAATTAAGAAGGTCACCCTGACTTTACCGGTGCTAGGTGTGGCTTTGAACTTTTTATTCGGATTAAAGGTGGAGGAGCATCGGTCAATGAATTACAATTTTGTTTCCGCTACAAGTAATCAATCCATGTTTCATCGCCTGTGAGGATGTTCGACAAAAATGGCCACAATCATCCTCGTAACTTGGAGACAGTTCCTCATAGAAAGTCCCTCGCTGCTCTTATCATCTTCTGTTAAACGGTTCAAATGGCTCTAAGCACCATGGTACAACATCTGAGGTCATCCGTCACCTAGAACTTAGAACTACTTAAACCTAACTAACATATGGACATCACACACATCCATGCCCGAAGCAGGAATCGAACCTGCGACATGGCTGTTATCTAATTCTGATAGCCTGTCAACATATATAAAACTACCGACGTTTCGGCCTCTGTTGCAAGCGACCTTCTTCAGGGCGTTTTTGTTTACTGCTTGTCACAATTAGAGAACAGCCATGTCTACAGGTATATAAGAAACAAAATTCTGTCACTCAGCAGTAAACAAAAACATCCTGAAGAAGGTCGCTTGCAACAAGGACCGAAACGTTGGTAGTTTTATATATGTTGACAATGCGGTCACAAACCGAGAAAAATATTATTGATAGTGTGGAAGTTGCTTATGAATATCAGAAACATATTTCAGATAAGCATGGTGAAGTACGGAATTGATGTCTGGTATATTTCTGTTCAGCTCTTTCTATTAAAAAAATTTACCTTTATTTGAGAAATTTGCAATTTCTAGCACTATATTATACATCTGGTACTTTTTGTCTTTTTTGCCGCAGCATCATTCTGTTACAAATCAACATTTTCCAAATAAAATCTGAATTAAATACTGACAGTTTGAATTTGCAATAAATATTGTTCATTTTTAAGCAACACACAGGAGGATAATTATGTAGAACAAAAATGTACCATAGGTTATGTGGCCATTACTGTATCCTAACAGTTTTCGGACGATTCACCGCTTCTCATTTATAGGGGAACCTAGTAATACATTGATCTCATACTGAAACAAAGTGAACAAAATGAGGTAACGCCTGATAGTATGCAACACGCATAACATATGTGTAATGGGATTACGTCTTAATTGACCAAAACTATTTGAAAAACTACCGTAGTTTACACTTAGGCCTTCTTGTGATAATCTACGGTGGCCTACGGTAGGTTTGCAATTATACTTCCACCTAGTACTGGCGTGGACGCCGACATCCATAAAACACGGTTCACTGCCGACACTCCTTCGTTTCCTGCAGCCCTCAGTTCCTGCCGTTTATCCGTTCCTACAGCGCCATCATTTGCTATAATGACGCTATGGGGCACAGTTTCTGCGAGTTCCTTTCAGGATACTACGAGTCGCTATATATGGAGAGACAGTCACGTTTGTCTGCATTAGCACTTTCGCTAAGAGCGACACTATCGTAAACTGCAATGAGACAGCAAAGTTATTTAGATATCACTGTATTAGGTAACGGTCATCAACTGCCATGCATCGAGTAGTTCACGGTTAAGTATTGTTTATAAATATTATGGTTATTTATTATTGTGCTGCCCCACTAAACATTTCTGTAATTATAAATAATTAATGTTCATACTGCTACCTTTTTATAGAACCATAGTAGGAAATAGCATTTCTACTACAGTGTCTGGGTTGAGTTGATAGTAACTTTCAGCTACAGAATCCCATCATGTGGATTCACCAGACCTGAATCCGCTGAATTTCTGGCGCTGGGGACAAATTTTGATTCTTCGCTTATCTGCATACATGATTCATAGATGTTTGAGACTTGTTAAGGTCTCTGGAACCACATAGTTCAATTTGATTGCAGAACATATGTGTGGGTTTCAAGCAGGATCCCCCGTTCCAATACAATTGGAGAGACCGTGCACTGCTTTTGGAGTTTAAGGGGTATACCATGTGGGAAGAGATGCGAATGGGAATTTCTACTGAGGAAGGAGGCCTGGTAGGAAAATCCGTGCAGTTGTGCAAAGGCTAGCGAGCTGGAGACCCGGTCTCGATTCCCGGTTTTGGTACGACTTTTAATTCGTCGGTTCAGTTTGTATATATGCATTATTTAAAGACATTGGTGTTTGTCCAACTCATCGACAATGCGCAGACGCACAAGAGCGTGTTGCGACGTCCGTTTCACGAAAATCACACGTCACCACTAATTTTTTTTAATCTGTCAGAAAAATCAAATTAATTGCGCAAAAAAAGGAGTGCGACAGAATGGCCATCACTTATCTTCTATAAAAAAGGTCATATTTTTGGGTCTAAGAATAAAATATATAGATTGTACATGAATATGACTGTGATCAGTTGTGATTCGACTGTCGAATAAGATTTTGAGTCCTTAAAATAAATCAAAGCATGAGAACATTTCGCCGGCCGGTGTGGCCGAGCGGTTCTAGGCGCTACAGTCTGGGACCGCGCGACCGCTACGGTCGCAGGTTCGAATACAGCCTCGGGCATGGATGTGTGTGATGTCCTTAGGTTAGTTAGGTTTAAGTAGTTCTAAGTTCTAGGGGACTGATGACCACAGATGTTAAGTCCCATAGTGCTCAGAGCCATATGAATCATTTGAGAACATTTCTAGAAGTTTCATTACGTAGGGAACTGAAGGCACTATTTGTCTGCTAAGCCCAATGGGTAAGCTGTCACGTAACCTTTTCCGTTTTAGTATCTGTTCTGTGTACATTTACTGTCTACTAATGATCATCATTTCTTACCTTTCTTTTCTACCGTAAAAGCAATAGGGTAGAACTAACCGACGCAAGGAAGGAAGACTATGGTCTAACGTCCCGTCGATTTCGATGTCATTAGAGATTAGTAGAACTGACTGAGTTTCAGACAAAGTCTTTTAATTTCTTCAATTATAATTTTAATTTTAAGCACAAATTTTGTTTACATGAAGAAGTAAACCTTGATTTTTTTTATTTTCATTTGTCAGTAACTTCATGAAAACAAAACTTCGCTTGTACCTTTCTAGTCTTTGTAGTTAGTAACTTAGTTACCATGTTATTGTAAACGTTATTTTTTTGGGGGTGGAGGGTGGTAAAGTGAGAAAAGACAAAGCAATCTGCCATTAAATCCATAATAAAATCACATGGCCAAAACTGTGACAGCAGATTTAGCACACAAATAATATCATTCAATCCTTTTCTAAAAAATTCTTTCTCCGACAACTGTTAAATATAAGTGATCGATAGTTATTAACACGTTCATCAGCCAAACGGAAGCAATGTTTGTGTATTGTATTGTGTATTGAACCGGGGACCTAGAAACGACGGTGAGACTTCGTCTCTCTGTAGCCCTCAGTGGTTCACAACCCAACAACAGGCCACAGCAGTCCACCTACCCCAACGCCGCCCCGAACCGAACCCAGGACTATTGCGTGGTTCGGCCCCCAGTGGGGCCTCCTGGGAACGTCTCACACCAGACGTGTGTAAACCCTAGTGTCAGCGTGGTAGAGTAATGGTGGTGTACGCATACGTGCCGACAGTGATTGTCCAGCAATCGCAGACATAGTGTGACTGAGGCGGAATAAGGGGAACCAGTCCGCATTTACCGAGGCAGATGGAAAGCCACCTTAAAAACCACCCACAGACTGGCCAGCACACTGGACCTAAACACAAAACCCCCGGGGGGATTTGTCCCGGGGACGGGCACGCCGCCGGCCGGAGTCGCCATGCGGTTCTAAGGCGCTACATTCTAGAACCGAGTGACCGCAACGGTCGCAGCTTCGAATCCTGCGTCGGGCATGGATGTGTGTGATGTCCTTAGGTTTAATTAGTTCTAAGTTCTAGGCGACTGATGACCTCAGTAGTTAAGTCGCATAGTGCTCAGAGCCATTTGAACCATTTTTGAACGGGTACGCCTTCCTGCTCGGAAAGCGGCGCGTTAGACCGCGCGGCTAGCCTGGCCGAGAGGGCTAAGGCAATGATATTGTTATATCTGCCAGGTGGACCGAATTTAAGAATCAGTGCTTGTTAATGTGTTTTGGCACTTTATGTTGTCGTGAGTACACTTCTACAAAATACAGCTCTTCTTTTTTTTCACTACTTTGCGTGTGAACAATATATGTGATGCAGTCCATATGCACCCAAGTGTATGTGAAAGAGTATACCATTCGCTGCGGAGAAGGGCTAAACACTCTGTACTTCAGTCTCAAACGTACCACTCCAGCAGGCAACGCGAGGACAAGAATAGATTAATAATGGCGTGCACAGAGATGTCTTACCTTCTGCTTACCATACAGTCTGTATAACGTTGTGTAACAGTCGGACCTCAAATTGCACTATTTTGAGTACTTAAGATGTGAAAAACTTTTGAAGTGTAAATAATTTTAAAATAATTTTGTTTATTCAAAGTTTACATATTAAAATACCGAATTTTTGTACGTTTACTGCTGGCTTTCATTCTTATAGAAAATTTACACAGCGTCTCCAGACACAAGCTGAATGTTCCGAGCATATGGGTTAAGTGCTGTTATAACTATTAATTTAATTTTTTCTATCGTCCTTCTCTACACAGTATGCGCATCTTGTTTTCTTAGTTGATGGTTTCGCTGCCCTCCGTGGGTCCAATGCTACTAATGAATTCCATGACTTCTCTAGCCCAGCTAGTTGTCCCAAATTGATGATGAAAGTCCAACGACTCATTTTTTTAAATTGGTAACCAGCATCATTCAGATTGTGTATGCATTCATTGCACTTTCATCGATAATGTTGAAGAAAACAACCAAATGTCCAGCGCCTCGTTATTCTCTTCACACTGAAGTATCGCGTCTCATGGTCCATGGTATCAACGCTGCACTTTGCGGCATTGTATGTTATTATAACTTCAGACTTCTTTACTTGTAATAATGGCACCGTTGGTTGGTCATGAAGAGAGCTAAGGACTGCAAACACTCTGTTTTTCTTAAGATCTTCAGAGGTTATCATCGTATCTGGTCGGAAACCAATAATGTAGAGGATACGTCATGTCCTTCAGGTGCAATAAAACTGGCAAGCAGTTCGCCTTTTTTTCGGATAGTTCTAACTACTGTCAGCTATTTCGACGGGAAATAATGATCTAAATCAAGAGATGTGGTATTACGTCCAGACTTTTCAAGATCAATGATCAGTGTTTTCAAAACATTCTCTCCAACTCACAAGGCTTTGGTTTCTTTCTGCTTCCCATACACATTTTCATCTTCCAGCAGAGGTTTGTCCCATTGTCACAAACTTCCCAGAACATTATTCTGTATCTAGCAGGGTTTGATAGGATGTACTGCCGAAATGGATAAAGGCCTCGTAATGTCACCAACTGTTCATCCACCCTCATGCACCATCCTCGAGTGATGGTATTCCTGAAGGTAATTTTCCAGATCTCAAAAACTTTTCAGATTGTTTCCAATTTGTCACATGAGCCATGTTCACGTCGGGCTGCTGCACTGTCAGTGTGCAACACCCTCAGAGCAGCATGGACACGGTTGCGAGACATAACTTCAGTGAACAGTGGTCGGCCTTTCTCAACACAGCTGATTGATATCTTCATTTCATGATTTGTAGACATCAGTCAGGGTCAGAACATCAAGAAACTTTTCCATTTTATGTATATTTATACCCACCAAGTGCTGGTAAACGATTCGAACTTCCTTGTTCGTCCTCATACACACTTTGTCAATATGGGTACATGAAATAACAACATAAACCAAGATTCTTCATTATCACAGTTTCTAATTGAATAACTTGTAGGTCCCTGGTCTTCTTTCAGTACATCCTTTTTGCTCCACCTACTACAAATTCCAGTTTGAGGATCTGTAGCCCATATTTCGTTCCCATTACGAGAAAACAATAAGTCATACTCAACAGAATTTGCACTAAATTATTCTTCTCCATCTTCGCAAAGAGATTTTAATCAACGTCATCTTCGTGTAGTTCTGAGTTATTAGCGACGTCTACCTCATTATTATCATAACTGGAGAATCACGTTCATTAGGTGGATTTTCAGAATCAGAAGACGACTCCAACCGTTCCCTTATCTCCTCATCTGATGGTCCTTTTCTCCGTAACATTTTCAATCTGTAGAACAGACAACTTTTATCAAATTATGCACCAAAATATACATGTTTTTTTATCACAAGGACATGTGTTGAAAACTAAAAGAATAATAATGCGAATCAACAATGGTAAATAGAGTAACAGACACTGCGCTGGCAGACATCTGGTTGTTGAAACATCGCTTCTAATCGCACGGACCTGCGAGGCCTGTACTGGAGGAGACGTACACCAACACTTTCAACACAAAGGCATGGCTTGCAGTTGTGGTCTTCAGTCCTGAGACTAATTTGATGCAGCTCTCCATGCTACTCTATCCTGTGCAGGCTTCTTCATTTCCCAGTACCTACTGCAACTCACATCCTTCTGAATCTGCTGCGTATATTCATCTCTTGGTCTCCCTCTACAACTTTTACCCTCTACGCTGCCCTCCAGTACTAAATTGGTGATCTATTGATGCCTCAGAACATGTCCTACCAACCGATCCCTTCTTCTAGTCAAGTTGTGCCACAAACGTATCTTCTCAGCAATCCTATTCAACACCTCCTCATTAGTTATGTGATCTACCCATCTAATCTTCAGCATTCTTCTGTAGCACCACATTTCGAAAGCTTCTATTCTCTTCTTGTCCAAACTAGTTATCGTCCATGTTTCACTTCCATACATGGCTACACTCCATACAAATACTTTCAGAAACGACTTCCTGACATTTAAATCTATACTCGATGTTAACAAATTTCTCTTCTTCAGAAACGCTTTCCTTCCCATTGACAGTCTACATTTTATTTCCTCTCTACTTCGACCATCATCTGTTATTTTGCTCCCCAAATAGCAAAACACCTTTACTACTTTAAGTGTCTCATTTCCTAATCTAATACCCTCAGCATCACCAGACTTAATTCGACTACATTCCATTATCCTCGTTTTGCTGTTGATGTTCATCTTATATCCTCCTTACAAGACACTATCAATTCCGTTCAACTGCTCTTCCAACTCCTTTGCTGTCTCTGACAGAATTACAATGTCATCGGCGAGCCTCAAAGTTTTTATTTCTTCTCCATGGATTTTAATACCTACTCCGAATTTTTCTTTTGTTTCCTTCACTACTTGCTCAATATAAAGATTGAATAACATCGGGGAGAGGCTACAACCCTGTCTCACTCCCTTCTCAACAACTGCTTCCCTTTCATGCCCCTCAACTCTTATAACTTCCATTTGATTTCTATACAAATTGTAAATAGCCTTTCTCTCCCTGTATTTCTCCCCTGCCACCTTCAGAATTTGAAAGAGCGTATTCTGGTCACCATTGTCAAAAGCTTTCTCTAAGTCTACAAATGCTAGAAACGTAGATTTCCCTTTCCTTAATCTAGCTTCTAAGATAAGTCGTAGGGTTAGTATTGCCTCACGTGTTCCAATATTTCTACGGAATCCAAACTGATCTTCCCCTAGGTCGGCTTCCACTAGTTTTTCCATTCGTCTGTAAAGAATTCACGTTAGTATTTTGCAGCTGTGACTTATTAAACTGATAGTTCGGTAATTTTCACATCTGTCAACACCTGCTTCCTTTGGGATTGGAATTATTATATTCTTCTTGAAGCCTGAGGGTATTTCGTCTGTTTCATACATCTTGCTCACCAGATTATAGAGTTTTGTCAGGACTGGTTCTCCCACGGCCGTCAGTGGTTCTAATGGAATGTTGTCTACTCCCGGGGCCTTGTTTCGACTCAGGTCTTTCAGCGCTCTGTCAAACTCTTCACGCAGTATCTCTAATTTCATCTTCATCCACATCCTCTTCCATTTCCATAATATTGTCCTCAAGTACATCGCCCTTGTATAGACCCTCTATATACTCCTTCCACCTTTCTGCTTTCCCTTCTTTGCTTAGAACTGGGTATCCATCTGAGCTCTTAATATTCATACAAGTGGTTCTCTATTCTCCAATGGTCTCTTTAGGCAGTATTTATCTTACCCCTAGTGAGATAAGCCTCTACATCCTTACATTTATCCTCTAGCCATCCCTGCTTAGCCATTTTGCACTTCCTGTCGATCTCAGTTTTCAGACGTTTGTATTCCTTTTTCCTGCTTCATTTACTGCATTTCTATATTTTCTCCTGTCATCAATTAAATTCAATATTTCTTCTGTTACCCAAGTATTTCTACTAGCCCTCGTCTTTTTACCTACTTGATCCCCTGCCGCCTTCACTACTCCATCCCTCAAAGCTACCCATTCTTCTTCTGCTGTATTTCGTTCTCCCATTCCTGACATTTGTTTCTTTACGCTCTCTCTGAAACTCTGTACAACCTCTCGTTTAGTCAGTTTATCCAGGTCCCATCTCCTTAAATTCCCACCTTTTTGCAGTTTCTTCAGTTTTAATCTACAGTTCATAATCAATAGATTGTGGTCAGAGTCCACATTTGTCCCTGGAAAGTCTTACAATTTAAAACCTGGTTCCTAAATCTCTGTCTTACCATTATATCATCTGTCTGAAATCTGTCAGTATCTCCAGGCTTCTTCCATGTATACAACCTTCTTTTATGATTCTTGAACCAAGTGTTAGCTATGATTAAGTTGTGCTCTGTGCAAAATTCTACCGGCGGCTTCCTCTTTCATTTCTTATCCCCAATACATATTCACATAGTAGTTTTCCTCCTCTGCCTTTTCCTGCTACCGAATTCCAGTCACCCGTGACTATTAAATTTTCATCTCTCTTCACTTTCTGAATAATTTATTTCGTCATACATTTCTTCAATTTCTTCGTCATCTGCAGAGCTAGTTGGCATATAAACTTATACTACTGTAGTAGGGTAGGCGTGGGCTTCGTGTCTATCTTGGTCACAATAATGCGTTCACTATGCTGTTTGTAGTAGCTTACCCGCATTCCTATTTTTTTATTCATTATTAAACCTACTTTGCATTAACCCTATTTGACTTTGTATTTAAAATCCTGTATTCGCCTTACCAGAAGTCTTGTTCCTCTTGCCACCGAACTTCACTAATTCCCACTATATCTAACTTTAACCTATCTGTTTCCCTTTTTAAATTTTCTAACCTACCTGCCCGATTAAGGGATCTGACATTCCACGCTCCGATCCGTAGAACGCCAGTTTTCTTTCTCCTGATAACGACGTCCTTCTGAGTAGTGCCCGCCCGGAGATCCGAATGGGGGACTATTTTACCCCCGGAACATTTTACCCAAGAGGACGCCATCATCATTAGCCATACAGTAGAGCTGCAAGCCCTCGGGAAAAATTACGGCTGTAGTTTCCCCTTCCTTTCAACCGTTCGCAGTACCAACACAGCGAGGCTGTTTTGGTTAGTGTTACAGGGCCAGATCAGTCAATCATCCAGACTGTTGCCCCTGCAACTACTAAGAAGGCTGCTGCCCCTCTTCAGGAACCACACGTTTGTCTGGCCTCTCAACAGATACCCCTCCGTTGTGGTTGCACCTACGGTACGGCTATCTATATCGCTGAGGTACGCAAGCCTCCCCACCAACGGCAAGGTCCATGGTTCATGGGGGGAAGGAATGGGTAAATATTTATAATTTTGTTGCAAAAATGTAGATAACTACACGAATTAGCAGAAGTCATAAAATTTCATCAAAATAGAACGTATAGTTGCTAATAGAGAAGGTATTAAGCATTACGGAGAGTCCTCTGGGGTCCTACGGTAGATAAAGCCTTAAGCACTTGTACTTCCTATTCTCCATACTTGAACGTAAATTGAAGGGGTCTTCTTAATCTAGTACAATTGGCAGTACACTCTGCCATGCACGTCGCAATTGTTCGGAGAGTATAGCTGACTAATCAGTTTAATAAGTCATGGATGAAAAATAGTAACGCGAATTCTTTACAGATGAATGGAAAAACTGGTAGAAGCCGACCTCGGGGAAGATCAGTTTGGATTCGGTAGAAATATTGGAACACGTGAGGCAATACTGACCCTACGACTTATCTTAGAAGCTAGATTAAGGAAAGGCAAACCTATGTTTCTAGCATTTGTAGACTTAGAGAAAGCTTTTGACAATGGTGACTGGAATACTCTCTTTCAATTTCTGAAGGTGGCAGGGGTAAAATACAGGGAGAGAAAGGCTGGTTGGGAAGGTTGTAAGACAGGGTTGTAGCCTCTCCCCGATGTTATTCAATCTGTATATTGAGCAAGCAATAAAGGAAACAAAAGAAAAGTTCGTAGTAGGAATTAAAATCCATGGAGAAGAAATAAAAACTTTTTGGTTCGCCGATGACATTGTAATTCTGTCAGAGACAGCAAAGGACTTGCAAGAGCAGTTGAACGGAATGGACAGTGTCTTGAAAGGAGGATATAAGATGAACATCAACAAAAGCAAAACGAGGATAATGGAATGTAGTCGAATTAAGTCGGGTGATGCTCAGGGAATTAGATTAGGAAATGAGACACTTAAAGTAGTAAAGGAGGTTTGCTATCTGGGGAGCAAAATAACAGATGATGGTCGAAGTAGAGAGGATATAAAATGTAGATTGACAATGGAAAGGAAAGCGTTTCTGAAGAAGAGAAATTTGTGAACATCGAGTATAAATGTGTCTTGAAAGGAGAATGTAAGATGAACATCAACAAAAGCAAAACGAGGATAATGGAATGTAGTCGAATTAAGTCGGGTGATGCTCATGGAATTAGATTAGGAAATGAGACACTTAAAGTAGTAAAGGAGGTTTGCTATCTGGGGAGCAAAATAACAGATGATAGTCGAAGTAGAGAGAATATAAAATGTAGACTGACAATGGTAAGGAAAGCGTTTCTGAAGAAGAGAATTTGTTAACATCGAGTATAGATTTAAGTGTCAGGAAGTCGTTTCTGAAATTATTTGTATGGAGTGTAGCCATGTATGGAAGTGAAACATGGACGATAAATAGTTTAGGCAAGAAGAGAATAGAAGCTTTCGAAATGGGGTGCTACAGAAGAATGCTGAAGATTAGATGGGTAGATCACATAACTAATGAGGAGGTATTAAAAAGGATTGGGGAGGAGTTTGTGGCACATCTTAACTAGAAGAAGGGATCGGTTGGTAGGGCATGTTCTGAGGCATCAAGGGATCACGAATTTAGTATTGGAGGGCAGAGTTGAGGGTAAAAATCGTAGAGGGGATACATTAAACAGATGCAGAAGGATGTAGGTTTCAGTAGATACTGGGAGATGAAGAAGCTTGCACAGGATAGAGTAGCATGGAGAGCTGCATCAAAGCGGTCTCAGGACTTAAGACCACAATAGCAAGAGCAGCTGAAGATGCAGACGTAGATGTGTGCCGCTCCTGGAGTCCAGTATCAGATTCAGGAGGAGGAGTGAGTGCTCGGTGGATTTACAGGCCCGCTAACAAGGTCGCCTTCAGCGCCAAGACGTGCAGGTCGCGAACGTTCGGCCGCCGGCCGCGACCTTGCCGGGAGTTCTGGACTGCTGCGGCGTCGTCGTTAAGGCCATCTGGGGGCGCGCGGGCCAGCGATAGCATCGCGATCGGCCCCGCAGATACAGCAAAGCTGCTGACTGCTAATTAATGGGCCAGATAGCGCGGCCGCGATTTATGGAGTGCCGCCGACTGGTAAAAATAGGAGAGCTGCATTTAAACCGCAATTTGCATACACATCGGCTGGCTCGTCGCCCACCACGGCCGCGGCCACTTAGGCGAGAAAATGTTCCCCGCGCCCATTCTTATGCCGTTTGACGCAGACCCTCTCCGCCCGTGCCATCCGCTGGCTTCGGGAAACAAATCAACCGAACCGTTCCGTCCATGATTAGAACTGAGAAAGGTAGGTCGTCAGTGCGGTATATATCCTGTTTTCGCAGTGAAACCACGTCTACATCTACATCTACATCCATACTCCGCAAGCCACCTGACGGTGTACCTCTATCGGTTCTCCCTTTTATTCTCGTATTGTTGGTGGGAAGAAGGATTGTCGGTATGCTTCTGTGTGGACTCTAATCTCTCTGATTTTATCCACATGGTCTCTTCGCGAGATATACGTAGGGGGGAGCAACATACTGCTTGACTCTTAGGTGAAGGTTTGTGCTCGAAAATTCAACAAAAGCCCGTACCGAGCTACTGAGCGTCTCTCCTGCAGAGTCTTCCACTGGACTTTATCTATCATTCTCCGAAATAATTATATGGAGGGGGTTGGAACTGAAGGGAAAATCTTGAGTTGGAGTTGCAGGTGTCTGATGCATACTGTGGTCGGATTCTCTGGTATTTATAAGCGCTTCGCAACTGACAGTGACTCAGCAACTCGAGAGACGGGTATTAAATTGACGGTAGGTATGTTAGTCGCAACAGACGTAGCAAAATGAAATGGAGGAATACTACTGTTGGAGACTATAGGACCTTCTGTCCTAACCATACGTTGCTCCCGCTATTTCCAGTTAAATTACAGCTCATCTGAAAAGATCTGCCGGCCGGGGAGGCCGAGCGGTTCTAGGCGCTACAGGCTGGAACCGCGAGATCGCTATGGTCGCAGGTTCGAATCCTGCCTCGGGCAGGAATGTTTGTGATGTCCTTAGGTTGGTTAGGTTTAAGTAATTCTAAGTTCTATAGGACAGATGACCTCAGATAAGTCCCATAGTGCTCAGAGCCATTTGAACAATTTTTTGAAAAGATCTTCCTGTCCACTTGATCGTGGCGTTAGAACGGAATCTACAGCAGGTGTATTAACTAGAAAGTGTTGCAGAATTGGGGAGAGGGAAAGGCCACAAACAACTAAAAGAGAGGACGACAGCTGTGAATAAAAATTACCATTCCAATTATCATAAAAATTATAACAAAAAGTGATGAATGATGAGGTATATCCGAAAGCTGCATAGCTGTACGAAGGTGTTTTATTCGCCACTACAGTTTCACGTCAGTGTAAACGTATCTTCACTTTTATGATAGTTGAATTTTCATAATCTACACAGACAATTAATGAGTCCCAGCCTTCAGGAAGCTATCCAGTTTAAGAGTCAAACCACATTGCGGGGTGGGGGGTTCATAATAAAATTGAGTACCACCGAAAGATATGTGTCAGAATGTATAAAGCACGAATTTTGAACGAACCAAGCCGGGTAACACCCAGTGTGGTGTATTACAGTCTCTGGTAGACACCGTCTGTATAAAACCATAGTAAGTAAAACTTAAAATGCCTCCGCCGTATTGCTAACTGGCTGAAGTGGTGTAAGCACCACGTTGAGCCTACCGATATAGGTGTGAAACCGGTAGTAGCGAAGAAAACACCTTCATACAGCTATGCGTTTTTGGAAACGCCTCGTCACTCTTGCCTTTTTAATTATTACAATCTTTATGATTATTTTAATTATTATTGAGTATTGAGTGTTGTCATTGTGATTCAAAACGTCTCTGAGCTGAGATTGCCCTCCTGATGTAGATTTGGTAGGGGCGTGCCTCAAGATTATTACACCTCCGTAATGTATTTTCATGTGAGTTCGTGGCGTCTATTCTTTTGGACACGCCCGAAAGAACAGACACCACGCGGAATCCGCAGCCATGATACATATTATGTAAACTGAAGGTGGAGAGTCTGATTAAAATTAGTTGATAGCTGACACTTCACGCGTTGGAGCTGGTTCCCTAGAATCAGAGCGCTCAGCGTCACACACGAACCTTTTGCAGTTGCCAGACTGCCTTAAAAATAGTCACATCACTTGTCTGGCGTTCTTTCTGGATGTTTTTGCATCCAAAATCATGGGTCTGTGACTTGTATTTCGTATTTAATCACATATGACAACCGCACAACAACAAAAACATCACGCACATACAAACAACGATGATAATGAAATACACACTTTTCATACACAGCTAACTAAACACTACTCGATACTTACAAACAAGACACATGTTTGTGCCTCTCATCACGGAAATGGAACCGCATAATATTGCGCAACGGTATGCCATTTCTTTTTGCGTTAAATTGGGTGAAAACGCGACGGCAACTTACGGTAAGCCGGCCGGAGAGGCCGTGCTGTTCTAGGCGCTACAGTCTGGAACCGAGCGACCGCTACGGGCGCAAGTTGGAATCCTGCCTCGGGCATGGATGTGTGTGGTGTCCTTAGGTTAGTTAAGTTTAATTAGTTCTAAGTTCTAGGCGACTGATGACCTCAGAAGCTAAGTCGCATAGTGCTCAGAGCCATTTGAACAACTTACGGTAAGCTTCGATTGGATTGGAGTGGCTTGTTTGGTGGAAGAGACCAAACAGCGAGGTCATCGGCCTCAGCGGATTAGGGAAGAATGGCGAAGGAAGTCGGCCTTGCCCTTTCAAAGGATCCATCCCAGCATTTGCCTGGAGCGATTTAGGGACATCACGGAAAACATAATCAGGATGGCCGGACGCGGGATTGATCCGTCGTCCTCCCGAATGCGAGCCCAGTGTTCTACCACTGCGCCACCTCGCTCGGTACGGTAAGCTTCAGAAGGCTTTTAGAGAGGTGGTTATGTCAAGAGATCAAGTTTTTCGTTGGCATAAAATGTTTAGTGAAGGCAGAACGAATGTTGAAGATGAAGACCGCAGTGGACGACCATCAACCTCACGGACGGATGTCAACCCTGCCAGGGTGCGTGAACTCGTACGATTTGACAGAAGATTATCCGTGAAAATGATTGCAAAAGAACTGAACATCAATCGAGAAACGGTTTGTCTAATAATAACTGAAGATCTTGGCATGAGAAAGATTTGTGCAAAAATGGTCACCAAAAATCTCACACCACAATAGCGGGACACACGGAAAAATGTGGCAGCCGATCTGTTAGAGCAAACGGAAATCGATCCAGAATTGTTGAACCGTGTTACCACTGGTGATGAAAGTTGATTTTTTCAGTACGATCCAGAGACAAAACGCCAAAGTTTGCAATGGTGCTCAAAGGGAGCACCCAGACCAAAAAAAGCTCGAATGTCAAAGTCAAAAGTGAAATGCATGCTTGTGTGGTTCTTTGATTCCAAGGGAATAGTTCGTAAAGAGTGGGTGCCTCCTGGACAAACAGTTAACCGATATTACCACAAAAAGTTTTTAGAAAGTCTTCGTAAAAGAGTTCTTCGTGTCCGTGCCAACATTGCTGACAATTGGATTCTGCATCACGATAATGCGCCACCCCATACTGCTCTGTCGGTACAGCAATTTTTAACCTCAAAACAAATTTCAGTACTCCCACAGCCACCTTATTCACCAGATATCGCTCCGTGCGACTTTTTTCTATTTCCAAGAGTCAAAACTGCGGTCCAGGGTTGTTATTTGAAACAACACAAGATGTCCAAAAAGCTGTGACGAGGGTCTTGGAGGATATTACAGAAGATGAGTTCCAGAAATGTTACCATCAACGGCAGAAGCGCTGGAAAAAGTGTATGCAATCAGAAGGGAACTTCTTTGAAGGAGATGAGACCTAACTTGACTAACGCGGTAAGCAACATTTTTTCCCCATACGGTGGCCATAGCCGCGTTACTTGCTTGGGGTGAAGCCGAAATGGAGCCTGTAATATTAAATCGCGACGCAATTTTTGTTTTGCAGCGTTACATTAATCTTGCAGTGGTGCATCGGAAACAAGCTACTTTCACATCAGTCTTATTATTCTATTGGCGGACCTCGTATTATGCATTTCTCGAGTGACTTTAGTGATGGTATTTGCGTGTGATTGTTTTTCATTCTTCCTGCCGTGTCAGGCAATCACTAAGTCTCGACAGCGGATTTGTATTTTTGCAACTCATTCGCATATTGCGATTTTGTCCCATTCTTCTAAGGCAGACAGTCTTTTCAGGGACAACCAAATATTAGGTTACTGTTATCTCATGTCATTAATCGTCGCTTTTTGTATCCATTGCACTTATAAAGGTGGAATGGAAGGTTAATAATTGATTATTCATGTATACACTGAGGTGACGTAAGTCGTGAAATACCACCCAATACCGTGTCGGACCTCCTCCTACGCGGGACGATGCAGCATGTCGACGTGACATGGACTCAACAAGTCGTTTGTAGTTCCCTGTAGAAGTACTGAGCCACGTTGCCTGTACGGCCGTCCATAATTGCGAACGCGTTGCCAGTGCAGGATTTAGAGCACGAATTGACCTGTCAGTTATGTCCCAAAAACGTACGAAGGGATTCATGTCGGGTCATCTAGGTTACCAAATGATTAACTCGAACTGTCCAGAATGTTCTTCAAACCAACTGCGAACAGCTGTAGCCCAGTGATATGGTGCATTGTTATCCATAACAATTTCGTCGTTGTGTGGGTACATGAAGTTCATTAATGGCTGCAAATGGTCTCCAAGTATCTGAAAGTAGCCGAGGACCCAGTCCATTTGATGTAAACACAGCTCACCATTATTAAGCTACCACCAGCCTGCACAGTGCCTTGTTGACAACTTCGGTCTATGGTTTCGTGGTGTCTGCGTCACGGCCGAACCAAACCATCATCTCTTACCTACAGAAATCGGGTCTCATCGGACCAGGCTACGGTTGTCCATTCTTCAAGGGTACAACCGGATTGGTCATGAACCTAGGAGAGCCGCTGCAGGCATGTCGTTCTGTTAACAAAGGCACACGCGTCGCTCGTCTGCTGCCAGAGCTCGTTAACGCCTAGTTTCGAGGAACTGTCCTGACGGTTACGTTCGTCATATGTCCCATATTGATTACTGTGATTATTTTACATAGTGTTGCTTGTCTGTTAGCAGTACGCAAACCCTGCTAATCTCTTTCGGTAAGGGTACGCCGTCGGCCACAACGTTGCTCGTTGTGAGAGTTAATGCCTGAACGTTGGTATTCTCAGCACAATGTTGATACTATGGATCTTGGGATGTTGAATTCCTTAACATTTTCTGAAATGGAGTGTCCTATGCGCCTAGCTCCAATTATCACTCCGCATTTACAGTCTGTTACTTCTCGTGGTGCGGCCGTAATCACATCGGAACCTTTTTCATGTGAATTACCTGACTACAAATGACTGCTCCACCAGTGCATTGCCCTTTCATACCTTGTGTAGGCGATACTAGCGCCATCTGTAAATGTGGACTTCGCTATCCTACGGCTTTTGTCAACAAATAGTATGTCTGCAGGGAAATTTGTAGTAAAGAAACATGAATGTGGGCCATTGACTCATTTCGTTGTTGGATGATAACGTTGTTTGTTATCAGTTGGGAGGTGTCTCGCGTTTTCTAGCACCACCTCTCTCCTATCAATTACCCTTTGCGCGAAACCTTTACTGAATTGAATATGAGCCCGTGGAGAGAAATCTTGTCATCGGCCAGTCCAGTCGATGCGGATCGTTCGCAAGGGTATGTCGAAAGCTCAGCTGTATCCTCACAGTTGGAAACGTCCATTGTCATGCTGTGTGCAGAACCCCGACTCGTCTGAAAAGACGACAAAGGGCTGCTCCTGTCTGCAGTGTGGTCTTTGCTCGCCCCGACATCAGAGCGCCTCTCTTTGTGCCCGCCCCAAGGGAAGCCGCTACAATAGTCGCCCTGACGACAACCTGTGGTCGTCGCACAGTCCGTTTGGGCGCGTTATGAGCCATCTGGCTTGCTTTTATCAAGTTCTTTTGCCATGCTTTTCGTGCGGCTTCTAATTTCTTGGAAAATTCGACCTCTGGAACTTTTGCCGCCTTGTGCGTCGAGCGGGAGGCTGATTTGCGTTGCCGTGTTTTTCGCTTCGAGAGTGAGATCCTGGGTTGGTGGGGCGGCTCTCCTTGAGTTGTCGCGGACTGTGGCGACGGGCGCCAGGGCAGTCGGCTGTAGAGTGGCTAAGGTGGCAGTTGCTTGTGTAGCAGCGTGGTCCGGCTTGCCGTTGCACCTGGCTTTCGAAGGGCTGTATTAGCGTCCGGAAGAGCAGATCAGGAGACTGTGTGCGGTTTTGTAATTCTGTGGCCCGGACTCTAGTGGCACCTGCAATGAACTAGCGTCATTGTGGCAGATTATTGTGGGAACCTTGTAAGTTATTCTTACTCTGGTATCCTGCCACAACAGTGTTAACTCTAGCGAGTCTAAAGGGCTAAGCTATGTGCCGGTGACTTTCTTTCCAGAAGTCGGTGAGAACTTTTGCACTACTTATACTGTCCCCGAGGCCTTTTTACATATGAAAGCCAAGTTCGTTTGTTCTCATGTCAACGTCTGAACAGTGCTGTGACCTCAAGTTGGTCGTGTTCTGTTAACATCCAAACCAACAGAAATCTGGAATGAGATTCTCACTCTGTAGCGGAGTTCGACTGGCTCTGAGCAGTATGGGACTCAACTGCTGTGGTCATCAGTCCCCTAGAACTTAGAACTACTTAAACCTAACTAACCTAAGGACATCACACACACCGATGCCCGAGGCAGGATTCGAACCTGCGACCGTAGCAATCGCACGGTTCCGCGCTGCGCGCCTAGAACCGCGAGACCACCGCGGCCGGCTGTAGCGGAGTGTGGGCTCATATGAAACTTCTTGGCAGATTAAAACTGTGTGCCGGACCGAGACTCGAACTCTGGACCTTTGCCTTTCGCGGGCAAGTGCTCTACCAACTGAGCTACCCAGTAGGAGGCGAGGTACTGGCAGAAGTAAGGCTGTAAGGACGGGGCGTGAGTCGTGCTTGGGTAGCTCAGTTGGTAGAGCACTTGCCCGCGAAAGGCAAAGGTCCCGAGTTCGAGTCTCGGTCCGGCACACAGTTTTAATCTGCCAGGAAGTTTCAACTGAAATCTGATTTCGCATGACAGAGCGGATCAGGTTGTGGAAAGGAGCTCAAATCAGTTGCTGTTATTTGCACAAACATAGAAACTTTATTTTGCTAAAACACTTAATCACGCATGCTCTTAAAAGAATTCAGAAACAATACTGCTGAAGACCTGAACACAAGTTATTAAAATTGCCGTAAGGAATACACACGGCTGAAGGCCTTAGTTACATAATAGAAGAACTGCATAACAACAGTCTCATAAAGAACATTTTAAAATGTTTTAAACAAATGACCTTTAAAATTTTAATTTAAGACGGCTGAAGGTCTTATCTTAAAAAAATTCGCATAAAATTCGGCTGAAGACCATATACTTAACATAGAACAACTCAGGACTTAACGCATGGATAACAAAATTAAGATAGAGAGGAAAATTTTCAAAATATGAATAACACCATATTTTTGAGTGGTTATTGTGCTTTGGCTGTTTTTAGGCGACAGTTTTGAACACGTAGTGCTGCTGGTATCTTCGTCCTCGGCCGATACTTTCCGTTGTCATTTGATATTCCACAGTGATTGCTTTTATATTTTTCGAGTTCTTGTGGAAGTGTTTTCGTGGAACTGCGGGATCAAATCTATGCGGGATCAAATCTATGTATCAGGTATTCCTACCCAAATGATCTTCTTTGTAAACGCATTGTAAGGGCCACCTTGATGCCTACTGTTTTGTTAAAAACAAAGTAAGCAGCTATTTGTCACTGGGGCTCGTACCTGTGTGTTATGATTTGGGGCTATGCTCTTTAATTAATTAATCCGCGTTTTAATCTGTTGTATTGAAGCTATTCATTGTTTTAATTTATCACGCTGTAAGCTAGTCAGGGTAATTATTAATTGGTATTACGTACAGAAAATCGCTGTTTAATTCTAACGTGTCGCTATACTTTTCTTGGAACTACCGCTATTTCTAATAAGATTCATCAGCTTCTATAGGCAGATTCTGTTTCAAAAAATTGTGTGCTAGAGGTTTGCGTTATTTGGTATTTCTGTATTCAGGCTCAAATTTTAATGCGTTCTGTAGCTGTAGTTGTGTAATTATTGTTGCTCTTTTGAAAATATGTTCACTGCAGTGAAGTTTGCTATAACGTCTTTTACAACTATTAATGATTTGTGTGGTAACTGGAAGTACCTTCTTCTAGATTTGGTGAATGTCAAAATTTCCGAAGCCCAGCTAAGTTTTCTGAATCCAGGCTCTGCGAAACGACGTCAGTTTTGAAACTTTCTTTTCCTGAGTTACAGTCAGTGTATAAAACTTGAGCTTGCCTCAAACCGTTAAGCTCTTATCCTTGTACCATGGTTTCGTTATAAACTGTAATATGAAGTAAGGGATGTGGCGTTCAATTGTGATATAAATTAAGTTTTCATCTTTAGTATTAAAATCCACTCTTCGTGGAATAAATTAATTTTTGGTAAATTCGTCCCAGCACCTTACCACTTCCTCCCCGACCCTACCAGTACACTTTCCATGCTGCAGACAATCCTGACTCAAATTATAAAGTGTGGCTGTGCGATCGTGCCCAACCGAGCAAACGATACATTCGTTCTCTCAGGCGCTACTTGCGTTAGGCTTCTGTGATCCTGCTTAACATCTACATTCCACTTTCAAATGAGAGTCGAGGGGTGCTGACTATCGAAGGCAATAATATGGCTGTAGTCTCGATAGGCCACGGTCCTAACTACGTCGAATTTTGACGTCGTGGTAGTCGTTACTCCATGTTAAACAGGGCTTAACGTGAAATCTCACAGGCAGTCAATATTCAAAAGCTTTCTCTTATTCCAGCCCACTTACTACTATTGCGCTGAAATTTCAATCGTTCGCATATCCAAGAATGAAGAAGATTTCATGCGAGTTTGACGTCTGTTGCATTGCCGCGTTTATTGAGTTGTGATTTTAAGAGGAAACAGTGTACATAATTAGGCATCTTCCTAATCCAGTAATGGATAGTAAGCAGGTAGCAAGACTGAGAGTAGCCTTTCGTATGAGCCCGAATTTCACTAAGCTGTTCGTGGTGGTCATTATGCGAGTGATACATGTTGCTGAAGACACATCTATAGCTTGATAGGGCTGCATACATCAGTCGATAAAAGCAGAACGCTTAAAGGTCAACTTTGCTGTCTGCCTGTCAGCTTGTCTGTTTGACTGTTAACGCCCCTTTTACTCAGGAACGGCAATTTATGTCAGGTACAGTGGTCTCTAGGCCCTTGACGGTATAATAATTATAAGCTTCTAAGTCAATCCAACCAAAAGATATGGCAGTTCATGTCACATATTTTGATACTCGCGAATTCACTCATCAAAATCTGTACGGTGCTTCCCGTTGGCCTAGAGTCATGAAATTGGGCAAGGAGAAAGATTTCGAAGAACAAACAAAGATAAAAATCCCAAAATTGTTAGTGTGTAATTTTATGATACGAAAACAAATATTTATTTTGGCATATTTTATCCAAAGTCAAATTAAAACAATCAGCAGTTCTGCATTCAGGCTGACTGGTTCGCAGCGGTAAAAGTCAAACATCAGGCACGGAATGATTTCATTGCTGATGTGACGAGCTTCGGAATTTATCCATCATCAGATGCACGAAGATATGGCGTTTCGAGTTGTATATGAAATAAACATTCGTAGACCAGTCCGCGCTCCTGAATCTCAGATGATGGAGAAATTCTGAAGCGCGTCGCATAAGCAATAAAGACATCCCATGCCGGATGTTTGCTTTTTACTACTGCGCCCTAGTCAGCGAAAGTATTTATTATTGTAATAATGATCGCCTGCCACCTCCACGGTTTTATGGCAGATTATTATTATTGAAATTAAAACATTCTCGAAAATCTTGGAACCCTAGGGCCGGTGTATTGGCAGCATCAATGTCGATAACAGGCAAAATGGCTCGACATTCTGGCTTGCCGGGATGGATGACTTGCCTGCAGACATGGTTACGTTTGTACGGAACGCTCTGAGTGCGATTCCTACTCGCCACTGGCCAGCAGTTTACACCACTTATGGTGTAAGCACCCTTTTATAGGATAGCACCACAGGAAGTATTATTTCCCACAGTTCAACAGTTGTTCTTCTTCACTTGGCGGTGTAATCACCCTCACATAGGGCTGAACCACAGGCTGTTTCATTTCTAACATTCCAACAATCGTTCTCCCTCTAACGAAGTCCTTTCCTCTATTTTGTCCCGTCTAGGTCCTACTAACTCCTCGGAGGAAGGGGCAGTACTAAGCATGTCGTCTATAATTCAAAAATTTCTCGTCTGTAACAAAAGACCATCTGTACGTAAGTAGGTCAGTGCCACTACACAACCATAGTGTGCTTCGGAGCGAAGATGATTGAGTAACACTGATAAATTTTCCGTCAATATTGTTGGTCATAACAATTAAAAAAGAAACTTGCCATTAATTACTCCTATAGCTCAAGAGAAATGGCAGTACTCATGTATTTTTCGTGGAAGTAGTGAATACACCGTTAAACTGAATGGACACGTTGAGTAGCACAGAACTCACACTTAGCGAAAAAACAAATTACTAAAAAAAAGATAAGTATATCAATACAGAAGAAAAAGACCAGTTAGGAATCAGAATTGCGGAAGGCACGTGCAACACCAGATGTATATTAACTCTGTTGTCTATTTAGCAAAATTTCAGAATGTGCAAGGTATAATGAGCAACGTGGTGCAAATGAAATAAATACAGATTTCCTGTTCTTAAACACTTGTGTATGTTTTAAGAAGATGAGTGGAGTTGTATGGTTTGGATGCAGCATTAGACGGACGTAAAGAGGAAGAGAAGTATTGAAATTAAACGCATCGGCTCAGAACCACCTGAGAAAAACTCAATATGCACCTATATATATTGTGAACGTATTAGGGTAGGATGCAAAAGTTATTAGACTAGGTGATGAGTGAGATCTACGGAGAAGTATTGCCAGGAATATATGCGTTTGCTTGCGTGGAGAAGACGCAAGAAAGACATGGCTGTTCCAACTGCATGTCTTTTAATTATGAAAATTTTTGGAGGGAAGACAAATGACCAATTCAATTTATAGAACACAGACTATGAAATTATAAAAAAATTAACATAAATTGATGATAAACACCTCCTTCGTTATACAGCCTGCAGTTAAAATACACCACAGCACGCATTAAAATCTCATGACCAAGATCTCTGACGTATAGTATACAAGCATATTTCCACGCTTCTCAACTCAACATCCCGTTTTCAATTCAAGGAAACATGTGTCTAATGAGTACAGTGTATGTAATGTACTTAGAGCAACTTATTTATAAATATGAATATATATCTACACAGGTACTCCGAAAGCTACAGTTCGGAGTGCGGTGGAGGATACTTTTAGAAGCATTAACAGTTCCCCACTCCTCGTCACTTCCATTGACAACAGTATGTGAAAAGCGGAATCGCCAGCAAACCTCCGTATGAATTTCTCGATTTTCTTGCCGTGGTCCTCTCTGGGAGGAAGTAATGTTTTGCTCCACTCTTTTTCGAACATAAATTCCTTTAAGTTAAACAGTGATCCTCTCCATGATGCATACAGCCTCTCTTCCAGCGTCTGCCATTCCAGTTTCCAGACTATTTCCGCCTATCGCTTATGTGTAGACCAAACGATCGTGTGAGGAAATGCGCCGCTCTTCGTTAGACTATCTCCGTACATCATTAATGATGAGGTCCGCTACAGTTGTAAATATTTTCATTTGCCAGAAGGAAAAGACAGCTCGGTTTCGGGACCTGTATCCCATGTCAGCTGCGTCATAAGTAATGAAGCCTATTCACATTGCTGACATTAAAAGCGATCAGATCTTCTACTAAATTCTTAAGAAAAAACCGCAGTGTACGTATATAAAATGTTAGTCCCTTAAAGACGTATAACATAAATTAAATAAGGTCAAAATAGTGCATCCCTGGTATACAACACAAACAGGAGACTCTGGGCGCTTCAGTCCGGAACCGCGCTGCTGCTTGCTGCGGTCGCGGTTCGAATCCTGGATGTGTGTGGTGTCCTTAGTTTAGTTAGGTTTAAGTAGTTCTAAGTTCTAGGCGACTGATGACCTCAGAAGTTACGTCTCGTAGTGCTTAGAGCCATTTGAACCATTTGAAGACCCTTTCAATTTCTAGGACTACCGGAAAGATTCTCGCGGAGCAGGACAAAGGTCCGGCCTAAGAGCGTGCCAAAAATCTCAACTTTGGTGTGTGCTTGGCACGGGTCTTATGAGTGTGTGTACAGCACTATGTTTGAAAGACTGCCTACCTAGCTTTATGCAATTCCATGGTTGGTATACCCTTAAGCTGGGATCTTTGTCCTGCTCTGCGAGATGCAGACCTAGGAATTGACAGGGTCTCCTGTTTTATGCTGTATATCAGTGATGCACTAATTTGACCTGATTTAACCTTTCTTATTCGACTTGAATAGAATAATACTTTATGTAAGTAAACGGGGTTTTTTCTTAAGAATTTTAGTGTAAATTCTGTTTAACTTGGATAGGCGTCATTATTTATTTATAATTTCGCAGATGCACGGCAAATGACACACAGGTGTCGAAAGCGGGTTACACTGTTCGTGTGGGAAATAAATTTTTTTACAACAGTAGCGGATCTTATCGTTGATGATGAATATCAACAGCTGTGGATGTCCAAACAAGAGAAATTTCTTTATGCTTTCTATCAATCCAACTCGGTAAGTAACCGAGAACGATGAACAACACTCATGAATCGCTCGACCGAGTGTTTTTTCAACCACTTCTTTCGTGAATGAATCAATTTTCCGTCAAACTTTTGGCAGTGGATGACTGCCTGGCATCTGCTTTTCTAACTGTTTGTTTTATGTGGTCATTCCATTTTAGGTCGCTCCAGACGGTAACTACTAAGTATTTTACGGTATTAACTGTCCCCAGTGACTTGTCACTAGCGGTGTAACCGCACAGCTGTGGATTTCGTCGTCTGCGTATGCGCAATAGGTTGCGTTTATTTACGATAGCGATCGACTGCCACTTCCTGCACTAACCTTCGATCCCCTGTAAAATCTCTACAGTCTTGTGGCGTTGCTACCTTCTTATAGAAAACAGCACCATTCGCGAATAGCCTCACGGAACCTCCACTGCTATACACTAGAGCACTGATAGAAATTTTAATTAGTTACGAGCCTACAACACACCTTACAAGTACTCACTAAATAGCCCTCAAATCTATCAATTTTTTCCATTAAGAATTAGATGTTCTGGATAAAGAACTGTGCTCGATACGGCATATAGATCATTTGTTATCTAAAACTTTCTATAATGATGTGGTTGGATGTATGAATTATTCAAGTTTACTACGCGCCAAATACTATTGAGGAAAGCATATGTGGACGAATAAACTAACATGACAGAGGAAAGAGCTGCACAGAATGCAAACAACAGAAATCAGACCAACATGTGTCATTAATTTCTGTCGATGTTGAGCGCAGTAGCAGCGAAGTGATACAGAGAGTGGTAGGATAGAAAGGACTGGAGCAGGTCGACAAACCAGTCGAATGACAGACGTCCATGTTACTGAATGGAAATACAAATGTTGCCAGAGGAAGACATTCTAGTGGAACCTCTCTATTGTGCAAAAAACAGGAGAAGCGATGGCGCTCAACGTCACACCGGTTCCCGTTCTTGCCTCGGCTACGAGCAGACGCGTGTGATGGTCGCAGAGAAGGCCAGTAGGGCCGGTGTTCTTCCTTTTCCGCAGCACGCTGCGAAAAACGTGTTAAACTGCCGATCTGAGTTATTGCAGCAGTGCGAGCTCTTTGGTCACTCGCGAATTATCTGCTGCCGTAGTCATATTTCAAAAGTTGCACCATCCCACTTCCCGCGGCGCGTTACAGCAGCAGCAGGCAGCAGCCGCCTCGCCTTTTGTCACTGCCAGCGCCACGGCAGAACTGCACTGCGACTCGACTCTCGCCAGAGACAAGTGTATCTCCGCGGAAGGCGGCCTTTATCGCGTGCCGTTTGTCATCCGGCGCTGTATCTGCGTGTGGCGGACGGCCTGAGTCACCAGGCAGCCGCAGCTGTCCAGAAAGGATGAAGAAATGTCAGGTACCTTAACAGCGGCCCTTTGTGACCTCCTCCTGCTGCTGTGTTGTAAGCGTTTCCGGTACTGGACTGAGACAGCAGTACACGAGGTTTGCGCACCACATCGTTTATGATATGGTACAGATAACGATTACAATCTTTTTACACATTTCGGCTACTTGATTGTTATGCCCAACAAAATTTTGAGTTTTCTGCCTCACAGAACTAGAAAACAGGCCTTAAATTCATTGACCGGCTATCATTTTTAGATATGTCTGTTGTACATACACTGGATCAACATGAAAGTGAGATGTAACAAACGTCAAATTGGCGTGAAGTGTACTATGTACTCGCATATGCAAATGATAACCATTTCAGCACAGGCACAAATTTGGTTAAGCGTAATTATTTTTTTATAACTTCGCAGATACATCTGAAGACGGGACAGCGGGTTCAGCAACCTGTCTAAGCTTTCCTTTTAGAAAATAAAAAATAAATTTTACAACTAAATTTCAGCACTAGCACACGAAGTATAGACACTACTGGCCGTTAAAACTGCTACACCACGGACATAACGTGCTACAAACGTGAAATTTAAGCGACAGGAAGAAGATGCAGTGATATGCAAATTATTAGCTCTTCAGAGCATTCACACAAGGTTGGCGCCGGTGGCGACACCTACAACGTGTTGACATGAGGAAAGTTTCCAATCAATTTCT
Source organism: Schistocerca gregaria (assembly GCF_023897955.1). Lineage (NCBI taxonomy): Eukaryota > Metazoa > Arthropoda > Insecta > Orthoptera > Acrididae > Schistocerca > Schistocerca gregaria. Next base: position 6,583,199 of record NC_064924.1, on the reverse strand, counting down.
CACGCACTAACAGCAGTTCACCGGCGTTGTCTGGTGAAACGTAATTGTGATCCTCGTGTAAGGAGGAGAAATGGATACCATCACGTTTCCTAGCCTATCGCGATTGCAGTTTATCGTATCGGGACATTACTGCTCTCGTTGGTCGGGATCCAATGACTGTTAGCGAAATATGGAATAGGTGGGCTCAGAAGGGTTTTACGGAACGCCGTGCTGGTTCCCAACGGCCTCGTATCACTAGCAGTCGAGATAACAGGAATCTTATCGGCATGGCTTTAACGGATCTTGTAGCCACATCTCGATCCCTGAATCACCGTTTGCAAGACAACAGTTCGACAACGTGAGCAGCTGCGTGGACTATCAGCTCGGAGACCAAGGCTGCGCTTACCCTTGACGCTGCATCACCGACAGAAGCGCCTGAAATGGTGTACTCAACGTCGAAGCTGGGTGCACGAATGGCAGAACGTCATTTTTTCGAATGAATCCAGCTTCTGTTTACAGCATCATGATGGTCGGATCCGTGTTTGGTGACATCGCGGTTGACGCACATTGGAAGCGTCTATTCGTCATCGCCGTACTGGCGTAATACCCGGCGTGATCGTGTGGGGTGCCATTGGTTACACGTGTCGGTCACCTTTTGTTCGCATTGATGGCACTTTGAACAGTGGACATTACATTTCATTACACTTCATTCGATCCTTGGAAACCCTGCATTTCAGCAGGATAATGCACGACCTGTACGGGCCTTTCTGGGTACAGAAAATATTCTACTGTTGCCCTGGCAAGCACATTCTCCAGATCTCCCGTCTGGTCAATGGTGGCCGAGAAACTGGCTCGTCACAATACACCAGTCACTACTCTTGATGAAGTGTGGTACAGTGTTGTAGTTGCATGGGCAGCTGTACCTGTACACGCCATCCAAGCACTGTTTCACTCAATGCCCAGGCGTATCAACGCCGTTATTACGGCCAGAGGTGGTTATTCTGGGTACTGATTTCTCAGGATCTACGCACCCAAATTGCGTGAAAGTGTAATCACATGTCAGTTCTAGTATAATACATTTGTCCAATGAATACCCATTTATCATCTGCATTTCTTCTTGATTTGCAACTGTCGTATATCTTTTCACGATGATGCTGCTGCCGCATGATGGTCTGGGTTCCATTCCTGCCACGTGAATATGGAATCGATGGCTTCAGTAAGGCATTACTCAAACACCATGTAGTTTCTCAATGACTACACGCGACTAGCGTTCGAGAGGGAAGACATATTAATCTCTCACCATCCTATGAAGTTCAACCAAGTCATGTAGCATCAGTCAGGAAGTTGGGTTTGTCGCAGCGAGGTAAGTACCCACGCGGACAGTGCCATGACTCTTGGATTACGACTTAGTTTCAGAAATACAGCTGCCATTGTTGCGGCTCCCCTTGACACGGCTACAGAGACAGTGGTAGCCTCGACAACATAGAATAAAGTGGCACCAAACACAGGAGTGCCGCCAAAACATGTTTTCAGACACATACCGCTTCTCCATACAGCATCACAATGGGTGTAACCATCTGTGAAGAATCCGAGAATAATAAATGTTGCCAGATTCCGTTCGTCATTGTTGTGACGCAAAAAAATTAAAAATGGAGGACGAACAGCGAAGGAATTATCCGAATGGGATGGAAACTGGCAGATGTGACGTACATATACAGACAAACAAATGCTTACATTTTCAGAAAAACTGGATGATTTATTCAACAGAAGAGCTTTACAGATTGAGCAAGTCAATCCCGCGATGGTCCATGTCTGCTCCTTACACAATAAGTTATTAGGTTGGGCGTTGATTGATAGAATTGTTGTATATCCTCCTCAGAAATATCGTGCCAGATTTTGTCCAATCGGCGGGTTAGATCATCGAAATCTCTGTGCTGGTCTGAGGGCCCTGCCCTTAATGCTCCAAACTTACTCAATTGCAGAGAGACCCTGCGACCTTGCTGGTATTGTTTCATAATCACAAAGACAAGCAGTATAAATCCTCGTCATGTGAGGGTGGCCATTATCTTGCTGAGATATGAGACCTAGATGGCTTGCAACAATACGGGGCGCTGTGCTGTAAGGTGCCGTGGAAGACAACCAAGAAGGTCCTGTTGTGACAAGAAATAGCAACCCAGACTCTTACTCCTGGTTGTCGGGCCATATGGCGGGCGACAGGTTGCTCCAGACGCGTCATCGCTGGTCGTCGGGGCTCAGTTCGAGGCGGGACTCATCACTGAAGACCATTCTACTCCAGTCAATGAGATTCCAGGCTGAAGCGCTGGGATACCAAACTAACTGTCGTCCGCTATACGGCCCAACAACCGGGACCGATGGTCTGTGGTGTCATTTCATTTCATAGCAGGACCCCTTTGGTTGATATCCGCGGCATCGTTACAGCGCAGCGGTACGTCGACGATACTACACGGCCCGTTTTGTTGCCCGTCATGGCAAGCCATCCTAGGCTTAGATCTCTACAAAGTTATATTTGCCCAAACGAAAATTTCTACTGCTTTTCTTTGTGCTTGCCAAACTCTACCAGCAATGTCATGGGATCTCTCCCCAACTGATAACGTTTCGAGTAAGTACATCACATCTACCGATTACCATCCCATTCGGACACTTCATTCGTGGTGTGTATTTTATTTGATTTTCTTTTGTCTTTGAGAGTATGAGGCACGACACGATCACCTATGATGCACGTAGTGGTAATTCGGACAGCAGGTGTTTCATAACTGACGTGTTGTAGACGATGGATGTGCCCTAGCATCGAAATCTGTCTGACGTTACCTTCGAGCAAGATAACGCAATACCCCATGTTGGCAGCACTGCCTTGACCAACCTCGATACAGACGCAGCACGTTTTCCAGACCTCTCATCCACTGAAAACATCTGCTCATGAGTTTCCAACAGTTTGCGCGCCACTGCTAGCCAGCCATGACAATTGTGGAGGAGATTGCCACAGAGTTGCAGTATGGAACGATGTATCCGTATCTAACGCCCAGTCGAGTTAAGATAAATTGTTGCTGCTAGATGTGGCAGAAACATCTCCAAATTTAATTATGTATTCTTCCTGCTATTCTATAAACACATAATTAAATGGTCTTCATTTGACAACTTTCCTGGCGTTGCAAACTTTAAGAAAGTGCAAATTTTAAGAAAGGGTAAAAAAGCCTATTAATTCCTTAAGAGCGTCTCCTCCTGGTCGACCTCTGCTAGTGCGTTGCAGGAGCTTCTCTTTATCTAGTCATCAATAATCACTTAACGGTTAGCGCTCCATTTCCCATCGTACCTTCGCTCCATCAGTCAAATATCCTGAAGAAAGCACTGAACACGTTCATCGCTCATATTAAGAATATTTGGCAGGAATAAATACAGATGATCATTATAAAATTAACTTTTAATGACATTTATGTTGTAGCTGGTCATACAAGCACATCATATCATCCGCAGGTTCTTTCTACTTTTCTCCCCTTTTAGTTTTTCCATAAAATTCTCCGAATCATTATTAAACGATTGCCATGCAGTTTTATCTTTGTCCTTCAGTATTAATTCAAATCGTGTCCTTAAAAAATTCTGGGACCCTTAGGCTGATAAACGCAGCTTTGAGAACCTGCTCCAGTTCCGTAGTGCTGCTGTGAAATGTGGACACATTGACGGAAACGTGTAAGTAATTCAGCTGTTTTACTGTTCCAAAATTTGATCTTATGTTATTTGAAGTTCTAGATGATTGATGAAGACAACGATTTCCCCTTATCTTCTTCTGAGACTAGATGCATCATTTTAGTCTTCAAGTTCAAACTCTATTGGATCTCACGGAAGCCTTTTCTGAAGATTGCGGAACAGGTTGATCTTAGTGTTGCGGTATACGGCGAATTGCAGCGGTTAATTAGGAATACAACTCTTGTTGTTTTCTTCTAGGGGCCGGCTTTGCTGTTTTGTTTTCAATTTTCTGTCACATCTAAGAATTCATCAGAACATTGTTTGTTTTAACAACCACAAACTTCCGTTTCACCCATCGGTGTAATCAACCCCTTGTTGGCCACCAGTGCTATTGGCTAACGGTGGACGCCGACAAACAGGAGCAGTGGTCAGGCGAAACGAACATTGTTGGCATCCGGCCAGAACAACCAACTTATCGGCAAAACTCCTAAGACGGTGTAGGGCAAAATTCTAGAATAATTAATGAAAAGAAGGTTCTCGAATTTGATGCGGAAAGTGGTGACTAAATCCTTTTTACATGGACGTCTTTCTTGTGTGGCAAGTAAGTCTTCTGATGCATCTCTGGTCTATTATTCCTATACTGACACTCCCTTGTCGCAGGTGGTCGTTTTTGTTTAGACCTTCGACGTCACAGTATTGTCTATTCTGAGTGCGGTCCGCTGCGAAATTCGGTATATGAGGGACTGTTTTTCTTGCAAAAACTTGCACTATAGTAACATCATTATGGAACCAACAATGATAGAATAATTTATTAACAAACATAGCTAAATTCTGAGTAAATTTTCATGACGAAGATGTACGCTAAGTTCTCCACACTGAAAAAAAATTGAATGTCATCCAGACATTACAAAGTGTCATCATTTACTCGTTTCAGAAAATAAATACTTCACACTGAACAATATTTAGAAGCAAGTTAAAGAAGGCATTCAATTTTTTTTAGTTTGTGTGTGGTTTTCTTTCTAACAACCGAAGTCTGTGACCTCTAACGCTCAAAACCGCACGAAAATGTGCTTAGGACATCTCAGAAACAGTGGCATTAGCCAATCGCGTGCAAAACTGCTCCCCTTACTACGAGAAGCATTTGCATGATACCTGTTCAAGGCCTAAGAGGGGAACTTTGGTAACAGCAAGAAAGAAACTATCCATATAGCAGGACCAAAAACATACATATTTCAATGTCATGAGTTACTGCTATTGAAATAAATATGCTGTTTGAAATAAATATGTTATTTGAACAACAAACGTTTTCTGCTGACCTGATAGCGTTGCACAGCTATTCAATCTTCAAAGCGCAGTGCGGAATTTCAATGAAATGTTCAAAAGAAATTGGGACCTAACAACATGCACATCCGGCTAAAGCCGCTTTCTCGCATTCAGTGTCGCTTCTGCATTCAAGCAGTCTAACATCGAACGCCGCACAAAATATATTTTCAAATGAGTACATTGGTATGTCAGTGTCGTAAACTGTCTCTTACCGGACATATTGTAAACCTAGGCTTCCGCTTACGTGCAGAATGCTGATGGTGTAGCACAGTGTGAAGTCTGATTATCAAATGACAATCGCATAACTTTACTTGTGGTTTTTCACAGTGCAGTCTTGCAGAATCAACGATTCTTCTCATGTATAGATTATATTGTGAAAAGAAGTACCCATCTAGAGGTTGGAAATACTTTTTTGTTTTGTTGCAAAACGTGTGTCTTCAGTCGTATTACATCGATGTTGTGTGTAGCGCAGGATTTCGGTGGGTTCGGGGCTATGGCTGAGGGATGCTCGAGCATGTACAAATCCCCGTACAACTTTCATTTACCAGCTTATATTTTAACATACACTGATCAGCCGGAACACCTACCTAGTAGCCGGTATGTCAGCCTTCGGCACGGAAACAGCGGCGACCCGTTGTGGCGTGGAAGCAATGAGATCGCTGGAGGAAGTTGGCACCACATCTGAAGACTCGAGTCACCCAATTCCCGTAAATTCCGGGGACGCCGGCGATGAGCTCTGACGTCACATTTAATTACATTGAAAGGTAATGCAGAAGACATAGAAAATCACCGGCCCATTTCCCTACTGTCAGCATTCTCAAAAATAATAGAAACAATTATGAAAGACAGATTAATGACTCACCTGAATAAACACAATAATTTAACCGAATCATAGTTTTTTTCCGAACCGGCAAAAATACGGAGTCATTCATTGTAGAATTCACAAAAGTTGTACTTGATGCTCTTGATAAAGATGACTGTGTCACAGGCATATTTTTGCATCTTTCAAAGGCGTTTGATACAGTCGACCACAAGATTCTATTAAATAAATTAGAAGCATTAGGAGTAATAGGGGTAGCTAATGACTGGTTTCGATCATACCTAACAGATAGGATACAAAGAGTAGAGATAGCACATACTTCAAATATATCTAAACATTTAGTAGAACACTTATCAGAACCAAAATACATTAATACAGGCGTTCCGCAAGGTAGCATATTGGGACACATACTGTTCCTGATATACAAGTAGTGTTACTCATGGTGAAAAAATCCTCTTCGCTGATGACAGCAATATAATAGTCACTGACAAAACAAGAGAACTCCTTGCCGAGAAAGCAAATCAAACTCTCAAGGAAGTTTATGATTGGTCAATAAGTAATAAAGTGACATTGGACATAAAGAAAACTAATGCCATAATTTCAGTTTGAAGAGGAAATATGACAATGTTAAATTAAATGTAGATGGCACCTCTATAGACTCTGTAACAAACGCATAATTTCTAGGAATGAATATTGATTATCAGTTGAAGTGGTGTGAACACACAAAGGTACTTGCAAACAGAATGTCATCAGCATGTTATGCCCTTAGAATCGTATCGTCAGTGTGTAACATGTAGTGTCTTTTACCTACATATTATTCATATGTGTACTCAATTATTAGCTATGGAATTCTTTTTGGAGGAACAAATGCACAAAACATGAACACAGTTTTCAAGCTCCAGAAAAGAGCCATAAGAATAATAACCAAAAATACTAGTCGAGCTCATTGTAAAGATCTGTTTCGGACACTGGGGATTTTAACTGCTCCACCTGATTACATATACCAGTCAGTTGTACACATCAAAAATAACATTGGCAATTACTGCACAAACAGCTCTGTCCATGACCATACAACAATAGACAGACTCAACTTACATTTAGCAAGAAAAAATAAACATAAAACTCAAAACAGCATTTTCTACCAAGGAATAAAACTGTACAATAAATTATCAAAAATGATTAAAGAAATTGCCAAAATACACTTATTTAAAAAGCCAGCTAAAAAGTACCTATTATGTTACACATTTTATACATTGAAGGATTACGTAGCTGAAACAGAGTAGGGGTTTGATAAAAATGATATACAAATAAATAGTAATAATAATGATTATAAAATATCCAACATTCCACATAACACCTACACTTTATGTTTTTCCTTCTTTTGTGCGTGTGTGTGTGTTTGTGTGTAGTGAGTCAAGTGTTATGTAACAATATCTGTATACTGTGTGCAGTGACTGATAGATATGAGTGAACAATGTGGCATTACATTATTTAATAAATTATTTGTAAAAAAAAATATTTTATACCAGGAGTAAATGTAATGATTATGTCTAACTAGTAGTCTGTAAATATATGTGTATACGAATTAGCTTATTTTAAATTGATCGAAATTTGTAAATACTTTGACATGCCCTATATCGTTGTAAAAAAAAGATCTACGGATGAATAAAGCTACTACTGCTGCTACCACATCCCAGATGTGTCCGATAGGGTTCAGATCTGGCATGCTGAGTGCCCAGCACATCAACTGGAACTCGCCACTGTGTTCCTCGAACCACTCCATCGTATCCCTGGTCTTGTGATTAGGCGTGTTATCTTGCTGAAAAATGACAGTGCTGTCTGGAAACAAGATCGTCATGATGGTGGGCACGTGGTCTGCAATCAGTGTACAATGTCCTTTGGTCGTGATGGCGCCTAGCACGAGCTGTACCGGACACAAGCATGCTCACATAAATGTTCCCCAGAGCATAATGGAGCCGCCACCAGCTTCTCTCCGTCCCACATTACAGATGTCAACGACCTGTTCCCCTGAAAGACGACAGATTCGCGCCCTCCCATTGGCATGATGAAGAAGATATCGGGATGCGTCAGATCATGGAACGCTCTGCCACTGCGCGTACGTTCGGTACCGATGGTCATGTGTCCACTGCAGTAGTAGCCCTTGGGTGGCCTGAGCGACGCATATCATCGACAGTTCCTGTCTCTCCGAATCTCCTCCATGGCTGGACAACATCGCTTTGATTCACTCCGAGACGCCTAGACACTTTCTTTGATGAGAGCATTTCCTTGCACAAAGTAACAATGCGGACACGATCGAACCGCGGTATTGACCGTCTAGACATGGTTGAACTACAGACAACACGAGCAGTGTACGTCCTTCCTGGTGGAATGACAGTAACTGATTGGCTGTTTGACCCCCTCAGTCTAATAGGCGCTGCTCATGCATGGTTGTTTACATCTTTGGCCGGTCTTAGTGACATCTCTGAACAGTCAAAGGGGCCATGTATGTGATACAATATCCGCAGTCAAAGTCTATCTTCAGAAGTTCTGGGAACCGGGGTGACGCAAAACTTTTTTTGATGTGTGTATTTTTGTGAGGTTAAAGCAGGCACCCTGCGTACAATGATCGAATCACGAACTCTGCATGAGTACAATAATCACAGTGCAATAAAAAGTCACTCTCTTACGCACCAGAGCCCTGACGTACAATACAGAATTTTAGTTCATGTAATGTATAAGGGTTTCGCTGTGTTTGAAAACACAACAATGGGCATCAGTCGACTTCAGCAAGTCTGGCACTCACCGCTTGATAATATACTCTGAGAAAACATACCAGCTGCCCACTAATAGACGTGGGCAAAAAATGCACAACACTTCATGCTCAGCAGAATACAGATCTTTCATCGTCCCTGGCTGTGGGCTGCAAATATCCTCCGCTCCCCACGTAAACGATGTCCATGTACTCGTACAGTCTGTCTACGCCCCGTGTAGACCGTTGTGACTCCGTACACTTACTGCCCGTCTCCATGGCGCTCAACGATCCAGTCTCCCTGGCTCGTTTGGTGGCCATAAACCGCGCCGTCACGCTAAAACAGATCCACGCAGTTTCAGCTCAGGACAGTATTAAACCGGAGAGACCTTGCTGGGCGATTACTGAAATCTCTATCGTAGCAAGATCGGCAGTTTTGTATGTGAAGGGCCAGTACCACTGCTTTTGTGATAGGGATTTACACTGGAGTGAAAGAAGTTATGTGATACCTTCTAATATCGTGGTGGACCTTTTTTGCCCGTCAAAGTCATGCATCTCAATAAGTCGTTGGAAGTAGCCTGCAGAAATATTTAGTTATGCCGTTTCCAAGTCCCTCCCCACTCCTCACTCCCCACATTGTGACAGCGTTGCCGGTGCAAGATTTTAGCTCGAACTGACCTCAGGGCTAAGCCGCATATATGTTCGATGGGATTCATATCGGGCGATGTGGGTGGCCAAATCATTCGCTCGAAACGTCCAGAATGTACTTCAGACCATTTGCAAAATAATGTGGCCCAGTGAGATGGTGCATTGTTATCCATAAACATGCCATTGTCGTTTGGAAACATGAAGTCCATGAATGGCTGCAAATTGTCTCCAAGAGGATCAGTTGGAATAGAGCAACCAGTCCATTCCATGCAAAACATAGCCCACACCATTATGGAGCCACCACAGTCTTGCATAGTGCTCTGTTGGTAACGTTGGTCCACGGCTTCGTTGGGTCTTTCCAGGATCAAACCCTGTTATCAGGTCTTACCAACGGAAATCGGGACTCCTTTAACCAGGCCATAGCCGGACGGGGTGTTCTATGCGCTACAGTCTGGAACCGCTGGACCGCTATGGTCGCAGGCTCGAACCCTGCCTCCGGCATGGATATGTGTGATGTCCTTAGGTTTTAGGTTTAAGTAGTTCTAAGTTCTAGGGGACTGATGATTAAGTTCTAGGGGACTGATGATCTCAGAAGTTAAGTCTCATATTGTTCAGAGTCATGTGAACCTTTTTTGACCAGGCCACATTTCTCCAGTCGACTAGGATACAATCGTTACGGTCGCTAGCCGAGGAGAGTCGTCGCAGGGCTATTTTTGAAGAAGTCTATAAATATTATCATGTCTAAAATAATTAGTGTTCATATGATAGCGGTGTCGTGCTATTAGCAAACGCACTCGCGTGCCCATTAACGCCAAATTTTACCACATTGTACTAACGGATACGTTCGTCGTACTTTGCACATTGATTTCTGCGGTTATTTCACGCCGTGTTGCTTTTCAATCAACACTGACAACTCTACACAAACGGCGACACTCTCTATCTTTGTGTTGTCCGTAGTGAGAGATAATGCCTGAAATCTGGTATCATTGGACAGTATTGCCACTGTGGATTACGGAATATTGAATTCCCTAACGATTTCTTAAATGGGATGCCCTATGTGTCTAGCTACAACTACCATTCCACGTTGAGACTATTACTTGCCAGTCGTGAAGCCATATTCACGTCGGATACCTTTTCACGTGAATCACCCAAGTACAACTGACAGCTTCGGAAACGCGCTGCCCTTTTATACATTGTGTACACGATGCCACCGCCATCTGAATACGTGCATATCGCTGTCCCATGACTTTTCTCACCGCCCGCACCTCACTGTACATTCTCAGCATATTTTCGTGTGGTTCTGAGCTTTCGAGACCACACAGTTCCCACGTAAGTACATAAGAACTTGTGAAAATATATTTTTTCGTAGACGGGAATACACTAAATGTCAAACAACGTTAAGGAAAATACAGCAGTCGAGAAACATATACACTAAGAAATCATCAGCCTGGAACCCAAAACTGAAACACTATGACAATGTGGTGAAAACCAGAAATACTCCACGCATAGGAAGCTCTTAAAACTGACGACGTAGGAAGAGTTCGAGAAATTGTGGCAGAAATTATGACAAAAATAGGGAGAAGAATTCTAGGAAAAGAGCAGCAGTGAACTGGAATACAGATTAAGATCTAATAGAAAAGCGTACCTTAAATATTAAAAGTTAATAGATTAAAGTTCTAGGGACTCTAGTATTTCACTTCGTGGACATTTACAAATAAAAAATCACATAACTGAAACATATCGAAAATGTGGGTTTTGCGATGCTCACAATAAGAGGAAAACAATTTTACAAGAAGCATTAGAAAATAAATGCTTTCAGGACGGCCAAATGGTTCTGAGCACTATGGGACTTATTCCCACGCCCAGGTTTCCGGGTTGGATTCCCGGCGGGGTCAGGGATTTTCTCTGCCTCGTGATGACTGGGTGTTGCGTGCTGTTCTTAGGTTAGTTAGGTTTAAGTAGTTCTAAGCTATAGGGGACTGATGACCATAGATGTTAAGTACCATAGTGCTCAGAGCCATTACAACCATTTGAGCCACTATGGGACTTAGCATCTGAGGTCATCAGTCTCTTAGAACTAAGCACTACTTAAACCTAACTAACCTAATGACATCACACACGTCCATGCCCGAAGCAGGATTCGAACCTATGACCGTAGCAGCAGCGCGGTTCCAGACCGAAGCGCCTAGAACCACTCTGCCCTTTTTTTGTGACATGTTACAACACAGCATCACCGGTCTATTGCGGTCTAACTGTGTTGGTGAGGCAGTAAATTTATCCACAGGGCAGTGACTGCGTCTCTGCAATTCACTTTGGAGGTGTGGCGGTGGGACTTGTAGTCCCGCACCACCCTCTGACGGTGACAGTACTACATGAGTCAGGCAGAAAAATTTAGCCTAACGTGGGCAGGTATGATTGAATAGTATTGGACGTAGAGTGGGGGCTAGTCCTGCCAAAGGATGCGTCCGTGGTGGGCGTGCCGGACCTATCGTTAGCCATGGTCGGAATCCGATTCCTGTAGGATGGTCAGGGGAACTGGATTTCGATGCCAGCGGCGTGGAAGTGTGTTCCCAACGTGGCGTAACCCATGGACAGTGTCCCGCAAGGCATCCACTTTCTCATAGAGCCATAGCGAGTTGTTGCATATGGTCGTCTTTAGGGGGACCGCTTCCTCGTGAAGAGTGACAATTCTCGTGAGTGGCGGGGCCTGCAGGCTCCACCTGAGCACCTTGCTCTGCAGGCGGTGCAATGTCCGCATCCTGGTGACACTAATCGTGACCCATGCAGCAGATCCATACGTGAGGGCAGGCAGGATAACTGTTCGGTAAATGCGCAGACTGTTACGCAGGTTAAGTTTCCTACTGCGAAAGAGCGGGTACAAAGCCGTGCCTAGCTTTTGCCCCTTGTTGGTGACATACTCCGCATGATAGTGGAAGAGCAATTTGTGGTCCATCTGGACCCCGAGATGGGTGTTCATCGTGGATCAGGACACCTGAAAATCAAAATATTACGGTGGAGAACTGGGCGCCCTTTCGTGATGGAAATTGACGTAGATTTGGCGGCACCAGGTGGCAGTGGCATCCACTTGTCGCTGCAGGCAGGCGACGTCAGCTTCAGCAGACTGCGGCCGGCTGATTTAACGACAGCACAAAAATAAAGGACTGCGAGAAACTATACGCACGAAGAGAAGGGACGCCAGTCTCCGAGAATAAAAGAGGTCCAAAGGAAACAGCAATTGAAAACAAAGCAGCAGAATGAATGTATATTTACCGAATCCTCTAAAATTTGTCGAATCCTGGAAAAGCTGACCAAGTACCAGAAGGGATAAACGCTACGGAAAATAAAGAAAAAAGACACGATTTACGTCACCGACCTACTAGCAACGTGATTGGCGGCTGAAACGTGGTCACGTAGCCTCGTGACGCGCGCCCTCGACGAGTAGTCTATTTCGACGAGAAAGCCTTTCGCGTGAGACGGGCTCGAGGTGTCGGCTAGCCCCCTTGTTCGCGGCCCACGCCAGCACGCCACAGAAGAGCGGGCCCGCGCCTCGCTGCACGCTGCCCGCCGCCCGCCGACGGGGTTTCCCCGAGGCGGCTGCCGGCCTTTGGACACGACTGCTGCGGCCCGCGGACCGCGGCGATTCATCCACCCCCGGAACAATGGCGGCCAATTTGTGCCGGCATTGTGGCGCATAATGGCCGCTGGCCGCCGCCAGCCGTCTTCCCGTCCACGTCTGGGTCATTAACGACCCGCTCCTACAACGCTCTACCCGCGTTAAAGCAATTCAGCCTGACGGAAGCAGAGAGATCCGCACTTGTGTGTCACTCCGCTGAGCAAAACGACTGGAGACCTGTCGTTTTACTGGCGTAGCCTAGTATTCCGCTAATAGTAACTACCTCTGTTCCTAATGTGGTAACACGTTTTTGTAATACAGTGTGAATCTGATCAGTGGCAGCTTGTCAGTATACATTCTGGGTATTCACAGGTTTTTAATTTCAGATAAATTTGAGAGCGTGAAATTAATATCATCTGTAGTATAACAATTACACTTATCAACAAGTTTATACAACTACAGCCACTACCAACAAAAATAACAGTAATAATAATACGCATAACTTGTGTAACAAAACGAAGTATAGTTTTTGTCGAATTTTGTTGGAATTGGAAATTTGTGGTAAGGTGTTATGGGACCAAACCGCTGAGGTCATCGGTCCCTAGGCTTACACACTACTTAATCTAAAACTAACTTACGCTAAGGACGACACACACACACCCATACCCGAGGCTACACCGCACGGCTGAATTTTGTTGTTTTGTACATAATTAAGTACAGATTATGGTAGGAACGGAATAATGTATAAGCTTTCGCTACTCTCCGTTTCGAATTTTTGTGTAAGTGGGAGTTCTCGTGCTTTTTTATTTTTTTCGGAGAAACGTGCAAAATCCGCAACGCATGTAGAGCTTCTGGGCTCAAAATCAGGCATTCTTACGTTGCAGCAACAAAATACGCCATTCAGCACCTCGTTGTTACATGTTCGCTTGCTGTCACACTGATTTCACTTCGTCACTTTTTCAATCAACGGTTCTATTCAGAGAGACCTTAGCTCCTTTGCGGCTACCTTTTCCTTGTTATTTAATTGTCTGTTAGCATTTAATATAGATCCAACAGAATACCGATTCCAGCATAGTAAACAACCAACTCCAAACTACCGTTTGTGAAAATGATTAAATTCGGGTAGTAATGTCTAACAGCACGGTCACGTGAGAAGAATACAAATGAGGCGCTGAGAACTATAAGGACCAGAAGCGCACCCTCGTCGATCCGACATTTGAGTGAGTATGAAAGAAACCAGTACGACAATTTTTCGTAAATGTTCATATTCACACTGTGGGCCTACAGCACAGATAAAAGTGACTCATCATAAGATGAACAGATGAGAGAAGCATGAATGAATGTTACAGTCCCACAATCGACGGCGGTGATGTGCTTTAGGCTCTATCAGCACTCGCCGCCCCAAAAGGCGATAAAATTCAAGACTTAATATACTGTGACTCATTCACAAACCCACAAAATACGTTTTTCTACTAGTACAACTGCAACAAATACTGATGTCCGATCTACTTTTACTATATAGCGAATGGATTGGCGTATCTGAAGAGTGTGCTACAGTCTAGAGTGATTTATGCTAAGAGAATGGTCATAAGTCTTCTGCAGTGAGCTACCATTCAGTGACATTGCATACACGTAAAACTGTAGCTGCGTGGTAGGGACTAGCTATGAACAGTACGCATTGTTTATCAAACCCGTATATATTTGAGCCACAAGGCAATGATGTCACGCCACGTGCGCATGCGCAAAACTCCTTAAAACGTGAACAAGTGAAGATGTCCTTGCAATCGTGATGCCAACTTTCACGGTGTCTAGAGGAATAGCAATGCATAGGGTGGTACATTTAGTGACGTACTTTCCAGAGTACTGCACCTACGTTACGTTTAACATCAATCAAAGAAAAATAACCATCAAGTCCGCATGGAGTGAGGGTATTTACGTGCTCCTATGCTCTTACACAGCAGCCGGCATTGAATATGAACACCACTGAAAATACTGTGAACATTTCTGAGTGTGTACACTGGACAGCAAAAAAGTGGGTCACGCCTAAATTCGAATGTGTAGGTTGCACCTGAATGTATGCAACCAACATAGCACATCTGTGTTGCAGATCGCAGATACCCTCCACAGTACAGTCGTTTTAAGATGCGCTATGGGTACCGCTAGACACTACAAGAGAACACTGGTCTTTATGACAGTCCGTCTAGATGTAAAGTAACACCACGATAGTACAGAAGAGATCAGACAGTCCTTAACGTTTGCAAACTGAACTTAATAACAATAAGTAACATTTCAAATGTTATGGGACAACTAATTTTGCCACATAAATCGTTCATTAATCCTTAGGCACAATTAAATATTTGAGACGGTATATGGATTTATAATGTTGTATGGCAATTGGAAACAACTTCTTTGCTCTCTAAAAGGTTTACCGAACACATGCTCATCGTCATTCAACGTTCAACAGGGAGTTGTTTCGCATCAACTTTATGTAATAGTAGCCGGCCGAGGTGGCCGAGCGGATCTAGGCGCTTCAGTCTGGAACCGCGCGACCGCTACGGTCGCAGGTTCGAATCCTGCCTCGGGCATGGATGTGTGTGATGTCCTTAGGTTAGTTAGGTTTAAGTAGTTCTAAGTTCTAGGGGACTGATGACCTCAGAACTTAAGTCCCATAGTGCTCAGACCCATTTTACCATTTTTTTATGTAATACTAAGCAGTTAAAAGAAAGCGTGATTACCGGCGCAAGCACTCTACGAAAATCCCTACATTAACAGCGAATCACATGTAATGTCATTGTTCACATTACTTATCAGCAGTTATTTGTATACGAAGTTGTACTTTAAATGACATGACCAACGTCTTCGTTGTGGATACGGATGCAAACCCAGAACGTAAAGCCATTGTTAACCAAGCAAAGCTTTGTGCCTTATCGAGACTCAATCACTAGGCCGAAAGAGACGTCAAATATTGACGTTTGCACCAGTATCAGTTATCAATTTTCAACTTGAACGTGAATGACGATAATGTCTGTACGAAAGCAGGAACCCTAACATGACAGTTACCTTCTTGGTAATTAACCTCGAAAGACATTGTATATTGTGGCATTGTCAAGCAACAAAGTATGCACATGTTTAAAATTGAAATGCCATCACGTAATGCTGGTGACAAGGATGCGAATCGAGCACCTAATCGGATTGTTGAATAAGTACTTAAAATCAGAATGTAGACATCACATTTTGTCACCAGTAGTGAGGTTGGAACCTTAAATGACGACTGAAGTTGTATTGCCTGACCTGGATTCGAACCCGGCGCCTAACGCCGTCGTTGTCTAACCAGGAACAGACGAGACATGTCCAAGGTTGGTCCACCATTAGCGTGATATGCGCACGTTTAACTAGAAATCAGGCGACGAAACCGTCTATGCTGACTGAGAGTCGAACGCCGCACACATGGTTATGAAGACACGTTAATAATCAAATTCTTATTCAGTTGTAGCTAGGAGTAGCATGTTTAGTTGCAAACCTTAAGGCCTTTCTCATCCCTAGTAACGTGTTGCCTAACATCTGCGATATCATGGTGTTCATTTACAAATGTATTGACTGCCGTAAAGAGCAATGTTCTCTAGTAGTCGTGTATCATTGAGATGTAAATGAAGTGTCTCAGCAGAAAGTAATTTCCGTCGTGCAACACGTATTGTTTCAGAGACACTGAGTACATCTTATAAGTGCACAAAACGTGTATTATATACTACGTATGTACTATTATTTGGAGAAGCTGTTTGCTTTTACATTCCGCTTAGTTGTCGTGGTTCAATACACGTTTTCTTAAGGCTACATCTAGTGCAGAGCGCTTACAAGAAAGAATAGTTTCCTTTGTCATGCTATTGCTAGCTAGGTAAAATATGTTGTGGTAGCTATGTTTAAAATGAATCTATTTCTGAACGTATCCCGCAGCTCGTGGTCGTGCGGTAGCGTTCTGGCTTCCCATGCCCGGGTTCCCGGGTTCGATTCCCGGTGGGGTCAGGGATTTTCTCTGCCTCATGATGACTGGGTGTTGTGTGATGTCCTTAGGTTAGTTAGGTTTAAGTAGTTCTAAGTTCTAGGCGTCTGATGACCATACATGTAAAGTCCCATAGTGCTCAGAGCCATTTGAACCATTTTTTCTGAACGTATTGCTTGTGAAATATTTGAATGAATCGTCAACTTTAGGTGTGCCTGCACATGTGATAGCATAATAGCTGTAGCTGCGTTAGTTTATACTACAAACTTGGGTAGGTTAGGTGTAACTTTTGATCCTTCAAGGGGTGATCGTGGCCTTGCGGCACAAGCCACGGCTCGCGAGCTACGGGCCAGTCAGGCTGGCCGAGGCGAGACGGTAGTGAGCGAGCTGGCGTTGGCGTTGGTGGGCCAACAGCCCGGGACGAGCCAGCACGGCTGCGCCGTGTGCCACTGCCTCTGCTGCTCCGTTTGACGTAAATATGTTTACCTCCTCTCCTGGAATCAGTATAAGGGCGGCAAGCAGAAATACACATGAGGCTGTCTGCCATAATGGGTCACTGTGAGAGGTCTATTGGAGTTACAGTCATCGCTCTCAATGAAGAACGAGGATGTTCTACCAGAGCAGCTGGCAGACGGTATGGCGTACCACATACCACTGCAACGAGATAGTGGAGGAACAACCTTGAAAGAGGAACCACCAACAGGGCTCCTGGCTCAGGCACGAAATGAGTGAGCTCACAGTAGGAAGACAGGGACCTAGTGTCTAGGAGCAGAGAAAACCCTTTCTCAACGCGAAGCTGTTGCGGCGGAAGACCGACTTCCCCGGCTCCAGTGACACGATTCGCCGAAGGCTTGAGGGACGCTGGACTGCATGCACGACGATCCGCCGTGAAACAAGAGCTCAGCGAAGACAACTTTTTATACTGGCTAGCATTTGCGGAGCTCCATCTGCTGACGTCGTGGGACAACGTCATTTTCACTGATGAGAAGGTGTTTTCCACCAGTAACGACGGTCCACGAATCGTTTACAGGCCGCAAGGGACTCGCCATCGACGTGAATATGTAACCACGACGAGAATTAGTGGCCGGCTATCTGTTACCTGCTGGGGTTGGATTTCTGCGAGAGGGGCTGGAATTCTTCACAGGAACTCTGGACAGCGTGCAGTATGCCCACATATTGAAAAATGTGATACTTCCGTCAGTGCGAATGCTGTACGCAGAAGGGGACGTCACATTGGAAGAGAACCATTCTCCGATTCACAGATCTGCATTTGTTCAGCAGCGGCTCTCCACAATTGGCGTCAACGTCATGGACTGGCCGCCACAGGCGGCTGATATGAACTCCATGGAAAACATGTGGGCTGAGGTCGCCAGAACATTAACAGAGAACTGGCCACGAAACCAACCAACTACTGCGGACGCTCTTTGGGACTGCGTCCTGGAAGCCTGGGAGGAAGTTGCTTTTTCAGGCTGTTACGTCCGACGGCTTATACATTCTATAAAAACACCCATTATAGAAGTACAAAATAACGAAGGATTCTGGATAAAAAATTAGAGTCCTTAAAATGTTTTGTTATGTCTCCTTTTTCGTCATTTTTCTCATTGGGAGCTAGTGAAAGATCGCGTAGCAACAGAAGAGATACAATACGATTTAGTTTTCCTATGAGTTGCCTTTTTAATTCTAGTGGGTGTCTTTTGAATATACAGTTAGTTAAATATTGTAGTTTGATTTCATTTATACCCTTTCTAGATACTTACAAACTAATCAGCGTAGATGGACTCTGTCGCAGTAGTTTTTGTTATTTCAGATACATCTCTCTCTTCCCCTCCATCCGCCCCCCACACAAAACGCAAACGATTTCATATTATGTTTACTCGTTGTTAATATTTCCTCTATTCACTCACTCTCTCTCTCTCTCTCTCTCTCTCTCTCTCACACACACACTATCGTAGCAAGTGCCCTTCTATTCCATTCCCCCAAAACTTTACAAACAAATGTAGCGGTTTCCATTTTCTCCTTTAATTGCTGCTGTCTTTGCTCTCTATCATTCCTCTCAACATCTATGAAACCGCATTCTTTGATCTCCCCTTTCCTATAACCCATTCTTCGTTCTGAAAACAGTCCTTCCTTATCTCTCGGTCGTAAGATAAAACGAACTGTGGCACACATCTAAGTAAGCAATACTTTGCAAGCCATTCACTTCTGCACTTCTATCCATTCCCAGATCCCGCCCCCCTTCCTGTTACGCGTCCCTTGACATCTGTATCTACATCTAAATGAATACTCTGCAATTCATAATTATGTGCTTGGCAGTGCGTTCTGTGGTCTGGTGGATTAATCTTATATTGATGTGTAAAACGTGAAGGCTCACATCTGACGTCAGGCGTTGATTGTTAACAGTGTCTTGATGACCACGTGTGCGGGGTTTGAATTCCATTCAGCACAGAACTTTTCGTCGCCTGATATCTAGCTAAACATGCACACATCTTGCTACTGGTGAACCAACAATAGCTATTTATCGTCTGTTTCTGGCTAGAAAAGGACGGCGCAAGACGCTGGGTTCGAATCCCAGACAGGCAAAAACAATTCTATCGTCATTTAAGGTTCCTACATTTCGCTATTGGTGATATTTAACTTATGATTTTGCGTACTTCGTTAACAATCCGATTGGGTGCTGGGTTCGCATCCCTGTCACAAGCTTTACATGATGGGATTTCAGTTTTAAACATGTTATGACAGGATGCTCAGTTCAGTACAAACATTTTCGTCATTTATTTTCAGGATCTGAATTGATAACTGATACTGGTGCAAACGTGTATACTTCACGTCTCTTTATGTCTAGTGATCAGGTCTCAATAAGGCACAAACAAATCTTAGCTTAGTTAGCATTGGCTGTAGGTGCTGGGTTTGAATCCAGGGCCAGAACAACGACGTTGGTCATTTCATTTAAAGTTCAAATTTGTGTACACGTAGCTGTTGATGTGTTACGAAAACAATGATATTACTAGTGATTCGCTGTTAATGTTGAGATTTCCGTAGAGTGCTTGTTGCCGTCAATCGCGTTTTTTTACTGGTTCGTCCAATATCCAGTTTCCAGAGACACTCGCCTTTGAACGACGTTCAGCACGTGGATGGAAAACCTTTTCGAGAGCTAAAAACTTTTTCCCATTTGCCATACAGCTTTGTAACTCCATATATTGCCTCAAGTATTTAATTTTGACTAAGGATTACTGTACGATATATGTAAAATAACCCGTTTTCTCAGAACTTTTGGAATGTCACTTGCTGTAATTAAGGTTAGTTCATGAGTGTTGTGGGGTGTCTCATCGCTAAGAATGTGTTTTCTAATATGTTTTATATGACGATATTAGTTGGCGCTTTGACTGACTGCCATAAAGACCATTGGTCCCTAGTAGTCTCTTGCGGTATCCATTGTGTGTTGTCAAACGACTGTACCCCACGGGGTTTTGATGTTTAGAGGACCTGTAACTCAGCTACGTTATGTTGGTTCTATTTGGCAGTGACCCACTTTTTTGCTGTCAAGTGTATATCGACGGAAAAAATAGAACACGAAAAAATAATTAATGTAGAGTAATGAAATTTCATGAGTACATTTGTCTATTTAACATATTTAAATCGTTAATATTGCAAGATCACAAGTTAATGTAAGCGTGAGATAAGCCATCGCGAATGTGTTCTGGTAGATTAATAACCGGTGTTGCAAACGGGCTTGCATTATGTTGTATAGGTGACGGATGTCAGTTTCTGGAATGGAGTTCCACGCCTCTTGCAATTAGTCGGTCAATTCAGGGGTAATTAATGACGGTTGTGGATGACGCTGGAGTTGCCGACCGGTGATGTCCCATATGTACTCAATTGGAGAGGACCTGGTGATCGAGCAGACCAAGGCAATATTTCGACACTCTTTATAGCATGTTGGGTTACAACAGCAGTATGTGAATGAGCATTATCCTGTTAAAAATTACCTCCTTGAATCCTGTTCATAATGACAGTACAAGAAGTCGAGTGATCAGACTGATGCACAAATTTGCTGTCAGGGAGCGTAGGATAACCACGACAGCGCTCCTGCTGTCTTAGCAAATTGTACACCAGACCATGACTCAAGGTGTAGTTCCAGTGAGCCTAGCACTAGCGCACAGACAAGTTGGCTGTAGGCCCTCAATTGGCCTCCTTCTAACCAACACAAGGCCATCACTGGCACTGAGGTAGAATCAGCTTTTAACAGAACACACAACAGACCAGCACTGTGCCTTCCCAGGAGATCTCGCTTAACGCCACTAAAGTCGCAAACAGCGGTGGTTTGGGATCACTGGAATGTACGCTACAAGGTGTCTGGTTCTCATCTGTCCTTGAAGTAACTTCAATTGGCCTTCTTTTAACCAACACAAGGCATCACTGGCACCAAGGAAGAACCAGCTATCATCAGAAAACACAACAGACCAGCACAGTGCCTTCCCAGGAGATATCGCTTCACAACACCGAAGTTGCAAACAGCGGTGGTTTATGATCACTGGAATGCTCCCTAAACGATGTGTAGTTCGGAAATTTACAAGAATACGTTGTGTCACTGTGGTGCCAAATGCTGCTCAAATTGCTGCAGCAGACGCAGTACGACGCGCCAGAGCAATAAAACGAAAGCGATGGTCTTCCCTCTCGCTAGTGCTACGAGACCTCAGCCCGGCAGCACTATGGCGACCGTACGTTCTCTTGATCACCGGTACCAGCAGTCATGTACAGCGGCTACATTCCTGTCACATCTTTCTTCTGTATCGCAGAAGGAACATCCAGCTTCTCGTAGTCCCAACATAGGACCCCGTTGAATCTTAGTGAGGTGATGGTAATGGCATCTTTATCGCCTTAAAGGCATTCTTGACCAACCCACCACCACCGATGTCAAAGGCAACTAATGCTCACGACCATCAGAGCGTCTGTTCGAAGCAAACCTGATTTGCCTTCTCACAGTGACACTACTAGTCTACCTCTTATGTGACCGGCGCCAAATTTGAATGGACGTCATCTTTCAGTTGTAGAACACGTCGCACGGCTCCTTCTTAGTATTTCGGTTTTCTTTCCGTCAGTGTTTAGTGATATCAGGGACGCCGTCTCTTATGGCCCGTTATAGAGTAATACATTAATTATTATTTATTCGTTTGGTTAACCCCAATTATGGTTATGAACTGTAGATTAAAACAGAAGAAACTGCAAAA
This sequence comes from Schistocerca gregaria, assembly GCF_023897955.1. Taxonomy (NCBI): domain Eukaryota; kingdom Metazoa; phylum Arthropoda; class Insecta; order Orthoptera; family Acrididae; genus Schistocerca; species Schistocerca gregaria. The sequence continues at coordinate 6,561,140 of NC_064924.1, read as the reverse complement.
CGTGGGAATTTAAGACGATGGGACCAGGATAAACTAACTAAACCAGAGGTTGTACAGAGTTTCAGGGAGAGCATAAGGGAACAATTGACAGGAACGGGGGAAACAAATACAGTAGAAGAAGAATCGGTAGCTCTGAGGGATGAAGAAGTGAAGGCAGCAGAGGATCAAGTAGGTAAAAAGACGAGGGCTAGTAGAAATCCTTGGGTAACAGAAGAAATATTGGATTTAATTGATGAAAGGAGAACATATAAAAACGCAGTAAATGAAGCAGGCAAAAAGGAATACAAACGTCTCAAAAATGAGATCGACAGGAAGTGCAAAATGGCTAAGCAGGCATGGCTAGAGGACAAATGTAAGGATGTAGAGGATTATCTCATGAGGGGTAAGATGGATACTGCCTACAGGAAAATTAAAGAGACCTTTGGAGAAAAGAGCGCCACTTGTATGAATATCAAGAGCTCAGATGGAAACCCAGTCCTAAGCCAAGAAGGAAGGCAGGTGGAATGAGTATATAGAGGGTCTATACAAGGGCGATGTACATGAGGGCAATATTATGGAAAAAGAAGAGGAAGTAGATGAAGATGAAGTGGGAGATACGATACTGCGTGAAGAGTTTGACAGAGCACTGAAAGACCTGAGTAGAAACAAGGCCCCGGGAGTAGACAACATTCCATTAGAACTACTGACGGCCTTGGGAGAACCAGTCCTAACAAAACTCTATAATCTGGTGAGCAAGATGTATGAAACAGGCGAAATACCCTCAGACTTCAAGAAGAATATAATAATTCCAATCCCAACGAAATCAGGTGTTGACAGATGCGAAAATCACCGAACTATCAGTTTAATAAGTCACAGCTGCAAAATACTAACACGAATTCTTTACAGACGAATGGAAAAAAAGGTAGAAACCGACCTCAGTGAAAATCAGTTTGGAATCCACAGAAATGTTGGAACACGTGAGGCAATACTGACCCTACGACATATATTAGAAAATAGATTAAGGAAAGGCAAACCTACATTTCTAGCACTTGTAGACTTAGAGAAAGCTTTGGACAATGTTGACTGGAATACTCTCATTCAAATTCTGAAGGTGGCAGGGGGAAAATACAGGGAGCGAAAGGGTATTTACAATTTGTACAGAAACCAGATGGCAGTTAAAAGAGTCGAGGGGCATGAAAGGGAAACAGCGGTTGGGAATGGAGTGAGACAGGGTTGTAGCCTCTCCCCGATGTTATTCAATCCGTATATTGAGCTAGCAGTGAAGGAACAAAAAGAAAAATTCGTAGTAGGTATTAAAGTCCATGGAGAAGAAATAAAAACATTGAGGTTCGGCCAGCCGGAGTGGCCGAGCGGTTCTAGGCGCTGCAGTCTGGAACCCCGCGACCACTGCGGTCGCTGGTTCGAATCCTGCCTCGTGCATGGATGTTTGTGATGTCCTTAGGTTAGTTAGGTTTAAGTAGTTCTAAGTTCTAGGGGACTAATGACCTCACAAGTTAAGTCCCATAGTACTCAGAGCCATTTGAGAGAGCCATTCAGGTTCGCCGATGACATTGTAATTCTGTCCGAGACAGCAAAGGACTTGGAAGAGCAGTTGAACGGAATGGACAGTGTCTTGGAGGGAGGATATAAGGGGAACATCAACATAAGCAAAACGAGGATAATGGAATGTAGTCGAATTAAGTCGGGTGATACACAGGGAATTATATTAGGAAGTGAGACACTTAAAGTAGTAAAGGAAATTTGCCATTTGGGGAGCAAAATAAGTGATGACGGTCGAAGTAGAGAGGATATAAAATGCAGACTTGCAATGGGAAGGAAAGTGTTTCTGAAGAAGAGAAATTTGTTAACATCAAGTATCGATTTAAATGTCAGGAAGTCGTTTGTGAAAGTATTTGTATGGAGTGTAGCCATATATGGAAGTGAAATATGGACGATAAATAGTTTGGACAGGAAGAGAACAGAAGCTTTCGAAACGTGGTGCTACAGAAGAATATTGGAGATAAGATGGGTATGTCACGTAACTAACGAGGAGATATTGAATAGAATTGGGGAGAAGAGGAGCTTGTGGCACAACTTGACAAGAAGAAGGGGCCGGTTGGTAGGACATGTTCTGAGGCATCAAGGGATCACAAACTTACCATTGGATTGCAGCGTTGAGGGTAAAAATCGTAGAGGGAGACCAAGAGTCGAATGCACTAAGCAGGTTCAGAAGGATGTAGGTTGCAGTAAGTACTGGGAGATGAAGAAGCTTGCACAGGATAGAGTAGCATGGAGGGCTGCATCAAACCAGTCTCAGGACTGAAGACAACAACAACAACAACCCCAATTACCTTTATTTCTGTCAAAATAGCTTCACAACAGTGAAAAACCTTTTATTATGCAGTCACATAAACGCACATGACAGAATAATGATAGAATCCTCAGATGCAAAAGTACTATGAAGTTGTTGCCTTCAGTGCAGGAACGAATCAGTGTAGCGCCGTTTCGTATCAGGTAACGGTTCGTTACTAAATATGGCCACGCTACTGAGTATCACTGGTAAGAAATCAAACAATGTAATTACTCTGTAACCAGCCACCAACGTCAACGAGTCCTTGGGCTAGACTATTCAGGAAAAATTCCCTTAAAAATCCTACGTGGATTCTGGATTCATGAGTCACAATTTGAGAAAGTATTCGATCGAGCTGATCGAAATGAATGGTGATCAATAATAAACGATAATGTCAATCAACAACACGTTTCAAGAGAAATCGAAGTTCAACACTGAGAAACAGAAATAGTAAAAGTACAGGAAATAGACAACAAATAAGACGGAAATTCATCAAAGAGTCAGGCAAGGTACCTCTCTTTCAGCCTTACGTTAACCATTTTATTTATAATTATCCTAAAAATTGGAAATAATGTAACTATCAGGGAATGAAATTAGATAAACACACAAATCCAAGGCCTTTACTATTTGCAGATGAAGAATTAATTATTAAGGAAAGCTAAGATAACCTCCAATTAGCAATACATCGGCTAAACCAAATACACTACTGGCCTTAAAATTCCTACACCACGAAGATGACGTGCTACAGACGTGAAATTTAACGGACAGGAAGAAATGCTGTGATATGCAAATGATTAGCTTTTCAGAGCATTCACAAAAGGCCAGCGCCGATGGCATCACCTACAACTTGCTGACATGAGGAAAGTGTCCAACCGATTTCTCATACACAAACAGCAGTTGACCGGCGTTGCCTGGTGAAACGTTGTTGCGATGCCTCGTGTAAGGAAGAGAAATGTGTACCATCACGTTTCCGACTTTGATAAAGGTCGGACCTGAGAAATAAGTACCCAGAACAACTACCTCTGGCCGTAATAACGATCTTGATACGCCTGGGCATTGAGTCAATCAGAGCTTGGATGGCGTGTACAGGCACAGCATCCCATGCAGCTTCAACACGATACCACAGTTCATCAACAGTAGTTACTGGCGCATTGTGACGAGCCAGTTTCTCGGCCACCATTGACCAGACGTTTTCAATTGTTGAGAGATCTGGAGAATGAGCTGGCCAGGGCAGCAGCCGACATTTTCTGTATCCAGAAAAGCCTGTACAGGACCTGCAACATGCTGTCGTGTATTATCCTGCTGAAATGTAGGATTTATTAGGGATCGAATGGAGGGTAGAGCCACCGGTCGTAACACATCTGAAATGTAACATCCACTATTCAAAGATCCGTCAATGCGAACATGAGGTGACCGAGACGTGTAACCAATGGCACCCCATATCATCACGCCGGGGAATAAGGCAGTATGGCGATGACGAATAGACGCTTCCAATGTGCGTTCACCGCAATGTCGCCAAACACGGATGCGACCATCATGATGCTGTAAACAGAACCTTGATTCATCCCAAAAAATGACGCTTTACCATTCGTTCTCCCAGGTTCGTCGTTGAGTACACCATCGCAGGCGCTCTTGTCTGTGATACAGCATCAAGGGTAACCGCAGCCATGGTCTCCGAGCTGCTGCAAAACGTCGTCGAACTGTTCGTGCACATGGTTGTTGTCTTGCAAACGTCCCCATGTGTTGACTCAGGGATCGAGATGTGGCTGCACGGCCCGTTACAGCCATGCTGATATGATGCCTGTCATCTCGACTGCTAGTGATACGAGGCCGTTGGGATGCAGCACGGCTTTCCGTATCACCCTCCTGTACCCACCGATTCCATAGTCTGCTAACAGTCATTCGATCTCGACCAATGCGAGCAGCAATGTTGCGACACGATAAACCGCAACAGCGATAGTCTACAATCCGACATTTATCAAAATCGGAAGCGTGGTTGTACGCATTTCTCCTCTTTACACGAGGCATCACAACAACGTTTCACCAGGCAACGCCGGTCAACTGCTGTTTGTGTATGAGAAATCGGTTGGAAACTTTCATTGTGTCAGCACGTTGTAGGTGTCGCCACCGGAGCCAGCCTTGTATGAATGCTCTGAAAAGCTAATCATTTGCATATCACAGAATTTCTTCATGTCGGTTAAATTTCGCGTCTATATCACGTCATCTCCGTGATGTAGCAATTTTAATGGCCTGTAGTGTATACGTAGAACACTGCCATGAAATTTCGGTACACAGGCATAAAGATGATGAAGAGTAGCCTGAATTTTAAGAGAATCATTTGGGCGAATTGTGTGGAAAAAAGTGGAATATTGAAATACTGAGTGATGATGGGGAGTGTTTTCAAGTTTTCTAAGGCTATAGATGATGTAATAACGAATGCCATAGTAGGTAGTTCAGTCGAAATCTCTAAAACGTGTAATCACAAATGCTAGACAGACTAATATTGCTACAAAGAAGGTAACTGTGAAGAACCCTGGATAACAGAAAAAATACTTCAACTGATTGACAAAAGAAAGAAGTACAAAAATGTTTGGTATAAGACAGTAATGCAGTAAAAGTCATATTGGAACGAAATAAATGGGAAGTGCAGGGAAGCCAAAGCGAAATGTCTGCAGAAAAAAAGTTAAAGGGTCAAAAAATAAATAGTCATTGGAAAGCAAGCTTCTGCATATAAAAAAGTCACCTTTCATTAAGTGTGAAGACATCAACATTAAGAGTGCAAGAGGAATACCACTGGTTAAGCCATAGGAAAGAGATAGATAAATGGAAAGATAGATGACACTCACTCCGTCGTCAGGCCACGAGTCTCCTACCGGGACCATCCAACCGGCGTGTCATCCTGAGAAGAGGATGCGGATAGGAGGTATGTGGCGTCAGCACACCGCTCTCCTGGTCGTTATGATGGTATTCTTGACCGAAGCCGCTACTATTCGGTCGAGTAGCTCCTCAATTGGCATCACGAGGCTGAGTGTACCCGTGGTCACCCATCCAAGTGCCGGCCACGCCCAACAGCGCTTAACTTCGGTAATCTCATGGGAACCGGTGAATGATAGATGACAGCAAAAAGAAATAACAAACATGAGATTTCTGAGAAGAGTAAAGTGCTGTACACAAAGAAATTTAAGGAAAATAAAAAATGTTCACATTGACATGAATGAGATGGTATTAATCAGAAAATTATTGACTCAATAAAAGTTGAAAGACTTCCCCTACAAAATAGTGGACTTTAACCCAAACGTACTAATATCAACAGGTCAACTAAGGAAACAAAAACTGTAAAATTCGCCAAGAGGAAACAAGCAGACGCCTAAGCACTACATGTAAGATGAAGTCTACAATGAGGCAATAATTCCGTTGTTCATATTTTTAATCTGTTATCTGTTGTGTATATAAAGCAGTGTGTATGTATGTGTGTGTCTTCAGGCTTTCCTCCCGAACCTATGGATCCGTATCAACCCAATATTTCGTACAAACAGCAGGTCTCATGAATATCAACACTGTATGGTTTATAACCTCCTAGCTTCAATAGGAGTAGAGATATGGGCAAAAACGTGACTCTTCTAGCCTCTGGCTGCACTGTATAACAGTCATGTTGTATGGGATCAGTATCGGCCTGTCAAATCAACCTGCTTTACAGGGCAGCCTGTAAAGTGAAGACAAGAAATGGTTTTCCAGGACCCAATATGTAGGCAGCCCTGAATGTCAGGCACTTTGTGTTGGAGGCACATGTATCCAAAATGAAATACGCAGAAACACACCTGCTATATGCATTCCCTCCACCTCTGTATCTAACTCAACTGACAGTCTCTTCTGTTCGAATCATAGCTCAGTTAATCTAGCGGCTAGGTCAAGTGTTATGCATTTACAAATTGTGGCAGCAATGTTATGTGCAGTGAGTTGCACAGTTGTAACCTGCGACTAAGTTCAGATGTGAATGCATAGAAACACACAGTGAGTATAGATTTTTAATAGGAAGGACTAAATATCAAATTTTTAATTTTAAGATTACCTCAAAGTCCTGTAGTAAGATTTAGCCTCCATACTATATCAGAAGAAAGGCAAATCTATGTTTATAGCACTTGCAGATTTGGAGAAAGTTTTGGCAATGTTGCCGTGGTCAGGTCTTGCATCTGGTATGCACGACGTGTTCAACAAATTCAAGAAGAAAAGTCACAAAGGAAGACAATCAGCACCATGCATACATCTTGGCTGGAAGCACTACATCTTTTTCATGTATTGTGAACGCCGTTAAACTTAAGTGTAACTTGAATGCCAACGGAACGCACAGGCGCTAGTGTGCCGTTAAAATCGACGTAACAGTGAGCACCATGTCAAACAGATTCTATATTATTTAGCTTGCACATAAGAATAAATACTAAACGTCCTTTTCAATTTAATTGTTACTACCGATTTTACCCAAAAGACGTACCATCTAATCGTAATAGAAATGAAAGAGGTTCTGTTTGCTATGTCAAAATTATGTTGTTTTCCGATATACTGTATTTTGTTATAGCGCTTTTGGGTTGTTGTCGTGCCGAAAGACTCGTTTAATGCAGTTCGTCACGCTAGTCTGTCTTGTGCAAGGCGCCTCTCTAAACGTAACTGCTGCTATCACCTACATCCACTTGAACCTGATTACTGTTCTCACACCTTTGTCTCCCACAACATTAACTCCCTCCCCGTTCTCTCCCACTACACACACACACACACACACACACACACACACACACAAACAAACACACACACACACACACACACACACACACACACACACACTTTCCTCTACTGCGGAAACTGACGAATCCTCTCTACTACAAAAACTGGTGATTTTTTAATGCCTTGGGTGTGCCCTATCAAGGGATCACTACTTTTTTAAGCAATTTGTGCCACGAATTTCTGTTTACCCATTTCGAGTCAGTAGCTCCTCATCAGTTATTCGATTTATCCACTTAATCCTCAACATTATCGCGTGGCACCGTATATCAAAGCATTTATTCTGTTCTTGTGTGAACTGTTTATTGACCACGTTTCATTTCCGTACCAGGCTGCATTACAGACAAAAATCTTCAGAAAAGACCTCCTAACACCTATATTTATATTCGATATTAACAAATTTCACTTTCTTCAGAAATTTTTTCTTCCTATTGCCAAGCAGTATTTTACACCCTCTTGTTTCGGCCTCTGCTCCCCACACAACCAAATTCATCTATTACTTTTACTGTCTCATTTTCTAATCTAATTGCCGCGGCATCGCCTGATGTAATTCTACTACATTCCATTACCTTTGTGTTACCTCTGCTGATATTCCTCTTACAATACCTTTTCATCAGACAGTCCATTTTCTACCACTGCTCTTGCAAGTTCTTTATTGTGTTTTACAGAATTAAGGTACCATTGGCAAACCTGAAAACTTTTATTTCATCTCCCAGAGCTTTAACTCTCTTTTTCCAATTCTCCTTTGTTTCCTTCGCAGTGTTCAATGTACTGATTGAATAACGTCGGAGGTAAGCTCGGTCTTCTCTCATTTCCTTCTCAACTACTTATTCTCTTTCATGTCCTTAGATTCTGTTTTCCATACACATTGTACATAATGTTTTACTCCCTGTGTTTTATCCATGCCACCATAAGAATTTCAAAGAGTTTATTCCATTTACACAGGGTGGTGAGATACCTCTTCTGTTCAAAGCACATTTTATTTCCTTATTTTCTAGTTTTGCAACTCTGTATCGCATCTGCAGAGATCATGTAGCAGTCAGTGAGTAAAGTGGTACGTCAGAAAGCACACTGTCGGGCGTAAGTTGTCAGTTCACACGATCGGTGAAGGAGCAGGTGGATCGTATGGCGTTGACGGTGCTAGGTGCTATGAGGCGCTGTGGCTACACATGAGAACGCCTGTTTCGTCAGCACCGAGGTACGTAGGCGCGAAGCAAGTAATCTCACTTAATAAGTATTTGCTAGTCAAGGTCGCCTTTTCCAATATAGATGCAAGGAAAAGTCTACAGGTCATAAGTACTTTCCTGCAACAATATTACAATCCCAGAAATCGATTCTCTTAAAAATCCAATAAATAATATTTAATATAACAGAAATGTACGAATGGCTACGTAATATCACGATGGTAAGTACGAGGTAGAGGCTGCGCTAGACACCGATAGGATGACTTGCGATGTAGTTCTGTCGTTAGAGCATGCTCTCTGGAAACTGTTAGTTTTCAGTTAACTATTACTATCTGTGTCGATGTTATCAGTTTATGGTGTTTAGTACATAAACACATGGGAATAGCATCCATTTTGAACGTTACTTCGAATGACATAGCGTCCCACTTCATCATTTAAGAAACAGGAAGAAGAATTTCCCTTCACAGAAAATGCGACGGTACTGATAGAGCTTCTGCGAGGCACGTAAACTTCGAGAAAAATAATTAGAAAAAATCTTACACGACGACTCACTAGTATGGTCCAAGGACGCACTGTCTTAATCTCCGCAAAATTCGGATGTAAAAGAGCGGCCAGTCATACTACACGACTCTTATATGACCCTCTACGGACTCAGTGGTAAACAGACATTTCTGGAGGTTTAGTACAAGGCTTGCAGGCTCCCAAATCCGGTTTTCTGTAATCCAATTTTCAATTTCCGCTCCTGGTTCTAGCTGCCGTTTTTTTATCATCCGCAATCGGTTTTCGGCTCCATGCAAACATTCCGCATTTTAAGTCCTCACTAGGATGCTACTTCTTTTTTAATGTCCGTTAATATTGACAAGAGACTTTGTGTGAAGGAAAAGAATAAGTACTGAACTGCTCAGGAAGTTATTAATTTCCTTTATTTCATTGACGAAAATAGCAATGTACCTTTATGAGATGAAAAGAAACAGGTGAATGCTGAGACGTTTACTGAGTTAGCAAAATCGAACTGCGTAGCAGGCTAATTTGTAAATTTATGTATACAGTTCTCGAACACAATCTGTGGCTGACACCGAAATATTCGCTGATCCTATGCACAGGATTAAGGAGGTACTTTTATCCATTAAGAAATGTTGTATCCATTCCAAGTCTCCTGATTGTGGGAGATCAATGCTGTTCTGCAAGTTATCGATTCGTAAAATTTCCAGACTAGGCGAAACTAACGAAACGGTTTCGGACGTAATAATTGGGGGAGGGGGGGGGGAGATTACTTTTTAAACATTGTTCTTTGAAGATTTTTTACGTATTTTCGTGAACGATGTACGGTCCTTTCCCTTGAGATTTCTCTCATATGCATACAGAACTGGTATGCTGTCTTCATAAAAAATATTTAGAAGACACTTTTAAACTCACTACATTATGAAGGAGAAATCGAAAAATATAGTTTACAGGCAACATTAGAGTACGTCAACTGACACTCAGAAACCTTACAGGCGATCAGGCTATAAAAATCAGTTCTGGTTTTACATGTAAACAGGAAAGCGAAAAATCAACTACAGAAAGTCGCACATCTTTCTCCACAAATTTAAATTCACTGCACGTGATGAGGGAAGGGGACTGCCCAGATGTAGCTGCTTCTTACGTTAATTCCTTCTGACGATTCGGTCTGGAACAACCTTCCGGACTCTATTTAATGTTAAATCCTTGATCCAATTGGTAAATTTGCGAAATAGAGTCTTTTTTGGAGCTGAATAGTGAGATACACTTTCGTTGGCAAAGGCCAATGCCCGATCTATAGTTATCGGTGAGGCACGCCTATATTTCTGATATAGGCCAACGATGTAACCATCGTTTCCGCATAATTTTCAGGCGGTTTCATTGGTATTCGATAACATACCGGATTCTAGCACCGACGAATACACGGCGAATACCGACGGGAGTATCGATAAACTGCCCGACAGAGTGCATCGGCTATACGTTGTACGAAAGTTGCACTGTAGTTCACGCCCTGAGCAGACGTCCGTATGTTATTCAATGCGAACCGTTTATGAACTGGAGAATTTAGTACAAAATGTTAACCATAAATACGTTTACACAGCAGTTAACCAAATCTTTCCTAAATGGAAAAATATTTTCCACTTAACTGCTAATACTACACATGAAGCTAATTGAACGGCATTTATCCAGGTCTCATCTCCTCAAATTCCCATCTTTTTGCAGTTTCGTCAGTTTTAATCTACAGTTCATAACCAATAGATTGTGGTCAGAGTCCGCATCTGTCCCTGGAAAAGTCTTACAATTTAAAACCTGGTTCCTAAATCTCTGTCTTACCATTATATAATCTATCTGATACCTTCTAGTATCTCCAGGATCCTTCCATGTATACAACCTTCTTTTATGATTCTTGAACCAAGTATTGACTATGATTAAGTTATGCTCTGTGCAAAATTCTACCAAGCGGCTTCCTCTTTCATTTCTTACCACCAATCCATATTCACCTACTATATTTCCTTGTCTCCCTTTTCCTACTCTCGAATTCAAGTCACCCATGACTATTAAATTTTCGTCTCCCTTCACTATCTGAATAATTTCTTTTATTTCATCAAACATTTCTTCAGCTTCTTCGTCATTTGCAGAGCTAGTCGGCATATAAACTTGTACTACTGTAGTAGGTGTGGGCTTCTTATCTATCTTGGCCACGATAATGCGTTCACTATGCTGTTTGTACTAGCTTCCTCTACTCTTATTTTCTTATTCATTATTAAACATACTCCTGCATTACCCCTATTTGATTTTGTATGTATAACCATGTATTCAACTGACCAAAAGTCTTGTTCCACCTGCCACCGAACTTCACTAATTCCCACTATATCTAACTTTAACCTATCCATTTCCCTTTTTAAATTTTCTACCCTACCTGCCCGATTAAGAGATCTGACATTCCACGCTCCGATCCGTAGAACGCCAGTTTTCTTTCTCCTGATAACGACGTCCTCTTGAGTAGTCCGCGCCCGGAGATCCGAATGGGGGACTATTTTACCTCCGGAATATTTTACCCAAGAGGACGCCACCATCTTATAACCAGTAAAGCTACATGCTCTCGGGAAAAATGACTGTTGTAGTTTCCCCTTGCCTTCAGCCGTTCGCAGTACCAGCACAGCAAGGCCGTTTTGGTTAGTCTTACAAGGCCAGATCAGTCAATCATACAGACTGTTGCCCCTGCAACTACTGAAAAGGCTGCTGCTCCTCTTCAGGAACCACACGTTTGTCTGGCAGCTCAACAGATACCCCTCCGTTGCGATTGCACCTACGGCACGGCCATCTGTATCGCTGAGGCACGCAAGCCTCCCCACCAACGGCAAGGTCCATGGTTCATGGGGGAGTGGGGGGGGGGGGGGGGGGCAGACATCATCTGCGAATTATGTTTGATGCGGTGTAGGAAAACCGTTGACATTCAAAACAGCTTCCTGTCGTCTCTAAATGGATAAAAACAGCTCCTGTATGGTTTTGAATGGAATCTTAAACGACGTGTCCTGGAAAACAATGGCAAACTAAGGTAGAGATGATGTAGGTGGATGGCGGTCACGCAACCTTCTCTCCAAAAACGCTCAGTAATATTGAGATCCGGTGACTGTGGTAGCCACGCTAGATGCGCCAGTTCATCCTCCTTCTCACAAAACCAGTACTGGAGGATGCGAGCTGCGTGAACAGGGGCCCTATTGTCTTGGAACACAGCATCACCATTGGTAAACAAACACTGCACCGTGGGATGGATCTGATCAGCCAAAGTGGTCACATAAACCCTACAGAATAACCATCGACTCTATGAAATAGCACGATGTGGCTGCGCGAGTCATCACCAAATCCCCACTGCGTTTCCATCTTCGGACATAAACTGGACCAGAAGGGGGAAGCAGTGTGAGAGAATACTCATCCCACCAAATGACACGATTCCATTGCGCCGTAGTCCAGCTTCTACAGTTTCTGTACCACGTTATACCGTTACGGGCATTTGCATCACAAATGAGTGGTTTTGTAGTTCCTACTCACAGAGCACAGAGCATAACTGACTAAACCAGAGTTTGTACAGAGTTTCAGGGACAGCATAAAGGAAACAAATACAGTAGAAGAATAATGGGTAGCTTTGAGGGATGAAGTAGTGAAGGCAGCAGAGGATCAAGTAGGTAAAAAGACGAGGGCTAGTAGAAATCCTTGGGTAACAAAAGAAATATTGGATTTAATTGATGAAAGGAGAACATATAAAAACGCAGTAAATGAAGCAGGCAATAAGGAACACAAACGTCTCAGAAATGAGATCGACAGGAGGTGCAAAATGGCTAAACAGGGACGGCTAGAGGACAAATGTAAGGATGTAGAGGCTTATCTCATGAGGGGTAAGATAGATACTACCTACAGGAGAATTAAAGAGACCTTTGGAGAAAAGAGGGCCGCTTGTATGAACATCAAGAGCTCAGGTGGAAACTCAGTTCTAAGTAACGAAGGGAAACCAGAAGGTGGAAGGAGTATATAGAGGGTCTATAGAAGGGTGATGTACTTGCGGACAATGTTATGGAAATGGAAGAGAAAGTAGATGAAGATGAAATGGGAGATACGATACTGCGTGAAGAGTTTGACAGAGCACTGAAAGACCTGAGTCGAAACAAGGCCCCGGGAGTAGACATCATTGCATTGGAACTACTGACGGCCTTGGGAGAGCCAGTCCTGACAAAACTCTACCATTTGGTGAGCGAGATGTATGAAACAGGCGAATTACCCTCAGACATCCAGAAGAATATAATAATACCAATCCGAAAGAAAGCAGGTGTTGACAGCGAAAATTACCGAACTATCCGTTTAATGAGCCACGGCTGCAAAATACTAACGAGTATTCTTTACACACGAATGGAAAAACTGGTAGAAGCCGACCTCGGCGAAGATCAGTTTGGATTCCATAGAAATGTTGCAACACGTGAGGCTATACTGACCCTACGACTTATCTTAGAAAATAGATTAAGAAAAGGCAAACCTACATTTCTAGCATTTGTAGACTTAGACAAAGCTTTTGACAATGCTGACTGGAATACTCTCATTCAAATTCTGATGGTGGCAGGGGGAAAATACAGGGAGCGAAAGGCTATTTACAATTTGTACAGTAACCAGATGGTCGTTATAAAAGTCGAGGGGCATGAATGGGAAACAGCGGTTGGGAAGGGAGTGAGACAGGGTTGTAGCCTCTCCACGATGATATTCAATCTGTATATTGAGCTAGCAGTGAAGGAAACAAAAGAAAAATTCGTAGTAGGTATTAAAGTCCATGGAGAAGAAATAAAAACATTGAGGTTCGCCGATGACATTGTAATTCTGTCCGAGACAGCAAAGGACTTGGAAGAGCTGTTGAACGGAATGGACAGTGTTTTGGAGGGAGGATATAAGGTGAACATCAACATAAGAAAAACGATGATAATGGAATGTAGTCGAATTATGTCGGGTGATACTGAGGGATTTATATTAGGAAATGAGACACTTAAAGTAGTAAAGGAGTTTTACTATTTGGGGAGCAAAATAAGTGATGATGGTCGAAGTAGGGAGGATATAAAATGTAGACTGGCAATGGCAAGGAAAGCGTTTCTGAAGAAGAGAAATTTGTTAACATCGAGTATAGATTTAAGAGTCAGGAAGTCGTTTGTGAAAGTATTTGTATGGAGTGTAGCCATATATGGAAGTGAAACATGGACGATAAATAGTTTAGACAAGAATAGAATAGAAGCTTTCGAAACGTGGTGCTACAGAAGAATTCTGAAGATTAGATGGATAGATCACATAACTAATGAGGAGGTATTGATTAGAATTGGGGAGAAGAGGATTTTGTGGCACAACCTGACAAGAAGTAGGGAACGGTTTGTAGGACATGTTCTGAGGCATCAAAGGATCACAAATTTAGGAATGGAGGGCATCGTGAAGGGTAAAAGTTGTAGAGGGAGACCAAGAGATGCATACTCTAAGCAGATTCAGAAGTATGTGGGTTGCAGTAAGTACTGGGAGATGAAGAAGCTTGCACGGGATAGAGTAGCATGGAGAGCTGCATCAAACCAGTCTCAGGACTGAAGACCTCAACAACAACAACAATACCAAAGAAGAAACTCGAGAATATATTAATAATTTGCGGAACGACCTGCAGAGAATTGATGAATGGCGCAGACTCTGGCTGTTGACCCTGAACGTAAATGACTGTAACATATAGCGCACTCATACATAGGAAAACGGCACTATTGATGACAAACAGCTGGGGACAGCGTCTACCGTAAAATATCCACTTAATATGACACGCAGTGTCTTATTTCCAACAACCTGAAGTTTTTGGGCCGCTTGGTTAGAGGCGCCATGTCACGGATTGCGCGGCCCCTCCCGCCGGGGGTTAGAGTCCTCCCTCGGGCATGGTTGTGTGTGTTGTCCTTAGCGTGACCTCAACAATTTGGTCCGCTCGAATTCACTTTGAAGTTGGCTTGACTTTCTCCCACGTTTACCTTGACCCACCATGCCGTAAACCATTTTTCTTGTAGTAGTAGTGGCCGCTGGAGTTTATCATGAATGTTCAGTAGGTTGTTGTCAGTGGAATTTTTTGCAGTACCATCAGCGAACGAAGCGATGTTGACCGATATCAAACCTGACATGACAGTTAAATATATATTATACAGTTTCGGAACCAAAAGGGAACTTTTAAATGTGGTTAAGACGTTATCAGCTGGTGTGTAATTTAGGAAAGGCACTCGTGAGAAAATGGCGGCCTCTCAAGAAGTGCAGTTTGGTATCATTTACAGGAAGTAGTCAACTGTAGTACACCGAATTTGCGCAATGCAGAGATTTCATTTTCACGACTAAACTATTCAAAATAGCGATTTTCTACTATGATCATAAACGCAAAGGAGCATATGAAATCACAAGTGGTGTGTTATCAACCAGACATGAGCGCCCACTGCGTTCTAAACACGTTACATTGAAGCAAACTGATTCCCGCGAGTGACACACAGTGTGGTGGCAAACATACCCTAGACAGGTATTTGGGACGAAGGCGGTTTCAGTCCCCGTCTCAGTACCCACATTTAATTTTCCATAGCCACGCCAAATCTCTGAAGGCTCATGGCTCTATGGGTTCCTTCACCATCCTTCACCAATCAGAGCTTGTGTTACGTCACTAATGAACTAGCCGTCGACGGTTCTGTAAACGCTAATATCCCTCCCTTCCTGACTTTGCAACTCGCATAATTCAAGTGCAATACATTCGAAAATCTTCCCAGGCTTTTTGAGGACTGGTATAATTCCGGAGATCATCATACAAAATATCAATTTCTTTTAAATTAAAAACAGCGATAATGTAAGAAAAGAGATTTATCTTTGGGGCCTGGGATGCAGTCGTTGGTTGGTACACCTGAGATTTCGGAAGTATTGCTAAATGGGTCTTATCAGAATATGTAGCTTATCGTCTTCTTTCCATTGAATGTGAAGAAACTAATTTGCTTGCCCTATATGTTCCGAGACGCTTACTAGTAATGAAAAAAATGTAGTTGTTCTAGTACCAACAGTTTGCTTTTTAAACACATTTATTGGTCCTTCTTGAAACTACCCCTGTTGATATGTGACCATTTAGAAATCAGTGACTGCATTACGTTTCAGTTAGTTTTCTTATAGATCCCAATAGTTCACAGAGTACTGACAAAAACAAGGAATAATTTTTTGCATAAAATATTGTTTACAGTGTCCAAAGGCGCGAACTGTGTACCTTGGAGTGAGACAACACTGAACCGCACTGTTGTTGAAAGGGAACTAGGAAATTGAAACCTTGGACAGCAATATGAATGTCTAGCTTGATATACCAGAATGTGAAATGATAAATTTTTAACGCAGTGGAAGCAGCGAAAGCGTTGTTTACAAAATTTCCCGACGTACACTGTCACACAAAAAGGAATTGTTTTATCCCTCAAGGGCTGTGTAGCTCTGCAATACCAACACATTTCTCAGCTTCATGCTTAGTAAATGTACCATCGGTAGACAGTTTCAATTCCCTTTTCTGCTTTCAACAAATGATCTCCTTTCCTGTCTCATTTTCGTATTTTCTAATCCTGAATTTCTAGTGCAGCATTCGCCAGCACATTTTGTAGTGTGTGTCATAGGACTGACTGGAGCAAGACCTTATTTTCTTTCAGCAAGATAAGCTTATCGGTTTTTAGAGAATTTGATGACGGCGTCTTATCGAGCAATGTGAAATGTTTTGCACAGTACCGAATGCAAGGATCAGTTTTTCCTCCGTGATAGGCGCAATATTGTGCAGTCTCATCCCGCAAACATCATTCAGCAGAGCCCACTTTGCTAAACATTTCTCGTCTGGTTTATTGTGATAACAACGTACTCTTTCAACAGAGTATAATGCACATTTTAATAGAGTTTAATGTGCTAAAAACAAAACACATTTCTGCTACTGGCTGACTCGCTGGCCAACACTGCCGCTTCAGAATAATCCACAACCAACAACAGCTAACCCTTTTCCTACATACTGCCGATTATGCGTTTCACTCTTCATTGCTTCTCTCCTTCTGACGCCAGTATTATTTTCTTAACTGTACTTTACTTTATTCTATTCATTCTTCTGCTACTTTTTGCTACCTGTCTTGTAATTTTCAGTACAACTTCTACGGGAATAGCGTTACACCTTGTATTTGTTGACGCAAGGTGTTCAAGCATTCCAAATAGTATTCCATGTCAGTATTAGCGTAGAGTATTTCCTTGCTGATAGATTTTCTACCAAGTATGTAAATATGGTTGTAGACGTGTTTCTGGAATTCTGTGTTGATCTGTAATTCATCAGTGAATGCAATAGTCCTGTTGGCATTATCGTTTAGAATCACAAACACTGTATTCTAAATGTAAATGACATTAGATGTGCATAAAAATTTTCTCCGTGTGTTACATTACAGAAACGATAAACAATTGACTATTAAAATCGAAGAAATATTATTTGTTTGCGAGAAAATAGTTTTTCAGGGATACAATGCAAATTACTTTCGAGACATTCAATTCAGAACCTGGTAGTATTCTGGGAATTAACGGAAATTACCCTCGTATTCATTTGATTCAAAATTATTTGCTAAATTGTACCTTCAAAGACGCATGATCAGAAGTCTATCTTCTTCTTTGAATAACTTTTGTAGATTTTCTTCTTGCTGTTTTCAGACTGCATTACATTTTGTACCCGTTTGTAACAATGGATGGAAGAAATCTAACCGGTCGTCTTTAAGACTATTTGGGGAAAATTCTTTCGTAGAGAGTGAGATCTCATCGCCCGAAAATTGTTACGAAATATAGGCTCACCTGTCTGAATGATAAACATTTGATGTGAAGAGTGGCATCTAGCCATAAAAATTTAGTGTAGGGACAGAGTATTTTTCCATGACACAATCGCCGGGCAATAAATAGAGTAAGCCACTACCATCAAATGCACAACCTGACAAAAAATGTGAAGCATCCAGAACAAACGGTCGGATGTCAATATAACTTGGCGTACTGACTTACCTTCGGCGGGTCTGTAAATGATTTGTTGCTATTCTCTCGACCAGTTAGAAAGGCCTCCATGGTGCATTAGAGCTGTTCATGTTTAGTGTTGTTATCATTCCTGATTTGTTACATAACAGACGTAAATAGCGTCAGATATTGTTGTGTGAATTCCTGAGGGACCAAACTGCTGAGTCCATAGGTCCCTAGACTTACACACTGCTTAAACTTACTAATGCTAATAACAACACACACACACACCCATGCTCGAGGGAACACTCAAACTTCCGGTGGGAGAGGCCGCTCAATCCGTGACATGGCACCTAAAACCACGCAGCCACTCCGCGCTGCTATCAGATATTGAATAATCACTGTGAATGTCACGGAGATGCCAATTTCACGCGTGAGTCAGCGTTATCAGTACTTGATACAGTTTGAAAAGTTCCCTACTGTGAGTTCCCATTTCGTTGGCTGGTCGGAACCTGCAACTACAGATTTTTGGGCGTTCAGATATGACAGTGGCCCAATGCTGGACTGCGCGGTATCTGATAACACTTGTTGTTAAGGTTATGGTCTACCATGGGTGACCACCACAGGGGAAGACCGCCGTATTGCGCATCAAGCACGTCGTTTCCCCTTCACAGCTTCGCCTACCATCTGAAAACAAGTAATGGACGCCTTGTGTCATCCGTCAACACTGGTCGGAGACTAGGAGCAGCTGGACTAGGAAATACCGTCCTAGGCGCAGGCTATTAACACCACTACACAAAAGACTTCGTTTGCAATGGTGCCGAGACTGGGAAGCATAGACTACTGATGAGCGCTTTAGTACCAATAGGACCATTAGGCGTAACATCCCCAGCCAACTGACGGCTTACCATTAATAGTGTCAAGTACCATCTGCTCATGAGACACTGTGCAAGAGCTACTAATTCCAACCATGATTTCGGTGCTAAGTCTGGTGACCAGAAAATTCATACCAACCCAACTCCTCCTCTTTCCGGCCAAATAACGGCGATGAAATTTTCTTCCATGACCAGGCATTGAAGTGGTTGCCAACGAGTTGAGAGACACCGCAAAGGAGCGCGTTAGATACTTCGGCTAGAGAGGTGGGTTCACGTCTTCAGCTGAATGTGTTGTAACGACAGCGGTTCTCGGTGTTGTAGTCAGGAGACAGTTTCTGTCACTTTGGCTATGGCTATTAGTGTATGAAAACAATTTAGACAGCTACGCGATTCCGCCTAAGTAGAAACAATTTGGAATCGATTCTAACTGGAATTAGGGCGATAATACTTCTGTCTGATAAAGAGGGTCTGTTTCATCGTGAACGTTGTTAGAATGCGGGTTTGCTGAATTTAATATCTCAGCACCCCGACGTCGGCGTTGTGTTTTGGATGAAATGGTGTAGTATGAATGTTAGGTCAATGTGCAGTAACCATTACCAAGAGTTAGTAAAAACAGAGCTAAACGTTTTTCAGTGCACTAGTTCTTGGTAAGAAACTTGTCCTGAAGATTAAACACTTAAATAAGAGCAGAATGAGCTCTAGTATGACACAGTGTATTTTTTAATCATTTTCAAATGTTGTCCCATGTATTCTTCTCAGCCTGTTGTGTTTTCAATAACTTGTAAATAAATAAAACTTGTGTTACCTACCTGGCGTTTAATATTTTTCATCCTTTCCGTCATACTGTACGTTAATTAAGTATAAATCTACAAAAAGCTTCCTAAACTCATTGCCTGGTTAATGTTAGTTGTGTATAAAACACATGTAATTAAAAAAAGGCTGCTGCCAACACCGTTTTTAATTCCGTTTTAACTTGATTTATGCAATTTGCACTGTCTGTCAGTCGATTTGTTTTATTCCTTTGCATTTCCTAAATTTTGCTGAATATTTTCCTTTATCTTTTACAGGTCTTCCTGTTCACCTCTGTTGTTTAAGGTATGTTGATCACTACCACATTGTTATTCTACTTTAACTATGTTGCGCAATGGTTAATTAATTTTTAGAACGCTACACATTTCTTGTTATCAAGAATTTCTGTCAGTTTGCAAGCTAATCCCAGCTTCTTTCGTCTTATATTTACTGTTGCAATCAGTCCATCTGATTGTATCCACAGTGTTTAAATTTGTCCCATCTTCCAGTACTATTTTCCACTGTGTCTCTATAGGATTTTTCTACGCTATCCGTAGCCCCGATCTGATCTCATTTTCCTGGAAAATTTCCATTATTATTTCAACGCCTGATTTACTTAATACTATCTTTTGCCTAGGGTAGATTCTTTCAATGTTTATCCCTCTTATTTTTTGCAGTTGTAACATCGTGGAAGATATGTAAGAGGCAGTCGTTGTACAGAAATCCTTTTATAATATTGAGGAATGTGGGAAGATCCGTAATGTACTGATCCGCCAGAACGTTATGACCACCTACCTAATAGCCGGTACGTCCACCTTTGGCACGGATAACAGCAATGACGAGTCGTGGCACGGAAACAATGAGGTATTGATATGACGCTGGAGAAGGTTCGCACCGAACCTGCTCACACAAGTCACCTCATTCCCGTATACTCCGGGGGTGGTGGTGATAAGCTCTGATACCACATTCAGTCACATCCCAGGTGTTCGATCGGTTTCAGATCTCATGAACTGAGGAAGCCAACACAGCAAATGGAACTACTACGTTCCTCGAACCACTCAATCACATTTCTGGACTAGTAAAATCGCGCATTGTCTTGTTGACAAATGCCACTGCCGTCGAGAAACATGGTCGTCATAATGGAGTATACATGGTCTGCACCCAGTGCACGATATTCCTCGGCTGTCAAGGGGCCATGTACGAGCTCTACTGAACCCACGAATGCCCACGTGAATGTTCCCCAGAGCATAATGGAGCCGCCGCAACCTTTTCTCCATCCCGCAGTACAGGTGTCAAAGAGCTGTTCCCCTGGAAGACTACTGATGCTCGACCTCTCATCAGCATGATGAAGAAGGTATCTAGATTCATCACATCATGCAACGCTCTGCCACTGCGCCAAACTCCAGTCCCGATGGTCACGTGCCCATTTCAGTCTCAGTTACATATGTCGTGATGCTAACATTGGCACATGCATGGCTCGTCAGCTATGGGGCCCGTAGTTAGGAGTGTTCGTTGCACTGTGTGTTCAGGCACACTTGTAAACCGCCCAGCATTAAAGTCTGATGTTAGTTCCGGCACAATTCGTCGCCTGTCCTGTTTTACCAGTCTGCACAGTCTACGATGTATGACATCTTGGTTTCGCCAAATGTTGACGACACTCAACACAGCACTCCTCTGACATCCAACAAGTCGTGCAGTTTTCCAAATGCCCGTGCCGTGCCTCTGGGCCATCACAATCTGTCCTCGGTCAAACTCAGATAGATCGTACGCCTTTCCTATTCTACACACAGGCAGAACGCTTACTGATGCTGCATGCAACATACTTCTGTCTGACTAGCAGTCATTCCTCGCCAGGTAACACTACTACCACCTGGACAAGTTTACATCGATAACATGCTGGAGGTAATAATGTTCTTGCCGATTAGCGTACGCCATAGAAACGTAGTCGTTGTTGAAATCAATTAATGAAAAATTTGTTTCCAGATTGTGTACTTTTCTAATTCTATGACATCCTACCATGTCGTCTGATAGTGTAAGTTTCAGATTAGCGTTAAGGGTTGATGAGTCGGTACGAGGTGTTCTACAGAGGTAGTGAGTAGGATGGGTCTGTGATCACATCGAGCAGTATCAAGGACATTCAAAGTAAAGTGTCGAAGGAAGATGAGAATTTAGCACAACATCGGCTGGAGTTCGCTGAGTACTGGTATGCTTTGAGATGGGTACAATATCACCTTGAAAAGCACCATTATACAGCTGCCACTGCTGGAGCTGTGGCGGGTCGTTTGTGGATGTCTAGGTGCGCGGAAATAATTTAGGTGATAGGCTTTCGAAGAATAACGTGAGGCTGAGGTTCTCCGTATGAGTATTGTACAGATGTTTCGTGACTGAAAATGGATATTGTTTTGTTGGTCAGTAGCAACCCCAACATGCGACATGGAAAGTGGGTTGTCAGTACGATACCGTAAATATGGTGGAGTTCGGATACTATGATAGAACTGTAGGAAGATTTCATTGAGGTTGGTCATGTGCTTCGAGAGGCTAGACATGCACAAAGGTTTGTTTGTTGTTAAGGGACGGATATTGTGAAAAAGGAACTTGTATGTTATATTGCTGTCGCGCAGTATTGTAAAGTCGGGGGAGAGGTTTGAAGGGCTTGGAGAGGTTTTAAAATAATATGTTGATTCGGTTAAAAAGGAATCGAGTTGGATTTCGGGAGTAGGTGGCCTGTGTAATGCGGTGAAATGCCAAACGGGCAGCAACAGATATTGGTTAGTGTGTGTGACCTTTCGAGAGGAACAATATTTTGAATGACAATGGTGAGGATTCTTATGATGTCTTTAGCAATGAGGAATGCCCAAGTGAGTTGTTGGGAAGAAGAAGTATGTCAGTAGGTTTGATGGCAACTGTGAGCTCATGGTTTAGTAGAATGGGTCAGGTTAATAGTGACACATGTAGGTAGATGAGGTGAGAGTATGTGATTGTTTGAGGACATAGTTGGATTCACAGGTGGGGAAAGGTGGGACAGTTTTTGAGTGACTTGCTTGGATAGAAAGTGGTGTCAGCAGGTTTGACGGGAAATGTGAGCTTTGATTTGGGAAGTAGGGGTTTACTAGCATAGGTCAGGTTAGAGGTGATATATTGTAGGTAGCTGAGGTGGGGTTTCGTGATTCTTTGAGAAAATGCTCGATTAAGACAGGTAGGGGAAAGTGGGTAGGTTATTAGATTCTGTATTCGGGTGGACGTTACGTAACAGGCGTTGTTGGCATTTCTATGACTGGGGATGGATCTCTGAAGATTCATCTTTGTGTTTGAGGAAATATATCAGTGATACGTTGGCGATTAAATGATCGAAGGCTCACATTGTATGATCGAAGGCTGATGATGATTCTGTGAAGATTCAGATGTGGCAGGTAGTATTGGAAACTGAATTTATACTTCGCCTTCTCTGCTGTACTCGTAATTTTTGCGTCAACGTCTTTCATCACAACAGAGACGATGGGGGGACAATGTGGAGATTGTGGTCACCTGGTACGAATGTCTCTACCGAAGGGTGTAACGTCTGCATGCGACCAAATCTGATGCGAACGATTTTCTGGAGGAGTTCGTTGCGGATGATAATACATAAAAAAGAGAAAGAGGGCGGTAAATTAAGGTTTAAAAATAAACACTTTGGTGGTCAATTCCTATGATTTTGAAACTTATTATATGATGTTATATTCTAGTTAAAAGATAATCCTTGATGTCAACGTAAATGGTATTGCGGTGATGTTGTTGGTGGATGAAAATTATCATGAAGAAAATGGAGAGGTAGGTATAGCTATGGCTCCCTGCGAAACCATAGGAAGCAACGAAATATAATTGAAATTGAGGAAGGGGGAGGAAGTAAATTTGAAGGATGTATGAAATGGAGCGTTTTGGCCAGGGATGGAAAGATGTGTTTATCTAGGGACAGAACTCATGGTTCGGTACTGGACGTTAGTTGAAATTCGGGCGGGCTGTGATCAGCAAAACATGACTGTGGTATACAGCTATACAGTTCTAATTGCGCAGCAGGGTACCGTAAATGCTGATCAGTAGGCACTGGGTAGTGTACTGCAGTTGGTCTCAGATGGAGAGGTGGAAATCTGGTCTATTGAAACGCCGACTGGTGCGACCAAAGATAGATTTGCTTCAAGTTTTTACGGATTACGCCGCTCGACCAGGAGATGCGTTGGAAGGAGGCATCAGAGATTTGTTTTCCGTAACAAAAATATAATAATAATGTCCCCACCGTCTTTACAGTATCTGAAACTCGCTTGGATCAAATACTTGACAGTCAATTAATCCACTTAACTTTATAAAATTACTGAATAAGTCTCATATAATGATGTAACAGTTCTTGAGGTTACTTACTTAAAAAGCAGCACCAGCAGAAAGTGAAGCAGTGGGTGAACTCGTTGAACATGTACTTAACCTGAGAAATCTGCCTCGAAGAAATGATGATCTGCTACTGTTGCTGTAGAAAATAATGTCCACATTCTGGTATAACCACAAATGATCGCTGTGAGCAAATTGTTCACATTAATTTGCGCCACGCATATTTTGAGTTCGAAGTAATTTACTTGCATCTTGAAGTCATTTAGATAACGAGCAAGCAATAGTACATCTGAGGTAAACTGGCACAATGTATACCTTGAAGAAACATTCGCATATTTACAAATCAGACCGGAACAGTGTCCAAGTTCATGCAAAATTGCCATACAATAGTGCTCCCTCATGGGTCTTATAGACATTTATGTACAAAGTCGGTCATTGTCAAAACGAGAAAGTTAATGAAGTGCAATGAAATTTGATTTATATCCGAACAGAAAATAACATAGCATGAATTCTAAGATAAAATGTCATTGGCAGTAAATGTATCTCATTTCACAACAATCTCATTCACAATTACAATAGTCAGATATTAAAATATAATAATAATAATTGTATTTTAGGGGATTACAATATCGAACATAATTCCTTCCTAGATTGTTTCATAGCTTCAAGAAAACTGTTCTTCATTTCAGTAATAAGGATATTTATAAAACTGACTGGAAGTTCTGTTAAGGAATTTATTTAAATATGTACAATTAACCTTCTTTTTAATAACAGTAATTACATTTCACACAGAGAGGAAAATGCTTTTCAATTACGTAGTGACACTCATATTTTAATTTATTTCTGTTTTTTAGTTATAAAAATATCGGATTAAAAATATGTGTCAGATAACAATGATCGTCATCATATTTTAGTGATTCTAAGTAAATAGCATGATTTCAAAAATTTCTACCAATTACAGAGTCTACTCGAGGAAGAACGAATACATTGTACAGGTTTAATTCGTCATAGCCGGCCGGTGTGGCCGAGCGGTTCTAGGCGCTAAGGTCTGGAACTGCGTGACCGCTACGGTCGCAGGTTCGAATCCTGCCTCGGGCATGGATGTGTGTAATGTCCTTAGGTTAGTTAGGTTTAAGTAGTTCTAAGTTCTAGGGGACTGAAGACCTCAGATGTTAAGTCCCATAGTGCTTAGAGCTATTTGAACCATTTCTTTTAATACGTCATAACAATTCCCAAAATGTAGTATTACGTATATTGTGCATATCTGGCTATACTTATGATTACTGTTTACATGTTAATAGCATTTCAGTTCATCGTATGTGAGCGTGAATCTAGTGGTAATGAACTTTAAAGCAGCGGCGAAAGATCCTAGGTGTTACTTTTCAGTGACTAGGCAGGCGGTGTCATCAGAATATTACAGAGGTAGGTGGTGGGTGGTGGTATCGGAATATCTGTGGTATACAAGTTCATTAATTGTAACTTCACGAAAGAGAAAAGTCAGTGCGGAAGACGGAGAAGTAGCAAGACCCGAAGCAAGTGCAGCTGTTACAGCCTCGGCGGATCACTCCTCGAACAGCACAACAGCTGAACGGTCGGTAAACAGAGCGGCAAGTTGGCCGCATTTGGAAAACGAATGGCCGGATCATAAATCGCCTCGGCGGGTGCTCATTACTCGCGGCCGTGTGTGAGCGCCGCTGACGGCGCTGGCCAATAGGAGCTCATCAATCACTGCCGCCCACTGCGCGGCCACTGTGCGCCTCCCACGCGATTTCCCACGTACGGCGTGTGCTCCGGCGTGAGTACCGTTCTACGTAAGGCGTGTTACGTATCCACATGCGAATTTCGGTCTCCTAAAACTTGACACCTGAGCATTATGAAACGGCACTGCTGCTTCGGTCACAGGTTCGAATCCTGCCTCGGGCATGGAAGTGTGTGATGTCCTTAGGTTAGTTAGGTTTAAGTAGTTCTAAGTCTAGGGGACTGATGACCTCAGATGTTAAGTCTCATAGTGCTTGGAGCCATTTTTTAACATTATGAAACGGGTTGGCGTTTTGGGAATGTGGACTGACGTCAGCTGTTTCTGGCACATGAAAATTTGTGACGGACCGGGACATACCGTGAGTGAATTCCTTTCGCAAAACACTAAGCTGACAGAAGTCATGGGATACCTACCAATATCGTGTCGGACCTCGTTTTGCCCGGCGTAGTGCAGTAACTCGATGGGGCATGTAGTCACCAAGTCGTTGGGAGTCCCATGCAGCCCGTATAGCTATAAATATCTATAGCCGTCAGCAAGAGCTGACCTCTCGATTGTGTCTCATAAATGTTCGATGAGATTTACTTCGGCGATCTGAGTGACCAGATCTTTCGCTCGCATTGTCCACAATGTTCCTCAAACCAATCGAGAAAAACTATGGCCCGGTGACCTGGTGCACTTGGAAGTTTGTGGTAAGCTCTTACGGGACCAGACTGCAGAGGTCATCGGTCCCTAAGCCTAAACACTACTTAATCTAACTTTAACTAATTTACACTATGGACAACACACACACCCATGCCCGAGGGAGGTTCAAATGGGTCTGAGCACTATGGGACTTAACAGGTGTGGTCATCAGTCCCCTAGAACTTAGAACTACTTAAACCTAACTAGCCTAAGGACATCACATACATCCATGCCCGGGGCAGGATTCGAACCTGCGACCGTAGCAGCCGCGCTGTTCCGGATTGCGCGCCTAGAACCACAACATCACCTCGGCCGGCTCCCGAGGGAGGACTCGAACCTCCGACGGGGAGAGCCGCACCCTGGTGCACTGTCATCCACAATAATTACATGATTGTTTGGTCACACGAAGTCCGTGAACGACTGTAAATCGACTCCAAGTATCCGAACATAACCATTTACAGTCACTGATCGGTTCAATTGGAACAGAGGACCCAGTCCACTGCATGTAAACTCAGCCCACAGACTGACGAGCCACCACCAGCTTGCATGGTGGGTTGTTACTATTTGGGCCCATGGCGTCCTGGAGTCTGGCCGCACTCGAACCCTACCATCAGCTCTTACCAACTTAAATAGGGGCTCATCTGATCAGGCCACGATTTTACAGTCATCTAGAGTCCCACCAATATGGTCACCAGTCTAGGAGAGGCACTGCAGGCGACGTCGTGCTATTAGCCAAGGTACTCGCGTCGGTCATCTGCTGCCACAGTCTCTTAACGACAAATTTCGCTGCACTGTCCTAAAGGGTACGTTCGTAGTACGTCCCATATTGATCTCTGCGGTTATTTCACGCATTGTTGCTTGTCTGTTAGCACTGACAGCTCTACGCAAGTGTCGTATCTCTCGGTCTTTAAGTGAAGGCCGACGGCCACTGCGTTGTCTGTGGTGAGCAGTAATGCCTGAAAATTGCTATTATCGACACAATTTTGACACTGTGTAATTCGGAATATCGAATTCGTAAGCGAATTCCGAAATCGAATGTCTCAAGCGTCTAGCTCCAACTACCATTCCGAATTCAAAGTCTGGTAAGTCCCGTCTGGCAGTCATAATCACATCGGACATATTTCAACATGAATCACCTGTGTATAGATGACAACTCCGCCAATGCTCTGCCGTTTTACACCGCATGTACGCGATATCGCCGCCGCCTCCCTATGTGCATATCTTGTCACTTCAGTACATTTATCCTAGCTACAGTCGTCAGAAGAGTGTCTGTTCCTTCAGAGAAGCGTGCATCTCAGAAAGACACTATAATGTGAACCTGCATACAGCGTATAAACACAAAGGGTGTAATCATAATTGGTTAATCTGATCAAGTGAATAGATAACGTCCCGTGGCTTGAGATCACAATACAAGCGAACGCAGAAGGTTTTATGGATTCACTCCAAGTGGACATCTTCTGGACAACTCTCCAGCGGCTCAAGTACCGGTAAAAAGATGCGCCATTCACGCCATGTACGGACAGATGTCGTGCACTATAAGGACTTTGTATCTTACCAAAGGAGATTAAATGACGTGTGCATGTGAGTGTGTGCAAATGAAAATTGGTACTTTGTCATTTCTTAAGCCTACAGAACCATTCCGAATCGTTGTACTTCTATTCACTCGCCACATCGAATCACGCCTAAGTTGACTTTTTGACGTGTGATGTACCTGCCTGTACATCGACATACACACTACGCCTGCCACCGCACGGTGCAAGGTGGACGGTTCCCTGCACCACTCCCAGTCGCTTCATTTCCTGCTCCACTCGGCGAGTAAAAACGATTATCTGTATGTCTCAGAATGAGTCCTAACTACTCTTAATGTATCGTCATGCTCATTAAATGAACAGTATGTTGACGGCATTAGAATCGGTCTGCAATCAGCCGATTTACAATGTCCGTGATTTTCGCACCCACTATTCGCCAGTAACGGATGTAAGACTGCTGGCAGACCGTCCGGTCCTGGGTATTTTATTGGTGGTGAGGCGCACAGTGTCTCATACACGTCCTCTTCACTGACTACCTCGAGAAAATTTTCGTTGTCATCTTCTGTCAGCTGTGGGGCTAGGGTGTCAAAGTATTCTTCCACGGATGCATCACGACTTTGATTTACAGAATATAGCTTGCAATAATAGCGATAAATATCGTCCATGATATCCTGCTGGGTTCTGAGAATGGTATCGTTTTTTGTTCGAATTATATCAATAAAAGTCCTTCTTCCGTTCGTATGCTTCACCAAAAGATACGGGGAAGTAGTTTCGTCTTCTAACACCGAATTTGCTTTCGATTTTATTTTCAACCCTTCCATTTGATTTATCTTTATATTAAGTAACTTGGCTTAGACGTTTTTAATGTCTGCATTCCGAAGTGAGGAACCTGCTGAGACCTGATCATATAGATCTGTCTGAACGGAATAGTAATATTCTATAGTGCTTTTCATTCTTCTTGCTCTCTGGGCATTGTACTGAATAAGAACCTTCCTCAACTTTAGCTTCACCATTGTAACCCTCCAGTCGATAGCACTGGCATATCTATTACGAGCACGCAGGCATTTTGCCCATGCTTCTTTAATCAGGTCTTCTAAATTATGATTTACTAACAAGGAAAATTCCACTGATTCTTGAATCACTAGAGCACGAGCTCCAGAGGTACTAATGGGCGAGTTCGTCAGCACTACCAACAGAGACGTCCAGTTGTCCAGCGAGGTGTTTTATTGTGATCCGTGAGTCACCTCGAATGAGAGTGTCCGCACGTTCGAACATTGCAGGAGTCACAGCTGTGTGCGGCCGACGGACATGAAGACGATCGGGCAGGTTTGCGCCACCTTGTTGCGATGCTGGCATACGCTTCGCCAAACGACTAACAATGCTTTTGTTCACTGCCAGGTCTCCGTAGAGATTCTGCAAGCTCCTACGAATATCTCCGATGCTCTGGTTATCCGCCCCAAGAAACCGAATAGTGCTGCCACCTATCAAAACTTCATGAAACTCTAGCAGCTGAAGCGGAAGTATTACACGATGCCACACAACAAATAACAAATTCCGCATTTCTTCACCCGAAATTCGCCGAGAAAAAAGTTCTGCTTTACTTATTGAAAGCTCGTCGAACTGTAGTGGCACCACCCATAACATAAAAAAAAACCTCAAGTCAGCTGCCTCTGCTGATAAATTCATTATGACAGACTTTTGGGACAGTGAAGGAGCAACCAGTAATTCAGTGACACATGTGAAACTTCTGAATTGGTTCGGACTGATAAAAAACCGAAACAGATTTTACTCGAACACTTGCTTGTCCACACAAAGCTCTCAGAACCTGGGAACACACTACCAATTTTTAATGGTCATCATTGCTTTATTGGCCCTACTGATCGGACTTGGTGCCTTCTGATTTTCCTTTGTTTGTACCACTTAAGGATTCTCTTCGTGAGACACAGTTCGAAGATGAGGACGTAATTTGTGCAGGGGGAACGTAGCTATGAGGAAAGAGCAACCAACAGGGAGTTCTCTAACTCTGACATAAGGCTATAGAACGTGACTCAGACTAAAAAAATTGCGCATGTCAAACAATAGCTGACAGGTAATAATTGTCATATAATTCAAACTCTTAAGAATGACTATGTTGAGACCAAAATTGTGTGGCATTATTTACTGAACGATCTACGTAGTGGGAAAACCTTAGAAAGTCTTTCTGGAGAAAAGTTAAGAAATACTGCAGAGAATCTCATTAAGCTTTCCTGCATAGAGACTAGTGGACTCCGGTTTGAAGTTACTATCTACTCTCCTGCGTGTCTATGACGTATGGTTGCTTGTACTGGACGCTTCTGTTGCTTAGTGTTACGCTGTTTCACCATTTGATATCTAGTAACTCTACCTCTGAACCACCTAAACTGCAAAGTCTTCCGCAGCCAGAGTCTGTCGACATAAAAGTTTCAAAAAAATGGCTCTGAGACTACGGGACTTAACATCTATGGTCATCAGTCCCCTAGAACTTAGAACGACTTAAACCTAACTATTCTAAGGTCATCACACACATCCATGCCCGAGGCAGGATTCGAACCTGCGACCGTAGCGGTCACGCGGTTCCAAACTGAAGCGCTTAGAACCGCACGGCCACACTCGCCGGCCATAAAAGTTTCCTGAGCACCGTACCGCGTCATAATGTAAATAGCTACACTGGATAAACCAAAGTTTCGGCATCGATGTGTGTGAGGTCCTTAGGTTAGTTAGGTATACGTAGTTCTAAGTCTAGGGGACTGATGACCTCAGATGTTAAGTCCCATAGTGCTTAGAGCCATTTGAATCAATTTTGCACGCTGGTCCCTCCAGTATAGTATTTTACGCTATGACGTGGTACGATGCTCAGGAAACTTCTCTGTCGACTACCTCGTCAGTGATGATAGTACTGTCATATTGAAACATGATCGTCTCAGTCATTGTGAAATCTCTGTTGGTGATGTGTCAGTGTCTGCAGAAAATGTATGGGTTTCTGGTTCTGCCTTGATTCAGACACATTATTTGCAATCCCAAAATTATTTACAAGGCTAATTTAGAACCATCAACGTATTTTTTTTAATATTATACATTATCTGCTTTTTACATTCACTAATCTCATAACATTCTGCGTGTTGTCATACTGATAGTGTGTGGACCTCCGTTTAATTGGTGACTGATTTGGAAACTTCATCCTTTTAGCCGATCATGTTTCTCAGCCGCCTGTGCTTGTATGAAATTTTGACTGCTGTTCGAATTAGTGCCCCAGTGAGTGTCACTGATAACCCTATTTCACAGACGGTCAGGTCATCACTTGCTGCATTTTACTGTCATTTTTCT
Organism: Schistocerca gregaria; assembly: GCF_023897955.1. NCBI lineage: Eukaryota > Metazoa > Arthropoda > Insecta > Orthoptera > Acrididae > Schistocerca > Schistocerca gregaria. The sequence goes on along the minus strand of NC_064924.1, from coordinate 6,530,007 downwards.
GTTGAATTCTGTTCAATGTAACGGAAAGACGTTGATTTCCAGGGATTGTATGAATGTCTCGAGGAGCAAATTGAGGACAGTAAATCCTGTCCGGAAGTGTCGGCCAACGGCACGACGGAGCTTCTAACTTTTTTAGAGGTCAGTCTTGGCCGCAAGGCCACCTTTCTTTAGCAGCGGCGCGATTGTATAGTTACTCACTTGCGCCCTCCGGTCTCGGCAATGTTGCGACAGTCGTGGAGGTGCGCGACTCCATCTGCCGTCCAGAACGATGCCGCACACACTGCGAGAATCTCGGTCTGCTGCGCGTCAGCATAGGAAATCAGGTTCGCTACTGAAGCTGTGGCCTGATAGCAGACATGTCCGATAGAATGTTGTTGTAGTTGTAGTGGTCTTCAGTCCTGTGACTGGTTTGATGCAGCTCTCCATGATACTCTATCCTGTGCAAGTTTCTTAATCTCCCAGAACTTACTGCAACCTAAATTCTTCTGAATCTGCTGTAGTGTATTCCCTCTACGATTTTTACCCTACACGCTGCCCTCCAATGCTAAATTTGTGATCTCTGGATGCCTCAGAACATGTCCTACCAACCGGTCCCTTCTTCTTGTCATTTCGAAAGCTTCAATTCTCTCCTTTACCAAACCATTTACCGTCCACGTTTCACTTCCATACATGGCTATACTCCATATAAATACTTTCAGAAACGACTTCCTGACTCTTAAATCTATACTCCATCTTAAAAAATTTCTCTTCTTCAGAAACGCTTTCCTTGCGATTGCCAGTCTACATTTTATACCCTCTCTACTTCGACCATCATCAGTTATTTTGCTCCCGAAATAGCAAACCTCCTTTACTGCTTTAAGTGCCTCATTTCCTAATCTAATTCTCTCAGCATCACCCAACTTAATTCGACTACATACCATTATGGGTCAAATGGCTCTGAGTACTATGGGACTTATCTGCTGAGGTCATCAGTCCCCTAGAACTTAGAACTACTTAAACATAACCAATCTAGGGGCTTCACACAAATCCATGCCCGAGGAAGGATTCCAACCTGCGACCTTTAGCGGCCGCCCGGTTCCAGACTGTAGCGCCTAGCATCGCTCGGCCACATTTCATTATCCTCGTTTTGCTTTTGTTGATGTTCATCTTATATCCTCCTTTCAAGACGCTGTTCATTCCGTTCAGCTGCTCTTTCAAGTCCTTTGCTGTCTCTGACAGAATTACAAAGTCATCGGCGAACATTAAAGTTTTTATTTCTTCTCCATGGATTTTAATACCGAATTTTTCTTTTGTGTCCTTTACTGCTTGCTCAATATACAGATTGAATAACATCGGGGAGAGGCTACAGCCCTGTCTCACTCCCTTCCCAACCGCTGCTTCCCTTTCATGTCCATCGACTCTTACAACTGCCATCTGGTTTCTGTGCAAATTGTAAATAGCCTTGCGCTCCCTGTATTTTACCCCTGCCACATTTAGAATTTGGAAGAGAGTATTCCAGTCAACATTGTCAAAAGCTTTCTCTAAGTCTACAAATGCTAGAAACGTAGGTTTGCCTTTCTTAATCTATTTTCTAAGATAAGTTGTAGGGTCAGTATAGTCTCGCGTGTTGCAACATTTCTATGGAATCCAAACTGATCTTCCCCGACGGCCGATTCCACCAGTTTTTCCATTCGCCTGTAAAGAATTCGCGTTAGTATTTTGCAGCTGTGACTTATTAAACTGATAGTTCGGTAATTTTCACATCTGTCAACACCTGCTTTCTTTGGGGTTGGAATTATTATATTGTTCTTGAAGTCTCAGGATATTTCGCCTGTCTCATACATCTTGCTCACCAGATGGTAGAGTTTTGTCAGGAGTGGCTCTCCCAAGGCCGTCAGTAGTTTCAATGGAATGTTGTCTACTCCCGGGGCCTTGTTTCGACTCAGGTCTTTCGGTGCTCTGTGAAACTCTTCACGCAGTATCTTATCTCCCACTTCATCTTCATCTACATCCTCTTCCATTTCCATAATATTGTCCTCAAATACATCGCTGTTGTATAGATCCTCCATATACTCCTTCCACCTTTCTACTTTCCCTTCTTCGCTTAGAACGGGCTTTCCATCTGAGCTTTTGATATTCGCACAAGTGGCTCCCTTTCCTCCAAAGATCTCTTTAATTTTCCTGTATAGAGTATCTATCTTACCCCTAGTGAGACAAGCCTCTACATCCTTACATTTGTCCTCTAGCCATCCCTGCTTAGCCATTTTGCACCTCCTGTCGATCTCATTTTTGAGACGTTTGTATTCCTTTCTGCCTGCTTCACTTACTGTTTTTTTTTATATTTTCTGCTTTCATCAATTAAATTCAATATTTCTTCTGTTACCCAAGGATTTGTACTAGCCCTCGTATTTTTACCTACTTGATCCTCTGCTGCCTTCACTACTTCATCCCCCAGAGCTACCCATTCTTCTTCTACAGTACGTCAGAGAGAATAGACATCGCGTATTCGCATAATTTGATTAACCTAGCTGGGTAATGGATCCAGCTTCTTCATGCGGATGCACAAATACGTCCGGCCTCTTGTGCGAATCTGAGTAGCGAACATGGAGAAAATGGACGGCACTGCGGATATGTGCCGCTCGATGGGAGTGTGATTCGTCTGCGAGGCCGGCTGAGATAGTCGACGCGGTTGCTGCGATAAAGCTGGGTCCCGGAAGCTGCAGTGGTTTCCGGACCTGTCTAGCATGCAGGAGATCCCGCGTTAGAATCCCGATCCGGTTCACATTTTCACTCGTCGCCGCTGATTCCGATCGAGAGGTCTCATCGGGTGACTGTGCGGTGTGCAATGTTCAGTCGCGGAATAATCAGAGTGGTATTCCTTTATCGCAACGTGACTACCGAACAGTACTTGAAGGTTTTGGAAGACGATTTCATCCCCATTATCCAAAGTGACCCTGATTTCCGCAGGATGTGGTTCCTGCAAGACGGAGCTCAACCCCATGGAAGCAAGAGAGGATGTCGCAGAGAAGCAGTTTGGGGGCGACATTCTGGCTCTGGGGTATCCAGTGGCATGGGCCTCGATTGGCTGCCATATTCTCCGGATCTGAACACGTGCGGCTGCTTTTTCTGGGGCTATATTAAAGGCAAGGTGTACAGCAGTAACGCCCACAACAATTTCTAAACTGAAAACAGCCATACAGGTCATGGACAGCATAGATGTTCCGACGCTTTAGCGGCTCATGCAGAGTTTCGCTATGACCAATGATGGCATGCAACACGAACATGTCATAACCTAAATCTGAATATCTGTAGTGATGTTTACATTCTGAGTAAAGTGTGTGCAAGTCGTAGTTTGTACCTAGCTTACTTCTTTTTTCATATAGTTCAATAACTGTGATTCTGTGTATGCATAGGACTGCATTCGAAGACACGACCTCCACTTCATGAAATAGCTACACGATGGCGTGCCGCTCGTAGCGTTGTTTGGGTATTCAAAATAACACTAACTCGTCACCCACTCCTACTGCATACTGTCTCATTATCTAGGTTCCGGTATTCAAAATTCCTGTTAGCTACTTGTTTGACAGCAGTGTACATAGTAAATTTCTAAATATTTTGATTTAATTCTTGACAGTATTGCAAAAAATGTTGCGCACGTTGATCACCCTATGCATCTCACATGCGTTAAGGTGACAAGTCTTGGGGTAGCGATATGCATATGTACTGCTGAGGGTAGCATCGCGTACACAATGCACAAAATGTCGTTGCATTGGGGAGCTGTCATTTGTACTCAGGTGATTCATGTGAAAAGCTTACCGACGTGATTATGGCCTCTCGACGGGAATTAACTTCGAACGCGGAATGGTACTTGGAGCCAGAAGCATGGAATATTCCAATTCGGAAATCGTTAGGGAATTCAATATTCCGAGATCCACACTGTCAATAGTATATGAAGGATACCAAATTTCAGGTATTACCTATCACCGTGGGCAACGCAGTGGCCGTCGACCTTCACTTAACGAGCCAGAGCATGGGCGCTAGTGCGAAGCTGTCAGTGCTGACCGACAAGCAACATGGGGTGAAATAACCACAGAAATCAGTGGCGGACAACCGGCGGGCGTATCCGTTAGTAGAGTATGGTAAAATTTAGTGTTAAAGGGTCAGATGATCGACGCGAGTACCTTTGCTAACAGCGTGATATCCCCGGCAGTGCCTTTCCTGGGGTCGCGACCATACCGGATGAACCGTAGATGACTGGAAAACCGTGGCCTACTCAGGTTAGCCCCATCTCTGGGAGTGAGATAGTGCCTACCAAGCATTTCGAAGCGATCGGGTGATAATTTGGTCAGCGATGTGCGCAAGGGTGCCATCTTGCATTAAAACCGTTGAGTTCAACGCGTCTCTCTCCTGTAGGGCGGGTATGACGTGCTGGCGAAGCATATCGCAGTAACACTGACCAGTCACACTGCACGACTTTGGTCCTTGAGCGCCACCTGTTGAAAAGAGAAAGGGTCGTTAATGAGAGTAGCCGGGAAGCCACAGTAGAGAGTGGCACGTTCACGATGTAGAGAACTGGATGTGAAGATCCTCACACTCGGCAGTTCTGTGTGTTCACCTCACCCGTCAGAGAAAAATGAGAGCTTCGTCTGTTCATAGGATGGTCCAGGGGCAGCCCTCGTCAAACATCAATACTTGCGAGAAAGTGGAGAGGAAAGACAACGAGTCGTTGTCCGTACTGTGGCGCAAGCTGATATATGATATCGATCTTGTACGGATATTATTTAAGAATGATTCGACGCACCCTCCGTACAGTGGACCATGGGATGTTCAATTGTCGTGACACAGCACGCGTACTGCCTGACGATCGGGAAGTGCGTGCAGCTTTATCTGCCATAGCAGCAGCGACTTCATCAACTACCTGCGGCGCAATCGCTCGTCGGCCTCTTCCCCGAGCGACGACCATTCCTTCATCTGATTCAAACATCATCATGCTCCGCACAGCAGAAAGAGGACCCTTCCGTAATTCTTTCAGCCGGCGATATCCTCGAAGTGCAGTTGCGGCATTATTGTTGTTTTGACAATAGATCTTCACCAATAATGCCCTACTCCTTTTGTCCAAGCTCATGTTGACACGTCAACAAGCGCACTGCGAATGGCTAGGTGTGTGAGACTATATGAATCATGATGATTGATCACGGCAACTGGTGGCTACAACTGGAACTGGACGGTGGTGCTGTGACACATGGAAATCATGCACCCCATGCTTTGGATATTAATGCTACCAATTTTAGTACCCTTACGGTTATAACGTGTTAAATCCGGAAAGTTTAATTATAACCACCCGGTTTTAAAAGTTTGTGAACCACACTTTTAATTAATGATTTTATGTATGATTATTTTAATTAATATCGTACTGTGAAGCGACAACACGAAAAATAAATATTCGCCGCCGTTTCTTTTACCCACGAATGAAGGGATGGCTCATACAGTGCTACTCATATGTACAGCCAGGCTTTCAGAAGACTGCAAAAACTCCAAGATACACAGAAACGGACGCACATCAGTTGATGGAGAATCTTTCCAACTTTGTATGTCTCATTACAGGTGCTAAATATGGAAATTACATCCGACGCGGAGAACGTCAATTCGTGTGTGCCGTTAATTGACACGAATTGTTCGGGAACGGGTGACAGCAGACCGCTTTGCAAATGTGTTGATTGTGTTGCCTATCTAGAGGAGCGAGCTAATTCGATGCGACGGTACGGAGCACAGGATTAACAATGGAATTTCAAGGCAGTACAATCTACAGGTGCTTTATGTACAAAGAATTCTGCAAGCTATTAACAGGCTATCCTTTATCAGTGGACCATTGATACGAGTAGAGACCAGTAACAGGCAGCATATTCCTACAGCTTTTCTCATAGCCCATCGTAGTACACACGCGTCTCAATGGTTATGAGAGGCCTACCACAATATAGGAAAATTTATGCACTTTAAGAATAGCTTTAGGAACAGTACTGAACCTTGTTGGAACTAACGTGTAATGTTGCTTCAATAAGTCTTTCAATGTGGGCTCTTTCTAAGTCTCCGTCCACTTAGAATTAATGACCTAAATATTTTAATCTGACAAGTAAAGTTTTCGTCTCTAACAGTTAAAGGCTTTGTCAAGGATATAAAATTCTGTTTCCTACTCGTTTAAGGCTTACGTAGTCACTTCTTCCGCAGAACTTTTTTTTTACAGTCAAGCCATTTCTTGGGTTAGAAAACAGAATAACAAACTATTTATAATCCAGGTTAGAGCGTGTTTGACGGAACAATCACAGTTTCGAGAGCATTTCCTGGTTGATGTGCATTTTATCATTCATGTTTGTCTACTCAGCCACTTGTAGTTTTTTAATCGAAAGGTTTTTTTTATAGCACTCAAAATCTTTTGAATAGACGAGTCCAGAAACAAAACGCTTGCTAGTTATGGTGCTGAGGTATTCCGCAAAAGTATGTGAGAAATGCGCTGATATTGAGAGAAGAGGTGGCTGGCATTCTCTACTGCATTGTTAACACGATGGTATTGTTTTTGTGTGTAAGGGTTGGCGGTATTTTCAGTGTAATAGCTGGTTGTGGATGACTTGCTCATCGATTTAGGAGATTATTTTTTGAAATGCTCTTTTCCAGAAAGTGTCGGACCACCTGTCAATCTTTGTAAGCCTCATCACATGTACGCTGCGCTGAAGTTAGACATTTCGGTATTCAGATTCGTAAATCGATAGCCGGTAGGATCACTGTACTATTTGTCTGTGTTTTATGTACCCTGGTGTATACCGAAAAACTCCACTGCTTGTTAAAAGTGTGCGACATTCAACAAACTCCAGCTATTTTATAGTTATTATGCAGTTCACATGTCTGCAACTGTTTAAACTTTCATAATACTTTAATTTCGTACTACTGTAATTTTAGTAGATTCTCCGTCGAATAATCTATCTTCAAATATTGTGAAGCCACCGAAAGAGGGCGTACACATCTCGGCGGATACTCAGACTTTTACCTGGATGAAGCCATGAATGAGTTATGCATTGAGGACTTTGCTAGCCGAGGAGTTTTGATGCGAGTAGGACATCAAAGGTGTGAGCACTGCAATCAGTAAAATGGACGATTGTTCGCGGCCGTTTCATCGCCGCAGACTTTGTCCGATATCTGCTGACGTGATGAACAGGGACTGGAAAGTTCTGTCCTAGAGGCGGCGTACTCAATTTGCCAAATCGAGGTCCTGCATGAGCGTGGGCGGCCCTTTGAAGGTCCAGGAAGGCCCGCACTGGTCTTCTCTTTGAGATTCCGTTACCTTTTCATCTCCTTAAACGATAACTCCGAGAACTCATAGTCACCATTCATCACAGAGCTCAAATTTTACGAAAAACCTGTCCATGCTGTCCCCTCTACCCAGATGTTATAAATGGCTATATAACGCGTTGAACTTTTCCCAGTAAAAAATATCTTGCCTAATTTTAATTTTATATCTGCATGTAAGATTGTGTGTTGTAAATAACATTAAACAATTTTAATGTATATTACCAATTAAGTATTGCGTTATGTATGTAATGCTTAGTACAGTATTCGTACACTACATATCTGCAGGAAGAGATTGCTTTTCCAATGTATTTGGAGACGTGTGAAACATGGTATTTTCTCTCGACATCCGAGCTGTTGAGTTGATTATAGTAATTGTAATCTAAATGCCACAAATGTAACTCACCATGACAGAAGAGATGTTTCCATGACTCTGGTGGTCTTCCTACATCTAACATTAACTAGAATTTTACTCTACGCGTGTTGTGATACTGAGGAAGCTTTTGTTACTTCTGATGAATTCTTGCAGAATGTGCTGCCTGATTATCCTTTATGTTTCGGAATCGATACCTTTTTTCATTGAAAAACTCGGTAAAATCTCTTACAGTAAACAAGTTCCGCAATTTGTAAAATTCTGCGGTTACATAATTCAGATATAATATTAAATCAATGACTGTTACAAGTTTTTAGAAATAGTCGAATAAATAAATATTTCCGCACACACTGCAGTACGTCAATTCCACTGGGAGTTACACTCCGAAAGAAGATACAAAAAGTTTAAGAGCTCACAGCTCCGTTCCAACAAAGTTATATGGTCTTAGAAAAATTCGCAAAGAAAATCGGCCAACACATTCTATTGTGAGCAATGTCAGTACTCTGACATAGCACTTACCAAGTCATCTTGCTTCTATACTGGAACTTTTGTGGAGAAATGCTTGCATCATACTGATTACTTAAGAGAGTTATTTACTGGACTGATGTCACTATGACTTAACGAATCGGAATTGTTAGTAATTTTCGATGTCGTGTCACGCTTCAGTAAGGTCCCTCTCATTGATTCGTCGTCACTCATCAGTAGTAAGTTCAAAGTTGATATAACTACATTGTTTCATCACGCCTTTTCTCAATCTACCTTTTATTCAACAGTCAAAATTCTATGAAAATGGACGGCGATACCATACGTAATCCTCTCTTACCTCTGGTAGCAAAAACCGTTTTAAGAAACACTTTGATTCGACAAAATTTCAAATAAGTCTTACGGCGATATGCTGATGATGCAATAGCAGTGTGACCGCACGGTGAAGAAGAATTGTCACAATCCTTACAGCATCTGAAATTAATACGCAAGAAAAACAAATTTACTACTGAAGTGGAAAAAGGAGGCTTTCTTCCGTTTCGGACATCTTGGTCAGGCCGAAAGTGGGAGGGTTATTGAGGCGATCGATTTACGTTAAGCCCCACACATACGTGCCTGCATTTGCAGGCATCTACTTGTCACCACACTTCACAAGCTGTGGGCGTCTTCCTAACGTTGTTACACTGGAAGCATGTTGTGTCTCACGAAGGCAGCTTTCAAAAGGAGGTGAGAGATCTGTAATCTATGTTCATCTACATCTACGTGATTACTCTGCTATTTACAATAAAGTGTCTGGCAGAGAGCTCAATGAACCACCTTCAAGCTGTCTCTCTACCGTTCCACTCTCTAACGGCGCTCGGAAAAAACGAGCTCTTAAATTGTTTCCTAGCGAGCCCTAATTTATCTTATTTAACGTGATTATAATTTCTTCCTATGTAGGTGGTGCCAATAGAATGTTCCTGCAATCGGAGGAGAAAACTGGTGATTGATATTTCGTGAGATTGATTGCCACTCCAATTCACGTGTCATGTCTGTGGCACTATCTTCCCTACTTCACGATAATACTAAACGAGCTGACCACCTTTGTACTTTTTCGATGTTATCCGTCAGTCCCATGTGATGCGGATCCCACACCGCACACCAATACTCCAGAATAGGGCAGACAAACGTGGTGTAAGTACGCTGTTTAGGTTTTTAAGTTGGTAACGTCACGTAGTGTTCTGTATGAAAATCGCTGACTGCGCTGTGTGCAGTCTGTGGCCGGTTGAACTCATTGTAAGAATATTCGCTAGTGCAGTGTTGGGCAGTTGGATATGAACAGCGCGTAGCGTTGGGCAGTTGGAGGTGAGCCGCCAGCAGTGGTGGATGTGGGGAGAGCGATGCCAGAGTTTTGAGCGCGGACGATCTGGACGTGTGTCCGTTAGAAAAAGGAAATTTGTAAGACTGGATGTCATGAACTGATATATATATATATATATATATATATATATATATATATATATATATATATATATATATATATATACGCGCTGTTCATATCCAACTGCCCAACACTGCACTGGACTGGATGTCATGAACTGATATATATATATATATGAACACTGTTAAGGTAAATAGATTGTTTGTTCTCTATCAAAATATTTCATTTGCTAACTATGCCTATCAATAGTTAGTGCCTTCAGTAGTTAGAATCTTTTATTTAGTTGGCAGTATTGGCGCTCGCTGTGTTGCAGTAGTTCGAGTAACGAAGATTTTTGTGATGTAAGTGATTCATGAAAGGTATAGGTTATTGTTAGTCATGGCCATTCTTTTGTAGGGATTATTGAAAGTCAGATTGCGTTGCACTAAAAAATATTGTGTGTCAGTTTAATGTTGATCAGAATAAGTAAAGAGAGAACTGTCTGAGTACGCACAGTTTTGCTCAACTGTTTGAAAGTCAAATAACATAGAAGTTTACAGCACAGTCATTCTTAATTTTCGAAGGGGAGTTTCAGTGGTGTAAGCAGTCTCTTTAGTAGAGCTGTTGCACCTTCTGAATGTTCTGCCAATGAATCTTTGGTTGGCTCTAACCACAACATTATCTATGTGATCGTTCCAATTTAGGGTATTTTTAATTGTAATCCCGAAGTATTTAGTTGAATTTACAGCCTTCAGATTTGCGTGACTTATTGCGTAATCGAAATTTAGCGGATAACTTCACACTTTTCTTTGTTCAAGGTCAATTGCTACTTTTCGCACCATGCAGATATCTTATTTAAATCATTTTGCAGTTCGTTTTGTTCATCTGATGACTTTACAGGAAAGTAGGGTACAGCATCATCTGCAAACAATCTAAGACGGCTACTGAGATTGGCTCCTATGTCGTTAGATCAGGAACAATAGAGGGCCTATAGCACTTCCTTGGGGAACGCCGGATATTATTTCTGTTTTAATAGATGACTTTCCGTCTGTTATTACGAACTGTGACTCTTCTGACAGGAAATCACGAATCCAGTGGCACAACTGAAGCGATATTCCGTAGGCACGCAGTTTTTATAGACGACGCTTGTGAGGAACGGTGTCGAAAGACTTCTGGATAAGTAAAAACATGCAATCAATTTGAAATCCCTTGTCGATAGCCCTCATTACGTCATGAGTATAAAGGTCTGGCTGTATTTCGCAAGTAAGATATTTTCTATATCCGTGCTGACTACGTGTCAATAAATAGTTTTCTTCGAGGTAGTGCAATATGTTCGAATACAGTATGTGTTTCAAAACCATACTGCAAATCGACGTTAGTGATACGGGCCTGCAATTCAACGGATTACTCCTACTTTGTGTGACTTGAGCAATTTTCCAGTCTTTAGATACGGATCTTTCTGTGCCGAGCGGTTGTGTATAATTGTATCAGCATACTGTGAGAGGAACTTGACTGGTGCACAATCTGGACCGGGACCGGAAGCCTTGCTTCTATTAATTGATTTAAGCTGCTTTGCGACACCGAGGATATCTACTTCTATGTTTCTCATCTCGGCACTTGTTTTTGATTGCAATTCAGGAATATTTACTTCGTCTTTTTTGGTGAAGGAGTTTCGGGAAACCGTGTTTAATAACTCTGCTTTAGTGGCACTGTCATCAATAACTTCGCCGTTGTTATCGCGCAGTGAAGGTATTGATTGCGTCTTGCCACTGGTGTGCTTTATGTATGACCAGAATCTCTTTGGGTTTTCTGCCAGATTTCGAGACAAAGTTTCGTTGTGCAAATTATTGAAAGCATCTCGCATTGAGGCACGCACTATATTTCCAACTTCTGCAAAAATTTACCAGTTTTGGGATTTTGCGTTCTTTTAAATTTGGCATTCTTTACTCGCTCCTTCTGCAGCAGCGATCTGACTTGTTTTGTGTACCATGGGGGATCATTTCAACGCTTACATGATCAATTCAGAAGGAGTGCAGACTGTCTCTTAAAATGGCGTTAAGAGCATTTTTATCAACTTTTTTTAAATAGATGTTCTTTGCGTTTCTTTTATATGGTTGTAGGACTTACGGTACTGAGCCTAGCAACTACTGCCTTGTGGTCGCTAATCACTGTATTCGTCACAATACTCCCTATTTGTCCAGGATTATTTGTTGCTAAGAGGTCAGGTATGCTTTCGCAACCGTTCACGCTTCAAGTGGGATCATGAACTAATTGTTCAAAATAATTTTCTGAGAAAGTATTCAGTAGAATTTCGGATGACGTTTTATGCCTGCCGCCAGCTTTAAATGTATCATTTTTCCAGCATATTGAGTGTAGATTTAAGTCACCAGCGGCTATAACTGTATGAGTGAGGTACTTATTTTGAACTGTTCAACAATTATATCTTGTGAGTCGGGGGCTCGGTAAAACGACCCAATTAGTAGTTTAGTCGGATTGTCATATATAACCTCTACCCATACTACTTTGCTGGAACTATCTACTTCAGTTTCACTACTAGGCGAACTACTTCTGACAGCAATAAACACTTCACCACCAATCGTATTTAATCTATCCTTTCTGAACACTGTCAGATCGTTAGAAAAAATCTCTGCTGAACTCATTTCCGGCTTTAGTCAGCTTTCTGTTTGAGCTTCAGTGCTTTCTATTACGGCTTGGAGCTGTGGTTCTTCCCCAGCACAGCTACGACAATTTACAACTACAATACCGATCGTTTCTACAACTAACTTACTGTGTTTTTTCTGCGGTTCCCTGAGGCCCTCTAACCTAAAAAACCGTCCAGGCCCTTCGACACAGCCCCCGATGGCGTCCTACCATCTACAAAACAATTTATTGTTAATCCTATGTGTGTTCGCACTGTACGTACGTATAAATTGTCAAAAGTTAACTCTGTAACAATATCTATACACTATGTGATCCTAAGTATACAGACCTCCAAAAAATATACGTCTTTCATATTAGGCTCATTGTGCCGCCACCTGCTGCCAGGTACTCCATATGAGCGATCTCAGTAGTCATTAGACATCGTGAGAGGGCAGAATGGGGCGCTCCGCAAAACTCACGGACTTCGAGCGTGGTCAATTGATTGGGTTTCACTTGCGTCATACGTCTGCACGCGAGACTTCCACACTCCTAAACATTCCAGTGTCCACTGTTTCCGGGGTAATGGTGAAGTGGAAACGTGAAGGGACTCGTACAGCACAAAAACGTACAGGCCGATCTCGTCTGTTGACTGGGAGAGACTGCCCCCAGTTGAAGAGGGTCGTGACGTGTATCCAGACCATTACACAGGAATTCCAGACTGCATCAGGATCCGCTGCAAGTACAATGACAGTTAGGTGAGAGGTGAGAAAACTTAGATTTCATGGTCGAGCGACTGCTCATAAACCACACATCACGCAGGTAAATGCCAAACGAAGCCTCGCTTGGTGTTAAGAGCGTAAACATTGGACGATTGAACAGTGGAAAAACCTTGTGTGGAGCGACGAATCACGGTACTCAGTGTGACGATCCGCTGGCACGCTGTGGGTATGGCGAATGCCTGGTGAACGTTATCTGCCAGGGTGTGTAGTGACAACAGTAATCTTCGGAGGTGGTTGTGTTGTGGTGTGGTCGTGTTTCTCATGGAGGCGGCTTGCACCCCTTGTTGTTTTGATTGTAATGAACTGGCCTGCACACAGTTCTGTCCTGAATCCTATAGAACACCTCTGGGATGTTTTGGAACCCCGACTTCGTTACAGGCCTCACCGACCGACATCGATACCTCTCCGCAGTGCAGCAGTGCTTGAAGAATGGGCTGCCATTCCCCAAGAAACCTTCCAGCACGGGATTTAACGTATGCCTGCGAGAGTGGAAGCTGTCATCAAGGCTAAGGGTGGTCGAACACTATATTCAATTCCAGCATAACCGATGGAGGACACCACGAACTTGTGAGTCATTTTCAGCCAAAGGTCTGGATACATTTGATCACACAGTTAAAGTGAAACTTAAATTTATTGGTGACCGTATTGTCTATAATCATATGTTGAACCAGGGGCAATAGTTTTGTCAATAAATTACATTGATCTGTCAGAAAAGTGTTTTAATTTCTAGTCTTATCACCCAGCAGTCCAGTCCGTGACCACTCTGTGTGTAAACATATGTTACGTAATCAATGGCAATGAGCTGTGCGGCCGATGACCAGTGTGACAAAGCCTACATTTGTCAAACAACGCCTACAGTACGTGAAAGGTGCGTTGAACATGATCGTCGCACTCGCAGTAAAGCCCAATAAGTCAGCCATAGCCGAACGTTGTACTTCCAAAGGACATTACATGGATTATTCTGCCATGAATATCTTGACCTCGAAGAGCTGCTGTTGTGGTTGAGTTATTAGGGAACCTGCGGAAATATCTGGAAGAAGAATCATAACGGCGGCTTTCAACCGGCTTAGGTATGGTACCGGATGATTTCTTTCATGAATTCAACAAGAAAACGTTTTATGCCTAAACATGTCTAGTGACAGTTACTTTTACTAATTTGATGTCTGAATTGTGGAATTTTGACTCCACAAGCCCACATTTCGATAGAGGATGTGCCTATAGTGTCACTTTCACGCATGTGCATGTGCACCGTAGATGGTGCAATATTCGAAGAGGGTCCTAAACTCGACAGAGGGCGCTCATGTATCGGATGCCTACACGGATACGCCTCCACGTCAATATTTTGTATGAAGTTAGTGACTTGGAGATGCAACCTCCAGTGTAACACACTCAGATGAAGATGCTTGTCAGCCGAAATGTCTTGGTAATATGTCCACTTGATCGGGCTGGCTGCAATCCTGAACAGGAATTTAAAGATTTACTTGACAACGAAAGAGCAAAAAACTACACGATCGACAGACGGGATCCGTTGTTCTGTATATCAAGAAGCACTATCTACCAAATTTGCAAGCATGTAGCAGGTAAAGCAATTTGTGCTATGAACAGCAAAATTTCTCAAGTCTGACGCATTATTCCACTGTCAGTTGCCACAGTTTTGGATGGAGTTGAAGAAGAGTATGGAGGATTTATATATCACCGAAAACCACGTTGGTCAACTCAGGGATGGTTGCTTAACTCGAACGAATTTTCCATTTAAGTGCTCGATATTGTCGAATTTATAAAGAGATATTGAGTGCAGCAACGAAAATTAGAACATGCAGAATAGACTGCAGGTCTCGCATTTTATGTGCACTTTATTGTACACTGCCCGCAGTAAAACACTGTAAGGTGAAAGCTATCTCTTTCCTTATTTGATGGGTACGCATGTAAAAGGAAAATCACGTTGTAGACGGATCGCATTGTTATTAACACAGTCCAGTTCCCTAAGCTTCTTGGCGTCAAAGAAAACGAGTGATTTGTAGAACTCATTCTGGCCTTGAAAGAATTACTCGGGTAGTTTCTTGAACACTGACAATCTTACATCTCTTTCCGAGACCATTTACCGCTGCGCCAGGAAGGTCCCTTGTGCATGTGAAGTTACAACTGAGTAATCTGCAAGGTATTCCCCGTTTTAATGACAGATCCTTTTAAGTTAAAATTCTCCAGGACACGTTCATTAGTTTCCTCAGGTAGAGCTTCCTCATGCCAGTGCACGGCCAGTGAGGATTCAGCATCCATTCAAATCGAACTTTCAGTGACAGGGAAGTTTACTACCCTATAAAATCTGGTTAAGATATTAAATTTCATGTTACGTTTGTAACTTTTCTTGAAATATCTGGAATAGTGGGACGTATGCAGATAGTAACTGGCTGTTCCTAATCGAAACCTGAGGTACTATCGTGGTCCCCGGAGTACTGTCAAATATCTGCCACTGGAGGAATGAGACCTCTTCCCAGTTCCGATCCATACTTGCCGATGCTGGTCACAGAGCGAATATTTTACTCGTAGTCTGTCACTTGCTCCGGTGGGATAGGAAACGGTGGAGGTTCTCACAGGTTGAGCGAGCCGACTGCCTTTTGTTTTAGCCGCAAATAATCGATATAACTGGTAAAAAAACTATATATTATTTTAATGTATTACTAAAGTATTGGAAATGCACAGCAGAAGAAACTTGTTTAAAATCCTGTACTCATACCTTCGTGTGTATGGGATCGAAATGTCCAGATTCATAATAGTGAATATGATACGTGTAACTGTAACTCTACAGTGGATATCAATAGCTAGCTAAGTGCCGAAAGACTGATTCCGACTTATTCATTTTTTTGTTTTGCCAAAAATATTTTAATGAAAGAACTTCAACATTATTTTTTAAATTTATTTTCTACAGTAAGAGACACACAAATATTGCAAAAATGTTATAAGTTCCCTTCCTTTTACCAATTAAAATATATATTTTGTTCTGAAATACGCAGAACTTGCGAAGTTCCAGTGCAAGAAATGTCAAGCCTTTATCAATTTTGTTAATAGTAAACATTTACAGGTGCATTTTAAAGATACACTTCACTGCAACTAAGTTATTTTTAATTCCACTCTTAGTTTTCTAGTGCCCAAAGCTATTTTAATGGACTAGCTATTCGAAAAACACGGCAGCAACTGCTGCAGATCCAGTATTACTTATTCCATTCAAAACACATTTCTCAGACATTATCCACAGACATCACTGAAGGTACCTGCTAGATTACATCATTTTTCAGGAGATATGACGTCGTAAAAGTTGAGATGCGTGAAAAACTAGCTGTACACTGATCTAGTGTTTGATAAAGGGAGCACTTTTCAAGTTGCAACGAACTTTCAACGTAATTTCAAACAATTTGCGTCCTCAGTCCTGCTAGTTTATTGCCAAGTATTTAAGACATTAAACCGTTTGTAAAGTAATCAGACGTCTGAAGCTGTTTTATACATGGGAGTTCAATTCTTTAATGAATGCTGGGTGTAACCACTGGTCCGTATCCAATGACCAGTGCAAGACGAATACACCTTGCAGAGTCATTGCATTCGTATTGGTAAAGGGATGCTCTGTTACGGAGGGGAAGTAACGAGCTGATGGACCGTTTGAGGAGGGTACTCTCAAAGAACTGTTACTGATTACTGGACTTGCGCCCACGTAATTTAACCACGATGTCATGGAGAGACCCATGTCGGAGTGCAAAACGAATGGAACCTATCATCATCCTTCAAGGGAAGCCATTACGTACACTTCTAGCACACACTCAATTCACAGCCACGGTTCGCTTTCTCTTACTGCTGCAGGAACGGACCATCCACTATTATCAGCACGAGATTCATACATGGCAGCTTCCTCACCACAAAATCGATTTGCTGCATTGCCCTAATTCTGACCGCAACTGCAATTCATCTGTTGATGTTAACCACAGCACTTTCATTAATTAGTGCAAGATAATGGTTATTGAGATTCGTGATGAGGATAATATTACTTTATATACACTACTCGCCATTAAAATTGCTACACCAAGAAGAAATGCAGATGATAAACGGGTATTCATTCGACAAATATATTATACTAGAACTGACATGTGATTACATTTTCACGCAATTTGGGCGCATAGATCGTGAATCATCAGTACCCAGAACAACCACCTCTGGCCGCATTAACCGCCTCGATACGCCTGGGCATTGAGTCAAACAGAGCTTGGATGGCATGTACAGGTACAGCTGCCCATGCAACTTCAACACGATACCAAGAGTAGTGACTGGCGTATTGTGACGGGCCAGTTGCTCGGCCACCATTGCCCAGACGTTTTCAATTGGTGAGAGACCTGGAGAATGTGCTGGCCAGGGCAGCAGTCGAACATTTTCTGCATCCAGAAAGGCCCGTACAGGACCTGCAATATGAGGTCGTGCATTATCTTGCTGAAATGTAGGGTTTCGCAGGGATCGAATGAAGGCTAGAGCCACGGGTCGTAACACATCTGAAATGTAACGTCCACTGTTCTAAGTGCCGTCAATGCGAACAAGAGGTGACCGAGACATGTAACCAGTGGCACCACATGCCATCACGCCAGGGGATACCCCAGAATGGCGATGACAAATACACGCTTCCAATGTGCGTTCACCGCGATGTCGCCAAACACGGATGCGACCATCATGATACTGTAAACTGAACCTGGATTCATCCGAAAAAAATGACGTATTGCCATTCGTGCACCCAGGTTCGTCGTTGAGTACAAGGTCGCAGGAGTTCCTGTCTGTGATGCAGCGTCAAGGGTAACAGCAGCCATGGTCTCCGAGATGATAGTCCATGCTGCTGTAAACGTCGTCGAACTGTTCGTGCAGATGGTTGTTGTCTTGAAAACGTCCCCTGTTGACTCAGGGATCGAGACGTGGCTACTCGATCCATTACAGCCATGCGGATAAGACGTCTGTCATCTTGACTGCTAGTGATACGAGGCCGTTGGGCTCCAGCACGGCGTTCCCTATTACCATGGACTCCATATTTTGCTAACAGTCATTGGATCTCGACAAACGCGAGAAGCAATGTCACGATACGATAAACCGCAATCGCGATAGACTAAAATTCGAAGTTTATCAAAGTCGGTAACGTGATGGTACACATTTTTCCTCCTTACACGAGGCATCACATCAACGTTTCACGAGGCAACGCCGGTCCACTGCTGTTTGTGTAAGAGAAACCAGTTGGAAACTTTCCTCGTATCACCACGTAGTCGCCGTCGGCGCTAGCCTCTTGTGAATACTCTGGAAAGTTAATAATTGGCATATCACAGCATTTTCTTCCTGTCGGTTAAATTTCGCTTCTATAGCACGTCATCTTCGTGGTGCAGCAATTTTAATGTCCAGCAGTGTACATAGCACCAAGCCACGTTTTACACAATTTTATTTATGCCACGGCGCGTTAATGGTATTCACACCCCTAAATGTACAAGGCGGTTCCGATATTTGAAAAGGAGGATTTTGTTTAAGAGTAATTAGATAACATCAAGTACCGAGTGCTGCAGTTCAGCCTATATATGAATTCGTTTTATAATTTGGCTGGAGTGAGCCACCTCGTTAAGAGGTGTAAATAAAAATACGTGAAAAAATTATTTTACCAGTATCAGAGTAACAGCAGTAGCCACAGGTTAGCACACTGTTGCAATACAAATGTTTCGCTGCTCCGGCACGTGTAGCTGAACAATTACCTAATTAATGTGACTCCAAGGAGTAAATGACTGTCGCGGTTTCGAGCGACGATTGAAAAACTGAACACTGTGCCGATAGACCGAAAGTGAAATGAGCTACACTTTATATCAATTCACTCTGTAAGGTAAACCGTTAGTTACCGAATAAAAACATTGTAACGACTGACGGCACTCAAACGAAGTCTTCTGTGTAGCACATTCCACAAAAACATTGTTTTCCTTCAGGATGTATTTTTATTGCAAACATTAAATTTCGGCTGTGCAAGGTTATATTGTAAATTATATTGTGGTTCATTTTTATGTTACTTGTGAAAGATTAATTCTGTTACCTTACTGGGAGCGTTTGTGCTCACCGTATGTGACTTAAAGGCTTGTCTGGGTAAAGCCAAAGAACAAGTGAATATCGCGTGTATTTAACACTCCATCTTTTGGCACGTCTATTTATATTTCGTTTTAATTGATATTTTTCGGTCCGTGTAGCAACATTACGCAAGCAGCGGGTTAGACGCGGTCCATCGCCTTCAGATAGAAGCTCGGTCACATCGACAGAGGGCAATGCGCACAAGCACGCTTTCGTTTAAATAACTCTTCCAGAAAGTTGATTCAGTGTCGGTGATATTTCATACCAGCAGTTTGCCGTTTTATGTAATTACCGTGTGCTGGACATTAAAGCCAAGTAACCGGGTGTGAGTTGTAATTAACGAGGCTGAATAATGTCTCTCCGTGTCTGACAGAAGCAGGATTTGCCGTATTCTTTCCAGTCTCTTACAACCGCGGAGGTAACGCAAAGATCTTCCACTCTGCCACTAGGCGGGAATTTAATCTCGCAGATGCAGCAGGCAGACAGGAGCGCCTGAAAAAGAATTATTCTCTTCAACCGCTGTGTCCCCCAGAGCAGAGAAGACGAAAGCGTAAGGCGGCGTTCAGTTGGAGTACTCAGAGAACCGAGGGGCGTATTGTGCCCGCTCCCTTTATGCACCTCTGTGACTTCATTTTCCTAGCAAATATGCCAGCCTCACAGTTTTCTGTAGTGCGACATAGCATCTTCTCGTTTCCGATTAGGTTTCTCTATTTCTTGCAGTTATGAGCTGCGGGACGAGCGAGTGGAGACAGTTGTGGCCGTTTTGGAAATAATTTCCGTCTGCCTAGTAACTTGCGATGCCATGGAAAGCAAATACACTGTTGTGCAAAACTTGAGAACGAAAGTACATTTCGCATTATAATGTATCCCTCGAAAATTGGAGTCAATAAGAAAGAAAAAAATCCCATCCTCCGGAAACTAACTGTACGGAGTCTGGATACATCACAATGACCACGGCAAGAAGGCGCTAGAGAAGTATATATCTTTAGAATATAACAATAAATACAAATAACAGACATTTTAATCATCAATAATATAATCTCCTTCACTATTTACAACAGTGTACCAACCCTGGGTAACTCCTCCATTCCAGGACTGTTGAGATCACGTGATTTTGGGGCGAAGAATTCGTCGAGCCACGTTCGAAGCGCCTTTTCATCCCGAAAGGAAGTTCCTTGAAGGCTGTTCGATAGAGACCGGAAAACATGAAAATCTGAGGGTCCATGTTCAGGTGAATAGTATGGGTGTGAAACGATTACCCAGCCCAACTGTTGTATAATGTTTTTTTTTTCCAGTCTAGGAGAGTGCGGACGGGTGTTATGGAGGAGTAGCACCACTCCACGCAGTCTTCCTGGTCGTTGTTCTTGGGCTGGTTCTGTGAGACGTATCACTCATGTCCAAATGGTTCTCCTTAAAACGTGAAAACCATTTTCTTGCCGTGGTCTGTCCAGTGGCATACATGTAAACCAACTTCTTTCTTCTTCTTCTTCTGTAGTGGTCAATCCAAGGATTGGTTTGCAACAGCTACAACGGCAGTTTGTCTCCATTCTGTGCGTCTTTCAGCTATTCTCTTCATTTCTTTATAGGTGTTACATCCCACATCTTTCACGACTTGATCCATGTACCTCAGTCGTGGTCTCCCTCTTGGTCTTTTTCCCTCTACATATCCCTCTATGATACTGTTCAGGAGTCCTTTATGTCTTAATAGATGGCCTGTAAATTGCACTCTTCTTTTAACAGTGAAACGGCAGAAGCTTCTCTTCTCACCTGCTCTTTCCAGAACCACTTCGTTTGTGACCTTGTCGATACATTTAATTTTGAACATGCGTCTATAGCACCAATTAGACCCAACATCAGGTTAAAAATGCAGATGAATATGAATAATACCTTATGCGGACGCAACTGCACAGCTGCACATGGAAAAAGTAATTATTTACCTAAAATATCTGCCGGAAAGAACTCCAGCCGAACAGATTTTAGTGAAACGAATACGCCACCGTGCTGCTCTGAAAAGCCACACAAGTTTGAAACAAAAGGTACTTACAGGTAGACACATATGAGTAGTATACAGTAAACACAGAGTTTAAGTGCCAGGAAAGTGTTTATTACTGCAAAAATAAAAGGTTTGTAATTTGCAGAGTTTTTACAGTTAGTAGAATTTTCGTATTATCCCAATTTTTCGGTACTACGGATTAAATCCAATCCCGCCTAGTCAGAATTAACGAGGCTCTTGTGTATTATTACTTGTTTGAACGCTTCAGTGCACAGTATTAATGTTGCACAGCCCGGTCTAAGTGGCCGAACGGTGCTAGGCAGTACAGTCTGGAACCGCGCGACCGCTACGGTCGCTGGTTCGAGTCCTGCCTCGGGCATGGGTGTGTGTGATGTCCTTAGGTTAGTTAGGTTTAAGTAGTTCTAAGTTCTAAGGGACTGGTGACCTCATAAGTTAAGTCCCATAGTGCTCACAGCCATTTAAACCAATTTTGTTGCACAGTAATATTTATTTAATATTTCGTTATGATCCAGCTTTCGGCTTCCTACGATATCAGCAGGTAACTTAATACCAATCGGACACTCCACACAACTTCATAGCTGCACAAAGATTATTTTTCAAAGATACGCGACGTTTTACGACAGCATCGACACCAAAACACAACTGAAATGCAATACGGTATAGTCAAAAATTAAAAGTATATGAATGTATAAGTTAAATGTGTTGTACAAGTGAGTAATACAACAGAGTACTACGTTGTATAGACAGACAGCTAAATATGATTGAATAGGGAAGAAGGGGAGGGGGTAGTAGAAAGAAAGGATTCTATGGCATGTCGGTGTGGATCAATTACAACAAGCGTGTTATCTAATGGTGAGAGAAATATTGACTGGTTATTTCTAATTTATTAACAGTGGATGAAGGAATTGCTTTTGTTCATTAAGAACCAGGAGTCCTTAACCGGTGTATGTTGCCTGCCAGAATTTCGTGTAATGTTATTTTTATGCCTTTAGTTGTCACACAGTACCAAATTACACTAACATTTGCTCCCCCCACCCCCCTCCCAGCTATATGTAGGCGAAAGTCGCACTGTTGGCTGGAAGCCCTCACCCGGCGGAAGTTTGGCCGTCCAGTTACGTGTCTTTTCAGCTGATACTACATTGGACGACTTGCATGTCGATGATGATGAAATTATGACAAAGACGAAACAACACCCAGTCCCCGAACAGAGAAAATATTCGCTCGGGCCAGGAGTCGAACCTGAGCCCGTTGGATGGCAGTCAGATGCATTTACCACTTTGCTAAGGAGGCGGACTATATGTAGGTAGAACTTCACAGGTACTTGCCAGGAATTTAAAATAGAGCAAATATACTCTTTCGGCACTATAATCCTGGAAATGTACTTCATCTAAAGGCACCTAAACGCAGAAAACGAAAATTGTTTGAAATTCTGGCAGTCAGTAAAGACCTGACCGTGTCCTAAATGACCAGAAACATTTCCATTACTTACATTTACTAAAGTAGCAGCAGTCAGTTAATATTCCTCTCACCATTAGATGACATGCTTGTTGTATTTTTTCCACACCCAAATTCCATAGAATCCTTTCTCTCTCCTGCCTTCTCCCCACCCAAACTTTTTCAGCCTGTTCATCACATTCATCAATTTTTTTTTATATATCACTTGTCTCTGCCATTACACTCAGTTCAACAACGCACGTGGCTTATACCCTCATATACTTTCAATCTTTCAGCATCCTGTAATAAGATTTATTTGTTCAGGGACTCTTTGAGAATTACGTTATTGTATTAGTCGTAAAACGTCACATGCCTTTAAAAAGCAATCTTTCTACAGCTATGAATTCCCGCTAAATTTATGTGACTTATTTGTTTAGTATCTGACGATGGCGTAGGAAGCCGGAAACCGGTTCCTAACGAGCAATTAAAAACTTATTATTGTGGAACATTAATGTTGTGTACTCAGGTTTTTAATGAATCTATGTTCCTGCAAGGATCGACGGAATATCTCAAAAATATTATTTCTCCTCTACTACTAACTCTATTTGCAACACACTCTACAGACAGCATCCACATAAGAACACACAATGAAGGCTTTCACGACCGAATGCCTTAGCTGCTGGTCAGGCTTCAGTGTTGTATGGGCGTGGACCATAAAACTATTCTGTTCTTAATGTTTCGTCCATAGCTACGTTCGATATCTTCAGAAGTGATCGTGGTTCGACAAGACTCAGCGATGCGACAAGATTTGGCGAAACCGGAAGCATCTCTGAAGATGCCCTGCGAAGCTCAGGACGAAACGTTAGGAATGGAAAAGTTCATTGAACCATACAACCCCGAAGACCTACCAGTAGCCACATATACCATTGAATGTATCTGCAAATTTTGTCATTGTACGACACATAGTTTAGATGTGGCGTCATAAACAGTGAGATGCATGAAAAACATTTAGGCACCTTTTTCACTACTACCATCACAATCTTTGCATGTAAAATTTTAAGATTTTTTAGAATCCGACATAATTAGGATTTTGCGTCTTCAGCCACGAAGTTTTACAACGTCAAGAATTCAACACATTAACTCATTTGTAAAGTATTAACATATTTGATGCTATTTATACTTGCGATTATTTAAATAATCTGCGGAGGGGAGGTTAATCGTTCTGTTTATAAGACGTCACAATTCACTCTCGACACGCATTCCTGTGATGCGTATTTTTGCTAGCAACATACGAGTAAATACATTTCAGTGGGCTGAACATCCTGCCACATATTCTTTACATGACTGTACGCAGATGACCAGTCCATCTCTACTGATCTCGTCGACAGCCGCGACATTACCTTCCTTCCTCAGAAATGACGAGAACTGCAAGAGCGTTCACACTCTGCGTCTGTAATTGCCATGACGTGGAGCCACATCGCAAAACAAGCAGCAGCCGCAGCCTGTAAATATCGTTGTTCCCAGCGCGTTATTCTACATTATATCCATTTAACTACTCTTACGTTATTCAGAAGCAGTGCGCCACCCACTGTGTTAGAGCAGAGACTGTTTCTATGTGAATCGGGAAAGCGTCGACAGCTTTTACTGGAGATTCAAAACAATAAGTAGCCAGAAAACGATATAGCGGATTCGTTCAGTTGACGATGTGTTGAATTCCCTTTTGACCGTAGTGTATGGAAGAGAAAACAAATGAATGCGGTATCGCAGACAATTCGTCAGTGCTTACTGCCATTCAACTGTATCGGGGAACAGGCGCCAGCACTAGAGGGAACGGAAGAAAAGACAAGAAACTGAAGAAAGCCTTTGTCCACTGTCGTTTTTGGCACTTATCAACGGCACACAGTACACGACGCTTTATAATTAGAATCACTATGAAAACTTTTGATATCCAAAGAAAACAAAATCACATGGCGAGCGCACTGGGATTGATGGAGTAAACAAACTTGGGCAGGAAAAGGAGAATTTAGGTGCTTCAATTTGTGGGTGGAGGTAGTGCACTCAATCGCATCGCCAGCTTTCCTTGGAATTACTCCCGAAACTTCGCTCTCGTATCGGTTGAAGTTTTCGCTGACTTCTCGTTACAATAAAATGCGATGTATCCGAAAAAACAAACACTACACATATATGTATATCGTCAAGTCGTTTTATTAGCCGAGCCAAGAGGACATGCGGTTTCCAAAAAGACACCATCCTCTTCCTTGGTTCGCTACTGGAACTTTACGTAAACGTTATGACCAATGGTCTTTATTTACATGAATCAGAGCCGGCCGCTGTGACCGAGCGGCTCTAGGAGCTTCAGTCTGGAACCGCGCAACCGCTACGGTAGCAGGTTTGAATCCTGCCTCGGGCATGGATATGTGTGTATGTCCTTAGGTCAGTTAGGTTTAAGTAGTTCTAAGTTCAAGGGGACTGATGACCACAGATGTTACGTCCCATAGTGTTCAGAGCCATTTGAACCAGTTTTTTACATGCAGCACTACCATGAAATCGACGTAATTTAATCACTTTACACATTAATTAATTATTTTTATGTCGCTTCTGAGCTATAGAAAAGTACAGTTCTGTAAATACCTATTTTCGTGAAAAATGGAATGTAACTTTGCGATTCCTTTCAATATTAGCTGCATGTCCTTCGATTTTCTGTACAAATCAAGAAGTCGTCCTTTCTATTCCTCACCACATGTAGGTCGGCTCTCTTACTCTGGGATACGGCATATGAAATCACATCAATAAGAAGCGATAGGGTGTCTAAACCTTACCTGGTGTAGCGATTGACGTGAACGCCACGCCTGAGTTAGTGACACCATGCGACTTCTAGACGAGCGACTCACGCCTCAAGCAAGTGCCTCAATCACAAATCTTGGACGCCCCACTATCCTACTACAGCTTCAGCCGGTCAGCTGCCTCAGACTGGCCCCGAGAAACCAGCTCCAGAGTAAAGTGACAAAATTATAAAATCAGGAAAAGAGAAGAGATATACTTGAAATGCACCACGAGAGGCTATTTCACAGATCAATTGGTTCAAATGGCTCTGAGCACTATGGGACTTAACATCTGAGGTCATCAGTCCCCTAGAACTTAGAATCACTTAAATCTAACTAACCTAAGGACATCACACACATCCATGCTCGAGGCGGGATTCGAACCTGCGACCGTAACAGTCGCGCGGTTCCGGACTGGAGCGCCTAGAGCCGCTCGGCTACCGCGGCTGGCTTCACAGATCATTTATCATTTATATGTCATATTTACTTTATATTATTCTTAATAACGAGGGTAGTCACTTGGTGATAATTAGCATCAGGAAATAAACAAGGTGCCACCATGACGATGGATGGTTTGGTGAAAACCTTGGTTGCAGTAGTTTGCAATTTGACTTCTCTAGAGAAGTTCCACTTCTATTGACACATAGTGGTCATTGTGGAAAAGCCTAGTAATCAATGACTTCTTGATCTGTGGAAAGTATACTCTCAGTATTTAGTGTTGGTTACACTAATGTCTACTTTACTCTTAGTCCTCAAGCTTGCATTTAGTAGCTCGGTTATGTCTGCGCTGTTCTGAGCCGTTCACGCACTGACAGAAACCACGTCACAGTTCGTTCCTATGCTCCACCTCCGTTAATTTGTCAGCGTCGCGCGGGATTAGCCGAGCGGTCTAGGGCGCTGCAGTCATGGACTGTGCGGCTGGTCCCGGCGGAGGTTCGAGTCCTCCCTCGGGCATAGGTGTGTGTGTTTGTCCTTAGGATAATTTAGGTTAAGTAGTGTGTAAGCTTAGGGACTGATGACCTTAGCAGTTAAGTCCCATATGATTTCACACACATTTGAACATTTTTTGAGTGGTCAGCGCGGCGGACTGTCTAGCGAATGGCAACGATTCGATTCTCGGTACTGCCAGAGATTTTTCCTTTGGGAGGAGCTTCTTCACCGAGGAGTAGCAGCTCCACGTCACCAAAATTGACAACGGGCTGCGGAGCGATGTGCTGACCCCACCACATCCAGTGACGCCATAGGCAAAAGATGACGTACTGGTGGGCCCGCTATGGAATGTGGATGTGGTTTACCGATGCACGTCTGCGTAGCCTGAGGATTATTGCATTACTCTGTTTTGTATTGTACGCTTAGGTTATTGCATATTATATACTTTTTTGCTGTTGTAAATGTATTTGCTGATAAACAAATGTAATTGGGGTAAGAAATCGATTAAATCGCCGTTATCTTATTACTTTACAACGAGCGGCGAGAGAGCACGAGCCTCTGATACTGCAACACTCAGACACTATCCTCGAAACAACTCTGAAATTTTGTAGGTGGATTTCGGGTTGACGCTGTATTCATTAAACGGTAGTCCAAACGGCTACCACGATAGCCTTCGTTTACGATCACTTGATATGGGCCGTAGTGGCCGAAAGCAGAAAGTGGCATACACGTGGGGCTTGATTCATTAAACACAGTCTAATTAAATCGAAAATTGTTACTTAATTATTCAAATACCGCCACTCCGCCCCCCTCCCCCCCCCCCCCCCCTGTGTTACCCTGTTTCACTCGCGTAAAATAAAGGCTTTGTTTGGCTTACCGTTCTCATACACAATATACTCTCAGCCCAAACAAAACATTTTTGTTTGTGTTTCCTGCCAAAAGTGCTGAACAGCTGCAATGTACGCTATCTGGGCAAAAGAATCCGAACAGCCCTATGTAAAGAGAAATGTCACAAGAGATGTACAGCCTGTAATAAAGCAGGCGGCGAGTATTGTGTTGTCATTCTCACCCGAATTACTCAGAACCCCAAACCTGACAACTGCCGTCCTATGAGCTTACTTTTCATCTTAATGATGTTGCTGGAACGCCTCATTTTGTTGCGCATGAGACGATTTATCCATGATCAGGACATCATTAGGGTCGATCAGTTGATCAGTTTGCGTTCTAGCCTTCGCTTACAGCTGAATTTGCTCTACTGCTAGTCGCACAATACATCGCCTATAATATGAATGTTTCCAATTATACAGGGGCCATTCTCTTAGATATAGAAAAATCTTACGGTCTTATGTAGAGCGATAAGCTCTTGGTCAGACTGAAATATCCGCAAACATTGCCTGACTATTGCCTGTGTTTAATTGGCAGTTTTCTCCAACACCGACAGATAATGGTTTTTATCTATGGGCAACGCTCCAGCGTTAGAGGCCTACAGGAGATTCTCCCACAGGGCTCGGTGCTGTCTCCAACTCTTTTCATCGTTTGTGTTAACGACTTACCCATCCTGCCCCAGGTCGTCCCCTTCTCAATTTGCTAACGACGCGCCCTTACTCACTGGTAGCCGGTGGATTACTGCAGCAGTGGGGAGACTGCCACGCTACCTCACGCTAACGGAGCAGTGGGCTTCAGATAATCATATTCGTCTTAACGCCGACAAAAGCAAAGCCGTCCTCTTCTCTCGCAACGCTCCGACTTGCGCGAAAGACCTACGCTTAGCCACCAAGAACTTGTATGCATGAACCGAGTAAAATACCTAGGGATGGACCTGGATTGCAACTTCATTTTCAAACGTCATATCCAGAACAAGAGGATTCAACTGTTACACCTCCTACACTAATTGTACCAATTGTTGAGCAGTGGACAAATGAAGGTCAGAACGAAGCTTCGGTTACATCGAGCGACAGTTTATCCTACACTTCTTTATTGCTGCTCCACGTGGGGAACTACCAGCCTGTCCAATCTTCGATCTCTACAAGTCATTCAGAGCAAATGGCTCCGCCTCATCTTAGGAGCTGGAAGATGGCCCCCGATTGCCGACCTTCACGCCGAGCTGAACGTGCCACGTATCTCTGGTCACATGTGTGGAACAGAAAGTCTTGCATAGAGTCGATGCACTCAGCCCACTACCCGACACCTGGAATATACTGACTCTGTCGCTCCACAATGATGGCTCCGCGTGCGGATCCCTCGTGCAGTCATCGAGGCCCCCAAATAACTGGATCCAACGCCTATCAACGCCTTTAGTAGGGCCACGGGCTACGAGACCTCCCCTCTCCTTATGTCTGAATAAAGCTTCAGTAAATCCCTATAGCAGGACGTTCCAGAAGCCCAGCCTCAATGCAAGGTAGTAATTTAGCTCATCTCTCTCTCTCTCTCTCTCTCTCTCTCTCTCTCTCACACACACACACACACACACACATACACACACACACACACACATACACACACACACACACATACACACACACACACACACACACACACACACAAACTCACGAACAAACATCGCTGTTGAGGATGGGCACAACATCGTCTTCATGAACTTGTGGATAGTGTGCCAGGACGAATACAGGCATGCATCAATGCAAGTGGACCTGCCAATTGGTATTAGAGGTCCCAGTGTGTGCAACAGTCTGGACCACCACCTATGAAGGTCCCGCAGTATGATGGCGCAACATGACATGGGTGGTTTTCATCAGCAATAAAAAGGGCGGAAATGATGTGTGTGTTGATCTATATAGCAGTTTTCTGTACAGGTACCGGTACTGTTGGAATCGATGTGATGTAAAACTCTTTTTGACGTGTGTTGTTATTTTTGTAATATGCGCCATAGTTAAGCACGCGAATTTATAGTCTTGGTCAATGGTTTTAGTCATTTAATTCAGTATTCTCCAAGCCATCTTATTTTGCTTGCCAGAGAGAACGAACTACCTGTACGAGAGGCTTGTGCTCCCCCGCCTGTTCGAACTGTGGGAGCAAATAACAGCAGGGCCACAGCAGCACACCTTACAATTATAATTTAACGGCCAAAAATGTAACAATCAACACATTAAGAACTACGGTTTAAAGGGTGTTTTATTCTAATTTCATTTTGTTTGCTTTTACTTTGCTTATTCTCTGTGTTTAACAGAAGGCTTACGAGCTTGTTTGTGTGTTTTTAACAACTATATGAAAGAAGTTACTGAGAAAAAGGTTGTGCCTGCTATATATTGCAAGAAATTTATAATTTTTTGTCCAAAATAAAGCACGTTTTTGCAATTGTTTCATATTTTAAAGTATCAAACCAGCTTAAAACAGTAGTTTTTGAAGGTTTTTCTCTTACCTTTAAAGCAGAGGACCCATGGGTCTTCTTCCTCTTCTAGGTGACCGCCCCCACCCACAAAATCCGCCCCTACTTTGCATCAACTTTTGATGCTTTCCTGATGCCGTTCTTTAAAAGAGTTTTATTTGTAATGTGATAATGAAGGCAGTTATCCGTAATATTCCTCTATTCTCCTCCGAACTATGCGATAAACTTGTATATGTTACTCTAACGAATATTCAGATACTCCTTAACTGCGCGCCCTTTTTAATTGTGATACTTTTCCCTTGACTGTTACGATCCTAATAATAAACGCTGTGGAATTCTACGAACCATTTCTTAACAGAAAAGCGCTTCATTATCTGGGACGTGAGTAAATTTGAATTAACTTTGAGCTTACACAGCGTGCTGTTTTGATCTGTATCCCTCTGTACTGCGCCACTGGACACAAATGGGAACTGTCGGTTTGGTAGCAGTATGTCTCTGTCTGGAAAAGTCAGTCAGATGCCAGTAGCTGACACGGCAGATGCGTTGGAGCAGTACGGGAAGCGGTTGCGGTGTTTTACCTGAAAGGCGGGCAGACGGAGATGGATGCCGCCTTGTTCTTGCCGGTGACAATGAGGCGCCAGGGCAAGTGTCCAAGACTGCGGGCCTCAGCCCGTGGAGACCTTGGCCCGTGCTGCAGTCAGACCGGCGCCGAAACACAACACGGCCGCCTCTGCCAAATCTGCCCTGCTGGGACCCCTGCAGTAGCCACAAAAAAAGGGAAGACAAAATGTATCACTACTGAAAATGCGAGACCTTACTGCGTGCATATTATTCACATGAACGTCTGTTCTTGTCTAACAATGAAATGGTGGTACACCTTATACAGGGTGTTACAAAAAGGTGCGGCCAAACTTTCAGGAGACATTCCTCACACACTAATAAAGAAAAGTGTTATGTGGACATATGTCCGGAAACGCTTAATTTCCGTGTTACAACTCATTTTAGTTTCGTCAGTATGTACTGTACTTCCTCGATTCACCGCCAGTTGGCCGAATTGAAGGAAGGTAATGATGACTTCGGTGCTTGTGTTCACATGCGACTCATTGCTCTACAGTAGTAGCATCAAGCCCATCAGTACGTAGCATCAACAGGTTAGTGTTCGTCACGAACGTGGTTTTGCAGTCATTGCAATGTTTACAAATGCGGAGTTGGCAGATGTCCATTTGATGTATGGGTTAGCACGGGGCAATAGCCGTTTGTATAGAGACAGATTTCCAGAAAGAAGGTGTCCCGACAGGAAGATGTTCGAAGCAATTGATCGGCGTCTTACGGCGTCTTAGGGAGCACGGAACATTCCAGCCTATGACTCGCGACTGGGGAAGACCTAGAACGATGAGGACACCTGCAATGGACGAGGCAATTCTTCGTGCAGTTGACGATAACCCTAATGTCAGAGTCAGAGAAGTTGCTGCTGTACAAGGTAACGTTGACAACGTCACTGTATGGAGAGTGCTACGGGAGAACGAGTTGTTTCCGTACCGTGTACAGCGTGTGCTGGCACTATCAGCAGCTGATTGGTCTCCACGGGTACACTTCTGCGAATGGTTCATCCAACAATGTGTCAATCTTCATTTCAGTGCACATGCTCTCTTTACGGATGAGGCTTCATTCCAACGTGATCAAATTGTAAATTTTCACAATTAACATGTGTGAGCTGACGAGAATTCGCACGCAATTGTGCAATCACGTCATCAGCACAGATTTGCTGTGAATGTTTGGGCAGGCATTGTTGGTGATGTCTTGATTGGGCCCCATGTTCTTCCACCTACGCTCAATGGAGCACGTTATCATGATTTCATACGGGATACTATACCTGTGCTGCTAGAACATGTGCCTTTACTAGTACGACACAACATCTGGTTCATGCACGATGGAGCTCCTGCACATTTCAGTCGAAGTGTTCGTACACTTCTCAACAACAGATTCGGAGACCGATGGATTGGTAGAATCGGACCAATTCCATGGCCTCCACGCTTCAATTCTTAAAGAATCAGTCGTTCGCTGGTTTGTTCTTAAACTCTTTTATAGCTATCGTATTCTATAAATCAGCTTCCAGTTTACAACAGACCAGCGAGCTTTGAGCCTTTGTGCTGCTACGTGCGTCGATACTACTTCCCGTTATAATATACCGTACGTTCGGTACGCAGAATGATTGCAAACTAACTGTACGAATATTTAGATCACAAGGTTGAAATGCCATAAATGTCGTCCAGCATTGATCATGGCAAAGTAATTAGTAAGATCTCACCCAGAATTTCCTGCGTTATAGATCCCCGAACCGACTCACAGCTAGTCCTGATTACAAAGCAGAATGTATTCGAATCGAAGCTGACCGTAAC
Source organism: Schistocerca gregaria (assembly GCF_023897955.1). Taxonomy (NCBI): domain Eukaryota; kingdom Metazoa; phylum Arthropoda; class Insecta; order Orthoptera; family Acrididae; genus Schistocerca; species Schistocerca gregaria. The sequence goes on along the minus strand of NC_064924.1, from coordinate 6,497,957 downwards.
ATGTGTCTGCTGTTTATTCAAAAGATGCATTCGCGGTTTTAGAAAGTAAAAATTGTGGGCGATGTAAAAGTGCAGTTTGACAGGCAGCTTTCAACGTGTTAGGTTATTTTGTGTAATCTTGCTTCCTATATAGGAGAATGCTTTCATCCCTTGCACTACGGTATCGTTCCAAATGTTGATGCTAAGTAACACCTACCTCTCTTTTCTACTACTCTTCTTCTTCTCTATGCTGACTTGCAAAGCTTATCTCGAAGCCAAATTCAGTGTTAAATGTGCTCTCCACCCCTTTCAACATGTCTTCTAAGTTTCTCTTACATCCAGCCAAGTCGGCAGTGTCGTCTCCAAACAGCACTCGTACATGTTCCCATTACACTTTTATTCCTTTTCTGAAACTTTCTTTTACTTTCTTCCTTGTTTCCTCGACTTCCCTCTCTCCTTACCGTAAACTATATTTTCTGAAAATATCGAAGACCTTTTACTATTTTATGATGCTCAACACCTTTTCTAATGAAATAAATAGTACGAATATGTCTTGCAGTTTTGTAGTCTCGCTTCCATTATCGAACATAAAGTCAGAAGCGACAAGTCTGACATCACATAGTTCTGTAGCCACTTCTTACGTTACATTAACCTATCGACATGTAGCATTGTTATTTTCAATTAAGAGCGTCAGTTTCGAATACTGAGAACCATACACTCATACAGAGTATCCAGAATAAAACTGATGGTGGCAACATTTCTTTCGCCTTAAGATAGGCAACCCGTCATTCGCATCCACGGTAGATGATGTAAGTTGGGCTGCCTGTCTTAAGTTGCAAGGAATATTTTCCCGATAAGTTTTATTCTGCGTACTCTGTATACAAGGGCTATTTCTTTATCAACTCTGGTCGATCGTGAAATGTAAATCACAGTTTACATAAAAATGGTTTAATTTACAACAATTAGCTACACATTACCGCTACTTGTCTACGTAGTCACTGATGTTATTTAGACATTAGCTGTAGTGTGGTACTAATTTTCCAATACCCTAGCCAAGCCTGAGCTTCACCAGTCCTCTCCGCTAGTATGCAGCTCGTTGTCTGTGCCAATTATTTTTTTCTCATAGCCAGCTGTTCATGTGACCAAAGAGATGAAAATAGGGGAGAAGCAGGTTTGGGCTGAATTGTGGATAATCAAACACTTCCCACTGAAAACGCTCCCAGAGCGTCTTTGTTGCTCCTAGAGTGCATGGCCAAGCACTGTCTTCCTCATCATCGTCATCGTCATCGTCATCGTCATCACCACCACCACCACCACCACCACCACCACCATTCCGTCTTTCATAGTTGAAAACTTGTGGCCCATCACACAGTCCTCTTAACACTCCCCATTTTTCCTGGTCTTCTGCATCTTATAGCTGGCCCCATGTTTAGTGTGTCTTCTCCGTTATCTGGTTTACCCATCGTCTCAGTGGTCTTACCTTCAATCTCTTCCCGTCGATTATACCTTGAATTGTCATCTTTTCCAAGCTATCCTCCTGTCGAATAATGTGACCAAAAAAACTGCAAGATTCGCTGGAAACAAACATCGCTTAACCTCTTCTCCAGCCTGAGTCCATGAAGGATTGATTTGTTAGTTCATTGGTCCATCCACGATATTCACAGCAATCTGCTTTGCGATCCCCTTCATTTATTGTCCATATTTCTGCTCCATAAAAGAAAACTGGAAACATCAGATATTTTAACAGTCTGAGTGTAATACATGTGGTTAGGTCTCGGCGTAACCAAATCACTATGAGCTTTGCTGCAGCATCCATACCCAGAACAATTGAACATCGTATATCCTGGGTAGAGACACTCTCTTCCCGAACCACTGAGCCAAGGTAGGCAAAGTGATCAACTTCTTCATATTCTGATAGTACATCAATAGCTGATAATGGCTAATCTCATCATCACTACCATGATCTTGAACTTTTTCTTATTAACTGACGATCCAAGTTTCTCGCTTTCTGTCTTAGCTCAAACCAGCGGTTCATTCATTTCCACTCGTGATGCTGAGCCCAATGTGATGTCATCAGCAAATATTAAATGACTGTCTCCTCTAGTTCCGATCACGCCAATCCAGCCATGAAGAATTTTTTCATGTAACATATTCTCCATACATTTACAGAGAATCCACCCCTGTCTCCTTTACGTGGATACGTTGAGTTTTATCTAGAATGATTATTGCCTTACTATCAGAGTAGCAATTGCTAATAAGGGTAATAAGTTGATCAAGAACACCTGTTGCTGCTAGTATGCTCAGCGGTCCTTTCCAATGAAGACAGTTCCTGATGGTAACATTCGTCTTCGCTCGTTCTGAATTGTCTTCCACCGAAGATTACCTCGAAAAGCCTGATCAACATGGTTGTGTATTTACTTACTACTCATAAATCAATAAAGTTTTAATATTTATGCTATGTGCAATGTGTAACACTACAAAGTCTGTGTGCCTTCACCAATGTCAATGTATCCCTCAACAGGACTTAGCAAGGTTTGAAAGTACACTCCTGGAAATGGAAAAAAGAACACATTGACACCGGTGTGTCAGACCCACCATACTTGCTCCGGACACTGCGAGAGGGCTGTGATCACACGCACGGCACAGCGGACACACCAGGAACCGCGGTGTTGGCCGTCGAATGGCGCTAGCTGCGCAGCATTTGTGCACCGCCGCTGTCAGTGTCAGCCAGTTTGCCGTGGCATACGGAGCTCCATCGCAGTCTTTAATACTGGTAGCATGCCGCGACAGCGTGGACGTTAACCGTATGTGCAGTTGACGGACTTTGAACGAGGGCGTATAGTGGGCATGCGGGAGGCCGGGTGGACGTACCGAGGAATTTCTCAACACGTGGAGCGTGAGGTCTCCACAGTACATCGATGTTGTCGCCAGTGGTCGGCGGAAGGTGCACGTGCCCGTCGACCTGGGACCGGACCGCAGCGACGCACGGATGCACGCCAAGACCGTAGGATCCTACGCAGTGCCGTAGGGGACCGCACCGCCACTTCCCAGCAAATTAGGGACACTGTTGCTCCAGGGGTATCGGCGAGGACCATTCGCAACCGTCTCCATGAAGCTGGGCTACGGTCCCGCACACCGTTAGGCCGTCTTCCGCTCACGCCCCAACACCGTGCAGCCCGCCTCCAGTGGTGTCGCGACAGGCGTGAATGGAGGGACGAATGGAGACGTGTCGTCTTCAGCGATGAGAGTCGCTTCTGCCTTGGTGCCAATGATGGCCGTATGCGTGTTTGGCGCCGTGCAGGTGAGCGCCACAATCAGGACTGCATACGACCGAGGCACACAGGGCCAACACCCGGCATCATGGTGTGGGGAGCGATCTCCTACACTGGCCGTACACCTCTGGTGATCGTCGAGGGGACACTGAATAGTGCACGGTACATCCAAACCGTCATCGAACCCATCGTTCTACCATTCCTAGACCGGTAAGGGAACTTGCTGTTCCAACAGGACAATGCACGTCCGCATGTATCCCGTGCCACCCAACGTGCTCTAGAAGGTGTAAGTCCACTACCCTGGCCAGCAAGATCTCCGGATCTGTCCCCCATTGAGCATGTTTGGGACTGGATGAAGCGTCGTCTCACGCGATCTGCACGTTCAGCACGAACGCTGGTCCAACTGAGGCGCCAGGTGGAAATGGCATGGCAAGCTGTTCCACAGGACTACATCCAGCATCTCTACGATCGTCTCCATGGGAGAATAGCAGCCTTGCTGCGAAAGGTGGATATACACTGTTCTAGTGCCGACATTGTGCATGCTCTGTTGCCTGTGTCTATGTGCCTGTGGTTCTGTCAGTGTGATCATGTGATGTATCTGACCCCAGGAATGTGTCAATAAAGTTTCCCCTTCCTGGGACAATGAATTCACGGTGTTTTTATTTCAATTTCCAGGAGTGTATTTCTACATTACTTGAATTTTCGCTGTCGCCATTATCTGAAAGGCTATCGCGCTGGAACACTGCAGCTCTCCTGGTCCTCGGCACTGATGCTTCTAGACTCTGTTGTTCTCCGAAATGTTCTACAATTATACAGTTTCACTACAGACAGACATGACTACCAGGTAGGTGCAATAGTACACTGTGGTGGTTCTTGAATGCTGGAGTCAGATTGGAAGAAAGTTAGTGACAAAATTAAATCGGATACGACGAAAGGAGACCTCTTGTGATGGAACTGGACTGTGCGTAGCCTCAAACGCGGACTCATCAAGGGAGACGACTGTCTATATACATATATGAACACTCACACGTTCCAGCCAAGTTCGCTGCAAATGAAGAAAAGTCACCTTTTCAGAAACTTTTATTTATTTAATCTTCTTGTATCCTTTACTAACATTTAATAACATTTAAGCTGACGTATATACGCCTTATCGCATAAATACACTTCTATCTTCATAAAATATCGCAATGGCATCTTTCGAATGATAGGAAAATTTCCGCATATTCCTCGACGTCGAGTCTCGGCATCAATGTCCATTACACCTACGCATCCCAATAACGTCTCAGAATACTCCACACTTTCTTGAAAAAGTTTCTCTGACAAAAGTTTGTTTCAGGCGACTGTCAACAGCATCGACGTGCTTGGAGAAATGCATGATACACACTGTGCTGTCTTAAAATACATTTTTTCAGCATCGGTTTTGATCATGGACCATCCTCACAGCGCTAGAACAAAAATGGAAACAAAATTAATGTCAACACAAATTACTCTGGTTTCCTCTTCTCTTTTTAAACTCTTACACTTTTATGAGGTAGGAAAAATTTCACAGCTGCGTTACTTGGATACGATAACAGATACAATATGATCTCGCATCTTGTAATAATATGAATAATTACAATTTCTGTATGACACCACTGGAAGTGATTTTGGCCTTTGTGTCTCAGTTGGTTAGACTATGTTTATAACCGAACTTTTCATAGGGACTTGACATTGCAATTGTATTAATTGTATAGTTTTTATGTTTTCTATTTTTATTGGTGTTGCCTCTTATAGTGCTTCAACATTACACGTCTATGTAATTTTTTCATTATGGTCCAGGTCTCACCAAATCATTGATTTGTTATTATGTAACATTATAATGTCATTGGATTTTTTAATTATATCATATGCTTGTTGTATCACATAATACTGTATGCAGTATTCAGTTCCTCATTTGGTTACACCGTTTGTAACCTCGAACCTCTGATCCATATTTGACGTTTGAGTTGCTTTGCTGCTGCCAGTCCCAATGTTATGGGTAGTTGTATTGCCTAATATAATTGTTCAACACTGTGTACCTATTTACATTTTCTTACGTTGTAAGTCAGTTGGTTTTTATCACGTGACATTGTAGGATCATGTGGCTGTTTTATTGCAGTTTTATTGCACATGTCTATATTCATATGTGGTGGTTTTCACCAAATTGTTAGTTTGTTTTGTTAATGTAACATTATACCATGTAACATTATATCAGTACCATGTGACTATTACATTACATAATATTGTGCTGAAAAGAAGGGAAAAAGAAGATAGGAAAATAAAATAATGAAAATCTTTGCTAAGGGAAGAAATATTTTTGCCTAGTTGTATCTTATTTTATTTTCAGTTGAGTGCAACTGTATCTCTCTGTGACTACTATAGCGTACACATGTTTTGCAACCTGTTCTTTGACCTGATCGTCGACTCTGGATTGTAGCTTGCTGAAGCCTGTATTATTACGTTAAGTATTACTCTCTGACTTGCTCAAGTCAGCAATGGTGAGTGATTTTCTGATTAATAGCATGTATGGCTTGTAAAATTGTTCCAGTAGAAATTTTTCGATATTACACTTAATTTTTCGAATAATAAAAATATAGTTATAATGTAGTTTGTCTTTACATTGCCAGTGTTGGCTTTATTTCTGTTTTTGTGCTAGCACTATGAAGATGGTCCACAATCGAAATATGTAGCGAATACATGTTTTGTAAGACAGCAGACAGTGTATCACACATTTTTCCAAGTTTCTCTGACGATTACAATAATATCGTCGTGTGTGCTAAGTGCTTAATTCGTTTATCCACCCTTCTTACAAGAAATGTTTGATAAAATGGACACAATAATGTTTCATGCCAGTTGTAGCCTACAGATGTGTTAATAGAGGCTGACACTCACTGCCTTCACTGACCGCATGCATCGTGATCGCCTGTACATCCTTGTTCAAAGTTCCTGCATCATTGTCGCTCTTTGCTGTCACACTTGAAAGATACGTTATATGGGCTGAATGAAACCAAGCAGAACCTTTCAGCACGAAGAAACAAATTAAGCACGCACCATTATCGGAAGACTTCTCGCGGCGGGGTGGACAGTGGCACAACAGTTTCCAGCACCATTGTCGCACTTTGCTGTCACACACGACAGTTACGTTATGTGGGCTGCATGAAATCAGGCAGAACCCCTCAGCGCGAAGAATCAAATGACGGCACACACATTTTTCGGGAGACTGTTCACTGCGAGAAGGATGGCACCTCGCCAGTTGCCACGTCACCTGTGCTGCCAGCGAGATAGATCGGAAGTGGAGAGGAGGTCACCATGGCAGCAGGGTGGCGCCAACTCTAGGTCGAGCACCGACGCGGGATTCCGTGCGTCGGCTGGATCTAGCGTTGCCGCTGCCCGCGGCTGCAGGTCACGGCCGCAGTCGATACAGCACGGGCCCAGGCACCGCCGGCGCAGCTCCTGATGGCCGGTCTGACGGAGCAGCCCTCACCTCGGTGGCCATTCGCCAACTGTCGGCTACGTCAGCATCTACAGACGGCTTGACTGAGACCTAAATGCCTCGCGAAAAATTTAATTATAAAATCTATACGATCACCTAAGGTACAGGATTTCCTCATTACATCAAACGCTGTGGTGCTATTCCAATGCCGGAGAGCCCTGCCAATAGTGGCAATTTAGGAGGACTATAAGCTGAAGGTATGAAGTTTCTGTTGGGGAGGGTACTCGACCTTGGTTGTCCCTGCAGCAGTGTTAGCCCTACTGCTGCGATAGTGTATTGGTCAGCATTCCTGCCTGTGTAAGCAACTAGACCTGGGTTCAAGTTACGGCTGTCGCACAAATTTTAATTCATTTATTCATCTTCGATCATTATCGTAGATAAAGATGAAGAAAATTTAATTATAAGATCTGTTTGACTCTGATACATAGAAATGAAAGGGGTGAGTAGTGCACAATGCAACAAGCAAATAATCGTAATAAGCATGCTGGGTTTGGACAAAAACATGGAAACATCGCGAGAAATTCGTAAGTAATAGCCTGCACTTTGCACTGTCGTAACAGACCACTAACAGCAGCAGTGCAAATAACCTGGGCAAGTAGTAAGCGTCAGTCGTGGTCAAGACAGTATTCTGTGTGACAAAAGTCATGGAATACCTCCCGATATCGTGTCGGACCTCCTTTTTCCAGGCGTAGTGCAGTAGCCCGACCTGGCATGGACTCAACAAGTGGTTGTAAGTCCCCTGTACAGCTATTGAGCCACGCTACCCCATAGCCGTCCATAACTGAGAAAGTGTTGCCGGCGCAGGATATTGTGCACGAACTGAGCTCGCCATTACATCTCACAAATGTTCGATGGATTTCATGTCGGACGATCTGAGTGGCCAAATCATTTGCTCGAACTGTCCAGAATGTTTTTCAAACCAGTCGCGAAAACTTATGGCCCACTGACCTAATATCGCTCTCATTAATGGCCGTGAATCGTCTCCAGATAGCCGGACACACCTCCTTCCATTCAATGACTGGTTCAGTTGGACCAGAGGACCCAGTCCACTCCAAACCATTACGGAGCCACCACAAGCTTGCACAGTGCCTTTTTGATGACTTGGGTCCATCGCTTCATGGGACCTACCGTCAGCTCTTACCAACTGGAATCGGGACTCATTTCACGAGGTCACCATTTTCCATGTTTAAAAGTCATGAGATGTTCAATTGACTTTTTTATTAGAATATGTTGGAACAAAAGAGTCAATTCAACATCTCATGACTTCATTGCGATTGTACAGCATTATTTCCCAGTTATCAACATAAAAATGATCGCCGGATTTCATGTCCTGTGTATCACCATTTTCCAATTGTCTAGAGTCCATCCGATGTCGTCACGAATCCAAGAGAGGCGCTGTAGGGGATGTGATGCTGTTAATAAAGGCATTTGCGTCAGTCTTCTGCTAGCGTAGCCCATTGACGCCAAATTTTGCCGCAATGTCGTAACGGATACATTCGACGTACGTCCCACAGTGGTTTCTGCGGTTATTTCATGTAGTGTTACTGGTATGTTAGATCTGACAACTGCACGCAAAAGCCGATGCTCTCGGTCGTTAAGTGAAGGCCGTCGGCCACTGAGTTGTCAAATGTGACAGGTACTGCTTAAAATTTGGTATTCTCGGCACATTCTTGAGACTGTGCATCTCGAAAAATTGAATTCCCAAACGATTTTCGAAATGGAATGTCCCATGCATCTAGCGGCAAATACCATTCGGCCTTCAAAGTCTTTTAATTCCTGTCGTGAGGCCATAATCACGTCGGAACCTTTCCCCATGAATCACGAATGTGAGCTCCGCCAATGCAGTGCCCTTTTGGAACATATACTACCGCAGTTTGTATCTATGCATATCGCTATCCAACGATTTTTTTCCATCTCAGTGGATGTCGGAGCTAAGGAAACTGAAACGTGAGAAAAAATGTTCTGGTCGTTTGGTAGTCATTCGCTAAGTCGAAAGGTGACAGGATGCATGCTGAGTGATCGTGGCAGACGGTCACTGAAAAGCAAGTTTGCGTCCCAAGAGTCAAAGAGGGCGGGGGCTTGGTAATGATTTTGGCAGCCGTATCGTGTATTCCAATATGCACCATGGTTACTCTGCAAGGCAAATTTAATGGCAGGGATCGTTTTGACTGATCAATCCAGTCCTATGGCACAATGTTTGTTCCCCAATGACGTTTCTGTTTTTCAAGACGATAGGGCCCATGTTCCCTCAGCTCGCATTACAGGCTTGGTTTCGTGAGCACGAGGATGAATTGTGGCATCTTCCCCGGCCAAAACAGTTACCAGATCTTAATATCATTGACATTTTATGCTCTATTGGAGCGACTAAGGTGGAACACACCTCCATCATCGTTACCTGAACTTGTCCATACTTAGCGTTAAAAATGGTACAAGATTCCCTTCGCACAGAACCCGAATTTATACATTCCAAGATAAGTGAAAGCTGTTTTGAATGTCAACGTTGTTCCTGCATTCTATTAGACATGGAAATGTATTCTGTTTGTAATGTTTCCATATGTTTGTTGGTGCAGATCCAAAATTTTCCCTGATACGACTTATTACGATTGACTATATGAACATCTTCCAACAGAGTACCAGAGGATCCAAACTGAATACATGCTTTTACGGACAAACACATTCCAAGAAATGCACCAGGCAGACAACAGAAATCTCATCGATGCAGTATGCATTCCAAAATCCCAGGCGTGTTCTGAATCCACTGACAACTTTCTCCAATGCTTTCTCGGAGTTCATCGTTAGTGTCAATAAGGCTGGAATGCATCATAGCTTTTAAATGTCGCCACAAAAAGAAATTCAACGGGTTCAGTTTTGAGGGCCAAGAAGGCCATAGTAATTGCTGAGCCACGACCTGTGCACTTGCTGTCAAATATTTGTGCTACAGATTCACAAACATCGACATGAAAGTGTGTCGGTGCACCATCGTACATGTACCACAAGTGCATTCTTTCACGAAAACGAACTTCACCGACTAGTCGCTTAGTCTGTGTTGCAGAAAATGAAGGCACGAGATACTGGTAAGTTGAGGCAAGTATAAAGTGTGGCTGCATCAGCTGATCGGATACGGGAACTGCCCAAACTTAACGCAAAATATCCGCTGACGATACTGTCTCATTGGTAGCACGAGGGTTGTCACTGGGCAAATGTGTTTAAATGTTCATAATGTCTCTGTTGAAGTATGATTTGCCTGTAGACAGCAAGTGCACCAAGTCTGATAGATCATTCCCACACTGTGTAGGGGTCCATTCGTAGAAGGCACCTCTGGCTCTGGTAGCTCAGATGTGGCTAGGGCTTGTGCGCGTTGTACATGTGCACGGTATTACATCCACTGTTCATAAGACAAGCTACGCTTCTCGATTCGTGGGGTCGCCACTGTTCTTGCTCTACCTGCGCGTTGATGTTCGGTTTAAACGAACAGATCTGAAGCAGGCAACGATGGGGCCTAGTGAACACTTTGCTCTCCAGCTTTCCTCTGAGAATGCGCTTCGTGATACAATCGCCATGCTTCCCGCGCATTGCCACCAGCACAGCCGCACATCAACTGATTGCCACACATTTCTTTTGTTGGAGATGTGTGTGCAACAATCGCAATTGCTTCAAATGCTTTATGTGCGCACTGCATTTTACGTCCACTGTGGAACCTGGTACCTGGAACATAAAGTACTGTCTATGCTGCAGCTTCGTCGCCCGCATTTCGCCGGCACAGGCCAAATCTTGAGCTCTGCTAAAGGTCCGCTTCACGTAAATGAAAATCAACTGACCAGCGATGTGCCACCAACGAATCTGCAGCATTAACGTAGCCTCAGACCGTAACAGTTTTCTAACGCTACGTCGTATCGGGGAAACCAAGGTTTCTTGGATTACATGCTGTGTCCCAATTCCTTTAGGACTTCAATTATGAAAAGAAAAATAACAGTGATGAATTATATTCATAGTAGTCTCCCCCTGGATCAGTATACAGCTAAAATGATTTAAAAAGTGTTTTGCAATAGTCAATGTAGTCCTTATTTTGGAATTGTACTTAGTACCGCTATACAGTTTTCTAGGACTTCCTTAATTGTATCGTAGTAGTATATAGTTATAGTAATTCCAATCCCAATAAACAGGTGTTGAAGGTGTGAAAATTATAGAACTATTAGTTTAATAAGTAACGGCTGCAAAATACGAACACGAATTCTTTAAAGACGAATGGAAAAACTGGTCGAAGCCAACCTCGGGGAAGATCAGTTTGGATTCCGCAGAAATCTTGAAACATGCGAGGCAATAGTGACCCTACGGCTTATCTTAGAAGGTAGATTAAGGCAAGACAAACCAAAGTTCCTAGCGTTTGTAGGCTCAGAGAATGCTTTTGACAATGTTGACTACAATACCTCCTTTCTAATTCTGCAGGTGGCAGGGGTAAAATACAGGGAGCGAAAGGCCATTTTCAAATTGTACAGAAATTTAGATGTCAGTAATAAAAGTCGGGGGGCTTGAAAGAAAAGCAGTGGTTAAGAAGGGAGTGAAACAGGCTTGTAGCCTATTCCCGACGTTATTCACTCTTTATGTTCAACAAGCAATAAAGGAAGCTAAAGAAAAATTTGGAGTAGGAATTAAAATCCATCGAGGAGAAATAAAAACTTTTAGATTTGACGACGACATTGTAGTTCTGTTATAGACAGCAAAGGACTTGGAAGAGCTGTTGAACGGCATAAATAATGTCTTGAATCGACGATATAAGATGGACATCAACAAAAGAAAAACGAGGATCATGGAACGTAGTCGAATTAAATCAAGTGATGCTGAAAGAATTAGATTAGGAAATGAGACACTTAAAGCAGTAGATGAGGTTTGTTATTTGGGGAGCAAGATTAGTGATGATGGTCGAAGTACAGAGGATATAAAATATAAACTGGCTATGACCAGGAAAGCCTTTCTAAAGAAGAGAAGTTTCTTATCATCGATTATAGATTTATATGCCAGGAACTCTTTTCTGAAAATATTTGTATGGAGTGTAGCATGTATGGAAGTGAAACATGGACGATAAACAGTCTGGACAAGAAGAGCATAGAAGCTTTCGAAATGGGGTGCTACAGAAGAATGCTGAAGATTAGATGGGTAGATCACGTAACAAATGAGAAGGTATTGAATAGAACTGGGGAGAAGAGAAGTTTGTGGCACAACTTGACCAGAAGAAGGGATCGGTTGGTAGGACATGTTCTGAGGCATCAAGGGATCACCAATTTAGTATTGGAGGGCAGTGTGGAGGCTAAAAATCGTAGAGGGAGACCAAGAGATGAATACACTAAGCCGATGTAGGTTGCAATAGTTACTTGGAGATGAAGCTTGCACAGGATAGAGTAGCATGGAGAGCTCCATCAGACGAGTCCTGGACAGAAAGCCACAAAAACAATAACAGTCTTATGGTCTCCTTTCATCGTCAGTTTCAATTTGGAACACTAGTAGAAGCGAAGTGGGGTCAATGAAGCAGTGTTCACGGCCTATGGTCCATTTGTTGCCCTGCGCTCGATCTTCGGTTTGTGGCTGGGGCGTTGTCGTGCAGGAGCGACCAGGAACCTGCCTCTCAGCATTCGAGTCAAATTCGACGAATTATCGCCCAGAAACAGAAGACTTAAAAATTATTTGATGTTTCCACGTTGATCCACCGACATTTTCCTACATGTTTCTGGTACCTACTGTTACATTCGCGGCCAGAACGCCTGCTGAAACGATGGTAACGCTTTGACCTTCTTCACGGCTGTTGTTGAGACTCCAAAGATCGTAATGCATCAGTTCGCGATGAGATAGCACTTCAGTTCGGAATGTCACGCAATGAGTTTTAACGGAACACCGACGCATTGGGTATCTTTATTAGGATTATTTTCTTCTTCCATGTTCCTTTACTCACCCCTTCATTTGTAACTACACTGAAGAGCCAAATTAACTTGTAAACCTGTCGTGTAGGGATACCACGAGCTCGTGCAGCGACACGACGTGGCATGGACTCGACTAATGTCTGAAGTAGTGCTGAATGGAATTGACACCATGAATCCTGCAGGGCTATCAATAAATCCGTTAGAGTACGAGGGGCAGAATATCTCTTCCGAACAGCTCGTTGCAAGGCATCCCAGATATGCTCAATAATGTTCATTTCTGGGACTTTTGGTGGCCAGTGGAAGTATTTAAACACACAAGAGTCGTCCTGGAGCAACTCTGTAGCAATTCTGGACGTCTGGGGTTTCGAATTGTCCTGCTGGAATTACCCAAGTCCGGCGGAATGCACAATGGACATGAATGGATGCAGGTGATCAGACAGGATGCTTATGTACGTGTCACCTGTCAGAATCGTGTCTAGATGTATCAGAAGTCTCATATCACTCCAGCTCCACACGCCCCACACCATTACAAACCCTCCACCAGCTGGGACACTCCCCTGCAGACATGCAGTGTCTATGGGTTCATGAGGTTGTCCAATACCCGTACACGTCCATCAGCTCGGTACAATTTGAAACTTGACTCTTTTGACCACGCAACATGTTTCCAGTGTTCAAGGGTCCAATGTCGATGTTGACGGGCCCTGCCGAGGCGTAAAGCTTTCTGTCGTGCAGTCATCAAAGGTACACGAAAGCCCATATCGATGATGTTTCATTGAACGGTTCGCACAAGTGATGTTCAGAAGTGGTGCTCAAACTGTCGTTTGATAAGTATTGTTTTAGGAGTTACTGAAATGTAGCCATTTTACATTACTGATGAACTGACATCTACATGCTAATGATTGTCCAACAGGCTCAGAACCACCAGGGGTTTCACGAATAATGGCTTCAGCTTCAGACAATTGAGCAACCAGCTCCTCTGGAGTGCAGATCACTTTTCATCTCCCTCCACAAAAAGAAATTCGTTCGAGTGAGATCAATAGAATGCTGACAGCTGTGCTGGCCCACTCCACTCAATGTGAAAATTGAGGAGAACGTCGTCTAAATTTTCTCTAACCCGTATTTTCCATGAATGAGAATGTGGAGTACGTCAGCTAACCAAGGGTGTAATTAGCCGTCAAGAACTTGTAAACATCAGTACAAGCGTTAATATGAACAAGAAACGCAACGTACAATATTAATATAATTGTTTGTCCAGGAACGTGGACACTGCTAGCAGTGACGTAAACACACGCTTCCTAGCAGTAAGAAGCACTTGGAGCAGTCAAAAGAACTATGAACGTTTACCTAAGGGAGATCCCGCGTTCAACACTTCAGACACCCGTAGCAGGCAAATCCTGCGCTCCCACGTCACTCCAGTCAAAACACTCTAAAATATTGTGAATGTACTTTTTGCACACAGTACCTACAGAATGTGGTTGTCGTTAATGTGCCTAGTTTGTGCAGCAGCGGTGAAATGCTAACCATTTGAATACTCAAGCAAGACGTACGCCCCATGCGAAGTTTACGTTTGTTGCTAGCCGTTTTGGGTTATTTGTTTTCCCCGTCCCGTTGTGACACACAGTTTTAATCTGGCAGGAAGTTTCACATAATAATTATTTCTTCTTTGCAGAGTTTGCATTTATAGGCCGTTTGACTATTATACACTGGTAAAGGCATGCGTATTCAAATACAGAGATATGTAAACAGGCAGGATGCGGCGCTGTGGTCGACAACACCTATATAAGACAACAACCTCCGTGGCCCGTTGATGGGGGAAAAGGTGCACATGTGATATTTTGTTCGCATAAAAAGATGTTTCTTTTATTAACTTCAGAAACTAAAATTTTGTATACACTGATAAGCCTAAACATTATGACCACTGCCCACCGTGAGTTGGATGTCGCCTGATGGGGTTGCGGGAATGTAACGCGGTAAAGGAAGTATATAAGCGGAGCAGAGACGGATGGAACAATCATTCTAGCAACGATATGGGCAGAAAATGGAGAAATGCACTGTCCTGTCTTTGGCAAAGGACAGATCATTTCTACTGTGCACGAGTGTCTCGAAAATGGCGATTGTGGTCGAATGTTCACGTGCTAGTGTTGTGAGTATATACGAAATTGATAGCAGGGCAGTGAAACTGCCAATCGGCGATAATTCTTGCACATCCGAGACTCTGCACAGAACCAAACAACAGCGTCAATTACGATTGCAGTGTGCACGGGATCAGCGTGACTGGACCGTAGATTAATGGAAACTTGTCACCTAGGCAGGTGAACCACGTTTCTTGTTACACCAGGTCAATAGTCATCTTCATAACGCCGTCATCGACGTCAACGGTGGCTCGAAACGTGCACGGACGCAGGCTGATGGGAACAGTACTGTGCTGTGATAGACATTCTACTGTGCTTGCATGGGGCCTACGGTAGTAATCGAAGACTCGCAGGCAGCTGCGGACCACGTGCACCCATTCATCCTCGTCGTTTTCCTCGAAGGCGATACCAGTGTAATTATCCGTGTATCCAAACCAGTGTTGTGCTACAGTGGTTTGAGGAGCATCATAGTGGTCACGTTGATGTCTTCGCCACCAAATTCGCCTGATGTGAATCCGATGAACCGATGCGGGTCGCTATAAGACCCCGTCACCACGTACGTAAATCATCGGCCCGTTATTTACGAAAGTTATATGACTTGGTCCTTAGGCATTCGCTGCCACATACCTCCACAAGCCTGCCATATAACTCTATATGATCCATAGAATAGATGTATTGCGTTCCAAAGAAGGCCCAACAAGCTATTCAGCAAGTCATCAAATGTTTTCGATCGTCAGCTAATGTACTGTTTTTACATTCTTTGTAAGGAAAGAAATCGCATTTTAACGTTCGTTGTTTGGGACAAGATCATGTAATACCTCGTGTGAGAAGGAGAAACATCTTCAGGCGTGTGTTGTAACTAGACAGTGGAAGGATGATGGCTTACTGTACACAGACATCGCTACTCACGGAGGTCGGGATCACAAGACTGCCTGGCGAACAGGTAATCAATCGATGGAGTCGGGAAGTCGGCATTCAATCCGACGCACAATCTCATCGGTCACAAGCGACTAGCGCCAGGAAGGACAGAAATATACATGGTTTGCTCGAGCGTACAATGTCGTGCAGCCAACTTATACAGCATGAGTCAGGAAATGGGATTATTCGCAGCAAACAAGAACCCACTGTGAGGACTCGACGACGTCTAGAACGCCACGGACTGTCAGCCTGCAGACCACGGCTGCCGTTTCCCTTGTCGAGCCGATTAGGTTTTTCAAAGAGTACTCTACGGCGCAAAATAACTGATGACGCTCGAAGTAGAGATGATATAAAATGTAGACTGGCAATGGCAAGGAAAGCGTTTCTGAAGAAGAGGAATTTGTTAACATCGAGTATAGATTTGTATGGAGCGTAGCCATGTATGGAAGTGAAACATGGATGATAACTAGTTTGGACAAAAAGCGAATAGAAGCTTTCGAAATGTGGTACTAGAGATGAATGCTGAAGATTAGATGCGTAGATCACATAACTAATGAGGAGGTATTGAATAGAATTGGGGAGAAGAGAATTTTGTAGTACAACTTAACTAGAACAAGGGATCGGTTGCTAGGACATGTTCTGAAGCATCAAGGGACCACCAATTTAGCATTGGAGGGCAGCGTGGAGGGTAAAAATCGTAGTGGGAGACCAAGAGATGAATACACTAAGCAGATTCAGAAGAATGTAGGTTGCAGTCAGTGCTGGGAGATGAAGAAGCTTGCACTGGATAGGGTAGCATGGAGAGGTCCATCAAACCAGTCTCAGGACTGAAGACCACAACAACAACAACTCTACAGCACTGGCCTCCAACCTTTGATTTGTCGCTAATCTCCCGCCCATCACAAAGTATCAAGCAACCAGAAAAAAGCGCAGGTCGCTCCTGTATATAACAATGGCAAAAGAACGAACCCGCAAAGTACAGTCCAGTATCCTTAACATCAGTTTACTGCTGAATACTAAAATGTATTCTGAGTCAGAATGCAACACATTTTCTACAGCCCAAAAACGGTATGTCTAAGAATCACAATCGTTTTAGAAAGCATTGCTCCTGTAAAACTCACCTTGCCCTTTTTACATGGGGACCGCCAGCTGGGGATCAAAGGAAACAGACTGATTCAATATTTCTAGATTACCGAAAAACATTAGATAGCAGTGGCTATTTACATCTTGTACAGAAACAAAACAGCAGTTATATGAGTCCAGCAGGGTGAAGGGGAAACAGTGATTGACATGGGAGCGAGAGAAGCTTGTAGCCTACCCCAAATGTTATTCAACTTGTACACTGAGCAAGCAGTAAAATAAACGAAATTGAAATATGAAATAGGAATTAAAATTCAGGCAGAAGGAATAAGCATCTCGAGGTTTTCCCATAACATTATAATTCTGACAGAGACACCAAAGGACGTGGAAGAGCAGCTGAACGGAGTGGACAGTGTCTTGAAACGAGGATGTAAGATTAACGTTGAAGCAAAACAACGATAATGGAATGTAGTCTGATAAAATATAGCTATGCAGTGGGAATTAGAGTAGGAAATGAGACACTTAAAGTAGTAGATGAGTTTTGCTGTTTGGGCAGCAAACCAACAGATGGCCAAAGTATAGAGGATATAAAATGGAGACTGGCAACGGCAAGAAAAGCGTTTCTGAAGAAGAGAAGTTTGTTAACATCAGATATAGATTTAATTGGTACGACGTCTCTTTGGAAAGTATCTGTCTGGAGTGTACCCATGTGCGGAAGTGCATGGAAGTGAAACATGGACGATAAGTAAACAAGAGGAGAATAAAAGCCTTTGAAACGCGATGCTAAAGACGAATGCTCAATATTAGATGTGTAGATCACGAAACTAGTAGAATTACACAGGAAATAAATTTGTGGCACAACTCGACTAGAAGTAGTAATCGGTTGACAGCACACATTCTGAGACATGAAAGGATCACCAGTTTAATATTGCAGAGAAATGTGGGAGGTAAATATTGTAGAAGGAGATCAAGATATGAATACTGTAAGCAGATTCAGAGGGCTGTAAGTCGCAGCAGTTAGTCCGAGGTGAAGCGACTTGCACAGGATAGAGTAACGTGGAGAACTGCATGAAACTAGTCTTCAGAGTGAAGACCACAACACTATCTGATCAAAAGCATCTCGACACAGCTGTCTAATGTATAACTGAGCAGTAGATATCATGAGAGGGTGGCCAGCCAGCATAAAAGCAGGCCCAGTCTATCGTATTGTCGTCCGAAAGTCAGTAACAGCAGAACTGGTCGGTAAGGTAAGTCATGGGAGTCACAAAGTGGGCTCGTCATTCGATGTCACTTGAGTAACAAATCAGTTAGCGACGTTTCTACACTTCTACGGCTGTCCAAGTCGACTGTTAGTGAAATGATAGTGTAGTGGTAACACGAAGGAACAACCACAACTAAAACAAGAGCAACAGAACTTAGGTGATGGGCAGAGGCCTTAGAGTTTTGCGGAGCGCGGTTGGAAAAAGTCGCTTGAAATTATCGGAGAGAGTCACTGGTGAGTTTCAAACTGCTACCAGCAGCTAGTATAATGACTGTGCGTAGGGAGTTGCAAGGAATGGGGTGCAATGGTCGACCAGCTATTCAAAGCCACATATGCTGAACGACGCTGGACACTGTGCAAAGCCAGAACAGTTGTTGACTGGAAATCGTGGATTTTTAATGCTACATAACACTATAACCTGTAGCGATCCGATGGAAGGGCTTGGATAGACGATTCCCCAGAGAACCTTACGTGCCATCAGTTGCAGTGTCAACGGTACGTTCTTGTCCCCTTATTGCTGTTAAGGAAACGCAAAAAGTATAAGGATATTAATACATTGTACAGCACTGTGTACTGGGTACCGTAGAAGAACACTTCGGGAATGATAAATTGTTTCTATCAGCATGAGAGCGCACCCTGCCGTGAAGCAGCTTTTTTGAGGCATGATTTGTTGTTATTAATGTTTGTGAAACAGATTGGCCTCCCTACAGGCCCGACGTGATCCAAGTGGAACACGTCTGTGACGAGCTAGACCGTCGACTTCAATCTAAACTCCAGCGTCGAACGCCACTGCCTTCACTCGCTTCGGCTCTTCCAAGAATAAGAGACTGCCTTTCTTTCAGAGACATTCAGAAGCCTCATTTAATGTGTCCGTAGCAGAGTTTATATCAGTGTATATCAAAGGGGATATATGGGTAGATATGGTATTTTAATATGTACTGTCTCTTATTCTTTTCATTCGTCTAGCAGTAGTCCCACAAACACAATTTGCTACCTGATGTTTTCTGCGTTGCTTTAATTCCACTACAAAGTGGGCTACTATTGTCAGCGTCCACATGTCCATTTGCGAACACCTGACCTGCTCCCAGATGAAAATAAACGTTAATGGCTGGCTCTTGGTTCATGTTCTTCGAAATACTAACCAACCTAGAAACATACTACTCTTAATTGCTGTAATTATTAGTCTGCAAATGATGAAATGTTATTCAGTACAATCACTGGTGAATTAAAACTTCTAAATGTATACCCCTAACATCCAGTATATGAAGAATATTCCTAATTTTTGTCATGAAATACGATCTTTACAGCTACAGCAGATCCTTGGTTGGATTTTCTAGTTTCCCAGAATGAAATTTACACTTTGCAGCGGTTTGTGCGCTAATATGAAACTTCCAAACAGATTAAAATTGTGTGCCGGACCGAGACTCGAATTCTGGACCTTTGCCTTCCGTGGCAAAGTGCTCTACCAACTGAGCTACCCAAGCACGACTACCGACCCTTCTTCACAGCTATACTACTACCGAAAGTGTTCCAAGTTGCTCCGAGACTCCCTTATTCCTAGTCTTGCATCTGTACTCGATAGTGTACATATCTGATGAAAGATTTCGTCGTTTCCTTGCCCGGCAGTTTACACTATGTATCGTTCCAAAGTTTCAGGATATGATGCCAGCCGTGTCGTCCGACAAGACACAGCCAGGACAAAATCACCACAGGCGCAAAGATACGAGCTGGTGATGGTGCCATACACACTCGCCACTTGCGAAAGTTCCCCCAGCGCAGCGGGCGGTGCTGAGGATTAAGATATCGACTTCGCCTCGGCCAATTGCCGGTCTAGTAAAATACGCCAATGACCGGAGAGATGGAAGAGCAGCTCTCGCGCATTTGGTTATAAATCATCGTCCAGGGCTGACTTAGACAGGGAATGTCGTTTGAGAAGCGAACAGACAGTTGTTGTATTTGATATGTAATGTAAAATTTACCTACGATTATTTCCACTTAGCCATTGAGGACATTTTTGTGTTATATTACAAGCCGTGTTGCAGAATTGATTGTTCGGCTAGTCACAAAGATAAGTAAACCTTTTAACTCATGTGTGTGACTTTGTTACTAATTTGTTGGAGTGCTGTAGAGCCTACGTTCTCCTATCCTGTAACCTTATCCTGGAACATGCCTGTGTAATAGTGCCAGGGAGAATCTGGCTTAGCGGTGTACTGCCTGCAGCAGAAGTCGTTTCACGAAGCCTCAAACTTGGCCTACCGTAACAACAGTGGCAACTCGGCCTGCACAGCAGTAGCGACGAGGCGTTTACAAGCCTGGCGACGACGGTTTACAAAAATGCGTGTCTGCCTTATTTCCTTGTTTGCCAGTCCCTAGCCTGAATCAGCTTATGGATCTGTTCTGAACGCTCCTCATGTCCTGATTTGCGCCTTCTTGGGTCATGTTACAAGTGCATCCGTTGCAGAGAAATGGCCATGTAAATCACGTATGCCCTCTGCACATGAATTATGTTGCCGCTACTCGTCTTACGTATTTATGTGGGCCCATTTATTATTGCGTGGCGTGCGTTTCCTCTGGATGCCTCTACATTACTTCGCCCTCCCTGCCCACTAATTTACGTTTGTTCTACGTTGGTAGCCAGCAACAAGTTTGCGCCTGGTGCTGGTGGCACATGTAAGCTCCAGTGGAACGCTGTCCTCCACCATCCTGTTTCTGAATGGCTGAAGCGAATTCACTACTATCGTAATACATCCCTCTCAGGATGTGGCTTAGCAACAAAGCATCCATTGCGTCCGTTTATTCTAGTGACCTGTTAATGCCGGCCGTGGTGGCCGAGCGGTTCTAGGCGCTACAGTCTGGAACCGCGCGGCCGCTACGGTCGCAGGCTCGAATCCTGCCTCGGGCATGGATGTGTGTGATGTCCTTAGGTTAGTTAGGTTTAAGTAGTTCTAGGGGAATGATGACCTCAGATGTTAAGGCCCATAGTGTTCAGAGCCATTTTGAACGTAATGAAACGGGTAACATAAATTATGCAGTGTTTTAGCGAAGAACAAATTTTGCGTGTTTTACTTAAGTTAACAGATTTTAAAGTAGTCACTAAAGAATGGAACCGATGATCCAAACATAAACGCGGCGATAGATTCCAATGAAAGCCGCTATAGTAATGCAATTGATGATTTACACTTGATAATATCATCACATCTTTATTTCTGAACTACCGTAACCTACTAAGTGATAAATGAACCTTTCCCCGTACTAGGAAAATTAAGATGTGGAGCAACGTAGTCATTTTACATTAATGAGATAATTTTTGCCATCTAAATAGCCCTGTTTCTATTTTGCGATTCTGTAATCAGATTTAACAGATCTTGTAGCCAAATGTTTCGGCCCTGGCTTCCTAAACCCGTTCTGTTGCTCAGGTCACGACCACAACTATTGAACAATGATGACTGTAAGAGAAATTTACGAAAATCCATGAATTATTACCTCTCAAAGCACATGATTTGTTTGATACGCCGTTTAAAGCGCAATCCCTTCACTCTATGTTCAGATACTGTGATTAGCTTTTTGTATCTTTTCAAAATTCATATACAGCCTGCATGAGGCAAAGCTTGATATCAATAATGCATTTTATGTAAGTACTTCTGAAATTATCTCAGTAGCCTCTTTTTTTAGTGTTGTACTGTAAAAGACTGAAAACTTCTAAATTCTCAAGTGAAACAAGTTAATTTTAGTGTTCCAGTATGCTCTTTGATTAGTATTTCGCTAAAAAGCCTGTGTCAAACTCATCATATGTTCCGTTTCTGTCAGATGCTTCTGTAGCCCATAAAGCTGCATCGCCCTGTACATCATCCCCAACAAATTCAATTTCCTGTTCATCTGTTCTGCTTCGGGGTAACACACCCATGAACGACTTAATGAAGGTTACTGGGTAGATATTTATCTTTTCTGGCACAAATGTCTGAAATTGTTTGTAGCCATAAACATTAGCCCCAGTAGAATAAAAAATTTGTGGCAAGTTCTATGGGACCAACCTACTGAGGTCATCGGTCCCTAACCTTACACACTACATAATGTGACTTACACTGAGGACAACACACACACCAGTGCCAGAGGGAACGCTCGAACCTCCAACGAGGGGAGGCGCAAGATCCGCGACAAGGCGCCTGAAACAGCGTGGCTACCCCGCGCGGCCCAGTAGAATAGTGGACCACCTCTGGTCTTTTAATACCAACATCAACTACAATGTTCATCTTTTTTCAGTCTTCACCTGACTGAAGCACACAATGCAATCAACCCTATGCCCATGTCTCTGTGCATTGATTTTCTCTGTAACACACTATTTCCCTCTGCAACCATTCTTTACTTCGTGTATTTTTTCTGAAATTCCCCGTCATGAAGTTTAAAGGCTTCCACCGACTGTGCTTAGCTCTACTTCGAGTTTTCACTAGATTTCATTCATGGTTTTAATTTTCATGGTCACTACACCATCAGACTTGATGCTTACCGCTTCATACATGCAATGATTTATATCTGTGATTTTCCCAGAAACGGCCAGATCAATATTGTTTCCATATGCATGACAGTTCAGTACACCGCTACTGCACCTCTGTCATTTAGCAACATTTACGTCTAGTACACAAATGTGTGTGTCCTTTTTAGTAATCTATTTACTTATCCCAGCATATAATTTCTTTCCTTGTTTTTCAGATTTTTCGTATAATTTTGTTAGATATTTGGCAAATGCTTGTAATTTAGCTCCAGTTTATTTTTGGTAAAATATCAACTGTCACTTTGTCAAGTACTTCTATCAGTTTACAAGGATCCTCTACTGCACGCACTACATAGTCTGCAGGTTCACCTAACCTGTTTTACGCATCGGAATTTTTGTCTGTTCTAACGACAACATTCGTTTTCGGTTCGACTGACATTTTCCTCTGTGCCTTATGCATTTTCTTCACCTTTATCGACACAGAGAGTTGAGTGATCTACTTCACCTTTACTAACTGTTTCAGTACACTGACTAAACAAACAGAACTTGCTTTTAAACCTACGGAACACAGAAGCCACAGTATTGCAAAAAAATTCAGGCAGAATTTAATACTCACAAGAGGATCTTACGAACTTCCCGTCGATGATCTGATTCATATTGACGCAGTTTGTAGGGCAGAACTAGAACTTCAAAATTGTAAATAGGAACGGACCTTGGAACCGAACGAATAAGGACTTAGTTTTATCACCGCGAGATCACTACATCGAATGTCACTATTGGTACTTTTTTTCATTCCCAGGTAAGCCTGACAACATATGTATTATGAATGCAAATTATAAATATTTAATTAGTCATTCATTATTTTCATAATCTTCATCCTCAAAAACGAGAAAAAGTATTTCATGAAGAGTTTGGAAATAGAGTACACTCGAGACTTTTCAGTGTAAAGAATATAGTAATTTTGTTTATAACATTGTATCTACATCATTTGTGATAAGCATAGCGTGTAACCTATGTTGCCCTGCCGAATCAGGATGATACTGATGGTAGAAACGTGGAAAAGATGAATTCCTGCGACCTACATGTAATGAACTCCGAGTTTTTGCGTGTGCAGGGTTTTTTCAATGAGCCTAACGAAAAACAAAATAGTTTTACATGACTTTCTTTCATGACACAGTTTCACGGTGTACCACGACTATCTAAACAAATCATTGAGTATTGGTGCAGACAACTGATGGTGTACGATACGATTTGTTGAATTTTTGTGTCAGTCTTCGCTAGAAGCTCTCTTGCACAGCTACAACGGAGGAGCACATTTTGGAGGAATTACTTTAATTTTACACATTGGCAGACCCCCAATTTCCTGAAAAGTTTCATCATTTAGATTGAATTTGTTTAATTTTCCCCATGAATCAAGGAACAAAATAAACTGCTCTTCTCTCAAGTATGGCTTCAAAAGGTTGGTTAGAAGATTCTCGTATAATGCTATTATGTTTGCCGGGCTTTCAAGATGTTATCGTGCCGTTTTTATATTTATGTGCGTACTCATAAATTGATATATTTATCCGTTGTTTAAATGAGCCACTGCCGACTTCCAAACGGTTTTTTTAGGTTGAAGAATATGAAAAAATAAATGAATCATCAAATAGCTAATTCGCGGAGCCACAATAAAGCTGTTGTTTGACATACGTAGGAATGAAAAAAAGTACATTCAGTGTGATTCGATCCAGAGACCTCGACCTTGTAAAACCAAGCGCTTAATCGTTCACCTGCGGACTCCTCGATTGCAAGTGATCACATAATATATATAGGCACACCCAAAATTATCTAACTAGATTTTCTACAAAACAGTTGAGACTTGCGTCTTGCTGTTAACGTATTTTTTAGTTCTAGTAGTGCCCTACACAACCTGTCAATACGAATCATGTCGGTGACGGCACGTTCGTACGATCCCTTACCAGTTCAACAATACTACTTTACTTTTACTTTTTTTGTTTGCACACCAAAGTTTTTCAGGCCCAAATTGGGCTATGTCCAATGTTACCTTGCTTCCCTCTCATAATTCACCGAGACTGTATACTCTGCGACAGTTAGGAAAAGTCAGGAGAGGTTCCATATCCTTATATTCGCTACAATCACATATTTCATCATGTTCAACCTTAAGGCCCCACTTTAGCAGGTTTTTCTTCACTGTTTCCACTCCCAACCTGTTCTGATGCGCCTTAGCTCCTCCAAATTACATTCAGCTTTCGATTTTCTTGTTTTGAGCAAAAGTGGAAGGTGCTGACTTATGTCTTTGAGGCATTTGATTTAAGAGAACTTTCTTGGTAGTATACTGACTTGTTGCTTAGAGCCTGGTCTTGTTTTTTCTTCCCCAAAACTCTTTCCGTGACCTGTCACAGGAAGTGGGTCGTATAACTTGGTATCGGTTAATCATTGATACACGGGTTGAACAGGATGGGCAATAAGATACTATTCTGGGCGAGACTGTTTTTCTGCCGTTGCTACCTGCTCTTTCTACACTCCAGTGTGAAAATGAACATTCTGTTCTGCACCAATGACCGAGTAATTGGCACAAACTGGTAATCTTTAAGTGTGCTACGCAGTTTTGTCACGCGTGATCTATGACTTACCGTGTCGTATTTGGATCTTCGGTCAAGCAAGGCTCGTCCTGTTATTTGTTTACTTTGATGCCACTGCTCTAGATTTTTGGTAAGGTATGAGATTTAGCATGTGCAAGATTTTCTTCTTGTGAATCGCATCGGCCGAAGATGCCTGCTATGCTATTCAATACGTCGTTGCCAAACACTGTAAAGGTGATGTAAGAGCGATATCGGGTGATGTTTTATCGGGATCGTGGCTTTAACTGTGGTACAACCTTCACTTTTCTCCAAGTCCTTGAGATGGTAGATGTCTTGAGGCTTTGATTGATAAGACCCAGGATATGGACCCAGGGCCAGAATGTTTAATATGTTCCATACAAATGCTGTCAATCGCAGCTACTTTTCCAGTTTTTCACTGAGTTTAATTCTAGGTTGCGTTTTTTAAGCAAAATGGCACAATGATGTTGACAAACTGCATGTTGGCTTATTTCTCGGGTTCTTCAGCCGGCTGGCAGGAGAGGCCGTGCGGTTCTAGGCGCTAGACTCTGGAACCGCGTGACCACTACGGTCGCAGGTTCGAATCCTGCCTCGGGCATGGATGTGTTTAATAATGTTCTTAGGTTAGTTAGGTTTAAGTAGTTCTAAGTTCTAGGGGACTGATGACCACAGCAGTTAAGTCCCACAGTTCTCAGAGCCATTTGAACCATTATCCTTTGGCCGATGTTCGCCTGGAGATTTTCCTAATGTTTGGCCAGCACGAGTGGCTGGCATTGTCAAAGCTTGACTCTCCACTGCTGGTGGTGAACTGGAGCCGAGCTCGCGGCCACAGACAATGTGTAGCTGGCGCGCCAACGGCCAAGGGCTTCTCCGCAGTTTTTTCCATTGACATTCTCTTGCTACCTGCGACGGTCGTTCGCTACAGCACGGGAATCCAGGATACGTTTACCCTGAAGCCTTCTTCTTTCTTGTTGAAGTTATTCTCGTGTTTGTGTATTTCTATAGCTTCTCTGAACAAGTGGGTCCTCTCTACAGCCAGAACTTCCTTGTCGGCGAATTTTACTGTGTGGCCGGTCGCAAACGGCCCTAGCTCTGCACAGCCGATTTCTCCTCCTGCCCCAGTCTACAATGTCGCTTATATTCTGTGATACTGGTGTTGATTTATCATCCAGTCATCCCAACATAAACTTTTCCGTGGCTGCATGGTATGCAGTATGTTCTCGTCATTGTAAATGGGTCCCTGTATTCCTTCGTCGTTCTGAGATACTCTTTGATCTTCTTAGTTGGCTTGTAAACAGTTTTTACGCCGTGTTTGCGCAATATACGGCCGATTCTGTTCTTCTAGGAAAGTATGGCACAGAAACACAGTACTCGAGATTTCTTTTTCTGGTTTGTCACTTCGCTGAGCGTTTGGCTGTGTTATACTTCTAACATAACTTGTTGTGTACCTATTCCTCCTCAGAACACTTTCCAAGTGGTGTATTTCGCGACTGAGCTGCTGCGGGTCACATTTCCGTCTTTCTCGGTCTGATAGGAGCACAAACTCAAATGAGCACCCGACCCAGAAAAGAGGCATAAGTAATACGCTCGTAACGTGAGCAAGAAGAATGTGTGAGTAGCAGTATCTCAGACAAGAAATACGACACCTGGAAAGTGTTCTGCGGGGCAATGGGTACTCCCACAAGTTATATTAGAAGTATAATATGAAGTATAATTAGAAGTATAAGACGTGCTACGGCTTGTCCGTGCGGGGAAAACTTGTGTACCGGATCACTCTGCGTCTAGTTTCATCACGTGAGCAAGTGTCCGAGAGTTTTTCTAAATGTTTGTGGAACGTGGGCACCAGCCCGGCATTGACCTAGGCAGATGTGGAAAACCGCCTAAAAAGTGCATTTGTCTGGCCAGCTCGCTGATCCCTGTCTTTAATCCGTCAGGCGGATTCGCTCCCAGACCGGCGTGCTCGCACGTGCCCTAGAAGCAGCCGCTTCAGTGCGTTTTTTTCCGTCGTTCTTTCCGGCGTTAGCTCTTGGCGGACGTCACGTGACCCGCCTTCAAGTTCATCGTTGAACCCTTCACTTAGTTTCTGTATTACAGAGGGCAGCCAGCCCCCTGACCGAACACGCTGAGATACGGTGCCTGCAAAGAGGGAGTTTCAACGCGCTCGGCTATCCGGCCATGTGCTTTTGAATCAGTATTAGTGATAATTTATTTGTTTCAGCACATTGTTCTAGTATGTCATCGGTTTCTCTGTAGCCCCATGTGCAGCCATGTTTGCTGGTTATATAAATTTTGCAATAGTGGAAAGATAATCTTCTCTCCGGGGGGAGCAGCATAAAGGCGTCCTTGTGAAAGTGCTGTTATAAATTATCAGTAGCACTGTGTTATTTCGATTGACCAGACTTGTCGAGATGAGGGATATATCTGGTATTCTGAAGATTAAGCTGTAAATCGGATGCCCTACATTTGTGGTCTTATTTTTCCTCGCATCGACGCGATTCTTCGATGCTCAGTATTTACCATTCCTGTGCACGGAAAAGTTTTGGCAGTATCTGTCGTTTACTTTTGCTGATTCTCCATGGCAGTTATAAGTTTCGCTGGACATGAAAGGGAAGCAGTGGCTGGGAAGGGAGTGAGACGGGGTTATAACCTCTCCCCGAGGCGCCCCACTGCCCGCCCTCTGACGTCTCGGACGTGTGGCAGCCACGTCAAGTCTTGCGTTGGTTAGGATGGCTCTGACAAGTGACATTTCTCATTTTCGTTTCGCTTTGATTTCCGGTTGGAGAAGGATTGGCCGTTACTTTTTATCTCAATATTTCCAGAGCACGCCGACATTTTCTGTCTGTAGAGTGTGAGTGTGGAGGCTTCTTCCTTGTCACCCGCAACCAAGGCGCAAGAAACAAACTGACTAGGAATGTCTTAGCAACGTTGCGCATCACTTCCCACTCAAAATCATTTTCAAAATCTGCTCACTTGCAGTGTACTTAATTAAATCAAATTTAAAAAAAATAAAACTGGTAATCGTTTAGAAAGGTAGGTGTGCGGCGCAACTGGTCACCTGCAAGTAGAGAGCAATTTTTCTTCACTGGGATACAGGAGAGGAAAACGTGGTGCACCCATCGTCCCGGCACGTTTTACCCTCAGGACAGATGCCAGCGATCATTTCATAGCAGCCTGAGGGGGCCTCGAGGCGTCCTAGAGAGACTGGAAGAAGGAAAGTCCTGCGCCCCTTTCTGAGGTTGAACTCGGGACGCCTGGGGTCACAGCTGTACTACTACGGCCACTCTGATGCTTACATCTACAGTAAAGAGAGAAAAAAACAGGTATAGCATGAATAGGACAGGAAAACCTACGTTTCTAGAATATGTACACTTAGAGAAAGCTTTTGACAATGTTGACTGGAATACTATCTTTGAAATTCTGAAGGTGGCGGGGGTCAAATACGGGGAGCTAAAGGTTATTTGAAATTTGTACAGAAACAACATGGCAGTTATAAGTTTCGCTGGACATGAAAGGGAAGCAGTGGCTGGGAAGGGAGTGAGACGGGGTTATAACCTCTCCCCGATGCTATTCAGTCAGTATATTGAGCAAGCAGTGAAGGAAATAAAAGAAAAATTTGGAGTAGGTATTAAAACCCATGGAGAAGAAATAAAAACTTTCAGGTTCACCAATGACATTGTAATTCTCTCAGAGACTGCAAAGGACTTGGAAGAGCAGTTGAACGGAATGGATAGTGTTTTGAAAGGAAGATATAATATGAACATCAACAAAGGCTAAAAGAGGACAATGGAATGTAGACGAATTAAGTAGGGAGATGCTGATGAATTTAGATTTGGAAATGAGACACTTAAAGTAGTAAATGAGTTTTGCTATTTGGGGAGCAAAATAACTGATGATGGCCTAAGTAGAGAGGATATAAAATGTAGACTGGCAATGGCAAGGAAAGCGTTTCTGAAGAAGAGGAATTTGTTAACATCGAGTATAGATTTGTATGGAGCGTAGCCATGTATGGAAGTGAAACATGGATGATAACTAGTTTGGACAAGAAGCGAATAGAAGCTTTCGAAATGTGGTGCTATGAAGAATTCTGAAGATTACATGGGTAGATCCTATAACTAATGAGGAGGTATTGAATAAGATTGGGTAGAAGAGAAGTTTGTGGCACAACTTGGCTAGAAGAAAGGATCGGTAGGTAGGACATGTTCTGAGGCATCAAGGGATCACCAATTTAGTACTGGAGGGCAGCGTGGATGGTAAAAATCGTAGAGGGAGACAAAGAGATGAATACACTAAACAGATTCAGAAGCATGGAGGTTGCAGTAGGTACTGGGAGATGAAGAAGCTTGCACAGGATAGAGTAGCATGGAGAGCTGCATCTAACCAGTCTCAGGATTGAAGACCACAACAACAACTGCATGAATTCACTGATAAATTTAGAATGCCCTTCTTTTTAACTTGTGTGAGCTTCCTCGATGATCATGACGTTAATCGTTTTTAATTTAGGTTGGTTCTACACTTCGTTCCTTCCAGCTTTGTTCCACACGTTATTAGTTAAGTCAAAGAGAAGGAAATCCAAGTACTGGAGTTAGCCAACAAAAGGACATATAATAATCAACTTATATTAACATACTCGTACTTTGATTCCTTATGCTAAACTGTTCTATGCTTCAGTCGTCGCTCCTACATTACCACGCACAACCTGCCACAGTCACCCAATTATTGTTGTTTCCTCGACGCTGCTTCTGTTTTGATACCTACTCAAAATATTGGCTCTGAAACAAATACTGAGCACCCCCAAAAGTTTAGATAATGGTTTTATTCCTGCTGTATGAGCGACGTCAGCGCAGCAACTACCGTAACAAGACAAGTAAATTTACTGTAGACAACAGATGTGCTAACGGCTTTGCCGCAATGGTAACACCGGTAACTACTTGAGAGAAGCAGCGGCTCCTGTCTGGTAAACTCACCACATGCCCCTCCATATCCGCATCCAGTGGCGCCAATAGGCTGAGGATGGCACGACGGTAGGTCGGTATTGTTAGGCCTTCCGAAGCCTCTTAGGGTGGACTTTAGTGCACTTTAGTTTCGTTTTGTAGACAACAGATGTACGCTTGACCAGTCAGTTGTGAGCAAACCGTGTTAAGTAGCGGACTTGCGGCCGTAATGTGTGAATGTGGTTGTCTCACAAATCGAAATGGAGGAACATCCCTAAATCAAGTGTTCACGACTTTTTGCAGAGTGTTTTGAAGAGAAGAAAAGTCTGGGGACAGTTTGCCTCGCACACCTTGACTCCTAAACAAAAATAACGACGCCTGGACGCCTGCCAAGACGTGACTGAAATAAGATACGTGGGCAATTATTTTCTGGAAGAATTCATCATAGGCGAGGAAACGTGGTTTTCTCAATCCGAACCAACCACAAAACGACGAAGTGCATAATGGATCTCTGACAGTTTACCAAGACCGAAGAAGGTGCGAATGTGACGTGCGCGTTGAACATCATTTACAAGTTTCACGTGGTTGCATGAATGTGTGATAGAGCATTTCAATGTTGTGATAGAGAATCAGAAGCATTCAAACCACCATCTTGACTTTTCTCTATTTTTTATTAATCCAGACTGGAAAAGTTTTAAACTGGCGAACTATCTTAAGGTGGCAGGTTTAGCATGAAGAAACGAACCGATTTAGTAATAACATGCCTCATTGCAGTGCTGGGTTCCTCAGCGGTTGCAAATACTCCGAGACAATCAATGTCGCTATTCTGCTTACCACTTAGACACCAATTATCCTGAACATTAGCTGTTCATTTGTCTTTCTTTTGAGGACAGTTGAATCGAGCGCAGCACCAAGGATCTACCCACCTGCAAGGCATCACAAGCAAAGATGTCGGAAATCGGTGACATCAAACTCTCGCAGAACTTCGCCGAAAAGTTCGTGTCTTTGACGGGAGTAGAGTAGATACGACAGCACCGATCGAATTTTCTGATCAGGGTCTCGGGTAGCTCTACTGATTGACAAGGAGAGGCCACGACGTTGGGATCACGAATATACTTCAAACTTTGTACACCTTCACTAGGCCACCTAAACAATATACTCTGCAAGTATTATGGTGCACTACTGTAGCAATTCCGAGAAAAAAGCAAGAGAAGTTTTATACATCTAGTTGTGTAACTGATGTACCTGTGCATAGGTACCGGATGGTACAAGGTCATGGTAGATAAGTGTTTAGGACACCACTTTCGTGAGAAACTTGTATGAGGTGACGGTTCGACACCTGGCCAACCCTTCATTTATGTAGTACATGTTTAAATTCTGTGATATTCAAAACATTCTCACCAGCACTATTCGTTCTTGCTACATTAGCAACGTCTCATTAATACTCAGTTTAAGTGTCAAATCGGCTCTGCTCTGTGTCTGCAGCTCGAAGCGTCGAGGTGCAAAGTAGATCCGGGTACCTTACCAGACTGCATCTGTGTGGGATTTCGTAAATGACGACAGGCGTACATTTCCAGGAAAATCCTGAGTATCTTCGTTTAATTACTGATAGTTATAAATATGTTTGTTCTAATAATTACATTTATTTAAAAATCGTAAGTAGTCAAGTGACACAAAATTCCCTAGACCTTCATGCAATACACGTCCTTTTTTAATATTATTACCTCCAAAATGTCATATATGCTGAAGAGCAAAATACACTGGTACACCTACCTAATATCGTGTAGGACTCAAGCGAACACGTAGAAATACCGCAACAATAATTGGCATAGACTAGACTTATGTCTGAAGTGGTGCTGGAGGGAACTGACAAGATGAATTCCTCAGGGCTGTCCATAAATCCGTAAGTGTACGATGGAGAGGAGATCTCTTCTGAACAGTACATTGTAAGCCATCCCAGATATGCTCAATGACATCCTTGTCTAGGGAGTTTGGTGACCAGCGGAAATGCCTGAACTCAGAAGAGTATTCCCAAAATCACTCTGTAGCAGTTCTGGACGCGTGGAGTGTCGCATTGTCCTGCTCGAATTTTCAAGTCCGTCGGAATGCACAATGGACATGAACGGATTCAGGTGATCAGACACGGTGCTTACGTGCGTCACCAGTCAGAGACGTGTCTAGACGTAAAAGGAATCCCATATCACTCCAAATGCTCACCACCCATACCACTACAGAACCTCCACCAGCTTGAACAGTCCACTGCTGACATGCAGGGTCCATGGATTCATGAGGTTGTCTCAATACCCGTACACGTCCATTCGTTCGATACAATTTGAAACGAGACTCGTCCGACCAGGTAACATATTTCTATTCGTCAACAATCCAGTGTCGGTGTTGACGGGCCCAGGCGAGGCTTGCAGCTATGTGTCGTGCAGTCATGAAGTGTACACGAGTGGGCCTTTGGCTTTGAAAGCCCATATCGATGATGTTTCGTTGAATGGTTCGCACTCTTGTTGATGGCCCAGCATTGAAATCTACAGCAGTTTGCACTTCTGCCACGTTGAACGATTCTCTTCAGTCGTCGTTGGTGCAGTCCGGCTTCAGCGATGTCAGAGATTTGCTGCTTTACCGGATTCCTGATATTCACGGTACACTCATGAAATGGTCGTACTTTATTGCTACGTCGGAGATATTGTGTCCCATGGCTCGCCCCAACTATAATAGCATGTTCAGACTCACTTAAATCTTGATGACCTTACATTTTAGCAGCAGTATCAATATAGCAGCTGCGCCAGACACTAGTCTCAAACGGGCACTGCCGACCGCAACGTCCTATTCTGCCTGTTTATATATCTCTGTATTTCAATACGCTTTCCTATACTTGTGTCTCGCGTTTCAGTGTAAACTGAGTAATGTGTACAGTGATGAAAACAATATAGACTAAAAAGGATGTTCGACAAAGAATCGAACCGTCTGATTGCACATGTTCGTCATAGGAAGCTTGAACGCTAACCACTCGGCCACCATGGACTCAAACACCTTGTACTTACGCACATATACACTAGTTACAAAACAGACGAGTAAAACTTCTCTTGCGATTTTCTCGGAACTGCCAGAGTAGTGCACCTTACTGCACTCACATTCTGTTATTTCAATGGCTTGCTAAAGACAGAGAAAGTTTGAAGTGAATCCGTGATGCCAACGTCGTGGCATCCCCTTCAGAGATATCGGCATCACGAAGCATGTAGCTTCCCATCTGTTTGTAGCATCACGAATTACTTGACACCCAGCTTGCCAGCTACTCCATAGTGAAATAGTCACCAACCGAACCCTACCAATACTCACGGATCTTTTATAAGAAAGAAGGGTGGCAAGGAAATTTTTCAGAAGCGCATTTTGCGAAGGTCTGAGGTTCCTCGTCAGACACCAGACGTGCTAAAAAACAGGCGAAATATTTTCGTGGCTCTCCACCTCTCTTTAGACGGTTGTCTTCACCGTTTTTTGTCCTGAAGGACCTACCGCGCAGAGCGGCGCATCAAAGAGCTAGAAGTGCTCTTTCAAACAGCTGCATGAGGTACTCCTGAGACCGCTTACGGCGTATGTCGTTAAAGTTTTCCTGAAGAAGAAAAACCCTGCCAGCCAAGTAATGACGCATTCTTACATTCACGGCCGTGATGACGACGTTATACCTGCACTGCACCATTTCAGTTTAGAGGGCCTGTACTTCGAGGGAGAGAATAGCCTCCCAATCAGGACAAAAGACCTTTGGCACTGATATTCGCCGTTGTGGTGCAGGAAACGATGAGAGCGACGGCGAGTTGTGTGCGCATAAATATTTAACAACAGAACTCATCAAAACAGAACACAGTGGTAAGCTCAAACACAAGTAAACCGGTCATCACTCAATTCACAGTTACGCAAAACGTAATATGTGATACTACATAACAAACAGTAATATCCTCTGGTCCTCGAAAGACCTTTAGTTTTACAATAGTTAGGAGGGTACAAACGCAAAATACGAAAATAACATAATTAATTATGCAAAGCGCTAAGCTGTGGCTCCCAGTTTTTCTGAGATTATTGTCCATGAGTGCTATAAGAAAACGGCGAATGCCCTTACCCCCACCATCACCAACATTACTGTCTACCTAAACTTCAGATCGAAAAACAACTTACTTTGGAAACCTTCATTTCTAAAATGACGAGACATAAACGATATTTATCGCTTGTGGATCCTTTAGTAAACGCCGAACCAATGAGCCAGTGACACAGTTAGTATGGTTTATTTCTAATGACTATCTGTTATGGAATGATGAAGTAATTTCAAGTGAATCGCGAGTGCTATGAACAACCCTTCCTCAGGAAGGAAAGCAAACTATCCACATGGTTCCTCTCCACCTTTCTCCTCCCTAGCTTTGCTTTGGTCTCCCACATCCTGCACGCCGACTTGTATGAACCTCGTTAAAATACCTTCACTATTCTTACTGTTTGTATATCAGTTGATTTTTGTACATCTTTCTTCTGAAGTGGCTGAAATTGGAACACTTCACTGCTTTGCACTAGAGCTAACACCAGCAGCAACAACGAGAGTAATAATAATAATAACAATAATAATAATAATACCGTGTACAGCAGTGCCGCAATATACTTACTACATGTTGTGCTGTCAATTAGTCCGTTAATCGGTTGTGAAGTGAATAATGAAGCAATTTCTGGTCGACTGTGGAAAGTACCTTTAACTCGGAGAAGGCATTTTCATGAGATATTTGAGCATATGTGACAAATATGTCTCACGTTTATCATCTTAGACGCATGGTACAAAGCTCAAAGTATGTGTGCACCGGAATGACTATTTGAAAAGCATTATCATACGTTTGTTTCACAAGCTGTAGTGCTCACCACATTGTGTCACGAGTTAGAGCCAGTATTTGAAGACACGATAATTATTGGTAAACTACATGATCAGTGTTACAGTATTACGAAATACTGATGATCTTCTGAAAATAACTTAGTTTCGCGACCGAAACATAACTATATCCTTTTGTTTTTACCCCTCAGAAAATTTCATTTTACCCCATGGGAAGTAATTACTAATGTTGGGAAACACTGCCGTACAGGAATGATAGGAGAGAAATAAAAAAGAAATTCTAGCGCAGAACATAACATTAAAACAGTACCCCAACAGAACCATGAGTCTACTAAAGGCAATCAGTTAACAAGAGGAACCATAAATAGATAGTAACAACACACTAACCAAAAAAAGAAAGAAAAAAATTACGTCAATAATTCAACCATTTTCAGCAGTAGAAAACAATGTAAGAATACATTGAGCTTAAAGAAACGTAAGGCGGTGCTCCCTGTAGAGGCCTCAGCATTACGACAGTTCTTCAACTTGCGGAACTTTAACTTGAAACCCAACCAAATACAGGCGTCTGAACAACTAAAGTTTTGCACTGAACACAACTGGTGCAGCCTCTTACAACACCGCCGTGGTAGGGCACATACTACGTTTACTATCAGTTCGTACTTTGTTAGCAGCACTTTCCCTGAACCCAAGATGCCAAACATTCAAACTTCCCCTTTGTATGTAAGGTATGACAGTGTTGATTTTCGAACAGATGATCAAAGCTGAACGTACTAAGACAGTTCCCTCTTTACTTATTCTAATCATCACTAAACTGACACACAATATTTTTAGCGCAACGGAATCTGACTTTCAATAATCCCTACAAAAGAATGACCCTGACTAACAATAACCCGTACCTTCCATGAATCACTTACCTCACAAAAATCTTCGTTACTCGAATTACTGCAATACAACGAGCGCCAATACTGCCAGCTAAATAAAAGATTCTAACTACTGAAGGCACTAACTACTGATAGGTATAGTTAGTATAGTTACCAAATGAAAGATTTCGACAGAGAACAAACACTGTATTTACCTCAACAGTGTTCAAAAGTCATTATATCAGTTCATGACATCCAGTCTTACAAATTTCCTTTTTTCTGACGGACACATGTCCACATCGTCCGCTCACAGTAACCTCTCTCCCCACATTGACCACTGCTGGCGGCTCACCTCCAACTGCCCAACGCTACACGCTGTTCACATCCAACTGCCCAA
The DNA here is from genome assembly GCF_023897955.1 of Schistocerca gregaria. Taxonomy (NCBI): domain Eukaryota; kingdom Metazoa; phylum Arthropoda; class Insecta; order Orthoptera; family Acrididae; genus Schistocerca; species Schistocerca gregaria. The sequence continues at coordinate 6,461,748 of NC_064924.1, read as the reverse complement.
CACTGCACAAGCGAATATTCCACGAATGAGTCCAACCAGCCACAAACTGCACACAGCACAGCCAGTGATTTTCACACAGAGCGCTACGTGACCAACATAGAAACCTAAACAGCCTACTTACAGCACCATCCGCTCCCTCAGAAAGGAAGCAAGGCTCCATGGTCACAGAAAGCCGCCGCAAACCCAGATCCCAGAATCCATCTGGCTGCCTGCAGACACTCGCTTCCTGTGGAGCAGGGACAGCCAAGAATTTGGCTCGCGAGCCGTGTCCTGGTACGAGTGTCGAAGCACTCACCTGGCTTCACACCTCCTCCGCCGCCATTACATGTTGAGTGTGAGGATGGGGCAGAGGGTAAAACTCTGAATGCGCCGCCTTTAAATGGCAATGCAGTCGCACTGCATATGACTTGGTTTCATATTTCACATTTCTCAACTACACAGATCACAAAGAAAAGAAAATTACAGTAATGTTTAATTATTTTGGCGTATTGAGGACATAATACCGGGTGGTTATCATACTTAACACGTTACAACATGGAAACCAATTACTGTAGATATCAAACTTGGTAGCATTAATGTCCAGAGTACGGAGTGCATGATTACCATGTGTCACAGCGCCAGCGTCCAGTTCCAACTGTGGCCACCAGGTGCCGTGATCAGTCATCGTCATTCACAGCCTAACACACCTGACCAGCTGCAATGCATCATGTTGACGTGTCAACATGAGCTTGGACAGAAGTTGCAGGGCATTATTGGTGAACTTCTATTATCGAATCAGCAGTAACGCTGAAGGTGCACGTTAAGAATATCGCGAGCTGAAAGCATTACGGTAGGGTCCTCGTTCTCCACCTGTTGTGCTGAGCGTGATGAAGAAGTTCGAATCAAATGCAAAAGTGAGCGTCGCTCCGGGAAGCCTGGAACAGACCGAAGACCGGTCGCACCACAGGTGGTTGACGAAATCGCTGTTTCTATAGCAGACAACTCTGCGTGCAATTCCCGATCGTCAGGGAGTGCTGTGTCACGACAGTTGAACATCCCGTGGTCCACTGTACGGAAGGTGCTTCTAAACATTCTCAAATGGTATCCGTAGAAGACCCATATAGTACAGCGGCTCGCACCTCAGGCTGTTGACTTACTTCTCCACTTTCTAGCAACGACTGAAGTTAACGAGAGCTGGCTCTGGACCATCGTATGGTCAGACGAAGCTCATTATTCTTCGAAGGGTCTGGTGAACACACAGAATTTGCCGAGTGTGTGGATCCTAGTCACAGAGCATGAAGTTCCTCTTTATGGTGAACGTGTTACCATATGATGTGGCTACCAGGTTACGTTCATCATTCGCCCACTCTTTTTTGAACAGGTTGGCGCTCTTAAAGATGTGCAGTGCTACTGACCAGCTTTACAGCAATATGCTTCGCCAACATGTCATACACGTCCTAAGGGAGAGAGACGCATTGAACTCAACCATTTTCGTGCAAGATGGAGCCCCACTACACATCGCTCGTGAAGTACGAAGTACATCTGCTTCTCCGAAACCAATTTGGGAGCGATCGGATTACCAGCCGATCATTTCCAAATGCCTGTCCGACAAGGTCACCCGATCCAGCTCCCCGTGATTTTTGGTTGTGGGGCTACCTGAAAGACAGGGTTTTCGCACATGTGCTGATGTGAAGCGCAGAAAGCTACCTTGCGCTTTGGGACTCTTCTAGACATTGATGGACGCAATATTGAGCCCCGTTTGTAGAAGTAATGGTACCGGTGTGTAATGGTATAATGCACCGTAGCAGCACATCAAAAGTGTTTCAGCTGAACTGATTCTGCATTATTTCTCTTCCTCATGTCCTTCACATTAATGCTACCAAGTTTGGTACTCGTACGGTAGTTATTTTCCGTGTTGCAACGTGTTAAATAGGGAAAGTTCATTTATAATCACCCGGTATGTTTTTTATCTGGTGCAAATTGTCGATATGTGGTCAGACGTAGATAATTTTATAGAATTTTGCGCTCAGGTTACCACACAATGGTGATTAACTTAGTTTCATAATCGAAAAAATGTCTCTGACTCATTTGTTGATCTAAATCTTGTAACACATTTTCTACCTCATTATGGAGTCGTGTAAACTCTACCCAATGGAAAACAATGTAGACATAGTGAACATGTTTTAATGTAAAAGGGTATGTCTCTAAAAGGGGAATTACACTCCAGATCAATCCGTTACACCTGCCCATTCATAGGGACACTTTCAATTGAAATGATGAAGGTCTCTAAAAACTTCGAAGAAGATGTGAGATTTGTTCTGTTCTCAAAATGTTCAGAAAACTACACAGCTCTGCCAAGACACAATGAATTCTTCAAACCTCGCATTCTCTTTAAGGCAGTTGAGCATAGGGAAATGATGTTTGTTTAACAGAATTGGTCTTTCTACAATGCGATTTTCTTTCTAAATAAGTTTCTATCAAATTAGAAATAAGTTTTCTCTCTCGTTGCAAAGTCGTACTGTGGCAATGAGCAGTTGTGAATTCCATTCCAGTTGTTCTAATTTTCGTTCCTGCACTCCTTTTTCCTTCATATATTCAAAAACAGCGGGTTTAAAATCGAATTATCGTTCCAGGCATGTACTTTGACATTAGTAATCTACTTTGCAACAATATACAATGTCTCCATACTGTTCATTCAGTTCCGTAGAAAACAGACAGAGGAATAATGTACGCAGCTTCAGATATTTTACTATTCGTACTGCCAATTTCAGCACCTGCACCAAGCGTGCAAATTTATTTGAAGTGCATCTTGATATACAGGAGAATGAATTCTGCCTGTCAGCCGTTGTCAAGTTTTGCTCTTTCACTGTCAACTACACTGAAGCGCCAAAAAAACTGGTATGGGCATGTGTATTTAAATACAGAGACATGTAAACAGGAAGATTGCGGCATTGTTTTCGGCAATGACTATGTAAGACAGCAAATGTCTGGCGCAGTTGTTAAATCACTTACTGCTGCTACAATGGTAGGTTATCAAGATTTAAGTGAGGCACACGAGTCATTGAACACAGCATCTCCGACGTAGCGCTAAAGTGGGGATTTTCCTGTACGACATTTTTACGAGTGTACCGTGAATATCAGGAATTCGGTGAAACATCAAATCACCGACGTCGCTGCGGCCGGAAAAGATCTTCCAAAAACGGGACCGACGACGACCGAAGAGAATGGCTGAACGTGATAGAAGTGCAACCCTTCCGCAAATTGGTGCTGATTTCAATTCTGGACAACCAATAAAAGTATCAGCGTGCGAACCATTCAGTGAAATACTATCGATATGACATGGGCTTTCAGACTCGAAGGTCCACTTTTGTAACCTAGATGATTGCACGACACAAAGCTTTACGCCTCGCCTGGGCCCATCAACACCGATATTCTACTGTTGATGACTGGAAACATGTTGGCTGGTCGGACGTATCTCGTTTCAAATAGTATCGAGCGGATGGGCAACCTCATGAATTCATGACACTGCAAGTCAGCAGGAGGCAGTTCAAGCTGGTCGAGGCTCTGTGACGGTATTTGGCGTATTTGGAGAAATGTGGGAACCTTGATACGTCTACACACGACTCAGACAGGTGCCACGTACGTACGCATTCTGATCAACTGCATCCATTCATGTCCATTGTGCAATCTATCGGACTTGGGCAATTCCAGTAGGAAAATGCGACAGCCCACACGTCCAGAATTGCTACAGAGTGGCTCCAGCAACACTCTTCTGAGTTTAAACACTTCCACTGGCTACCAGACTCCCTAGACATGAACATTACTGAGCATATCTTGGATGCCTTGGAACGTGCTCTTGATAAGAGATCTCCAACCCCTCGTACTCCTTACCTATATTTGGCCAGCCTAGAGGAATCATGGTGTCAATTCCCTCCAGCACTACTTCACACATTAATCGAGTCCATGCGACATTGTGTTGCGGCACTTTTGCGTGCGCACGTGGGCCCTACGCAATATTAAACATGTGTACTAGTTTATTTGGTTCTTTAGTGTAGAGAGACTTGCAGCAGGCGGCCAACAACGCCAGACGTGGTCTCCTTGCCAATAATGAGATGCGAATTTTCGTCTGTGTACAAAACAATGCGATCAGTGCACAAAACAATGTGAATTGTTAATCGTTCCTGGTAGGTTATCCGAGTCTGTAATTACGTCTTGTAGCGAGGTGAAATTACTGTCACTAGTCCCATTCAGAGGTACTTTTTAATGAATAAAGTAATTTAGTAATGGAATCCAAAATTTCAGTTACTGATTATCTGTCTGCATTAACTATTTGATGAGTTAACCATCGAACTAACTTTTTAAGAAAACTGACTTTTTTTTTTTCAAGATAACACAAAATTTTGGCAATCGTCGTTAAGGAAAACATCTTGATATCTCGTATCATTTCACTTTATCGAACGCTTTTCATAGGTCTACAAGCCCTACGAAGGTACCTTTATTTTCCTTAAGTCTTGCTTTCATCATCAAGTTTAACGTCATAACCGATTTATGATGACCCTATCTTTCTGAAAGCCAACCTCTCGTCACCAAACGGATCCTCAGTTTTCTTTTCAGTTTTTTGTACACTCCTGGAAATTGAAATAAGAACACCGTGAATTCATTGTCCCAGGAAGGGGAAACTTTATTGACACATTCCTGCGGTCAGATACCTCACATGATCACACTGACAGAACCACAGGCACATAGACACAGGCAACACAGCATGCACAATGTCGGCACTAGTACAGTGTATATCCACCTTTCGCAGCAATGCAGGCTGCTATTCTCCCATGGAGACGATCGTAGAGATGCTCGATGTAGTCCTGTGGAACGGCTTGCCATGCCTTTTCCACCTGGCGCCTCAGTTGGACCAGCGTTCGTGCTGGACGTGCAAACCGCGTGAGACGACGCTTCATCCAGTCCAAATATGCTCAATGGGGGACAGATCCGGAGATCTTGCTGGTCAGGGTAGTTGACTTACACCTTCTAGAGCAAGTTGGGTGGCACAGAATACATGCGGACGTGCATTGTCCTGTTGGGACAGCAAGTTCCCTTGCCGGTCTAGGAATGGTAGAACGATGGGTTCGATGACGGTTTGGATGTACTGTGCACTATTCAGTGTCCCCTCGACGATCACCAGAGGTGTACGGCCAGTGTAGGAGATCGCTCCCCACACCATGATGCCGGGTGTTGGCCCTGTGTGCCTCGGTCGTATGCAGTCTTAATTGTGGCGCTCACCTGCACGGCGCCAAACACGCATAAGACCATCATTGGCACCAAGGCAGAAGCGACTCTCATCGCTGAAGACGACACGTCTCCATTCGTCCCTCCATTCACGCCTGTCGCGACACCACTGGAGGCGGGCTGCAACGATGTTGGGGCGTGAGCGGAAGACGGCCTAACGGTGTGCGGGACCGTAGCCCAGCTTCATGGAGACGGTTGCGAATGGTCCTCGCCGATACCCCAGGAGCAGCAGTGTCCCTAATTTGCTGGGAAGTGGCGGTGCTGTCCCTTACGGCACTGTGTAGGATCCTACGGTCTTGGCGTGCATCCGTACGTCGCTGCGGTTCGGTCCCAGGTCGACGGGCACGTGCACCTTCCGCCGACCACTGGCGACAACATCGATGTACTGTGGAGACCTCACGCCCCACGTGTTGAGCAATTCGGCGGTACGTCCACCCGGCCTCCCGCATGCCCACTATACGCCTCGCTCAAAGTCCGTCAACTGCACATACGGTTCACGTCCACACTGTCGCGGCATGCTACCAGTGTTAAAGACTGCGATGGAGGTCCGTATGCCACGGCAAACAGGCTGACACTGACGGCGGCGGTGCACAAATGCTGCGCAGCTAGCGCCATTCGACGGCCAACACCGCGGTTCCTGGTGTGTCCGCTGTGCCGTGCGTGTGATCATTGCTTGTACAGCCCTCTCGCAGGGTCCGGAGCAAGTATGGTGGGTCTGACACACCGGTGTCAATGTGTTCTTTTTTCCATTTCCAGGAGTGTATATTATTCTTGTCAGCACTTGTGGTGCATGAGCTGTTAAGATCATTGGCTCATAGGATGATAGTATGCGCACTTACCCACTCTTTTTGCTTTTGGAAACAAGGAAGTGTGAGGTTTAAAGTCCCGTCGACGACGTGATCGTTAGAGATGTAGCACAAGCTCGGATTACGAAAAGATGGGGAAGGAGAGATTTAGATAAATCAGGGACAACACAAATCCGGATGGCTGGATGCGAACTTGACCCCCCCCCCCTCCCCAGTCTCCACCATACAGCATAATTCGTTGCTATCGTCTGGGTAGTGTGGACGATACTTTTCCGAAAGTGTCATGGTGTGCCCCCATTCTCGTATGTTCCACCGACCTGAATGGACGTTCCGATGTCACTTCCCCTTTTATGATCGTAAGTCTTCTAAATGTTACACTCTGATAATAATATTCACGAACTAAGTCATCCACATCGACTCCCAACTCTTCTTCCATCACATCAGACAGTTCTTCATCCTCAAAAAGGCCTATTCGTTCCCTCTGCGTTTAGCAGTGGAGTTCTTCTTCCAGGCCTAATGTTGAATTCTTTACTTTCAATTTCATCGAAGGCTCTTCTGAATTTTCCGGATGCTGCATCTCTCCTTCCGACAACCTTTTCTCTTTCTATTTCTACACTTTTCTCCTGCAGCCATTTCGCCCTATCGAGTCTAAGCTGTTATCCTGTCTTGTCTCAGTGGGCATTATAAGCGGAAGTTTCTAGCTGCCAGGTGAAGAAAGTACATGAAAAGTTATAAAATACACCTCTTAATGAGCGACAAAGTCCATGATGTACGCTTCCTGTGTAAAATCTCGCCTATGTGTACGAGAATATAAAAGAAACAAAATTAATCGTGATACAGGTGTACCCTTGAGACTCAGTGCTGAAACTAATGTATGCAACAAATTGATTAACGCTATGAAATAATGTCTTAGCAGTCAGTTTTAAGGTTGGGACTGCGAATTCTGTCATTAAAAATTGTTAATGTTACTTAAAATCCGTCTTGATTGCAAATTTTTCATTCATATGACCGGTTTCGGTTCATTCAGATCTGAAGATAGTTCTGAATGAACGGAAACCGGTCATATGAATAAAAAATTTGCAAATCAAGACGGATTTTAAGTAACATTATAAAATCACTTATTGCTGTTATCCCATAAGACATTAGGTCTGTTTTTGAAAAGTGTTAAATGTCATAGTAAACAAATGATTTAGATAAACACTGAGATTTTATAAGAAAAAGCATTAGAAGCTAAATCTTTCGAAACAGTCATGACATCACTGCAGTTTCAGTCACAGAATTTGCCATGGGAATTAGAAAGAAAGGATGGGACCCCTCCACGCCCACACCAACGTGGTGACCAAAGCAAAAGTTCTACCGTCACCTCCGCATAACATGTTAGTTTTTGAATCAGGAGTCACAGGGTGCGGGCTGTGATGTTATCAGTGCGTCTGGATAAGATTACTCATTAGCATGGTCCATCAGGGGATAGAAAGGGGACGAGAGCGATCGGAGGGTAGCGCGTGTAAGAGCAGAGGACAATAAACTGCCAAGGCAAGCACCAAGGGCCAAGGGAAAAGAACCTCTGCGACAGTAGGAGGGGTAGTGAGGGCAGTAGCGGCTTGCTATCTGCGACAGCGCATGCAAGGTGGGGTAGTGTTAGTATGAGGTATCGTGCATCGTTACCTGTGTGCTACGTGTTCCTTGTAGCTGGATCAGTCCGGGTGCTGCGGCTGAACTCGTGTGGATTCTCCTGGTCCTGCTGCAGGGGTTCGTCCCTGTAACAAAGGAATTCAGTGCGACAACGCAGGCGTTGACATTGCTCCCTCTACTGCGACGTTTGGTCAGCTTTCTCAGGCTGGTGCTGAACAGCGGCAGCGCGCCGCCGTTCGGCGTCCTCCTCTGCTGCATGGCGCCTCTCTGACGCACCGAGCGAGGTGGCGCAGTGGCTAGCACACTGGACTCGCATTCGGGAGGACCACGGTTCAATCCCGCGTCCGGGCATCCTGATTTAGGTTTCCGTGATTTCCCTAAATCGCTCAGGCAAATGCCGGGATGGTTCCTTTGAAAGGGCACGGCCGACATCCTTCCCCATCCTTCCCTAATCCGATGAGACCGATTACCTCGCCGTCTCGTCTCCTCCCCCACACAACCCAACCCAATCCAACGCTCTGCCGCATCTGACCCTCAAGCAACTCCGCTTGTTCGGTGAGCTGCGCCGTTTCAGCGTCGGAGAAACGCAGGCCGTTCGCTCCCTCTTGCGCGATGAAGGCTGCCTCTTTGGCTTCTCGGTCACCTGCGGGGGCCGCCCCTTCCCCCCTGCGGCGTTCACCAGCGGTGCTCATGGGGCAGCCGCTGGGACAGGCGCGCGAACGTCCTTCTGCGAGGTCGCAGGAGTGTTCGCAACTTCAGCTGCACTGAGGCTTTGGGCGAAAACTGCACGGCGTTGCCTCGAGGCCTCTTCTTTATCTGCAGCTACGGCGGCTGCGAAGGCAGCCTTCTCTGCCACGAAGACGGCTTTGAGGGCTGCAGTGGCCTCCTTCTAGGTGGCGCCGATTTCGAAGCCACAGTTCTTCGCGGGGGCGCGAGCTGCACCTCGACAGCCCGCCTCCGGGCGGTCGTCCCCGCTCCTGGCAGGTGGAGCTGCTGCTGCGCTGTCCCTCAGCTGGGCCGCGCTGATCTGTGCCCTACGTCGTTGCCGACGTCGTCGTCTCTTCTTCCGCTGCGTCGAAGCGGCGCCAGCTGGCGACTTGCGGGCCGCCACGCCGGACGCAAGCCGGCAGAACGTTGCTGCCGCTGTCGCAGGCGCCGTTGTCGTGCTCGCCGTAGCACCAGGCGCACCGCGTCGTGCGGCGGCAATACTTCGCGACATGTCCCTGCCCCTGGAACCTGAAGCACTGGGGCTGGGGGTCCGTGGCGGTCGGTAGAGCTTCTGTCGTATCCGGGAAGCCCAGCAACCTCGTTCTTGGTGCAATTCGTCATGGTGTCGAACAGCGCTGTCCACCCGCCTTTGCACTCAACGTACAAACGGGGGTCAGGCCGCGACTCGTCTTTTCGGTGATTCCTTCCTTGGTCGGCAGACTCTGTGAGTTGCACAACTGAAGGACCCTTCGTAGCAGAAGGTTTCCTCTGCGCGCACTTCTTTCCCATGCTGCGGGGTGCAGAACACGACAATCTGCAGTCGTTGTGAGAACAACACACGACTGTTTGCTTACCGCGTCGTCCACAGCACAGAACTTCATTAAGAGCTCACAACGGCCGAGTAAGCGTAGCGCGCAGGGGCTGCGATGCGCACACCTCGCTAGCTAATGCCGCTCTGGCAATTAAAAAATTGGAACTACATATTAGCAAAGTTACTCGATGACGTCGGAATCGCTTAATACTCTCGCACCTGACTTTGTGAACCTGACTGTATAACTGTTGCAGTGACCGTTTGTCTGAACAGAGAACCGAACAAACCCACAGATCTTTTCATCTGTTATACTGTATGTGGTGTCGCAAGCACAGCACTCACCACCAAGCAGCACCACAGGTCGTTAGATCGACAGCCCACTCCAGAGGTAGCTGCACCAAGAAGTCGCAACGGTGGCGCAGCTACAGACGTGATATGTGCCGGCGCCACAGCAGAGCGGGCAGTTCCAGTTCAGCTCAACTACCGAGAAAACCCCCTTATGTAGGTCGTGCCGTATGTTCTGGATCTAGCGAGCCCGCACAAGCCAGTCTTCAGTAAACATTCTAGTGAGATAAGATCTGTTTACTGCCAAGTCTCAGCTTCTTCGATAATACATGAACTGCTGTCTGACCTGATCTGTACAAAGTTGAGTATTGGTCAATAAATGTGTGTTTTCTTGTCGCTAATCATTATGAGTGTTTCACTGTTGTCCTCTTTCGCTTCTCGTAGTGTTTTCCTCAGCGCACTATAAATAGTTGAGGATGGCGACGACTAAACTCTCCTTCTGTGGATGTATCATAAGTACGGTACAATATTGTGGTCATAGAATAGGCAAAGTTTCGATAATTTATATATTTCCTGGTGTTGCAGTCTTAATTCCCAGCAGCGCGTTTGGTCGGTTTAGTAAAATGTGAAACTCTAAGAGGAGCTTTAAACTGCATTGAAAGTGTGATAAAACTGTGTCCTACTGCCTGTGTAAACGAGTGCTTCATACTGAGTGCAGATGTGGAGCTATCCATCGCCGAGGGGCATCACTCCACCTCAAGCGTCGCTCAGAACTGAGTGCAGAAACTGAAGGGCATCTGTTGGTGAAAGACCTGGCTGAGAATCGGTGCCCGTTGTTGATGAAGTTGTCCATAAAAATGAGGATCTATTAACATGGAAGTTGGGAAGACCATTTATGGCAATTGAATAAATATTAAATAAACAACTTGGCAATATTTGTCTATTGCACAACGGGTAGCAGTAGGAAGTAAAAAGAAGTTTCTGAGAGAATTCGTAAGAACGTGCTCTGGTAAAAACATCACGTTTATTGAATACACAACTGAATAATAAACTAAACGACTAATAAATTAGTGATGGTTACTGTTTTTCGTAATATTCCCGGCTATGTTACAAAATTACAGCTGCGTCTTGGAGACCCAAACACGATTTATCATTACTTATTAATTATACAAGGGTCAGAGGAGTCTTTCAATGGCGAAATTGCCTCACATATGGACACACAATAGAGATTCAGGACAAATACAAGAATAAAGAAAAAACTTCACCAGTATGCATACGGTTGGAAAACGGTCGTTACCTTGGCTTGAGTGCACACAGCAAGTGACAAGAATCCATCGATAACAATGAACTGTTAATCGTTGCACCATAGAAGAAATTGGAAGTTTTGCCACGACGATCAGTAACTGTGACATGTAACGATTTTCATAATCCGCCAACACATGGTCATCACAAACAAAAATTTCTACATAAAATGAGTGGTAAAATTCAGAACAAATAAGCAAATTGGACAGGTATATCACTGTGAGTACCGTGAAACACGATCTTCGAACTTAGGGCTCTCAGATACGTACCTAACACGCGCTGAGACAACAAAGACATGTGGAAACTAGCTTCTGAACTGAAATCGAAATTAGCGACGTTTCAGAAATCTATTCAATTGTACTATACTCGTGAGATCACCAACGAACTAAATCAGACTGATCTGAGAAGATACATCACGAGTTCCCATGTCTGGACAGAGGTAGAGCAGAACAATGGCTTGCATACGTGGCCAATTGCTACTGTTTCTGATGTTCCGAAATTAACGAGAAAAATTTCCGTGTACCACTCAGAAGTAGCGAGTGATGATAGCAACACGTTGATTTTGACTGGAGCTGAAATCTACAAAAATAAGATAATGAATTAACTACTAATAGGCACACTCACAGTTAGTGGGTGTCGCGTCTCCCGGAACACTGCCGAGCGAACTTCTTTTGGAAGCCACGCGTCCCGTTCCTCCGGAAGCGCCCTGAGAGTTTCCTGTTGTGTGGTGCCAATCTGTACAAGAGCTTCCTCCAAGGCGAACAGAAACATCTGTGCTGCCTTGTACGTGCTTTATAGGGTTGGCTATTCTGCCACAGTAGCAGTATAGTTTTACTCCCACAGATCTAGATACTGACATTTACTTTGTACGCTCTCATTCATGCTTTTCATTCATCAGGTGAGACGAGGAAAGGATGCATATACTTACATACTGCACGTAGATGTATTGAATATGCGTATGGGGCTCAGATGATTACCAAAATTCAAATAAAATTTGAGGTGAAATAAAGGTATAACATCTTCTGTCCACTATAGACAAACTAAGCTGCTCAGTCTTTTTCGTATACAGTTTACAGTTTGCGTCCAGAATTGAGGTGCCAGAAGTGGTCCATCAAGTTAAATATTAAAAAAATAATGAAGAGCCTCATGGAGAGAGCCTTCAAAATGTGTGTCTTATGAGGAGCTGCTCCACCACTGTACCTCGTTTATTGTAAATCCCTACCCACAGTCACTGTGCTAGCTGAACGGCTGACAGTTGTTTGTAACTCACGAGTGATTCCTTCCACTGACTTCACGAGACGTTTTACATCCATCCTCCGCAGTGCTCGGCAGCCACTGTGCATCATTACATGAAGTCTGCCTGCTCTTTGTTTAGCTGCAGTTTGGCAGACTTGAGCAGCATTAGGAAGATGGTTAACGTCCCTGATGGATTTGTTACTCAGGTGACACCCAATGGCTAGTCAACATTCGCATTCACTGACATCTCCGGATTGACCCGTTCTGCTGTCACTGCTTCTCTGGCAACACGTTACACCCCCATCTCGTTTTATACTTGCTGGTCCGCCTCTCGTGATGCCTAGCGAGCAACTCCACATTACAGTCACACAGGGATGTTCGGATGCTTTTGTGTATTCTGTCACAGACTAATTAAAAAATGACGAAAGAAAAACCGCCCCGCCACTGTTTTTTGATAGTAAAATGTATAACTCTATCGTATTAAAAAACTAAAAACCCGTCTCGATTGCGAAGGAAGCACCTAGTGTTAAGTGTAAACCCAGGTTTCGGCGTCAATAACTACACCTTCTTCAGAAGAACAATAAAATCCACAAGTGCCTAATAAGACCTTTGTCAATGATTAAAAGAACTCCTTGCAGAGTAAGAGCGATAAACTTTCCCAATCAGGAGAATATAAAATTACATGCGGGGATTGTACAAAGTTTTACATCGGGCAAACGGGGTGAGCTCTGGGTCTCAGGTATAAAAAGCACATTCCTACTAGAAGCCGTGACGGTACTAAGGGCTCTACTTATGCGGAACACCTTGTGCAAACGGCACATGCGCCGAGCCCTCCAGTTAATATTGAGTTACTTTATGCCGAGGTTAAGGGCTTAAAACTGGATGTTTTGGAAGAAATGCAGATCTTTAAGCATCTGCACCATGTTAAAGACAATATCCTTAATGACCAACTCCTACTAAGAAATTGAAAATTTTTTGAAGGTTTCGGACCTTAACTTTGTTCTTCATACTTCTAAATCTGATGATCTTGGGATTATCACATGCGCCCGCTGATTGGCGAGCGCAGTTGGTGAAGCTTTTCATCTTTTTTTTATCCTCATTTTCCTTTTACGATGAAGATGATTTTAGCCCGTTGAACACCTCATGTTTTATCCCTATATCTTTATTACCACGACGACGTCTTTAGATTACATCCCCTCAGCCCCCCCCCCTCCCCCAGGCTAACTGCTAGCTTTAGGTATAGTTTTTTAGAGTTCCTCCTGTTGTCATAGGTAGTTTCATATATAAGTTTCTTTACTAACATAAGCAACCATGTACGGATATTTTTAGGTTTCATCTCCTATTTAGCGCGTCTCTTGTTATATCCATTTAATTTTTTTATATACAGTGATCCACGGTTGGGAATATAAGGGCTACTTATCCGCGACCCATGTATAAACTTTCTCGTATTCGTATGCGCATGCGCATTCAAGTAACTTCCCTTGTCTTGCGCATGTGCAGAGGTAGCGGGTCGGGCTTGTAAGTGAGCGACCGTTTGTAGCTGCAGTTTATGTCGGGTCATGGCCCATCGAACATAGGCCGTAGTGAGGTGGAGCGTATACCATTAAGTAGTAGTTTTGACTTTGTACATATGTACTGTTTGTGTTCTCCTTTTCTTTTTCGTTTTAAGCGTATAGCTATGGTGTTCTTTTAATCATTGACAAAGGTCTTCTGAGGCACTTGTGGGTTAATTGTTGTTCTGAAGAAGGTGTAGTTATCTACGCCGAAACTTGGTTTAATACTGAACACTAGGTGCTTTTTTCGCAATCAAGGCGGATTTTTAGTTTTTTAATACAGTAACCAACGATTGCTGACGCGCTGCGATGTTGAAGGTTCTTAACTCTATAGTGTCCATCACGACTTAGGCAAAGGAAATGTACTTTTGCAATAATATACACCGATCAGCCAGAACATTATGACCAGCTATTTAATAGCCGGTACGTCCAGCTTTGGCATGGATAAAACTGGTGACGCTCCGTGGCATGGAAGCAGTGACCATTTGGTAGGTCGCTGGAGGGCACCACATCTGCACACACAATTCACCTAATGCCCACAAATTACGTGGAGGGGGCCGATGAGCTCTAATGCCACGTTCAATCTTATCACAGATGCGTTCGATCTGTAGAGCTGGGGGCCATACCTCAATCTGGAATTCGCCACTTTGTTGCTCGAAGCACTCGGTCACATTCCTGGTCCTGTGATATGGTGCATTATCTTGCTGAAAAATGTCGCTGCCGTCAGGAAACATGTTATCCATGAGAGCTGTGCGTGGTCTGCAAAAACGTACAATACTCTTTCGCAGTCGTGAGGCCTTACACTGGACCTGTCGATGCCCACGTGAATATTTCCTAGAGTATAATGGAGCATCCGTGAACTTCTTCTTGCAGTTCATCTCTCAAGGACATGTTCCCCTGGAAGAGGGCGGATTCGCGCTCTCCCATCGGCGCGATGAAGGAGGTAGCGGCATTCATCAAAACATGCAGCGCTCCGCCACTGAGCCAAATTCCTGTGCCAGTTTCATTCGTAGTTCCCGATGTTGTGGTGTTATCATTGGCACATGCATGGGTCGTCGATTGCGGAGGCCCGTCGTTGGGAGTGTCCGGTCTATTGCGTTCAGACACCCACCATTAAGGTCTGATGTTAGTTCTTCCACAGTTCACCTCCTGTCCTGTTTTACCAATCTGTCCAAAATATGACGTCCGACATCTGTAATGAGTTATAGCTGCCTAACCTCACAACATTTGGACGTGGTTTCACCTTGATTTTGTCACGTATTGAAGACACTCGACACAGCACTCCTCGAACCACCGACAAGTCGTGGAGTTTCCGAAATGCTCGTGCTGAGTCTCCAAACCATCACAACCTGCCCCCGGTCAGATTCAGATAGGTCGCACGCTTTCGCCATTCTAGACACGGACAGCACGCTCACTGACGCTACATACACAATGCGTTGGTCTGGCTAGCACTCACTCCTCGCCAGGTGACACTCCTATCACCCGGACGGGTTTATATCGATAGTAGGTCGGTGGTCATAATGTTCTGGATGTTCACTGTACATCATCTCTGTAGAAGAATGCAATTACAGCACCATCTTGCTGTCTGATACAACCAATCAGATTACTACATGACGTGAGCGAGGTGTAAACACATTTTGTCTTTACTCAAACTTGTGTTCAGCATGTTCTACAGCGCGAACCAGAACTCCACCCACAAATTTTCAGAGGTTGTTCAAGGACACCTTCTCCGTAATTTGGTGTAAGGAACATCCACTCTCCAGCGGCTCGTTACATAGTTACTGCATTCACTTTGGTTTCCTGCCATAGGTAAGTTTGTATGTACAACAGCGAGAATGTCGATCGTATACGATGTCTCTCTTGTTTCCATCCACCTAAAGCACCAGGTATCGACAACAGTAATGCCCTCTTTCACTCAGGTTAGCATTCAGGATTTTATTTTTCAGTAGAGCTAGTTGTGCATTAAATGTGATAGACAGCAGTACTATGGATAGATTTACTGATGAGGAGTTGGCCGATATACAACCTGTGTCTGGCCTCACTGGATGCAAAGGAAGAGCGGCATAAGGACGCTATACAGAACTGTTCCTGCAGCGACTGCAACCAAATCACAACACTTTTGCATTCGATATGTGTTGCATTACTCTGTGTAGTGTTTTGAACGTATTGCGTATGCATGTTACAGGCTATTCGACAGTTGTGAAGTTACTTTCACAGAAACTAGGTTCATTGCGAGAACAAACAGAATAAATCATAGTTTCATTATTACTCCTTAACGGGCCCCCGGACACCGTGGCTACCATATACCACAATGAAGAGCCAAAGAAGCTTGTACAGACATGCGTATTCAAATACAGAGATATTTAAACATTCAACAAGTGTCGGTCGCAGTTGTTAGGTCGGTTACTGTGCTATAATGGCAAGTTATCAAGATTTAAGTGCGTTTCAACATGGTGTTATAGCCGGCGCACCAGTTATGGGACACGGCATATCCGAGGTAGCGATGAAGTGCGGATTTTCCTGTACGACCATTTCACGAGTGTACAGTGAATATCAGGAATTCGGTAAAACATCAAATACCCGACATCGCTGCGGCCGGAAAAAGATCTTGGAAGAACGGGAACAACGACGACTGACGGGAATCGTTCAACGTGACAGAAGTGCAAGCCTTCCACAAACTGCCGCAGACTTCAATGCTGGGCCGTCAACAAGTGTCAGCGTGCGAACCATTCAACGACACATCATCGGTATGGGCTTCTGGAGCCGAAGGCGCACTCGTGTACACTTGACGACTGCACGACACAAAGCTTTACGCTTCGTTTGCACCCGTCAACACCGACATTGGACAGTTGATGACTGGAAACATGTTGCCTAGTCGGATGAGTCTCGTTTCAAATTGTATCGAACGGATAGACATGTACGAGTATGGAGACAACCTCATGAACCTATGGACTCTGCATGTCAGGAGAGGACTGTTAAAGCTGGTGGAGGCTGTGTAATGATGCCGGGCGGTGTGCAGGTGGAGTGATATGGGACCCCTTTTACGTCTAGTTACGACTCTGACAGGAGACACGTTAGCATCCTGTCTGATCACCTGCAACCATTCATGTTCATTGTGCCTTCCGACGGACTTGGGCAATTCAAACAGTACAATGCGACACCCCACACGTCCAGAATTGCTACACAGTGGCTCCAGTAATACTCTTGTGAGTTCAAACGCTTCCGCTGGCCACTAGACTCCAAAGACGTGAACATTATTGAGAGTATCTGGAATGGCTTGCAGTGTGTTGTTCAGAAGATATCTCCACCGCGCCGTACTCTTGCGGATTTATGGACAGCCCGGCAGGATTCATGTTGTTAGTTCCCTCCAGCACTATTTCAGACATTAGTCAAGTCCATGCCACGTCGTGTCGCGACACTTCTGCGACGTCGCGGGGGCTCTATACGATATTAGACAGGTGTACTAATTTCTTTGGCTCTTCAGTGTATAATATGTGATCAGTATCGTCTCCCGACCGAGCACCGTGCTGTATCCGTTGCTCGCAGTATATCCGCTGTATTGTTGTTGTTGTGGTCTTCAGTCCTGAGACTGTTTTGATGCAGCTCTCCATGCTATTCTATCCTGTGCAACCTTCTTCATCTCCCAGTACTTGCTGCAACCTACATCCTTCTGAATCTGCTTAGTGTATTCATCTCTTGGTCTAACTCTCCGATTTTTACCCTCCACGCTGCCCACCAATGCTAAATTTGTGATCCCTTGATGCCTCAAAACATGTCCTACAAACCGGTCCCTTCTTTTTGTCAAGTTGTGCCACAAACTCCTCTTCTCCCCAATTCTATTCAATACCTCCACATTAGTTATGTGATCTACCCATCTAATCTTCAGCATTCTTCTGTAGCACCACATTTCGAAAGCTTCTATTCTCTTCTTGTCCAAACTAGTTATTGTCCACGTTTCACTTCCGTACATGGCTACACTCCACACAAATACTTTCAGAAACGACTTCCTGAAACTTAAATCTATACTCGATGTTAACAAATTTCTCTTCTTCAGAAACGCTTTCCTTGCCATTACCAGTCTACGTTTTATATCCTCTCTACTTCGACCATCATCAGTTATTTTACTCCCTAAATAGCAAAACTCCTTTACTACTTTAAGTGTCTCATTTCCTAATCTAATTCCCTCAGCATCACCCGATTTAATTTGACTACATTCCATTATCCTCCTTTTGCTTTTGTTGATGTTCATCTTATATCCTCCTTTTAAGACACTGTCCACTCCGTTCAACTGCTCTTCCAAGTCCTTTGCTGTCTCTGACAGAATTACAATGTCATCGGCGAACCTCAAAGTTTTTCTTTCTTCTCCGTGACTTTTAATACCTACCCCAAATTTTTCTTTTGTATCCTTTACTGCTTGCTCAATATACAGATTGAATAACATCGGGGAGAGGCTACAACCCTGTCTCACTCCTTTCCCAACCACTGCTTCCCTTTCATGCACCTCGATTCTTATGACTGCCATCTGGTTTCTGTACAAATTGTAAATAGCCTTACGCTCCCTGTATTTTACCCCTGCCACCTTTAGAATTTGAAAGAGAGTATTCCAGTCAACATTGTCAAAAGCTTTCTCTAAGTCTACAAATGCTAGAAACGTAGGTTTGCCTTTTTCTTAATCTTTCTTCTAAGATAAGTCGTAAGGTTAGTATTGCCTCACGTGTTCCAACATTTCTGCGGAATCCAAACTGATCTTCCGCAAGGTCCGCTTCTACCAGTTTTTCAATTCGTCTGTAAAGAATTCATGTTAGTATTTTGCAGCTGTGACTTATTAAACTGATAGTTCGGTAATTTTCACATCTGTCAACACCTGCTTTCTTTGGGATTGGAATTATTATATTCTTCTTGAAGTCTGGGGGTATTTCGCCTGTCTCATAAATGTTGCTCACCAGATGGTAGTGTTTTGTCATGACTGGCTCTCCCAAGGCCGTCAGTAGTTCTAATGGAATGTTGTCTACTCCCGGGGCCTTGTTTCGACTCAGGTCTTTCAGCGCTCTGTCAAACTCTTCCGGCAGTATTGTATCTCCCATTTCATCTTCATCTGCATCCTCTTCCATTTCAAGTACATCACCCTTGTATAAACCTTCTCTATACTCCTTCCACCTTTCCGCCTTCCCTTCTTTGCTTAGAACTGTGTTTCCATCTGAGCTCTTGATATTCATACAAGTGGCTCTCTTTTCTCCAAAGGTGTCTTTAATTTTCCTGTAGGCAGTATCTATCTTACCCCTAGTGAGATGTGCCTCTACATCCTTATATTTGTCCTCTAGCCATCCCTGCTTAGCCATTTTGCACTTCCTGTCGATCTCATTTTTGAGACGTTTGTATTCCTTTCTGCCTGCTTCATTTACTGCATTTTTATATTTTCTCCTTTCATCAATTAAATTCAATATTTATTCTGTTATCCACGGATTTCTATTAGTCCTCGTCTTTTTACCTACTTTATCTTCTGCTGCCTTCACTACTTCATCCCTCAGAGCTACCCATTCTTCTTCTACTGTATTTCTTTCCTCCATTACTGTCAATTGTTCCCTTATGCTCTCCCTGAAACTCTCTACAACCTCTGGTTCTTTCAGTTTATCCAGGTCCCATCCCCTTAAATTAGCACCTTTTTGTAGTTTCTTCAGTTTTAATCTACAGTTCATAACCAATAGATTGTGATCAGAGTTCACATCTGCCCCTGGAAATGTCTTACAATTTAAAAACTGGTTCCTAAATCTCTGTCTTACCATTACATAATCTATCTGATACCTTTTAGTATCTCCAGGATTCTTCCATGTATACAACCTTCTTTTATGATTCTTGAACCAAGTATTAGCTATGATTAAGTTATGCTCTGTGCAAAATTCTACCAGACGGCTTTCTCTTTCATTTCTTCCCGCCAATCCATATTCACCTACTATGTTTCCATCTCTCCCTTTTCCTACTGACGAATTCCAGTCACCTATGACTATTAAATTTTCGTCTCCCTTCACTACCTGAATAATTTCTTTTATCTGATCATAGATTTCCTCAGTTTCTTCATCCTCTGCAGAGCTAGTTGGCATATAAACTTGTACTACTGTAGTAGGCGTAGGCTTTGTGTCTATCTTGGCCACAATAATGCGTTCGCTATGCTGTTTGTAGTAGCTTACCCGCACTCCTATTTTTTTATTCATTATTAAACATACTCCTGCATTACCCCTATTTGATTTTGTATGTATAACCCTGTATTCACCTGACCAAAAGTCTTGTTCCACCTGCCACCGAACTTCACTAATTCCCACTATATCTAACTTTAACCTATCCATTTCCCTTTTTAAATTTTCTAACCTACCTGCCCGATTAAGGGATCTGACATTCCACGCTCCGATCCGTAGAACGCCAGTTTTCTTTCTCCTGATAACGACGTTCTCTTGGGTAGTCCCCGCCCGGAGATCCGAATGGGGGACTATTTTACCTCCGGAATATTTTACCCAAGAGGACGACATCATCATTTAATCATACAGTAAAGCTGCATGCCCTCGGGAAAGATTACGGCTGTAGTTTCCCCTTCCTTTCAACCGTTTGCAGTACCAACACAGCGAGGCTGTTTTGGTTAGTGTTACAGGGCCAGATCAGTCAATCATCCAGACTGTTGCCCCTGCAACTACTGAGAAGGCTGCTGCCCCTCTTCAGGAACCACACGTTTGTCTGGCCTCTCAACAGATACCCTTCCGTTGTGGTTGCACCTACTTTACGGCCATATGTATCGCTGAGGCACGCAAGCCTCCCCACCAACGGCAAGGTCCATGGTTCATGGGGGGATCCGGTGTAATCAGAGTGATATGTCGTCGTATGTCATCCTTCAGATTATTAAGAGTCCCGATACATCACTAATGACACGATCTTTGAGATACCACCAGAAACAGAAGTCACATGCGTTTAGAATGGGGGAGCTCGAACACTATACGTCATTAAATTGACTAGAAAAGATACAGCCGTTACCGAATGTATCTAGAAGCAAATGTTTCACCTGGAAAGCGACATATGCTGTCGTCCCATCTTGCCTGGACTAGTGGTGTGGACAAGTGGCGTTCTTGCAAAGCCGGAATCATGCGTTGCACAAGGAGTTTCTTATAACGAACAGATGTCACTGTGCAGCTAACAGATGCCTGAGGTGTCATCTTCTCAAAGGAAAACGTAGCCAGAATGCAGGAGCTCGTGAAACCACGCCACACAGTTACATACACTGAAGAGGCAAACAGACTGGTATAGTTGCCTAATATCACGTAAGACCCTCGTGAGTACGCAGAACTGCAGCAACACGACGTGCCATGTAATCGACTATTTTGTGAAGTAGTGCTGGAGTTAAGTTCATGTTTGGTAGCCAGCGGAAGCGTTTAAACTCAGAAGAGTGTTCCTGGAGTCACTCTATAGCAATTATTCACGTGTGGGGTGCCGCATTATCCTGCTGGATAATTCCGTCGGAACACACAAAGGACATGAATGGATGTTGGTGATCGGAGAGGATCCTTACGTACGTGTCACCTGTCACAGTCGTATCTAGACGTGTCAGAGATCCCAAATCACGCCAACTGCACACGCCACCAGCTTGAATTGTTTCCCTGCTGACAAGCAGGGCCCACGGATTCATGAGGTTGTCTCCATACCCTTACACATCCATCCGTTCGATACAATTTGCAACGAGACCCGTCCGAGTTGGCTATTTGTTTCCAGTCATCAACAGTCCAATGTCTGTGTTGACGGGCCACAGCGAGGCGTAAAACTTTGTGTCGTGCAGCCATCAAGGGTACACGAGTGGGCCTTCAGCTCCGAACGGAAAACTTCAGCCTCTTAACCCATTACATCCACAGTAACTCAATACAGAAATTAACAAGCGTCACCAAGTGAAGAACAGCATAAGAACGTCAACAAATTTCACTATCTGACTGCGTACAGCGCCGTATTTTCACATGGTGACTGAAACTGTAACTATATTTTTCCAGCTTAATCTGCGAGCGCGCAGATTAATGAACATATCTACAATGTTTCAGCGTCCTGCGATTCATACAGCCTACATTGAAGCATTCCGATCACCCTTAGTTTAATTGTAATCACCCGGTACTATCGTTCTTCTGCCCCTGCCTCTCTTGCCTCTTGATCAGCAAATGGCTCTGAGCACTATGCGACGTAACTTCTGAGATCATCAGTCGCCAAGAACGTAGAACTAATTAAACCTAACTAACCTAAGGACATCACAGACTGTAGCGCCTAGAACCGCACGACCACTCCGGCCGGCCTTGATCAGCAGTTTTGTCCAAATAATATATTGGCCTATGCCAGTACTAGCTTGAGGTTATGTTTTGATATTTGTATTGTTATACTTTTAATCCTTGAACGTAATATAAGAATTATTAGTTCATACCTTCAATCTACTTCAGTATGATTATAATAAGCTTAATGATTGTTAGTTTGTCTATAGCCTAGAGACTTTAACCAATATGTGTATAATATGTTCGCAGTGCTACATCAGTGTGTTTAGGAGTTTTTACTAATATATTTAGAGTCTAAAACATTGGGTGTCCTTAGTAATTGATAGTCCAAGGTCGTATTCAATTAACATTTATTTTGATTCCAAATGCGCAAAATACAACTGGATTGCACTTCTTGACTAACTGTGTCAATCCAGTACAGACGAATTTGATCACAGCTTAA
The DNA here is from genome assembly GCF_023897955.1 of Schistocerca gregaria. Taxonomy (NCBI): domain Eukaryota; kingdom Metazoa; phylum Arthropoda; class Insecta; order Orthoptera; family Acrididae; genus Schistocerca; species Schistocerca gregaria. The sequence goes on along the minus strand of NC_064924.1, from coordinate 6,439,426 downwards.
TGATTGGTAAGCAGTAATGATTAAGTAGTCACTGCCCATGTACAAACGCTTAAAAGATAATAAGTTCCACAGAAGGAGTCACAATTACCGGAGTCACTGAACTAGATTACAGTACGGATGATTAGTCTAATACTTAGCACTGGAATGTTTTCCTATAGTGCGATAAAGTCAAAATTCCGTTCAGCAGTGTTATCACACCTATTACTGAGCACATTAAATAGTCTACAGCAATTACCGAGCCCAGGAAATAGTCTAAATTCTCCACAAGGGTACTAGTGTTGATGCAACGATTCCACGGCAGGCCAAGTCAAAGGAGGAAAATTTATCTGGGTGGTGGATGTCAGTACTGGCTGCGGTGCGGCATTTTCGAGGTCGGATTCGTGCTGAAACCGCGTGGTGCAGGTCATGGAAGTCGCTATGCATCAGAACTGCTTGCAGTGACTCAACAAACTGAACTGCCGAAGACTGGGTGGGGGGCGTCCTAAACACGTGCCCGATGGAGACATATCTGCTTGACACTTGGATAGCACGTGATACGCGGAAGCGAAGCAGTGCACTCGATTATGGCGTTGTTGTCAGGGATACGTTCGCTGCTGACGTCGAGGTTGGCACCTCTCATTGCAAACTGGCGCCGCATATTTTCCTGGTTCTGGCTGTAGTTTTACTCCGAAACACACTAGCGCGTTTTGGCCAAAGTCCAGCGTTTTGCGGCTGATGTTTCGTGCATGCTTTACTGTTGATATCTGCATCTGCCAAGGGAGCGTCCTCCCCCCCCCCCCACAGGGCTACAACACAGGCAGCTTGTCAACCACGTCTGTAATGCGGGTAGCCGCTTCTGCAGGCGAAGGCCTTGAATACCGCAAAACATACAGCACATCTTGTTTTGCACATACATAAAATTTAGGCATTGCTGTTCCTGTACATCTTATATGTATTTAGACGTGAAACGGTCTTATATCTTTGCAAAAAATATTCTTTCACTATATAGAAGCTGTTTCTGACTTGAACGTACTGTTTACTAAGTCTTGTCTGGTGGTGGCCTAGGAAGCCTAAAGCTGGTTCACATAAATAGTATTGTGGAACATTAATATTGAACTTTTCAGTGCTTAGTACGATCATTCACTGAAACCCTCCAGTTTTTTCTGTCGCAAACTGTGCTTCTGCATCTATAAAGTTAGTCAGAATTTTACTTCAAGCTACGTCCATAACTTACTTGAAAAGAGGATCCTCCCTTCTCAGTTGACGCAGTAGTGGGTCACCGGAAGCGTATCGGGTGGACGGCGGTTAAAATTCCCATCTGGGCATCCAGATTTAGGTTTTACGATTTTTCCTTTTCCAGGGGTACGGCCAATTAACTTACCCAGTCCGAGCTTTCGTTTCAGCTCTGGAGAGCTCATCATCAACGAGACTTTAGGCCTTAATCTTCTTTAAATCCTTTCTCCTCCCACAGATGGTTGATTCCAGTAAAGATGAAAAGCATAAAGCTCCTGTACTGATATTTACCTCACGGTAAGGGCCAACCGCTTCATAAATGCGGTGCCAGAAACGAAATAGAGACTGTACTTTGTACGGTGAAAGAAAAGCCCTCATAGTTGGCAGCAATGTCGCCATCTTTCAACTGAGAATCGTAAAAAAGCTGTGCTGGCAGTATCGAAGCTGAATGAAAGAAATCTATATTGTTCTGTTGGAAAGCAGGTTACTCGGCGAGGACAACGCCTGCAGATAACGACAGAAAACTCGTCGACACTTTGAGACAACACGACCCTACGACTCTGATAATTTTTCGTGGAGATCTCACGGATGTTGCTCTGATTATGGCGTTCTATGCGAAGACTGTTTGAGGCAGCTCTCCATGCTAGTCTATCCAGTGCAATGTAATTTATCTCTATATAGCAATTGCAACATAATCCCATTTGAAACTTCCTGTTGGATGCAAGATCAATTTTTCCTCTCCTGCCCCACACTTCCATACATTATCGAACTGATTATTCTTAAATATCTACTGAAGTGTCGTAACAACCTATCTCTGCTTTTAGTCAAGGTGTTCTCTAAACTATTTTTTTTCCTCATGTTGATTGTGTACCCCCTCATTAATGATTTAATCCACCCATCTAATCCTCAGTATTGGCCTTTAGCATCATATGTCAAATACTTCTATTACTTTCTTGTGTGAACTGCTTATCGTCTACGATTCACTTCCGTAGAAAGATACATTCCAGAGAAATACCTTCAGTAAAGGTTTCCTAACATTAGAACACCTACCCAGTTTTACTTAACCAGCCTGCCCAGGTTAAATGTTTATTCATATTCTTTGCGCCCATCTCGTCCTTCTCTCTCTCTCTCTTTCCCTCTCCTCCGCATCTCTCCCTGCCTGTCCCCTTCTACCCCGCTATTTGTCCATCTCATTTCCCCCTCTCTCTGTCCACTTCCTCCACACCTTATTCTCTGTCCATCTCCTCCTGCTCCCATCTCTGTCTTTCTCCTTGCCACTCTATTCCAACCGAAGATCACAGTACTTCGGTGCTAATTTATGGCAGTACTGTGGTTTCCACGAACGAAAATTGAACCCTTTGTTCAGAACAGTTCGGACTGTTGTGTCGGATGAAACTGCTTCCGCGAGATACCTGTCTTTGTGATTTCGAGCACTTGGGGTGAGCATGTCCTGAAACACTTGCGTATTTTCCTTCTACGTGGATGCTGGGGGACGACTGTTTCTCCTGGCTAAAGTCTCCTGGCATGCTTGGAACTAGAGTACCATAAGGCTGTTTAGCCAACAGTCCTGCAGTCTCTGATATACTCCATGTCTTCCAAGTCAGAATATTAGCATCTGGAAAAGCTTCAAGGCCACCATAATCTGCTTGATTGCCCCACACAACAGCAAGTGTGAGCCAAGTACTACCTCCAAACACTGCCTGTACATCACAGGTAAAGTTCAGATGTAGTCCACGAAATACATTGGGGCCTCCAATTAACTGCTGCTTATTAAATTGACCTGCAAGGTCAATATCAATAGCCTTCAAGCTGCGATAGACAGGTACACTGCGCCGCCAGAATTTAACCAAATAGTTAGCATATTGTGACCTCCAAGTGAAAAGAAATAAAAACTATGGAGTACATAGTGAAGTGTATATTGATTTTTATCTTACAAACTACATTACTCGTAACTGTAATTTTTATTTTACGTACACTGTACTTTCACTCTGTTCAAAATAAAAGGTCAAAAAATTTGTTTTTAAGTTATAAACTTGCTAAATAGCAAATAAGAAATATTTGCTAGGTTTTTGTCTTGTGTTTGATTTTTAGATGTCATTTTTTTCTCCTAATTATTTAAGAGCTTATGACAAGCTTCAGCTTACAATATTTAATATATTGTTGAATAACGTGGTTCACTGTGTGGGCACGCTCTACAACATTATTCATGCGAAATTTTATTTTCATACCTTAATCGCGAACGAGTTACTGATACCTAGGTATTCAAAACCGTCGATTACTGGAAAGTGGAACTAAAGGTTTGCATGTCATTTTCTTCTCAGTTATAACATGTTAAAACTTTTCAGCTCCATAGTCTTGCTATTCTTTCGTCTTCTTTAGTATTCTTTCTTTACTTTGTTATTCTGGCGTCTTTGCCATGCTTTCAGCAGACTTTTAAGTTTCAACCGCACGTTTATATCCACTCGTAGCAGCCCACTTTTCGTGTTGTCCCCAATTTTGGTGCCTAGTCTGTTAATGATTGCCGGCCGAAGTGGCCGTGCGGTCCTAGGCGCTACAGTCTGGAGCCGTGCGACCGCTACGGTCACAGGATCGAAACCTGCCTCGGGCATGGATGTGTGTTAAGTCCTTAGTTTAGTTAGGTTTAATTAGTTCTAAGTTCTAGGCGACTGGTGACCTCAGAAGTCTAGTCGCATAGTGCTCAGAGCCATTTGAACCACTCTTTTGTTAATGATTTTTAATCTGCATGTTCACCATTAAAGCATACTATGGCGTCCATCAAACCAATGTGAAAAGCTGACAACCCAACAGAAACAAGAACGCTCATGAAAAACGTAAGTAAACTCAAGTAATCTACTTGCATCGACAGGAAGATCAATTGCAGTAAGTCTCTGTTCGCAGTACCGTCCATAAGTTCTTCAACGATATTACACAAACGGGTTTCTATGGAAACAACTGTGACAAAATTAAATAACGACACTTTGTACACAAGGTTTTATGTCTGACAGTAGTGTGACACTTGGGCATTAACGAGCAGTATCTGCTTTCGAAAGAAATTTAAACACGAAAATGTTGAGGTACTATATAGAAAGTACATATTTTTAAAATCATGAAGAATCACAGAATTTTATTAAATAAAAATATAGTTTGTCTCTAATGATGTCCAGATCCCTTTAAGTGTTAAAAAAAAGTTATAAACAGTTTTCAGTAGGGAGTTAATTCAGGCTCACCCTGTACGTCGTTTGGCTGGTAGCCACGTGGAAAAGATTAGTCATGGTGTTTTCATTTGGCGTTCTCCTTTAGCAGTACGATGTACCTTCTCCAGACTTGTGAGCAGTGATAAGAGAGAGGAGAGATGACGTTTCAGGCTTTACGGTAGGCCGTGAGGTCCGCGTACTTGTGACGGCGAACAATGGAGACGGAGACGTGCGCACAGCGGTGGGCGCTGGGGGCTGGGGGCTGGCGAGCGGCCCGCGATCCGCCGCCGATTATGCCGCACTGCGGACGAGCCGGGGGCCGGAGGCGGAGGTGGAGGCGGCGGAGCCCCGCCTGCTGAAAAATGGCCGCCGCCAGCGCTACAGACAAAACACTGTGCCGCCACGCTACGCCGCCGCTACAGTCGCCACGATCTGCGTCTATAAGCGGGCTCTGACGCATCACACGGCATGGACATATCCAGCTCAGCGGGAAACTTCAAAATGTTCCAAAAATTACACAACAAATTGCGTCAATTTCTTACAATAATATATTTTGTTCGTCACTGTACGTTTTCTGCTACATCTGTACTCTGTACGCCAATTTACAGTGTGTCACAGGGTGCATGTTATGTATCACAGTCTCTGTGCCTCACACCTCACCCCTATCCATTGCACCATCAGTTGGTATTCCACAATGAGGCGCGCAAAGAACGATTGTAAGTCTGCTTTCATAGCGACTGTAAGAGAACCAACACTGATGAGAAGAAACGTTAAGAACACAAGTTTAATAGCATGTTGGTCCACCTTTGTATGTCCGTGCAGCGACGATTCTACGTGGGGTGGAATTGGCAGGTCCTTAGTAGGTTTCCAGAGATATGTGACACCAGATGTCTCACAACATGTCACGTAAATCCTGTCGGTGATTTGAGGGCGCATACCTGGTACCCGTTAGCGTTCTAGATGTGTTCGGGTCAGATCTGATGAATGTGATGACGAAGACGTCAACTCGGTTCACTGTCAAGCTCCTCAAACATATGCTGACCGAAAAACATAGCAATACCAAAGAATAATTGATGTAGAGAAATGAAATTTCGGTCTGCAGCTCGTTGTCTCGCGGTAGCATTCTCACTTACCGAGCACGGGGTCCCGAGTTCGATTCCCGGCGGGGTGAGGGATTTTCAAGTGCCCCGAGATTATTCGGTGTTGTTGTGTCGTCTTCTTCACCATCATTCATCCCCATTTCTCTCGGAGGAAGGCAACAGCAAACCACCTCTATTAGAACGTTGCCTCCGGGCTGTCAAGATGCATGAGATTTCATTTCCAATGAAATGTCGGGGATATATTTGCGTAGGTAATATACTTAAGAAATTAACACTGCAAGAACACAGGTTAATATAAGCGCGAGATAAGCCATTTCAAATATGAAAAGCTGATACATTAATAAGCAGTATAACAGCTAGAATGCTGCAAACTTGTAAAAGTGCATGCATTGTGATGCCCCATATGTGCTCGACTGGCGCTAGTTGTCATGATCGATTAGATTAAGGCAACACGACGCCACTCTATACAGCATGTTGGATCACGACAGTGGTATGTGGGCGAGTGTTATCCTGTTGGAAAACACACCCTGGAATATTGTTTATGAACAGCAGCACAACGGGTCGAATCACCAGACTGACGATCAGATTTGCAGTCAGGGTGGACGGGATAGGTACAAGAGTGCCGTCATGTGAAATCGAATCCCGGACCACAGATCCGTGTGAAGCTCCAGCGTGTCTAGCATGCAGACAGGTTACTTGCAGGCCCTCAGCTGACCTTCTCATATCCAGAACACGGACATCACTGACACCGAGGCAGAACCAGCTTTCATCAGGAAAGCAAAACAGACCTCGATCCTGCCTTTCTATGAGCTCCCGCTAAAAACCACTGAAATCGAAAATGGCGGTGGTTTGGGGTCTGTGTAATGCGCGCTACAAGGCTTATGGCTCGGAGCTGTCCTCGAAGTAACCGATTTGCAAAAGTACGTTGTGGCAGTGTGGTGCCAACTGCTGCTCAGATTGCTGCTGCAGATGGAATACGTTGCACCACAGCCATATGCCGAGCACTGCCACGTGACCGTCCAGTACCCGTTCTTCTTGCGACCGTTCATTCTCGTGAATACCGCTGCCAGCACACAGTGGCAATATTTCTGCAAGTCTTTCTACAGCTTCGCAGAAGGAACTACATACTTCTCACAGCCGTATTACACGACCTCGTTCAAACTCAGTGAGATATTCATAATGACCTCTTTGTCGCCTTAAAGGCATCCTTAACGAACATCAACCCACCACGTCCATCTCTAACGCTCACGACCGCTGCATCGTGTATTTAAAGCAAGTCTGAGTTGTATCTTGACTACTAGCTACTAGCACAAACTGTAAACAGGCATCATGTTTCAGATGTAGAAACACGCCTGCCAACTTATGTTGGACAACTCCCTCTTTATGTGGGAATTTTTTCCCGTCAGTGTGTGCAGCATAATTCCGGCCCTCTGGCATAGGTCGTTATTCTGCTGGAAGATGCCAACGCCGTTGGAAAAGACAGAAAGCGTGAGGGGATGCAGGTGGTCCAGAATTGTGTTCACACCCAGTCCATAGCTGTCATGGCGCTTTCTTCGATTGCTGCCATAGGTCCCAGGGAAGCTTAGGTGGATGTCCCCTCAAAAACACCACCGTCCTCACGGTAGTGGCGCGTAGTACAAGCAGCCTTCGCGTGGGTAACGGCCTATCCCAACACGACCATCGGTATGCTGTGTAGACGCGTACAAACTAAGGCAACCACTTCGTTGGCAGAGATTTATTTGTGTGTACGGACAGCAAATCGGAGACAACGAAGCGGTTGCCCTTGACTGTGGTTCGGTCCACTGACAATAACATCAAAGCATTGGTGGTTGGTTCTCCTCGGGACCCCTATCCTAGTGTGAATGCCGGGTAGAATATTGGTTGGTTCAGTGGCGATTTCTTGTGTCTCTATAATCTGTGTATTTAAGTTTTAAGGAGAGCTACTAGCCGCACTTGGTATGTTTTATTGGCGGGTTTCGAATGAACCAAGAACATGATCAGAAAGTCTGGAATTTGTAGTATCAAGTTAAAAATAAGGTATACTGAGTGCAAGTTGTGGCTCTCCTGAAAAACGTAATTTCAACAGCTGGTGTTTCCCCTGCAGGTACTGCCTGCTCTCGCTAGGAGTGTGTATCTTTTATGTTTAAAAACAGTGGAACATGGATAGAGAGTTAAAACTGATAGAGTTTATCGTGAACTTGAATGTTTGTGGGTCCCTACTAACTTCGACTATCGAAACAAATTGTAATGGGTAGGCGCTTGTACGAGATAAGTGAACCATTAGAAAGAAATATACACGATGTGATAAAGAAAAATGAGTCTTTATTAACACATTTTCCCCTTGAACAACAAAGGGAAACAAACAAAACTCGAACCGACCTTTAATCTTTACGGTGGAAGTGCAGCTTTCCTAAAAGATCTTTGGAAATTTTATGACCTACAAAACGCAATAAGAATTGCAAATCTGTAGATTTCATTCGGAAAATACATCATGAAATAGCCTATGTTCCAATTCAACTTTAAAGTTGGCATTAATTTTTTCCCATGACACAGACCCTACTTATTAAAAGAGGGATCCTCAACCAGCCTCCTTTCTTATTGTTTTTCTGATGACCAGCTTCTTACAATAAAATAAGTGCTGCAGAGGCGACGACTGCTGAGTCATCTTCTTGCATCATAATATCGGCCGGTGAAATTGTAATTAAAACGCTACTTTCTAATAGTAACGAAGTTATCTGATCCACCTGTGAGTCCAGGTGGCTGAATCCCTTGGGTACAAGCCGTTCGTTTGATGAGGATGACGAGCCGAACGCCAATGCACTGACGATCAACATTCAGCCGAATCTAGTGTTTGTCGTTCGTTAGCCTTCGTTGGCCCACTGTATATAAGCTTTAACACGAAACGTCGTTCATCCGATTAGGCGACAAGCTTCACTTAGGTTCCTGTGCCCATTGACGTAGTAATTGGCAATGTCGTTAAACCAACGAAGGAATACGCGGGAGTCCTCTGTTGCGCTGTACTGTGTTCTTGGAAGTCCTTATAGCTTAATCATTATTCTACTCCGTCGTCAGACCTTGTCATGGTTCATGGTCCGCATGGTTCCTCCCCCCTCCCCCCCCCTCCCCCCCCCCCCCCCCACACACACACACGTCGTAGGTTCGAATCCTCCCTCGGGAATTTGTGTGTGTGTAAAGTAAGATTAAGTTGTGTGTAAGCTTACGGACCGATTACCTCAACAGTTTGCTCCCATAGGATCTTACCACAAATTTCCAAATTTCCGTCGTCAGACCTGTCACAGATCGCCGCCTAACCTACTTTACACAGCGGACGAAGTTCCGACCAGATTCCGTTATGAGGCGTGGAAGTCGAACCCATTAACGCGCACTCGTGCCTTCACCGTACAGCAGCAACTCACTGTTGATGAGAATTGTACCATGAGGGCAGCGGCCAAGCTTCTCGGTTTCCGAAACGTTCGTTCTCAGCTGCTGGACGTAACAATTTGCTCTTTGTCAAAGCAGCGTGTGTCAGTAGATGTTCCCATCCACTATTCGCGTTGTCGCCAGAACGATTGCCCCTTCGTCTATGATCCACACGCGTATTCCTCTTACTACGTCACGCGCCCGCAGTGCACTAGGCGGCGTTCCACCTCGCTGTTGACGGCGGCCATGATGTCCAGGCTAATCAGCGTAGACTGCGACCCAGAACGGGTGTGAGCTGATCGCAAGACAATGTACACTAAAGCCGTCAACACACGCACCGTGAATTCGAACGTTGAGCGTGCCGAATTTTTGACGATATAGCGTGGGAAAAGCACGTTGGAGTGTCTTTCCGAACGTGCAGAGCTATATATACACAATGTGATCAAAAGTATCCGGACACCAGCAAAAACAATAGTTTTTCATATTAGGTGCATTGTGCTGTCACTTACTGCCAGGTACTCCACATCAGCGATCTCAATAGTCGTTGGACATGGTGAGAGAGCAGAATGGGGCGCTCCGCGGAACTCACGGATTTCGATCGTGGTTAGGTGATTGGGTGTCACTTGTGTCATATGTCTGTACGCGCGATTTCCACACACCTAAGCATGCCAAGGTCTATTGTTTCCAATGTGATAGTGAAGTGCAAACGTGAAGGGACACGTACAGCACAAAAGCGTACAGGCCGACCTCGTCTGTCGACTGACAGACGCCGCCGACAGCTGAAGAGGATCGTAATGTGTAATAACAAGCAGACATCTGTCCAGACCAACACACAGGAATTCCAAACTGCATCAGGATCCACTGTCAGTACTATGGCAGTTAGGCGGGAGGTGAGAAAATTTGGATGTCATGGTCGAGCGGCTGCTCATAAGCCACACATCACGTTGATAAATGCCAAATGACGCCTCGCTTGGTGTAAGGAGCGTAAATATTGGACGATTGAACAGTGAGAAAACGTTGTGTCGGGTAACAAATCACGGTACACAATTTGGCGATCCGATGGCAGGGTGTGGGTGTGGAGAATGCCGTGTGGACGTCATCTGCTAGCGTGTATAGTGCCAACTTTAAAATTCGGAAGCGGTGGTGTTGTTGTGTGGTTGTGCTTTTCATGGAGAAGATACCTTGTTGTTTTGCGTGGCACTAACACAGCACAGGAATACATTGATGTTTTAAGCATCTTCTTGCTTCCGACTGTTGAAGAGCAATTCGACGATGGCGATTGCATCTTTCAACGCGTTCGAGCACCTGTTCATAATGCACGGCCTGTGGCGGAATGGTTTCACGACAATAGTGGACTGGTCTGCACAGAGTCCTGACCCGAGCCATAGAGAACACCTTTTGGATGGTTTGGAACGCCGACTTCCTGCCAGGCCTCACAGACCGACATCGATACCTCTCCTCATCGCAGCTGTCCGTGAAAAATGGGCTGCCATTCTCCAAGAATCCTTCCAGCACCTGATTGGACGTGTACCTGCGAGAGTGTAAGCTGTCATCAAGGCTAAGGGTGGGCCAACACCATACTGAATTGCAGCATTGCCGATGGAAGGCGCCAGTAGTCCGGATACCTTTGTTAGTGTAGCATGTCAAGATATGCTGAACATGCATTTGAACGTAGCCCAATAAAATGGAGAAACACCATCTACATCACACACCTGTCACACCTCTTCAGCACAAAGTCACGGGACGCCATGTTTGCATTCAATTGAAGTGCATATGTATATATGCCGTTTCTAAGCACTAGAAAATTGAGGATATCTCGAAAACCCTGTATTAATTATACACTCCTGGAAATGGAAAAAAGAACACGTTGACACCGGTGTGTCAGACCCACCATACTTGCTCCGGACACTGCGAGAGGGCTGTACAAGCAATGATCACACGCACGGCACAGCGGACACACCAGGAACCGCGGTGTTGGCCGTCGAATGGCGCTAGCTGCGCAGCATTTGTGCACCGCCGCCGTCAGTGTCAGCCAGTTTGCCGTGGCATACGGAGCTCCATCGCAGTCTTTAACACTGGTAGCATGCCAAGACAGCGTGGACGTTAACCGTATGTGCAGTTGACGGAGTTTGAACGAGGGCGTATAGTGGGCATGCGGGAGGCCGGGTGGACGTACCGCCGAATTGCTCAACACGTGGGGCGTGAGGTCTCCACAGTACATCGATGTTGTCGCCAGTGGTCGGCGGAAGGTGCACGTGCCCGTCGACCTGGGACCGGACCGCAGCGACGCACGGATGCACGCCAAGACCGTAGGATCCTACACAGTGCCGTAGGGGACCGCACCGCCACTTCCCAGCAAATTAGGGCCACTGTTGCTCCTGGGGTATCGGCGAGGACCATTCGCAACCGTCTCCATGAAGCTGGGCTACGGTCCCGCACACCGTTAGGCCGTCTTCCGCTCACGCCCCAACATCGTGCAGCCCGCCTCCAGTGGTGTCGCGACAGGCGTGAATGGAGGGACGAATGGAGACGTGTCGTCTTCAGCGATGAGAGTCGCTTCTGCCTTGGTGCCAATGATGGTCGTATGCGTGTTTGGCGCCGTGCAGGTGAGCGCCACAATCAGGACTGCATACGACCGAGGCACACAGTGCCAACACCCGGCATCATGGTGTGGGGAGCGATCTCCTACACTGGCCGTACACCTCTGGTGATCGTCGAGGGGACACTGAATAGTGCACGGTACATCCAAACCGTCATCGAACCCATCGTTCTACCATTCTTAGACCGGCAAGGGAACTTGCTGTTCCTACAGGACAATGCACGTCCGCATGTATCACGTGCCACCCAACGTGCTCTAGAAGGTGTAAGTCAACTACCCTGGCCAGCAAGATCTCCGGATCTGTCCCCCATTGAGCATGTTTGGGACTGGATGAAGCGGTCTGCACGTCCAGCACGAACGCTGGTCCAACTGAGGCGCCAGGTGGAAATGGCATGGCAAGCCGTTCCACAGGACTACATCCAGCATCTGTACGATCGTCTCCATGGCAGAATAGCAGCCTGCATTGCTGCGAAAGGTGGATATACACTGTACTAGTGCTGACATTGTGCATGCTCTGTTGCCTGTGTCTATGTGCCTGTGGTTCTGTCAGTGTGATCAGGTGATGTATCTGACCCCAGGAATGTGTCAATAAAGTTTCCCCTTCCTGGGACAATGAATTCACGGTGTTCTTATTTCAATTTCCAGGAGTGTATGTTTCTCTGATGAATTGATTGCAAACGTCATGCTGGTTGATAATGAGCTATTGTAACAAGCGTATTATCGAAGTAGGCCGTTTCAAGGCCACGACATACTGAGGATCCATCATAAACACATTTTTATTGGTAAAATTTAGTACAATTGAATGTCAGTTAATAACACATCCAAGATTAAATCTTTCATGACAAGGTAAGAAGTTAACTATTGCCAGAAACCACCAACGTTTGGTTTGAATCGCGTGTTGTTTTGCTGGGTTCACCTCTCACTGGATCCAATGATTTTTTTCCTATCCTTCGCGTTTTATAAATAGGTTCTGATACTTTCTTATTAGTTTAATAAAAGTATATTCTATAATATTCGATGTTAAGTAAATACAAGTGCGCCCTTTCTGAGTGAGTTTATTCGATTGGTTTAATCTACAATACAGCTTGCACTACTTGCTGTAAGATATTTTCCACTTCCTTCTTTTTAGTTCTGAATTCCACACGTTGTTAAGATTCCGCTAGCCAATAGGGAAAATGATAAAGTAATAATGAACTTAGTGTTTTGCTAAAATAGGAGGATGATGAAATAATATTTATCTTTTTTTTTCTTTATTGAATTTCGATTCCGCCCTCTCGATGGGGGCAGGCTGGCAGCAGCTTACTACGCCGCTCTTCAGCCTACAGAATTTCTTTTAAAGAGATGAAGATAATAAATAATAAAAACAGGCGATAAAATCGGTGAATTAAATTGTAAAAATTGCAGAAAATCGTGGAACTTAAAACATAGAACAAAGGTTGATGATGATAATGAAATACATATGAAGCAGACAGTAATATTTATCTTGTGAGAGAAACTATCGTATACTTGTATGGCACTCTTTGCAATGGAGAACTCTCCTTTTTGCCCAATAAAACGTTCTCGGATATTCAATTTTTTTCATATGTGTACCACAGATACAACAACACAGCTACTGTACGGACATGGACGGAAATGTGATTTTCAGTGGAAATGACAAAGGACTTTTACTCCCCCCCCCCCCATTTCGTAGAGTTATTTTCGACCCAGATGTAGCCGACAACTGCCTCTGGTGCGCGTTGCAATCACCCATATCACGCTCGGGCTCACGTACCGTGTGCACCAGTCGCACCGTGTTTGAGCGTTCAGCAGCACGCACAACTCGCCACACTCACCGTTGACGTTCCAAAGTACGGTCCGTGTGCCGACGGCTTAAGGCTCTGCGGAGCTCTCCGTGCTGCTCCGGTTGAACCCATGTTTGTGATTCGTGGAATAGTCCGAGTCGATACACATCTGAGTTACAGGGTGACAGTTACTGAACGATATAGAATAAACGTAAATTAGTTACAAACTACGGTGTGCACACAATTTATTCAACATGTAAATTTCGCTACAGATATTCAGATGTAGGTTACGACTTGTTCGACATGCCCGCCATCATTGGCTATGATGTGGCGCAGGCGAATAACGAGATTCTGCACGACCCGCTGAAGTGTCGGAACATCTATGCTGTCCATGACCTGAATGGCTGTTTTCAGCTTAGAAATTGTTCTGGGCGTTATTGCTGTATACCTTGTCTTTAATATAGTCCCACAAAAAGGAGTCGCGTGTGTTCAGATCTTGAGAATATGGCGGCCAATATAATCCCGGTGTGGCCGGGCGCTTCTAGGAGCTTCAGTCTGGAACCGCGCGACCGCTAAAGTCGCAGGTTCGAATCCTGCCTCGGGCATGGATGTGTGTGATGTCCTTAGGTTTAAGTAGTTTTAAGTTCTAGGAGACTGATGACCTCAGATGTTATGTCCCATAGTGCTCTGAGCCATTTGAACTATTTCAATAAATTTCGAGAGCTCTGGGTGCCCAAATCACTCGCTCGTATTTCCCAAACCTGTCGCGAACAACTGTGGCCCGGCGACATGGCTCATTGTGACATATAAAAATTGTATTGTTGCTTGGGAACATGAAATCCATGAATGATACAGATGGTCGTCAGTAAGTGATCGGTTCAGTTGGACCAGAGAACCCAGTCCATTCCATGTAAACCTATCCCACATAATTATGGAGGCGCTACCAGCTTCCACAGTGCTTTGCTGACAACTTGGGTCCATGGCTTCGTGGGGTCTGCGTCACTGTCAGCTCTTACCAACTTAACCCGGGACTCAGCTGACCAGACCACTGTTTTGGAGTTGTCTAGGGTCAGTCGGTATGGTCACGAGCCCAGGAGAGGCGCTGCAGGCGATGTCGTGCTTTTACCAAAGGCACTTGAGTCCGACGTCTGCTGCCATACCCAGCTGACGTCAAATTTCGCTCTATTGTCCTAACGTATACGTTTCTAGTACGTCCCATATTGTTTTCTGCGGATATTTCATACAATGTTCCTTATCTGTTAACGCTGACAACTCCACAAAGCCGCTGTTTTTGGTCTTTAAGTGAAGGCCGCAGGCCACTGTGTTATCTGTGGCGAAATGTAATGTCTGAAAATTGGTATTCTCGGCACACTATTGACTCTGTGAATGTCGGAAAATTTAATTCCCTAACGAATACCGAAATGCAGTGTCTCTTGAGTCTAGCTCCAGCTACCATCCGCTTTCAGATTATGTTAGTTGCCGTCATGCGGCCGAAACCACGTCGAAAATGTTTCCACATGTTCACCTGAGCACAAAGGACAGCTCCCCCAACGCACTGCCCTTTTATACCTTATGTAGCAGTTACAACCGCCATCTGTATATGGGTAAATCGTTGTCCCATGTCTTTTGTTACCTCATTGTACTACTGTGGCTGGTACTATGACTGCAGACATTTACCTGTAAACAAAAGCTTAATTACATAACTTTATTCAAGCGCGGTGATAACTTTACGTATGCCCTCGTATACAAGAACAAGGATAACTCTAGTATTCTGTTCCAGTGCTAGATAATTTTTGATTGCTTCCATATGTTTGCTTGATTACCACCATCAGAACTCAGAAATAGCTCGTGACTTTTACTTACGGAACCCGTCTTTCGTTTTCGTCAGCATATTCACTTTTCGGTTCTTCCAAGAATTTAATTGACGGGTCACTGGAAAACAACTCTTCTTCGGACTGGTGTGTCTCCGTGCCACAGAAGAAACGGAGGTAGGTTAGGGCTTTCGAATCTCGTCCGATCATTTAGGTCATAGAACTCGTGGAGAGTGGAAGCAACCGCTACCGATTCCATAAAAGTACCCCGACGTCTAACAGATGTGCCTCGCGAGAGAAAGAGAAATAGTAGAGGCAATTTTTGAAAATGAATCTATTTACTGGTAAATATACATTGGAAGGATTTTCTGCATTAACTTCATCAATCTCTGTGCACTTTTACCATTTCGTTACAAGCTTTTTAACTGCAACCTAGAGGAAGTTGATCGACATCGTTCACAGCCTCTGTTCGACCATCTCCACAATTGCATTATCCGACGAAACTTGGATTCACACAGGTGCTCCTTCATCGTACCACACGGGGGAAAGTCTCTTGAACCTTGGTCAGGACGGTACGGAGGGTGATCCAGCGGCTCCAAACAAAGATTCTGAATGCATAAGACTGTTTCCCAAGCTACATTTTGGCGGAAAATATCCTCAAGCAAAACCACGTTTTCGAAAGTTTGCCTCTGCTCTTCGTTTTGATTTTAAATTTCACATCTCACAGAAACTCTTAGTGCCCCTTATTATTCACTGTTTGGCCTTTAGAAGTATAATAAATCAGCATTTGACCTTTCGTACCCAAACCAATGCTGAAGCCTGGCTTTTGATCTTTTCTCTTGTCGACGAAAACGGATCGTTCCACACTATGCTCCCTCGTTTATTTTATACTTCGTAATGATGGACGCAGGTTTTATCAATTGGCACTATGCGACTGAGAAAGTATTCTTCTGATTTTGCCCATTGTAAATGGTATTTCGAAAGCCTGCTACTAAGAAAACAACGGGTTTGCTTATAAATATCTTTTCTGTTACCAGTCATAATTTTCTTTTATTCATACTTTACACGACGCGTTTCGGGAACTGATTCCCATTCTCAAGTGCGTTTTCTCTTTGTACTATGCCATCTTTAGATAATGTTTTCGATGTGTGAGGTTCTGCTTCCTTTCGTTGACTTTCAGTTTTCATCTGGTTCATATTCGCAGACTGTCACACATGTTAAACATCTCGCACAACTTTCAGTCCTCATTATAAATTGAGAATAACTTACATATAAATTATTATGAATGTATACTGTGCATTGAATGTTGCGTGGGATGTTTAACACGTGTGAGATTCTGCTCAATTGGACCGTAATTAAACTTAGGCAAGAAAGAGAAGCAGAACCTCACACATCGAAAACTTTACGTAAAAGTGGCAAATTACAAAGAGAAATCACTCTTTAAAATGGGAATCATTTCCGAAACGCGTCGCGTAAAATATGAAGAAAAGAAAATCGTGACTGGTAGCAGAAAAAATAATTATAAACAAAACCCAAAGTCTGCTTCCTCTAGAAAACGCCTTACGTGTCATTTCGAAATTTACAAACATTCTTGTCTGTGTTTGTCTGCTGCACGGTACTCAGCGATCACAAACTTTATGTTGGCTTAATGATTCGTGCAGGAATTCAGATGTTGCGCAATATCATCAAACCCGACATGATAATTATCACGAATCATTCGCCGAGCTGTCTCGATGGCATGTCCGTTTTCGAGCTAGAGGGCCTTCTAGACCGCTCTTCGTTGTAGTTCTGTGCATGTCCAGTAACAAAACTATTTGTTCGCTAGTAATATTTCCTATCATGAAGACAGTTGTCACCATACTGCAACTGCATTATGCGAATAGGTCTAATCTTCATAGCTTCAGTTCCCTCAGAGTACATATAACTAAACAATAGCGTCATTTCTTCTTTGGTACGCATACTCTTCGGGTCACTCTTCATAAAACCGTTAGCGATAGAGATATTGAACCAGCAGCGATGACGTGCATGAACAACAATGAAGTTAATGCATGTCATTGTTCAGTCAATGCTGTCAACCTATGCTGAATACTTCCATAACGTACCACACATGCTTGTTATTACAAAATCATATTTGCATAACAAGACTTGCAAAATCAGGGTTCATCAAAAGGAATCATCCGAATTGGCACGTCTATATTTCTGAAACTAATAAACATGCACAATGAGTTTTATTTTTTGATTAACGGGAAACTCAAAACTTTGTTTTCATACTCTTTAGTAGGTGTTCAATCGGATCCCCTTGAGATGCTCCGTTTATGACAGCGCGGTACACAAGTTCTTCCCACACTGCAGCGAGCATGTCTTTAGTTAAAGCTTCCACAGCTGATGTTATGCGATGTCTCAGTTCATTTGTTGTTGTTGGTAACGGAGGCATATAAACAGAGTTTTTATAAACCGCCACAAGAAATAAGCACGTACAGTCAGGTCCGGTGAACTTGGTGGCTCCTAATGTAAGCCTGAACCATCTAGACCACCGCGGACGATCCGCCGTTCAGTAGTCCTCTGATTTAAAAATTCCCGCACTTCCAGATGCCAATGTGGCGGTGACCCAACTTGTTGGTAAGC
The DNA here is from genome assembly GCF_023897955.1 of Schistocerca gregaria. Taxonomy (NCBI): domain Eukaryota; kingdom Metazoa; phylum Arthropoda; class Insecta; order Orthoptera; family Acrididae; genus Schistocerca; species Schistocerca gregaria. The sequence goes on along the minus strand of NC_064924.1, from coordinate 6,421,684 downwards.
GAAGTCGTTCGAATCAGTTTCCAACAGTGGGAAAAGAACGCTTTCAAGTATATCGAGATATGTGCTTCCTGTAACCGTGTTCTCGGCAAAGAAATATGGACCTCACACTTTTCCCGTGAAACTGCACACAACACCTGTTGTACAACTTCATGTTGTTGTTCCGTACGCTTATTCTCACATTATGACGATTCACCTTACCATTTAAAAAGAATGTCGCCTCATTACGAAACACAAAGTGTGGAAGAAAGCCGTAATCCTCCATCTTGCCAAAAACGAAATTACAGAACTCGGCACATTGTTTTTTTTTTTTTCGCTTTCACGAAGAGCTTGCAGTAGCTGAATTTTGTATGGTTTCATGTGTAAACATCAACACTACACAAGCCAGACGGACATCGGGGGCACGTTGAACTGCCGAGCTGCACGGCGAACGGGCTTCTGCAGACTCCTTGTGAAACCATGGCACATGCGTTCGACGCCTGTGTCAGACAATCGGAACAGCCCGGCGATTTACCTTTACACAAACAACCTGTTTCTCGAAATTGTTCATGCCATCCTTTAAAGCTCTGTGCCGTAGGAGGATCCACAACATACCTAGTACGAAAGTCACGCTGAACAGCTATTACTGACACGTACTACGCAAAACATAGAACACAAAACGCTTTCTGTTGTCCCGACACCAGTTTTACTAGAACTGAAGTGGGCGCACACTGCTGCTACCTAGCGGGAACCATGTAGGCTCGAGAGTCTGCTCTTTCCAACAGTACGTTGTTCACGCACTCGCTCGACATAATGGTTATGAGATTTTTAGATTGGATGACTCTTTTTGACACACCCTATTGTGATGTCGAAAAGACTACTTTTATATCCTTCCACCATAAGCTCAGTAGAAAAATAATTATCCAGCCCAGTACGCACGCAAAGATGAATCGTTACGCCTCTACAGATGGTGCAGCGATCAAGTCACGTGCTCATCCACTTGGGCAGTGCCTCTATGTCAGTATAAGGAGCTGACGGTCAGCGAGACATTTACGTTTCAAGCGGACATTGTTAGCAAATGTGGGTATATGTAATGAGGTGACAAAAAGGGGCAATCGTGTCTGGCAGTGCCCAGGGCAGGGCCACACGGTCGGTGAAATTGTTGGGTTTGTTGGTGTTTCGCGGTAGACTCTTCGACGTGTCTGCAGGCGGTGGTGTAACACACCTGACCACGAACCACGATGTCAGAAGGGTTGTCGGAAGAAGATCCTGACTGTAAGGGCCAGAGAAGCCCCTCACAACTTGTGATTCAAAATCGAATCCAAACCCGACAGCAATTGCAGCAGGTAGTAAATGAAGGTCTACCCAAATGTGCTAGCGAGATAACCTTGCGATGGGAACTGCATGCAAAAAACATTTGAAGTGTGTCACTTTGCATGAGGGCAATACTCACAAAAGCTCGTCAAGATGACAACAGCAAAGTCCATCGGGCTTGAAGAATATGTGACTGGTAACCTTAGCACTCCCACTTCCTTTTACATCTCGAATGGCCTGCAAAGTCACCTCTGTGAGACTTGTTGGATCAGCCGGTAAACCAACGACATCAGCATCGGCGCAGTTTGGTGGAACTGTGCGATCAAATCCTCAGCGAATGGCTTAAACTGGGCGTGACGTACCTGCGCAACTTTGTTGACTCACTTTTTAACCGAAGCCAGGCGACTGTCAAGTCTAGGGGCGAAATTACACAGTATTAAATGATGCTTGTAAAGATTTTTGAAGGAGTTAATAGTCATTTTGGTCGGTGAGCGTAGTTTGCCGTCTACATTCACTTGCCTTTTCGTTGGTGTATCTGGTATATGACTGCGCCGTGCTGATTTACAAACGTAAATGCTCGAATCACTTCGTGCAACTATGACTGGTCTCCTACACATTTCGCCGAGTGTCCTGAGGGCGTCTTGTAGCTTATTAGCAGCCATCGTACATGGAAATACTAGTCGGCCGGCACCGGGCGAGTCGTTATGAATATGCAAGCACACCCGCCCCCTCGCAACGGCGGTAATTAAATTTAATTAACGCCGAGGTAACATCGGCATTCATGGCCGGTCATTAGCTCTCTGTGCACCATCTCGGAGCGCAGTCCCGCGCTCCAGTCAGCTACACGGAGCTGCTGGAGTTACGTCGTGCCAAACAGCTGAAAGATACACGAGGGTTGACCTAACACGTGCTGTTCTTGGTGGTACAATGTACAGACTACAAGCAGAGTAATAAGTGCGTTTATTCTTTGTGTAGGCAGTCTGGCACCACTACTACATTTCTCTTTAATTCCACTGAAGAGCCGAAGAAACTGGTATACCTGTTTAATATCGTGTAGGGCTCCTTGAGCACGCACAAGACCTGCAATACGACTTGGCATGGATCGACTAATGTCATAAGTAATGCTAGAGGGAACTGAAACCATGCAGGGCTGTCCAAAACTTCATAAGAGTACAGGGGTCGATTCTCTTCTTAACAGGACTTTGCAAGGCATCCCATCACAGATAGGCTCAATAATATTCATCTCGGGGTACTTGGAAGTGTTTAAACCCAGAAGAGTGTTCCTGGAGCCACTCTGGAGCAATTCTGGACGTGTGAGGTGTTGCATTGTCCTGCTGGAATTGCCCAACTCTGTCGGAATGCACAATGGACATGAATGGATGCAGGTGATCAGACAAGACGCTTTCGTACGTTTCACCTCCCACAGTCCTATGTAGATGTATCAGCGGTCCCATATCACTCCAACTGCACACGCCCCACATCATTACAGAACCTCCACCAGCATGAACAGTCCTCTGCTGACTTCCAGGGTCCATGGATTCACGAGGTTGTCTCCATAGCCGAACACGTCCATCAGCTCGATACAATCTGAAACGAGACTCGTCTGACCAGGCAATATGTTTCCAGACATCAACAGTCCAATGACGGTGTTGAGTGGCCCAGGCGAGGCTTAAAGCTTTGTGTCATGCAGTCATCAAGGGTACACGCGTGGGTCTTCGGCTCCGAATGCCCGTATCGATGATGTTTCGTTGAATAGCTCGCACGATGACACTTCTTGGTGACCCAGCATTGAAATCTGCATCAATTTGGACTTCTGTTACGTTGAACTGTTCTCTTCAGCCATCGTTGGCCCCTTTCTTGCTGAATCTTTTTCCGGCCGCAGCTATGTCGGTTCCTGATATTCACGGTACACCCGTGAAATGGTCGTAAGAGAAAATCCCCACTTCAACGCTACCTCAGAGATGCTGTGTCCCATCGCTGGAACGCCGACTGTAACACCACGTAGAACTCACTTAAAACTTGATAACCTGCCATTGCAGCAACAGTGACCGGCCTAAAAACTGCGCCAGATACTTGTTGTCTTACTTAGGCGTTGCCGACCGCAGCGCTGTATTCCGATTGTTTGCATAACTCTGTATTGAAATACAGATGCCTATACCAGTTTCTTTGGCCAATCAAAAAGTCTCAGTTTTAAGGCCGTACATTCCAGAATTGGTAAACCAGTCAGGCAAAATCGCCGTGAGCATTGAAGCTATCATCCCAATGAGGCACCAGGTTGAAGATACCCTTTCCCTGAAACACCGTGATGAACTGCGTGAGGAAGTTGCAAGAGCCCTCCACTTGTACTAAACCTTGAGGAATGTCTCACTTCAGCCAGTGAGGCCGCAGAGGGTAGTATAAGAGGCGTACAGCATGACTGGCTGTCCTTTTCGATCCGAGTTTTTCGGAGGTTAACTCTATCCGTCCTTGGATTACGTACGAAATAACAGTGAAATCCTGACCCTTAGCTGCTTACAGGCTTTAACAGATATCAACGCGGACAGTTGAAAATGCGTACTCCGACCGGGACTCGAACCCAGGATCTCCTGCTTACATGGCAGACGCTCTATCCGACTGAGCCATCGAGGACACAGCGGATAGTGCAACTACAGGGGCTTATCTCTGGCACGCTCCCCGTGAGACCCACACTTCCAACTTACTGTCCACATACCGAACTACATTTGTAGTGCCCCTGCCAACTACACTTATTAATCGCGGCAGTGAATCAGCCGATTCACGTAAGAGTTTGAGCAATGTGAGTGCATCCGCACTCAAGAAGATCACTGGCCGGTAAGCCGTACCTATATTAATATATGTCCGAAAGAACAGATATCATCTTCCGTTATTCATATTGGATTACGTGCAGTATGTTACTGAGTTGTCGAGTAGAATTCTTTCTACTTGTTTTGTCGAGAAGCTCTCAAAGTTTACGTCCCTCGTAGAAGTAGTATCCTATGATACTAAGTCATGAAGTAGAAAGCTATACTACTTGGAATAAAGTTTAAAATGGATGCTATTTTGATGCATTTATGTACTAAATACCATAAACTGATAATATCAACACATGTTCAAAGTACTTACGGGCATTCAGCCAGGTTGAATTTTCGACAACTGCCGATATTTCGGCGGATGCACACTCCGCCATTTTCAAGGCTTAACTGCAACGACCAGACGAAGTGCAGAAAACACGAGAGTTCGGTTCTGCGAGTCTAACAGAAAAGATAACACACACCTAAACAAAAGCCACCAAAGATGAACGAAGTCAGAGATATCGATAATAAGAAACTATGGACTGGTAGTTGAGGAAACCTTAACTCTGTCCCTATGTTTTTTAACAAGTGAAAGAGCAGGATTCCAGGCCGAGTTTAAACAAAAGCCTCCATCCCTATTCACAAGGTTGCTAGCCAATTTAATTTCAACAGACTCCTTAATCACACTATCCCAGTAGCCGGACGTGCATGCTAATATCTCGGTATTATTATACCACATGGGGTGACCAGTGTCCAAACAATGTTCGGCAATAGCAGATTTGCTAGGCTGCTGTAGTCGCGTGTGCCGTTTATGTTCGATACACCGGTCCTCCACGGTCCTGATGGTCTGACCAATGTATGCCATGCCACAGCTACAAGGAATACGATAAACACCTGCCTTACGTAAACCAAGATCATCCTTAACAGACCCCAAAAGCGCTTTAATCTTAGATGGAGGTCGGAAAACACATTTCACATTGTATTTCCGTAAAATACGACCTATCTTGTTTGAAGTGCTTCCTATGTAGGGAAAAAAGGCAATAGATTTAGGAGTCAACTGAGAATTATCATCAGTCACCTGGCGCACAGTTGGTTGATATCCCAACGCCCGTTCAATCTGTCTTTCACTATACCCATTGTGGCGGAAGGTAGCCTCAAGATGGGCCAGCTCAGCAGGCAAAGTCTCAACGTCGGAGATGACATGTGCCCTGTGTGCTGAGCTGGCCCATCTTGAGGCTACCTTCCGCCACAATGGGTATAGTGAAAGACAGATTGAACGGCCGTTGCGATATCAACCAACTGTGCGCCAGGTGACTGATGATAATTCTCAGTTGACTCCTAAATCTATTGCCTTTTTGCAACCACGGCACCACGCTTCGCGGTACAGATGGGCCCAACAACATATCGAATGGACCGCTATGGATTAGCATGATGTTCTCTTCCTCGATGAGTGTTGCATATGCCTTCAACAAGACGATCGTCAAAGACTTGTTTGAAGGCAACCCGGTCACGCTGAACTCCTTAGACACACTGTCCATCGAGTGCAGCAAGGTGGAGATTCCCTGCTGTTTTGGGGTGGCATTATGTGGTGCCGACGTACGCCGCTGGTGTTCAAGAAAGGTGCCATAACGGCTGTACCATACGTGAATGCCATCCTCCCACCGATAGTGCAACCATATCGGCAGAGTATTCGCAAGACGTTCGTCTTTATGGACGACAATTCACGCCCCCATCGTGCACTTCTTATAAAGGACTCCCTTCAGGATAACGACATCGCTCGACTAGAGTGGCCAGCGTGTTCTCCAGACATGAATCCTATTGAACATGCCTGGGATAGACTGAAAAGAGCTGTTTATGGATGACGTGACCCAGCAACCACTCAGGAATCTACGCCGTATCGCCGTTGAGGAGGAACAATCTGGACCAACAGTGCCTTGATGAACTTGTGGATAGTATTCCACGACAAATACAGGCATGCATCAATGCAAGAGAACGTGCTACTGGTTATTCGAGGTACCAGTGTGTACAGCAATCTGGACCACCACCTCTGAAGGTCTCCATGTATGGTGGTACAACATACAATGGGTGGTTTTCATGAGCACTCAAAAGGGCGGAAATGATGTCTACGTTGATATCTATTCCAATTTTCCATACAGGTTCCGGAACTCTCCGTACCAAGGTGATGCAAACCTTTTTAGACGTGTGTATTTTATATCCTTGCCAGAGGAATGACTTTCCTTCGGTGGAAAGGATTCAGTGTCTTGGCGGATAGTTTCACTTGTTTCTGCTGGAAGGGCTCCCTTTACCTGCTAGAAGAGCTTTAGTTGCTGAAGCAAATAAAATGATGCCCGTTGCATGTTTTCTGCCGTAAAGAAGCGTCGGAGTGAGAATCTTGTTGCATTAACAGCTACCCTTCAGCTACCCCCCAATGTGCTTAGGTCCGTTTTGGGTATTACCTGACTGACAGTCTTTTAGTACGTGGCGGTTAACTTGCTGCCTGGGTTTTATTAGGACTGATGGCGGTAAAAGTGATTACACCAGAAGGCAAAGCTATCGAGACGAAGTTAGAGGGATCGTTGTGACGAATGGGCCCTGGGATGGACCGCAAGGAAGATGGCAGCGCCAGCATATTGGAATAGGTATAGAAGAAATTGGTACTTTTGGGGTTATTTTTTCTTCATAGTTTTGGTACCATGCGCCGCGGAATTTGAATCTGCGTCAGACGACATGGACCACTACAGTCCTGTGCACAATCGCGATGTAAGCCGTGGCGGCGAGCGCCTCCTAGCCACATTTAGTGTGAGGGCGCCACAGCGGAACACGTGATCCCAGCGGCCAATAGCGGCGCCCTCGATCATGTATTTAAGCGCTGGTCTCTCGTCCAGTCGGCACCCGCTCCTTCCGTCTCCCTGATTTCTCCCTCACCATTTATGGCCGTCCTATCCACCTCACTCCTACCCTCAAATGCCTTGGCCGCACATCGGACCGCCACCTCACCCGGACTCCCCATCTCCTTACCATCCAAAACAAAGCTCACAACCGCCTCCGCCTCCTGAAACTCCTGACCGACTGGACGTGGGGTCTGCATCCTTCCACCATCCTTCACACCTAGAAATCCATAATCCGCCCCATCCTTTGTTATGCCAGCGTCGCTTGGATTTCCGCCTCTCCCCGGTTCTATAAAGCCTTCCAAATCCTCGAACGCCATGCACTACGCCTCGCCTTCCTCATCAACCTTCCGTCCCCCACGCGCATCCTCTACAACCTCATCCCCTTCCCCCACCTTCTCCTTTTCCTTGAACACATCCGCTCACTATATTTTGTCCGCCGCCTTGATCCCCCTCACTCCCTTGTGTCTCCCGTCCTCTCCACCCCCAACCCATTGCTGCGCTTTTACCGCTGTGCCCCACCCTCTCTCCATCTCCACACCATCTGCATCCTTTCTCAACGCAACTTCCACCATCTACCCCTCCATGATTATGAGCTTAGCCCTGACCTCTAGCCTTCCTAGCAACTCTGACCCCATGTTCCTGCTTCCTCCTCAGAGTTCCCTCTCCTCCTCCTCCCTTCTCCAGAGCAGCTTCCGCCTCCTACTCCCCCTCTCTTGTGCTCCCTTTCAGTGTCTCTGCACTGCCTCCTGACTTGTCTTCCCTCTTCATCTCCTGCCCCACCATTCTCTTGCCTCTTCATGTACCTGCTGACGCCCCTACTCTCTTCATCCGGCTGTCTCCCCTGCTCCCACTTGCTCCCCCTTCCTCTTCCATCCTCTCTGATCTCTCCCTCGGCAGGTCCCACCTGGCAGTTTTATACTTCACTGTGTGTGCTCAAGTGGGTTTTAAGTGTGTTGTTCTGGAGTGTTTTTAGTGTTTTTAATACGGTGGCCCACTTTAAACCTGTGCATGTGCATCCAGTGTTTTATGAATCGCCAACTCTGTCTTTTAACTTCGTGATGACTTTTTTAACTGTCCCCCGTGAACGCGTCCCTGTCAGTGTATTTTTACCTCCATTATCTTCCCTTCCTCTGTTTTATGTTCCCGTTTTTTATCGCGTTATATATGTAGCATTTTATTCTTGCTTCAGTTGTCTTGTCACTGGGCTGAAGAGCGCCGGATTGTGCCGCTGAAGGCCCTCCCCTGCCCATAAGGGGCAAGCGAATGAAATCACAACAAAGAAAAAATGTTCAGTCGTCTAGTCTAATCTGGACATACCGCCTCTTCTTAGACAGCGTAGTTACTTTCTTGTTCTGTGTATGAGTGGACGCAGTTGTCTAGTTTTGTTTTTCTTGTGACTCTGTTGTATCGATCTTGTAGTTGTTCGTTTGGTCCTTCGTTGGTTGTGTCCATCCTCTCCCGTTTGTGTTGTTGTTTGCCGGCCGTTCGCGGGTCCCGTCACGCTTTCCGTCACCTCGACCCCGCGACCGTTTGGGTCGCAGTTGCAACAATTGTCATTTAATTTCCCTCGCGGGATGGGGTGTCAACGGATACAAGTCGCCGCTCTTCAGCCATATGACAGTAAAAAGTTTAAAACATAATATAAAATTGAACCATCAGTTGAAAAAATGAATGTTTTCCATAATAAACAGACCTAGATTCAGTTCCATAATTCTAAACATGAAAGAATGATTTGTTGATTAAATAAAAAAACTGACAGAGATAGCCAATGAAACTTCACAGAAGATAAAAGAAAGAGGTACAGTTGCATAAGTTAAAAGAAGTACACTGAAGTGCCTAAGTAACTGATGTAGGATGCGTATTCAAATACAGAGATTCGTAAACAGGCATATCACGGCCCTGCGATATAAGACAAGCGTATGGCGCAGTTGCTGGGTCGGTTACAGCTGCTACAAACGCAGATTATTAAGATTTAAGTGAGTTTGAACGTGGTGTTATAGTCGGCCCACGTGCGAAGGGGCACAGCATGTCCGAGGCAGCGATAAAGTGCGAAATTTTCCGGTACGGTCATTTCACGAGTGTACCGTGAATATGACGAATACGGTAAAACATCAAATCTCCGACATCGGTGCGGCCGGAAAAAGATCCAGCAAGAAATGGACCAACGACGACTGAAGAGAATCGTTCAACGTGACAGAAGTGCAACTCTTCCACAAATTGCTGCAGAATTCAATTCTGGGCCATCAACAAGTGTTAGCGTGCGAACCATTCAACGAAAGATCATCGTAATGGGATTTCGGGACTGAAGGCCCAACACTTTATTACTGCACGACATAAGGCTTTACGCCTCGCATGGGCCCGTCAACACAGACATTGGACTGTTGATGACTGGAAACATGTTGCCTGGCCGGACGAGACTTGTTTCAAACTGTATCGAGCGGATGGACGTGTATGAGCGTGGAGATAAGCTAATGAATCAATGGACCCTGCATGTGAGGATGGAACTGTTCAAGCTGTTGGAGGCTTTGTAATGAGCATGTGTAGTTGGACTGATATAGGACCCCAGATAAGTCTATATGCGACTCTCACAGGTGACACATACATAAACATCCTGCCTTATCACCTGCATCCATTGATATCCATTGTGCATTCCGACGGACTTGGGAAATTCCAGCAGGATAATGCGACATACCACAGGTCCAGAATTGCCACGGAGTGGATCCAGGAACTCTCCCGCTGGCTCTGAGCATATCTGGGATGCCTTTCAAGAAGATATCTCAATCCCCTCTTACTCTTACGGATTCATGGACAGGCCAACAGGATTCAATTCCCTCCAGCAGACATTTGCCGAGTCCATGCTACGTCATATTGCAGCACTTCTGTCTGGTCGTGGGGGTTCTACAAGATCTTAGGCAGCTGTACCAGTGTCTTTGGCTCTTCAGTTTAAGAATCCAGTGTATGGCTCTAGTCTGAGGAAGAAGGGTACCATGGGAACATAGCAGTTGGGGTAGTGAGCAAGAGGGTATTTGTGTGTCTGGGTGGATGTTTGGAGGAGGAATTCGGGAGAGTGAAGAGGGATGCCGTTCTGGACCAAGCCTTAGGATGTGGCTCGCCTAGGAGTGGAGAGAGTGGGAGTCCAGTGGATGTGGGGGGTCTGTTCTGGCTTAAATCTGGTAGGATCGGTACATATCAAGGCGGATTAAATGATCGGGAAAGTGATTAAAATTTCGTTTGCAGAGGATGTTGAAAGTGGTGGTGTAGCGATGGGGGAATATTGTGGTAGAGGAGCAGCACGGTACCAAGAACAGTGCAAACTGGGGAGACTACGTGCGGAATAGTGTCGAGTTCATAGCTAACGTAGGATATTCTGAGGTGTTCAGGGTGGAAGAGAACGGAGGAGAATTTCATAAGCAGGTTGAGGATGCGGGTGTGGGAGGGTAAGCGGATTCGAAAGGCTTGGCGGATTGTATGGCGTTCGAGGGATTGTAGGACGTGATAAGAGGAGAGAGGAGCGTAAGCCCGTGCTATAATTGTATGGTAGAGGATGGAACCGATCTGTGATTCATAGGTGTGGAGCATTGCGGAAGGTTGCAATCCCCATGTTTGAACTATTAGTAGTTTTAGTAAGTTTAGTCTGTTGTGGGCTTTCAGTTGAAAGGTTAGTATAGGGTTTTGGGAAAAGGCAATATCCATTTATAAGAGATGAAGTTCCTCGGCACCAGGAGTGCGGCACTTGGGAGAGTGTGGTGGACATCGGCACGTGGTGGTGCGCCTGACGACACCAGGGTGGCATGTGTAAGTGTGCCTGGCGACACCCGGGACGACGGCCAGGAATGCGTCGCTGCAAACTATTCCGAGAATGCGGCCGGGGCGTCGGAGGCACAGCTGGTGGTGGCGACGCTGAGCAGCTAATGTCGTCGCTCCGGGCACACCGCGCAGTTCAGAGCTGTCCCCGGTTTGTGATTCTGGTCGCTAGCAAGCCTTGGACGACAGTGAGATTCGATGGGAAACATTCCGTAATAACTCAAAAATAATCGATGTCTACCTCTAAATTTACAACGACTAAAAAAAGAATCGTAACATCAAAAATAAGCAATTTAGAGTAATTACATTTCGGTAACACATTTAACTGATCAACACTGCAAGATCACAGTTTAAAGTCGGCGCGATATAAGCTATTTCATATGTGAAATGCTGGTACATTAATAACCCTAGTATCCTGAAAAGTTGAATGAAAGCACACAAACGTGCATGCAGTGTGTTGTAAAAGTGTCAGAAGTAAGTCTATGGGATGGGGTGGCATGCGTGTTGCACTTGGTGGGTCAACACAGAAATAGTTAATGCTAGTTGTGAATGTTGCTGGAGTTTTCATTCGTTGATGACCTGTATATGCTCTGTTGGAGGCATATCTGTGATTGAACAGGTCAAGGAAACACGTCGACACTCTGTAGAGCATGTTGTATTACAATTGGGGTATGAGGACGAAAGTTATCGTGTTCGTAAACGCCCCCCCCCCCCCTTTAATGCTATCCGTGAATGGCAACACAACAGATCAATTCATCAGATTGATGCACAATTATACTTTCAAGATGCTTGAGATAACCACGAGAGATCTCCTGCTGTCATACGAAACCACACCCAAGGTCATAGCTCCAGGTGACAGAATAATTAATTATGCAGAAAATCTCAGTATTTCTCCGAGTTCCTTAGGCAACACTTACTGTTTTTGCAGTACATTGTTAACGAGATGTGAAGAAATGCTTGTTACCTCTAACATAATATATCAGAAGGACAAATTTTTTCTCGTGCTGAATGGACATTTTCTACACTACTGGTTATTAAAATTGCAACACCATGAAGAAATGCAGATGATAAATGGATATTCGTTGGAAAGATATATTATACTAGAACTGACATGTGATTACATTTTCACGCAATTTGGGTACATAGATCCTGATAAATCAGTACCCAGAACAACCACCTCTGGCCGTAATAACGGCCTTGATACGCCTGGGCATTGAGTCAAACAGAGCATGAATGGCATGTACAGGTATAGCTGCCCATGCAACTTCAACACGATACCACAGTTCATGCAGAGTAGTGACCGGCGTATTGTGACGAGCCAGTTGCTCGGCCGCCATTGACCAGACGTTTCCAACTGGTGAGAGATCTGGAGAATGTGCAGGCCAGGGCAGCAGTCGAACATTTTCTGTATCCAGATAGGCCCGTACAGGACCTGCAACATGTGGTCGTGCATTATCATGCTGAAATGTAGGGTTTCGCAGGGATCGAATGAAGGGTAGAGCCACGGGTCGTAACACATCTGAAATGTAGCGTCCACTGTTCAAAGTGCGGTCAATGCCAACAAGAGGTGACCGAGACGTGTAACCAGTGGCATCCCATACATCACGCCGGGTGATACGCCAGTATGGCGATGACGTGTACACGCTTCCAATGTGCGTTCACCGCGATGTCGCCAAATACGGATGCGACCATCATGATGCTGTAAATAGAACCTGGATTCATCCGAAAAAATGACGTTTTGCCATTCTTCCACCGAGGTCCGTCGTTGGGTATCGCAGGTGCTCCTGCCTTTGATGCAGCATCAAGGGTGACCGCAGCCGTGGTCTCCGACTTGATAGTCCATGCTGCTGCAAACGTCGTCCAATCCGTTACAGCCACGCGGATAAGATGCCTGTCATCTCGACTGCTAGTGATACGAGGCCATTGGGATCCAGCACGGCGTTCCGTATTACCCTCCTGAACCCACCGATTCCATATTCTGCTAACAGTCATCGGATGTCGACCAGCAATGTTGCGATACGATAAACCGCAATTTCGATAGGCTACAATCCGACCTTCATCAAAGTAGGAAACGTGATGGTACGCATTTCTCCTCCTTACGCGGTGCATCACAACAAAGTTCCACCGGGCAACGCCGGTCAACTGCTGTTTCTGTATGAGAAATTAGTTGGAAACTTTCCTCATGTCAGAACGTTGTATGCGTCGCCACCAGCGCCAAATTTGTGTGAATACTCTGAAAAGCAAATCATTTGCATATCACAGAATCTTCTTCCTGTTGGTTAAATTTCGCGTCCGTAGCACGTCATCTCCGTGGTGTAGCAATTTTAATCGCCAACGCAGATACATTTCTGTCTTAATGGGGCAGCAAGAATGATCTATCATGAATGCATAGTGTAGAAACGATAATCCCTGTGTTCCATCGAGATAATCAGATTAAATAATCGAATACTATTTTTGATTACTATCAGATCTGTTTCCCTAACTGCAGTTTCAATAAATGACAGCTAACGTGAAAATCTTCCTGGCTCCCTCACCGTAGCAGGATCGGAGATCAAACCCGCAGCAGGTGATTTGGCCAGAAAATGTTGTAGACTAAGAGACGGGGGAAGGCCATAAACACGTAACAGAAAGGCAGAAAGTATGCATCTATTGAAAGGCGAGGCAGCCTTCTCAGTATGGGGTGAAACTAATCGACAATTCCGAATTTTTCCTTCACGGAAATAATAATTGTGAGAGAATATGAAGTATGTGTTCGTCCTGCCCCTAGGGAGTTCTAATTAGTAGAACAGGGAGTAGAGTTGGGAGTAGTGAGACGAAGGTGGGAGCCAGCTCACACAGCAGAATGCGCGCATGTGTAATTTTGTGACGATGGTAGTCCCGTCATCCTCGCGTGGAGCGATCGGATTTTCACCGATGTGATTCGAAGCACAACTGACTCCAAAGTTACGGTGGCCAGTACGCGCTAGGCAAAGATGGCGTCAAACTTCCACGCAAATTCCACGAGCGATCTAAACACTATGTGGCACTGAGGAGAACCTGCATCAGAGTGGGATTGTAGAACATATCTCTACTAGTTTTATTGCCTCTGTAATGTATCTCCACAGTAAAAACTTAATTCCTGTAGCTAACTTGGGAGGGATGTGGTGACCACTCCAATTGCTTTTTAGACGGTGGTGTGGGCCAACGCTTTGACCATTTTGAATAGTCCCCATTTGGACAACGCTGCGAAGAAAGTCTTTCTCCACGAAGCGTGGCTGAGAAGCAAATGTCAACGAAATCGCTCTCTTCTTCAGCAATTCACACTATCTAGAGCCTTTATTAAATATTATGCTTGGTGAGTAATAGATTTTGATCTTACCCTACGAAGGTCCCGTACTTCAGCAGCACATCGGGGGCTCGAGAATCTCCAGCAAAATTGATATTATAAGGGAAATTTGTATATTAAGTTTTCCGATGTAATAAATATGCCCGCAATCCTGTCTTGGTTATAGTGATCGGCTTTCTGATTTCCGCTTATGTGTGAATCCGTGATTTGATTTAATATTAATTTATTAATTCAGTACACTTTGCACGGGCTGGATTAAATGGGCAATAAGGCGTTTCTGCATGCATTGGGAACATTGAGAGAAATTGTGAGGTTTACACTGTCATATAGCGCTGACACCACGATAGAGACGGACGTCAGTTCCGCACGTTCATGTAATTTTTTGGTGAACAAAATCATGACATATTCGAAAAGTTGCTGTGGTGTGAGTACTGTAAGGTCGTCGGTGCACACACCATCAGATTATTGGACTTGTCGCTCTAACGAAGTAGGCGAGTGCCAGCAATATGTCTCGTGGTCTTATCGTGGCACCTTCTGCCGTTAGGTCAGATGATAAAAATGCCACTTGCACGCATAGAGTAGCAGACGGTGACCAGCTTTAAACAGAAAGTGATTAATTTTCTTACACATTTATTAAAATAATAAAAAAATTAGACATTACATAACTTGATTTTGGATGCTGTTAACAACTGACAATCTGAAGTTCCTTTGGTCTTGGTACGTTAATCTTATTCTCACAAATCTCTGACACTTGACAAAGTGTCTATTCATTTATCTTCATGGCTATGTGCAGGAATATGATAATCTTATTAGGCGCAGACTGAAACTTGACTACAGACTAATACAGACTAATGCACACTGGTACCGACAGCTGTAGATAAATGCAGACTCGTACAGACTAATGCAGACAAATGCAGACTGGTATGGACTGGTGCAGACTGACTAATCGGAGGTCTGTACACTCGTTATAATACGTCGATCATTCAGGCATCACTGCGCGAGTGTGATCCGCGAGGAGAAAAGGTTCTACGTTAGCAGCAATCTCATTGGGTGCGAGACATACGAATACGTGGATCGGCGGAAGCAGAATTTGGTCTGTCTCTAAGATAGCGCCATCTCGTAGTGTGGAGACGGACGAGCGATGCGCCTGCACTGTTGTGCTTAGCTGGGCGCGCCCTACTGGGAAAGTTGTGTACGCGCTGACTACGCGGAACTATGTACACAACAGTTGCCAATAACAAACTTTATGTAGACGACATCGTACTACTGTACAATGCTGACAAAAATGAAATACGTGAGCTTAGAATGGATGGAATACCCAGAAAAATTAAGTCCACCATGGAACTGGAAGAAGAATGAAGTTAATCTTGGATGTTACGTTAGCTAAAAAAGATGGAAGGCATAAGATAAGTTTACTTAGGAAAACGACAGCTACTTACTGTCATCCTAAGAGATATAAATGGGCATGCTTTAGAGCCATGATCAGCAGGATTCTAAAATTATCACTCACGCTTAACGACGAAATGTACTAAGAGTTATTAGATAAGTAGCCAAAGCAAATGGGCATAAGTACCGTGATGCAATGAACTTTTACAGTAAACTAAATTCAAAAAGATGTGACAAGGAGGAGGCAAAAGATTCAGAGGCCAAGAAGTTTGTTCCTACGTCATACAATGTTGGATTTTACGACGGAATTGTACAAGCTTTCTGAAACACGAAATTGGAAATTGGATTTCCAGCGAAAGGTACTGGTTCTAGGTTCCGCAACGAAGTTGGTAACAAATGTTTTTAAGGCTGTGTTGGTGTTGGTGGCTGACGTGGCATTTCATTGGACAATGTACGGAAATCTGTTGTAAGCATCAGCCATTATCAAGAACGTGGCGTCAAACACTGCCCTGGTGAAGTCAGTGTGTACCCACTCCAACGGGTGAGCGCATGGTGGCCAGGAAGCAAAGGAATGCCTTGGAGCTGGCTGCTGGCTTTGGCAGGATGGACACGTTCGGATGAGTCCTTCAATCTCCTGGTTCATGTCCGGCCGGTAATTGAACCTGCGAGCCAGCAATTTAGTTCGGGATACCCCCCAGTGACCTTGGTGCAATAGTTGTTGGACATGCTGATGTAAAGAAAAAGGAATGACTACTTCCCGACGGAAACGAGTAGAAATACTCGTCGATCAACATGAGCTGATGCGTTAAAGAACTGACGGACTCCCCTGGAAGCCCTGGGTGGTTGTCGTTCGAGCCATCCATGAAGTGTGTGATTCCAGACTTGTCGGAGTACCTCGTCATACCGGTTACATTTGCGACCCGAGAGCTGGTAATGGGAAAAGCATCTACAGCGGCTTCTGCTTCTTGATCGAAGTGAAACCACAGAATTTCCTTTCTGTCGAACTCTGGATCGGGTCCCCTTGGAAGGCGGGAGAGGACATCAGCTTTGGCATGCTCAGTCTTATTGGGGAAGTGAATCTTATACTGGTAGTGCCCCAAAAATAAAGCCGAGCGCTTGCAGGCGGTGAGCAGCCCACTCTCGAATATTTGCTGCTGGACTGAATAAGATCAGCGGTTTATGGTCTGCGTTGGGTGTCAGTCAATGTTATCGATACATTGGCAACAGGGCGCTCAGAGCCATCTGCCTCCCTATGTTACAGGACCACTTCGAAACCTGAATCGGATACGTCCGTTGCATTAATTATCTACTTGTTGGATCAAAACTTACGAGGTACGGTGCTGTCAACAAATGTGGTGTCAATCTGTGAAAGGCGCGCTCGCAAGCTGGTGTCCACCAGAAAGGCACCCCTTTTCTGCATAAGTGGGACAAGGTGGCGGTTTCTGTTACTGCTGCGGGTAAGAACTTTCTGTATTACGATACCTTTTCAAGAAAGGAACGAAACTGCTTAAGCGTTGTTAGTCTGAGAAGATTGGTTATGGATTCGACATGTTTATCCAGTGGATGAATGCCTGAGCTGAAAATGATGTTGCCGAGATAATCTCTGGCTGGAAGAAACAACATTTTTCTTTTCAGCATTTTAGGTCAGTCTCCCTTAAGCACTCCGCCTGCAGGCCACAAGTGGCCCAGCGGGATCATCCGACATCCGTGTCTTCCTCTGCTGAGAATGCGGGTAGGAGGGGCGTGTGGTCGTTATGATGGTTTTCTTTGACCGGAGCCGCTACTTTTCGGTCGAGTAGCTCTTCAGTTGGCATCACGAGGATTAATGCACCCCGAAAAATGGCAACAGCGCATGGCGACCCGGATGGTCAACCATCCAAGTAAGTACCGGCCACGCCCGACAGCGCTGTACTTCTGTGATCTGACGGGAACCGATGTATCCACTGCGGCAAGACCGTTGCCAGTCTCCCTTAAGATGCTGAATAAAGATTTCAGATTGCGAAGGTGTTCCTCCGTGTTCTTCCTGTTGCAATGATGCCGTCTAAACAGTTAATGCCTCCACCCACTTTGAGTACTAATTGTTCCAAAAACCGTTGAAAAATGGCGGGAGCACTTGCTATAGCAAACATTGAGCGTTTCAAACGAAAGCGTCCGTGCGGCGGGTTAAGCTTAAAAAAACTATTGAACTTCTGCATCAAGAACTTGGAGGTATGCATCCGTTAGATCTTTTTTAGTTAAGAAGTTTCCACCTTTTAATTTTGACATTAGTTCTGCCGGCTTAGGAATAGGATATGTGTCAATCTGTGATTCGGCGTTGACAGTGACTCTAAAATCGCCACACTGGCGGATCTCCCACGATGGCTTTCGCACTGTGCCTGAATAGATTCTAGAACTCCAATTGCAGTTAGACGATCCGCTTCATCTTTTATTTGGTCTCGTAGAGCTAACGAAATGGCGCGGGATCGAAAGTACCTAGGCCATGCATTATGGTTCAGTGCGATTTGCGCCTCAAAATCCTTTGCGGTACCGAGTTCCAGGATGAACAGATCCTCATAATCCTATCAAAGTGTCTCCAGGTCTGAGTGCGGAACACATTCGGATACCAGATACACAGAGTCGTCTGCTAAAAATTCAAATTTCTGAAAAGAGTCTAGTCCAAACAAATCCTCATTGAAATTACTGTTAGCGACTAAGAAGATAATGTGGAGGGTGACGTCACAATATATCGTTGGCAGTTCACCACGTACTGGGATCGTCTGTTTATTATAGACTGTTAGGCGTCTCTTTGTTTCTTGCAAGGGAGGAGCTCCAAATTTCAAATACTTTGTGTAATTCACAATGCTCACAGCTGCGCCAGTGTTTACTTGCACTTGACCTGGTTTCACTGAAATTTGCACTTCTGCGAAAACTTATTGGAGGTCTCTTGATGGTCTATAGTGGCTACCAGATTAACTTCCATGTGTTGGGTAGGGGGCTGTATTGCCTGACGGAACTCACGACACATAGGAACTAAATGACCGTTGGAAGAACAGTGTTGGCAGAAGGCACAGCGGTCTGGTCAGTCTTCACGTTGACGTTTTTTAAAACAATCCAGGCAAGACGGTAATAGTTTCAGTACCAAAGATCTGATTGAGTGGGGTGGAGAACGTTGTTGGTTAAAACAGCGGCGCCCCGCCTGTACTGTTGCTACGTCAAAGTTGCTACTAATGTGGCCGTTGTCCGCTGGCTCTGATGTGTTTACTTTAACGGCTGTTATGTCGGTGCACGACTCCAGTTTCTTGCCTGCTGCTCGGGTCACTTCGACGCTCTGTGCTAAGTCCATAACTTTGTCTAATTACGGGCCTTGGAGTGGCTAGGGCTGGGAATTACTGTCGGGAGCACACCGGATGATTATGTCCCTGATCATTTCTGCTACATAGGACTCCTTACTTTTAGGGGTCTGCGGCCCATTCTCTATGAACCTGGTTTGACCGCTTCTTGCCTTGGTAAAATGCTACCCAGGAGGAAGATATACGAAGGATATGCAGCTGGTAATGTTAAGTCAGCAAAGATCGAATATTTGAAAAGGCGAGGACTGGAGGCTTAGATAAGGGGGACAATTCCCACAGTAGCCAGTAAATCTCAGGCTTTGACCGCAACAAAAACAAAGATTTCGTGAGGCTGGCGTCAGTTACCTTGAATTCGTAGGATTCACTATCCTCTAGAGCCTCATCAAAGAAAGGAAAAGCCGGAACTTGCTGAGTTGCTTGCGCCTGCGTAAGCATTAAAGATTTGGTTGGAGGTGTTCAGTTGCGGGTTGTGGTCCTGCTGATGAATACGTTGCGTGAGCTTCCAGTGTAGATGGTTGCTAGCTCTTCGCCATTTTTATTGTGTTATAACCTGGAATACCACAGTAAATACACCAATGTGCTACGGTTTATTGACACAACATCGATGCAAAATAATTCTGTTACCAAGCTCCAAATTGCAAATGAAATTATATAAATTAATCGTGTTTATACCAATGTCCAGGAAGTGCAAGTGTAACACAGAACTCTGGTAGACATTCAGACATTGTAAACCTAGTGAACGTTGAAGTCCAAGTTCCAGCGTAGCATTCGGATTCTGCGTCCAGAGCGCAGCCGAATCAACATCTAACAGCAGGTCAACTGCAGCGGCCGGGGTAGCTGCATATTCTGGGTGGCCAATCGCTGAGTGTTATGTGGGGCCAATCGCTGTGGTTTGAAGCGCGCGCGTGGGAAGGCGGCCTGCAATGTTCAGAATGGTTCAAATGGTTCTGAGCACTATGGGACAACCTCTGTAGTCATCAGTCCCCTAGAACTTAGAAGTACTTAAACATAACTAACCTAAGGACATCACACAACACCCAGTCATCACGAGGAAGAAAAAATCCCTGTCGCCGCCGGGAATCGAACCCGGAAACCCGGGCGTGGGAAGCGAGAACGCTATACCGCACGACCAAGAGATGCGGACGGTGCGGGGATATGACAGTGGTGGATTCCACAGTTACGTTACACATACGGATATGGTTTCACCGTTTTGTCATGTTGGAAGGTTTCACAATTGTGTGTTTTACTTTTCCAGGCTAGGGGCTTCCCATTATTGCTATTTGCACATATGAATTTGAAGTATGGATCTAATAACAAATACAGTATGTCAATACATGTTTTACTGACGGTCGTTCATTTTCCCATGTGAAGTAATTTTAATGAATGACAAAGTGTGCTGCATTTCAGCTATTAAATTTGCTCTGGTTAGTCATGTACCCTAGCTATAGTCTAGTCTGCTGGTCTCAGGTATTTGTATAAATATCAGACGCATCCAGGTCATAACCAGCACTTGCTACGTACCTAAATGTGTAATTTGACGTTGATACCTCCATCAGAATTATGGTATGTATGGCTGGTATGCATGATTTTTAATCATGTAGCTATACTTCATTTTTTCTTAACACCAGTCCAGTTATAGATTTAGCTTTAGCTAATGGAACTTAGTTTGTTACACAATTGTTTTTGTTTATAACAGATCCGAAGATCTGTACCGAAACCGGTAACAGTGAAGTGTAAAAGTTTGTCTGTTGAAGACAGCCACGGTATGATGACGATCTTATTTTCAGACTTCATGACTGCAATTACATTATTAGTCTTTTGTGTGACAAGTAGATCAGCCAAGCAGACGGTAGAAACATGGAACGAAAGAAAAAAATTGAAGAAAGGCTCCAAATAAGTCACTCTGTGTAAGAAAGAAAGGAAGGAAAAATGAAAACCGGAACCTCGGAAGCTGCATGAAGCCGCTCTTCGGCTGAAGAGTACAACAGTCACGCGGTGTCACTAGAGGACGGGCAGTAGCAGCCGGGGTGAGTCGTCACTCGGCCTCCCAGCAGACACACCCCTGGCTAGGAGAGACGCTGGGCCTCGCGTGACGCTGCGGCGTTCAGCTCCCCTGCGGAACGGATCGGACCAGAGAGGGAAGTGCGCCTCCGTTTGCCGCGCCCCACTGCCTCGCCCTAGGTCTCCGTTCGTTGTGAACATTTTCGACGACTCCAGACTATGGGCCAGTAAAACTGCTACACCAAGAAGAAATGCAGATGATAAACAGGTATACATTGGACAAATGTATTATGCTAGAACTAACATGTGATAAAATTTCGATTTGGGTGCATAGATCCTGAGAAATCAGTACCCTTGGCCGTAATAACGGCCTTGATACGCCTGGGAATTGAGTCAAACAGAGCTTGGATGGCGTGTACAGGCACAGATGCCCGTGCAGCTTCAACACGATACCACAGTTCATCAAGTTTATTGTGACGTGCCAGTTGTTCGGCCGCCATTGACCAGACGTTTCCAAATGGTGAGAGATCTGGAGAATGTGCAGGCCAGGACAGCAGTCGAACATTTTCTGTATCCAGATAGGCCCGTACAGGACCTGCAACATGTGGTCGTGCATTATCATGCTGAAATGTAGGGTTTCGCAGGGATCGAATGAAGGGTAGAGCCACGGGTCGTAACACATCTGAAATGTAGCGTCCACTGTTCAAAGTGCCGTCAATGCGAACAAGAGGTGACCGAGACGCGTAACCAATGGCAACCCATACCATCATGCAAGGTGATACGCCAATATGGCGATGACGAGTACACGCTTCCAATGTGCGTTCACCGCGATGTCGCCAAACACAGATGCGACCATCATGATGCTGTAAACAGAACCTGGATTCATCCGAAAAAATGACGTTTAGCCATTCGTGCACCGACGTTCGTCGTTGGGTACACCATCGCAGGCGCTCCTGCCTATGATGCAGCATCAAGGGTAACCGCAGCCGTGGTCTCCGAGCTGATAGTCCATGCTGCTGCAAACGCCGTCGAACTGTTCGTACTGATGGTTGTTGTCTTGAAAACGTCCCCATCTGTTGACTCAGGAATCGAGACGGGGATGCACGATCATTTACAGCCAAGCAGATAAGATGCCTGTCATCTCGACTGCTGGTGATAAGAGTCCGTTGGAATCCAGCACGGCGTTCTGTATTACCCTCCTGAACTCACCGATACCATATTCTGCTAACAGTCATTGGATCTTGACCAACGCAAGTAGCAATGTTGCGATACGATAAACCGCAATCGCGATAGGCTACAATCTGACCCTTATCAAAGTCGGAAACGTGATGGTACGCGTTTCTCCTCCTTACACGAGGCATCACAACTACTTTTCACCAGGCAACGCCGATCAAGTGCTGTTTGTGTATAAGAAATCGGTTGGAAACTTTGTTCATGTCAGCACGTTGTAGGTGTCGCCACCGCCGCCAACTTTGTGTGAATGCTCTTAAAAGCTAATCATTTGCATATCACAGCATCGTCTTCCTGTCGGTTAAATTTCGAGTCTGTAGTACGTCATCTTCGTGGTGTAGCAATTTTAATAGCCAGTAGTGTACTTTCAAAAGCGTGTTTAGGAACTTGTGTTTACAGGTAACAGCAGTTTTCAGGCATGTCATCTAGCGTCGATGGCACAACCTGAACTGCCAGCATCGCCCCTCTTACCACACAACGACGAACGGCTCAGAGACTTTTCTATTCGTGTTGCTCATGCGCATGCGCCGAGACCATTTTCTTCTTACCGAGCCCTTCACCCGGGATGCAGCGACTACTTCGTGGGGAGACCACAGTACAACGCTCTCGCTTCTGTTACCGTACACTTCCATACGTGTGAGTTTTCGCTACTAACTACGATATACTTGTATAACAGAATCGCCTTAGAAGATGTAATAAGTAAGCTACGTTTTTGACTTACTTCGGTGTTTGTAGGAATGTTACTGTAAAAAGGAGACGAAATCGATAGGGAAATTATATTTTTGCCTTAGAGTGAGGTTGTGTAAATTACAGTTCAGTTGGAAAGGGTTTTCAATACTGTGGCGCTGTCGCATTCTTCTAGAGAATTGCCGTTAATGGTAAGGAAGAAATAGCCTTGAGGCCTAGCCGTATGAGCAACGAAGCATCCTCTTTATTCTGCTCGTGACTCCTCATGAACTACCGACACCTTAAATGCTGCTCGTATCTAATCATGTCTATTGCTGAAGGCTGCTGTCAACCATGTAGACGGTAAATGCAATGATATTAAAAACAATCATAATCATAATCTCAACAATATTAAGATTTTTGTGCTCAAAGTTGGAGAATAACGAATTTCTAAAGTGGCACAGTTGTTCATAACATCAACATTATCTTCCTTTCAAGGATTAGGCTGTTTCCTCTTCCGAACTCACAAACAAAATCATTCCCATCTTCTTAGACGTCTTCCAATATCTATTTTTCCCATTCTGCTTGTAGTTCAGGATTTTCTGGGGAATTCTGGGATCTGGCATTCTCATGGCGTGTTGTCTCCAATCTTCACGATATTTTTGAAAATTTTTTGATTCATGTTAAAACTATTTAATTCTGTTCTAACGTCTTCATTTCTTATCATTTCTTGTCCAGCCCTTCGTCTTCCTTAAGAACCTCTTCTCTGGTGTCTGAATTTTATTATCTTGTTTTTTGTGGTAACCCAGCTTTCGCTTCCATAAGGTAACACAGGAACCGCAATTACTTTATGAAGTTGTATGATGGTCTCCTTTTGTACTTTGTAGCCCAATGTTCTACTAATGGTACCACGGACAGCTTTGAATTTGTGTATTTTATTTTCAGTATCAGAGTTAAAATTAAAACTCGTAGCACAGCCTAAACAAGACATTTGAGACACTTATTCTGAAACTGAATTTTCTAAACCAGTTTTTGATCTCACTGGATACTTTGCTCGGAATGGCACTGTTTTCGTTTCATTGGAAGAAATTTTGAAGTTGTACTGCTTACAAATTTCGTTCAAGTGGTATACTTCTCTTTGGAGGTCATCTCATTCGTGTGAATAATAACGGTGTCATCAGCAAACAAATGTACATTCAGATATTCCTCATACGTTATGAGTTATTTTGCTTACTTTACATTTGCGAAGAATGCAGTCAATGTAAGTATTAAAAAGGGTAGGTAATCGTTCATACCCTTGTGTAACACCCTGGTTAATAATTATTTCTTTCAGTCGATTGCTGTCTCTGTTTATTACAATGCGTGTAGTTTTATAAAGACTTTTGCCTGTCTCAGTTGGGTAATGAGAATATACACATTCCGACAAAAATCTCCCGTAGGCTATCACGGCTCACGCAGAGAAAGTAGATACCTCTTGCCTCCAGATGGCGATAACATAATAACGGAGGACGTTCTGCGATGTCTGTTTCAACGGATTCAACGCGACTACAACAGTGAGCCGTGATGCCGACCGTTGTGGCCGAGCGGTTCTAGGCGCTTCAGTCCGGAGCCGCGCGACCGCTACGGTCCTAGGTTCGAATCCTGCCTCGGGCATGGATGTTTCTGATGTCCTTAGGCTAGTTAGGTTTAAGTAGTTCTAAGTTCTAGGGGTCTGATGACCTCAGATGTTAAGTCCCAAGGCCATTTGAATTTTGAGCCGTGATTTTCATCGAGAGTACGGCTCCGCATCTCCTACAACGTGAAAGGGCGTACGGATCATGATTAAGATCGTCTGGTACAATAATATAGTGGTTCTTGAAAGCCAGGGTCTGCGTGTCTCTCCTCCCAAGTCTGTTGGGAACACAACAACAAGTGAATGCAGATATTCCAGATGTGCTAGCAAATATATCCTACAAGTCTGAATATTATCTGGATGTTTGTTGTGCGTTTGGTGGGTGGTAAATTTAACATTTGTGACAAGTTATTCAAACTTTGATCCTGAAAGTTATTTCAAACCGTTCCCAAAGGTAATATGTAATTGCATGTAAAACATATACCCTTGCAAATTCGAATGACCCTTTATCATATTGCAATTCTTAGTTTTGTTACCCTGCTTGCAGAATATAATAATAATAAAATGAAAGAGGGTCCTCTTTGCTTGAACATTATTTTTTGTTTCACCACCAGCATGTTTTTACCACAGTTGTGACATATTCAGTGGGGTTTCTTCTTTTATGTACTGTACATACAAATTTTACACAGGTTGTTAACTTGTAGTTCGCCCGTTGTGTGCGCTGTGGTTGTCAAAAGAAATCAGTGATGCGTCTTTATTGGTACAACATGTCATTTGCAACGCAGGAATGTTAGGGCAACATTTGAAATTAAGTTTTATCGAATATAACCTCTAAACTATGTTGTTGTTGTTGTGGTCTTCAGTCCTGAGAGTGATTTGATGAACCTCTCCACGCTACTCTATCCTCTGCAAGCTTCTTCATCTCCCACTACCTACTGCAACCTACATCCTTCTGAATCTGCTTAGTGTATTCATCTCTTGGTCTGTTTCTAGGATTTGTACCCTCCCTGCTACCCTCCAATACTAAATTGGTGATCCCTTGATGCCTCAGAACATATCCTACCAACCGATCCTTTCTTCTCATCAAGCTGTGCCACAGACTTCTCTTCTCCCCAATCCTATTCAGTACCTCCTCATTTGTTATGTGATCTACCCATCTAATCTTCAGCATTCTTCAGCAGCACCACATTTCGAAAGCTTCTATTCTCTTCTTGTCCAAACTATTTATCGTCCATGTTTCACATCCATACATAGCTACACTCGATACGCACACTTTAAAAAACGCCTTCCTGACACTTATACTCGATGTTAACCAATTTCTCTTCTTCAGAAATGCTTTCCTTACCATTGCCAGTCTACATTTTATATCCTCTCTACTTCGACCCACATCAGTTATTTTGCTCCCCAAATAGCAAAACTCCTTTACTACTTTAAGCCTCTCATTTCCTATTCTGATTCCCTCAGCATCACCCGATTTAATTCGACTACATTCTATTTGCTTTTGTTGATGTTCATCTTATATCTTCCTTTCAAGACGCTGTCCATTCCGTTCAACTGCTCTTCCAAGCCCTTTGCTGTCTCTGACAGAATTACAATGTCATCGGCGTACCTCAAAGTTTTTATTTCTCCTCCATGGATGTTAATACGTACTCCGAATTTTTCTTTTGTTTCCTTGACTGCTTGCTCAATATACAGATTGAATAAAATCGGGGAAAGGCTACAACCCTGTCTTACTCTCTTCCCAACAACTGCTTCCCTTTCATGCCCCTCGACTCTTATAACTGCCATCTGGTTTCTGTACAAATTGTAAATAGCCTTTCTCTCCCTGTATTTTACCCCTGCCACCTTCAGAATTTGGAAGAGAGTGTTACAGTCAACATTGTCAAAAGCTTTCTCTAAGTCTACAAATGCTAGAAACGTAGGCTTACCTTTCCTCAATCTTTGTTTTAAGATAAGTCGTAGGATCAGTATTGCCTCACGTGTTCCAAAATTTCTACGGAAGCCAAACTGATCTTCTACGAGGTCGACTTCTACTAGTTTTCCCATTCGTCTGTAAAGAATTCGTGTTAGTATTTTGCAGCCGTGGCTTATTAAACTTACAGTTCGGTAATTCTCACCTCTGTCAACACCTGCTTCCTTTGGGATTCAAATTATTATATTCTTGAAGTCTGAGAGTATTTCGCCTGTTTCATACATCTTGCTCACCAGATAGTAGAGTTTTGTCAGGACTGGCTCTCCCAAGGCCGTCAATAGTTCCAATGGAATGTTGTCTACTCCGGGGGACCTTGTTTCGACTCAGGTCTTTCAGTGCTCTGTCAAACTCTTCACGCAGTATCCTATCTCCCATTTCATCTTCATCTACATCCTCTTCCATTTCCATAATATTGTCCTCAAGTACATCGCCCTTGTATAGACTCTCTATATACTCCTTCCACCTTTCTGCTTTCCCTTCTTTGCTTAGAACTGTGTTTCCACCTGAGCTCTTGATGTTCATACAAGTGGTTCTCTTTTCTCCAAAGGTCTCTTTAATTTTCCTGTAGGCAGTATCTATCTAACCCCTAGTGAGATAAGCCTCTACATCCTTACATTTGTCTTCTAGCCATCCTTGCTTAGCCATTTTGCACTTCCTGTCGATTTCATTTTTGAGACGTTTGTATTCCTTTTTTTACTGCATTTTTATATTCTCTCCTTTCATCAAATAAATTCAATATTTCTTTTGTCACCCAAGTATTTCTACTAGCCCTCGTCTACTTGATTCTCTGCTGCCTTCACTACTTCATCCTTCAAAGCTTCCCATTCTTGTTCTACTGTTTTTCTTTTCCCCATTCCTCTCAATTGTTGCTAAACTATGTATTCCGGAGAAATAGTGCCATGTGATTCTTTTCCGCATTTACCATGGATTTAGTTGAAATATACTGAGTTCTTCTTTGGTTATTATTTGTCTGATAAATGTGTATTTGTTACTGTATTTGTGTTTAAAGTGAACCGTGTGTTGTTTGTTGTTGTTGTGGTCTTCAGTGCAGAGATTGGTTTAATTCAGCTTTCCATGCTACTCTATCCTGTGCAAGCTTCTTCATCTCCCAGTAACTACTGCAACCTGCATTCTTCTGAATCTGTTTAGTGTATTCATACCTTTTTAGACACTAGTTACGAAACATGCTTCGCCTGCACTACTACTTTGTCTAGAAGCACTTGCTTCACCTACACCTCTATTTAAAATGAATCAAGCAAAAAGGTGTGCCTTGTACTTACATTTTGTAAGTCAACAGCTCCAATAATAATAATAATGTGTGTGTACGGCGCTATAGTACCCTTATACAGTGGGGCCCAGGAGGAATGACCAGTATTCACGTATATGACAGGAATGATCATGAGAAGCAAAAAAGTAGTCTGGTAAACATGGCCTCAGAAACGCATACTGTAAGTGTTATGAGGACTTCTTCATCACTGATATTTTGAATCAGATCTCTTCTACTGCAGGCTCCTTGCTTTTCATGTTTTGGGAGGAGGCAGAATGTATCGAAACAAGATAAAACTGCTTAGTACACATTGGCTCTGCAATGCGTAACTTAAGTACTATGGGCACTTGTCAGTCCAAGACATGTTTTTCACACGACGGAAGATGAACCAGTGCTCATAACTAACAATATATGCACTTTACAGCCAGTACTTATGGGACTTTTTTTCTTGTTTTGTTCCATATCACCATTTCTGAGAATATGAAAAGCAAAGAGCTTGCACCAGAAGAGATGTGTTTCACTGTATCGAAGATAGAGATGTGCTGATAGCTGGTAAGGTAGGCATTTTGGAACGCATGTTTACTACGCTTCTTTTGGCTTAAAATGATTATTCCTGTCATATCCCTGAATGTTGAGAATTACTCCTGGGACACCCTGCATACTTGCTGCTGTGTCGCTCCGTCAGTTAGTTTATGTTTCAAAATGAGCAAAGAAGCAATATGTTTTTACTGCACACACAATCTACAACGTGGAGAAGACATTTTCATGAGATCTTCACGTAAAACTTCCGGGCTGATAGGCCGTGGCCGAAGTATAAAACTGTCTCCTGACGTTTCGTCTCCGACTGCGGGAGACATCCTCGGAGGTAAAGCGGCGAACTGCCTAGGGTTCACAGTTGTTGTGCTTTCTTGCGCATTCCTTCAAATCGTCGAACCGATGCTGACACATCCTCCCCGTAAAGGCGTTGGATCATACAATGTAAGCTTTCACGGCCGGAATTGTCTTCACTTAAAACTTCCGGGCTGCAGTTCGCCGCTTTACCTCCGAGGATGTCTCTCGCAGTCGGAGACGAAACGTCAGGAGAGAGTTTTATACTTCGACCACGGCCTATCAGCCCGGAAGTTTTAAGTGAAGACAATACCGGCCGTGAAAGCTTACATTGTATCATTTTCATGAGATATTTGCATTTGTTACATATAAACACATCAAAAATATTATTCATCGCGCCGGATCCCAGAACTCCTGAAGATAGGCGTTGACTGTGGATATTGTCTCATAGACACAGTTCCTTTGACTGTTCAGAGATGACAGTAAACCCACTAAAGGATGTAAACAACCATGCATGAGCAGCGCCTATTAGACGGAGGGGGTCCGACAGCCAATCAGTTCCAGTCATTCCACCAGGAAGGAGGTACACGGTTCGTCCTTAGTTCAGCCATGCCCAGACGGTCAATACCGCGTCTCGGTCGCGTCCGCGTTGTTACATTGAGCCAGGAAGGGCTCTCAACGAGAGAAGTGTCCAAGCGTTTCGGACATGGAGGAAATACAGAGAGACAGGAACTGTCGATGACAAGTCTCGTTCAGGCCGCTACTGCAGTGGATGGCCGCTACCTACGGATTATGGCTCGGAGGAACCCTGGCAGCAACGCCACCATGTTGAATGATGCTTTTCGTGTTACGACTCAAACTGTGCGTAATAGGCTGCATGATGAACAACTTCACTCCCGACGTCCATGGCGAGGTCCATATTTGCAACAACGACACCATGCAGAGCTGTACAGATGGACCCAACAACATGCCGAATGGACCGCTGAGGACTGGAATCACGTTCTCTTCAGCGATGCTTGTCGCATATGCCTTCAACCAGACAATCGTCAGAGACGTGTTTGGATGCAAAACGGTCACGCTGAACACGTTAGACGCACTGTCCAGCTAGTGCAGCTAAGTGGAGATTCCTTGCTGTTTTGGGGTGGCATTATGTGAGGCCGTCGTACGCCGCTGATGGTCAAGGAAGGTGCCGTAATGGCTATGAGAAACGTGAATGCCATCCTCCGACCGATAGTACAACCATATCGGCAGCATACTGGCGAGGCATCAGTCTTCATGGACGACAATTCGCATCCCCATCGTCCACTTCTTGTGAATGACTTCCTTCACGATGACGACATCGCTGGACTAGAGTGGCCAGCATGTTCTCCAGACATGAACGCTGTCGAAGACGCCTGGGATCGATTGAAAAGAGCTGTTTATGGACGACGTGACCCAGCAACCACGCTGAGGGATCTACGCCGAATCGCCGTTGAGGAATGGAACGTCCTGGACCAACAGTGGATTGATGAACTTCTAGATAGTATGCATCAATGCAAGAGTACGTGCTACTGAGTATTAGAGGTACCGGTGTGTACAGCAATCTGGACCACCACCTCTGAAGATCTCGGTGTCTGGTGGTACAACATGCAATGTGTGTTTTCGTCAAACAATAAAAAGGGCAGAAATGATGTTTATGTAGATCTCTATTCCAATTTTGTGTACAGGTTCCGGAACTCTCGGAACCAAGGTGATGCAAAACTTCTTTTGATGTGTGAATGTCTCACTTTTACCATGATCAATGTATGGTACAAAACACAATGTATGTGTGTAGTGGGCGAATTATGTGAGAAACATGTAATCCCCATCATGCTAGTAACTGACAAAAAATAATTATTGATAACTTACATAGTCGATACTAATCTTAAATAAATGCGTAATAGTAAAGATCCTCTAAAAATAATTTAGTTTCAAGAGTGAATCACTATCAAATCCCTTTGTATTCACCCCTCAGGTTGGGAAACACTGGAATAGGCACTCATGCATTCTAATCATTTCTGTCTCTAGTATCTCACTGTACATGTTAGATTTCATTTTAGTGTTCATCCAATACGTGATGATGTTTGGTTTGTGGGGCACGCAACTGCGCGATCATAAGCGCCCATACAGAGTCCCAATTTTTTCACATTCCAATTTTGTACACAATCGAATCGAGCCACTTGCACGGATGATGATGATGATGATGATGATGATGATGATGATGATGAAATAATGAGGACAACACAAACACCTAGTCTCCGCGCAGCGAAAATCCCCAACTCGCATTCGGGAGGACGACGGTTCAATCCCGCGCCCGGTTCTCCTGATTTAGGTTTTCCGTGATTGCCCTAAATCGAGACAGGCAAATGACGAGATGGTTCCTTTGAAACGGCACGGCTGACTTCATTACTCGTCCTTCCCTAATTCGATGAAACCGATGACCTCGCAGTTTGGTCCCTTCCCCCAAACAACCTAACCCCATCCCCAATTCTGCCGGGATTCGAACCTGGGACCCTGTGATGCAGAGGCAGCAACGCTGGCCATTAGACCATGGGCGCAGCGTTCGCCAATCAATGTGCGATTTGCCTTTAGTGTAGAAAGGTGCCCACATCGTAACACTTCCACCATCAAAATCTCTGGTCACTGTCACTTAATAACATTGAAATCCATCCGGCCCATCTAAGTTAAACCTCTTCTCACCACTGAAGATCACTTTATCCCATTCTTTAGTCCATGACATACGTTTTACCGCAAAATTCAATTTAGTCTGTTTATGTCTGGGCGTTAGAGCAGGTTTCCGCAGTCGTCTCTTGAATGTAAGATGTTTGTCGTGTGGCAATAGTTATCGTACACGTCTAGAAGTTGGCTCTGAGCACTATGGGACTTAACTTGTGAGGTCATCAGTCGCCTAGAACTGAGAACTAATTAAACCTAACTAACCTAAGGACATCACACACATCCATGCTCGAGGCAGGATTCGAACCTGCGACCGTAGCGGTCACGCGGTTCCAGACTGAAGCGCCTAGAACCGCACGGCCACACCGGCCGGCGTCTAGCAGTTACTAGCAACTGTAATTCAGCAGCAAGTTGAGGCGAATAACGGTTTGTGACCCTCCTTTGCGCAGATGTAGCCGTTTCGATGCCTCAGATAATTTTCTCAGATGTTTTCTGTTCTGTCCATATCCTACGCTCAATCTAACGAAATTAACAATCACTGTTGTTGAACGGCTCGACTTCTTGGCCTTTTGACGATTATAGAGTCTCATTTCCGTGTACACACCGATTTTTGCTTTTTCGTCAAACAGTAACTGTATCCCACGTGGCATTGTCAGAATCATGGTTTATGGATACATAGCGTTGACATCTGCCCCGATATATCGGGACCGTTCTCGTTTCACAAAACAGTGTAACGAGCTTGACTCAAGTAAATTATGAAATGTGATAGCGCAACATGTGACTGCAGACTCTTTTACTTTCATTTATGTCAACCAGTTTATGTTGACAATGTCTCCTCAGAGATGGCGTTGCGTGTTGCGTATCCTGTATCGACGATGCAAGCACCTTCTAGAACCATCCCCATCATTCGAGAAAATACCAGATTTCTCCAGTAGTACTGGGCTGGAACTGTTTAAGCAGCGCCAAGCGGAAGAATCGGGCAGTCCCCATTTCAATAGCGATCTGATAAGACGATTCTTTCTATGTGTAACAGGAACAACGGGTGCAAGTTTGCCAGTTTAACTACAAACTGAGTTGGACGAAGTTTTATAAATACATAAAACGGAAAAAAAGACTTGCTGGAAAAGGTGGAATCTCCCGACAAATATAGTGTACCAACTACTTCTATTGCAATTGTCCCATTTAGTTGTGATCAAAATAAAAAATAATTATATTAAACAGAATTTTAACATCATTTCTACACCTTCATCTCAAGATGTCCCGACAAGTTTCCCAGCTAGCCATACAATCCCTATGTATACAAAAGACCTGTCACTAACGGCGTCTGCTTCCTATCCCCGTAAAGACACGAACGCACACTCTAACACCCCATTAAGCCTACTGCCTTTGTACCGAGTTCCGCACTTTGCCACTTCTATCGTTAATGTCTTGTAACATATTCTATTACTGTCATCAAACGCGATACCGTTTGACTGCATTTACCAGGTGCCACACTATTGCATATACTGTGCACAACTGTACCACACGACAATGTTAATTTTCTCACAAATATTCATTTCTTTATACTGATGTCTGTTACTGTATTCGTAATCTTCTTCTACAGAAAAGGAAGGACTCTCGTTTGAGTATCGGAACAAATGTGTAGCGAAATACTTTGCAGCTATACATAACAGTGAGTTTTGAGCCAAAATCTTATAGAAACAGAATTATTCCCATTTCTGAACTGCATCATCATCAAGTGTGTTCGATGCGGCCAGCCACGAATTCGTCTCTTGTGCCAAATTCTTCATCTCGGAGAAGCACTTGCACCTTATATCCTCCATTCTTTGTTGTATGCATTTCAAGCTCTTACCCTATAGTCTCCACATCTCCAGCCATTTTCCAGGTACACCCCTTCGTCATTTGATTTTTGAACAGTGTCTTCGTCATTACTCGCTGAAATTTATTGCAGAACTCAGTCTTTCTCGTCTCTCATCTGTGCTGCCAAACCCATATTCTCCTGTAACTCTTCGTGGTGTCACCGCCAGACATCACACTTGCTCGATGGTAGCTTTTAAATCGGCCGCGGTCCGTTAGTATATGTCGGACCCGCGTGTCGTCACTATCAGTGATTGCAGACCGAGCGCCGCTACGCGGCAGGACTAGTCTAGAGAGACTCCCTAGCACTCGCCCCAGTTGTACAGCCGACTTTCCCAGCGATGGTTCACTGTCTACATACGCTCTCATTTGCAGAGACGACAGTTTAGCATAGCCTTCAACTATTCATTTGCTACGACCTAGCAAGGCGCCCTATTAAGTTACTATAATTACTATCTTCAAGAATCTGAATATTGTGAATCATGTACCGTCAAGAGCGACGTTCATCATTAATGGATTGAATTGAAGTATCAAACTAATTACGTCCGCTTTCTGAATTATAATTCCTTGTCATGTTCCAGACCTCACGTCAATATAGTCCTTCCCTCCTCACGCCAGCCTGCGTGAGCTAAAACGCGTGCATTTCGGCCTCCACTAGTAACACGGTGTTGGCTCTTCTGCTAACACAAAACTCTTTCTACTGTTTCTTCCCCTGTTAGTGCATTCCAGTCCACCACGATTATTAGATTATCACCCCTTTCTACATACTCATCTGTCCGTTCAATATTCTCATATACGTACATATTCTGTTTTTTCATCTTCCGCTGGTATCAACAGCATGTGAACCTGAACTATTATTGTTGGCGTCGGTTCCAAATGAAGAATAATTGCGTTGTTCAGTTCTCAATGTTGTCACAAAATATGGAGGATGTTTCAGAGTCTTTGCATCAATCTTCTACGGGTGAGCAACATCATGAACAACCTTTGTTATATACAAAATGTTAGCTGACACTTC
This sequence comes from Schistocerca gregaria, assembly GCF_023897955.1. Taxonomy (NCBI): domain Eukaryota; kingdom Metazoa; phylum Arthropoda; class Insecta; order Orthoptera; family Acrididae; genus Schistocerca; species Schistocerca gregaria. The sequence goes on along the minus strand of NC_064924.1, from coordinate 6,387,728 downwards.
CTTGGAACTGTAGAAACTTTATTACAGAATTCGCTGACCCCGCAAGCACATAACTAGAATGTTGGCAACAACGGAAACACGCACAAAGCAGAGTGCTAATCCCCCGCCGTCCCTGGGAGGCATAGCCGCATAAAAGATACCTACTTTCGTAGGGCAGCGTTAGCGGACGTTTACTCCGTAACAAAATTTGATACCCGCGAAGTGATTTGTCACCGCCAGACATGTGACGCAACGATTTTTAAACATCCTGTATAGTATAAACACACAAAAATATAGTTTCTTGTGATTTAAATTTTTTTGCGCAAAAGGTAATGTAGTTGGCTCATGTTCAAGCACACATTTATAGACGAAATAAAACAATCTTGAGAGGTAATTGACAAAGACTCCACACAACAAGATGTGATGTGAGATGTGCATATTGTTTTCTTTATCCCCAATGTAAAGTTTTTAGTAAATGAAGTGTATCAGCCAGCATTAAACCTAGCAATGCGAAACAAGTGGCAACTCCCGAAATAATTAATAAATTTAATGTATGCGAGAAACCAAATGAGCTTCCTAGGCAATGAGACGATGAACAAGCGACCATTGATACAAAAAATTTTTCCGAAAAGGTAACCACGCTAATATCTATATTCTGATACTGAGACCCAGTAGACTGTTCGCATCTGTAAACTGAATTTTCTGTTAATGTCTGTACATATCGGCTCAAGTTTCTGTAACTATGGAAGCTTCTTTGAAGCATCTTTTGATAGCGGTAGTGGAACACAGTTTCGATATAAGCTACATACGGTAGTCGGAAGACGACCGCATATGATTGAAACAAGTAAATTCAACAAAACTGCTATGTTCCGATCGCAGATTTTTGGTTAAATTATTCTCAGACATCGTTGTAATAGTACCCAGGATAGATGATGAGTCATATAGCGGAAGGATCTACAGAAAAAAGGAAGACAGCCGACTATGATTTAACCAATAACCGTCAAACACAGAGTGTAATGTAGTTTCATATATTAAGAAACTTGACAATAATTTCATTTTCAGTTTTATATCTTGATGCTGCCGCTTGAGGAATAAGACTCTTGCCCTCATTTGAAAGAAACGGTACTGCCGCTTGCTCGCATAAAATGTGCCGAGTGTGGTTACTTACGCTTATATTCAGAATGTAAGAGAGCTAAGCGACGAAGATCTCAAAAGAAACACCTATTAGCGCAGTGGTACTCTTCCGTCTTGGCTGCACTCTCGCAAAAAATGCGTTGCTGCAGAAACGTGCAGTTGGTGACAAGAGCTGCTCTCTCTCTCTCTCTGCCTCTCTCTCTCTCTCTCTCTCTCTCTCTCTCTCTCTCTCTCTCTATCTTTCTTTCTCTCTCTTTCCAAGTTTGAATCGCAGTCTGACCTTTGCAGGTCTCGCCTGCACCATTTAACTGTGCGCTCGCGAATCATTTGTGCTTCCCACCCCTTCGGCTTGCACCACACTGTGACACAAAAGCCAGGTTTTCCACCTGGCGCCTCGTTTGCAAAGTTTCGCATGGCTGGGGAGGGTAGAGGGGGTGGGGTGGGGGAAGCGGTTCTTCCGCGGGGAATGACTTGGCATTCTATTTCGCCCCTCTCGGTCCGCGTCAGAACCTCGCGTAGACGTGAATACTCAAAAGCGCAATTAGTGCTATTGTTTCTCGACGGCAGTCGCGACAAATGTTTCATTGTTTCCGTATTAGCGCGTAAGAGGGGAAAGCGTCTGGAATGCGTCGTTGCTTCTCTCGGTTCGTGCCACTCGACTCTAAAATAAAAATCTGGATGAATGCCGCAGTCCTTGTTTAGCTACTAATTAACTGATTTTCTTTCATTTTTCGGTCGTGGACCCGACGCGACATTTGGTGAGAGCTGGTACTCATGATGCATCGCTATGTTTGCCTTGCCTATCCACCAGTAACTAACGTCGTCTTATTTCTTTCGCACTCTTTGCAGTCACCCTTTATTCCTTCAATTGTTCCGTCGGATCACTTTTCCTTACAATTACATGGCTCTTGTTGTCTTGATGGCTCATGTCCACAGCGATACTAAGGTGTACTGATCAGTTCCAATTAATAACTGTCCCCGCTGTAGTAATTTAATTTTTTCCTGTATCATCACAACATTACTTTTGTTTCCGCTGTTATTAGTATTATCAAGACATTATTTCGATTGTGGGATCTATGGTGAACTCCCCACTGCTTCTAATTTCCTTTGGAATGGTCCTGCAAATTAGATACAATTCTTGTCACAGCATACCTGTGGCTTCAACCCGAACTGTGTCCTGCATTTAGCTGCTTCCACAGCGTTTGCGATTTTGGCTCAAAACTCAGTGTTATGTATAGCTGCAAAGTCTTTCGCTACACATTTGTTGCGATACTCAAACGAGAGTCCTTCCTTTTCTGAAGAAGAAGATTACGAACACAGTAGTAGACATCAGTATAAAGACATGAATATTTGTGAGAAAATTAACATTGTCGTGTGGTACAGTTGTGCACAGTATATGCAATAGTATGGTACCCGGTAAATGCAATCAATTTTGTTTCTATAGGTAACAGACATGAAAGCATACTTCCTTGTAATGTTCTGCCCTTTCTAATTCTTCTGGATATATGCTGCACGTCTAACATACATGCGACTGACGGTTATTCAGCTGTTGACTTCTGACAAGATGATCGCTAGAAACAGCTGAGAGACATCTGGTTGTTGACATAATGTAAAACTCTGAGGTGAATACTTCACACATCCAAATCACCTGCTGATGTATCGTGACGCGCAGGACGCTAACATAGGAGACAGGGATTTGTGTCAGACCTGGATGGAATCCGTGCTGAAGATTGATGGCCGTTGGTCTAGTACACCGCACAGCCTGATCTGGTTTTTCAAGACTGTTACCACGCTTGATTAGGCAAATGCTGGGCTGGCTCCCACTCTCTGCCGCGGAAAACACGATACACAAACAGTTAAAGTGAAATAACACGCACAACCAAGTGTACACTATTCACACACATGCCGGACACAAGTACCCTCCTGTAGGTTGCATTGACGGCTGAGACATCATGATGTCACCTTAACGCAAAGTTAAAATAAAAATCAATTTACCAAATCATGATATAAGAGGAGTGTCCTCTCTTGGTTCTTGCGAGGTCCGTAATATAAGAAGGGCTTAATCTATTCCGTTGTGACGACTATTATAAACATTTTAATTACCGTTTATGTCGTACAGGTTTATGTCGTACTGACCTCTCATAAGGGAGAGGCAAAATTACTCACATCATTTTTATCACACTCGCTAATAGTGTGCGCAACATAGTGTGAGCCAGTATCAAATTTTCCTATCATGCCCAGACCTATCTTTTGAACATCAAAACGGGTGTCACCATGAGCTAGCTACGACTACACAGTGGCGATTCAGATATTGGGATCTCTGTATTATAAATCAGAACAATCATTTCTTTTCTCAAAATAAGCCTGACAAAAATAATCTCTTCACCGATATTTTGGATAAATATAAAGGGAGGTGGATCGCATCGAGGGTGGGAACAATAGCAGATCACATACAAAAAAATCTGGAGGTTTTTACAAACAAACTTTTATCACTTCACAAACACTGCTGACGTGATACTGGTACAATATTTTGAATAGTCTTTTAAAATACATTGAGCTCTTTAATCACTACTTGAGGCATGGATATCAGTATGAATGTCTCATGAGAGCATTAGGATATGGACTCCTGGAATCTGAAGAGGAAAAATAATTCTGTTCCACAAATTTATGTGATCATAATACAAAAGAAATTGCTGGTAGCTTCCACTCGCTAACCTAGGCTACGAAGTCCTCACGATCTGACAGGGCCAAGCTACAGGATGGAAGTCTAGTTCAGAGTCTCCTGGATAAAAATGTATCACTGGGAATATTTCCACGTATTCTGATGTTCATTTTACTCCAGACAATTTGGTCTGTCGAATGGGATCACTCTCCAACAGAACGGCATTGTTTTCTTTACACATGGTTGTCGATCGACACCAAGCACCAGTTCAAACTAAGGGACAAATGGACATGAAACCAGGCGGAAATCAATCAATACTATCAATAAATCAATAAATCGTTGAGAGTTATTACACAAATGAATAGTTGAGGACTTTTCTCAATTTCAGCAAAGCACTGGATTTGGGGGGGGGGGGGGGGGGTTAACCTGAATCACATTGATATGTTTATTCTACAAAAATAACTATGAAATCACTCACTTCGATGAATTTAATACTTTGTAAACAGATGTAAATTAATGTCAGGGCGATATGGATAAAGATAACAAACAGATGCGCTGAAAGTAAAAGGTCAGTTCTGCGCCAGACACAGACACAATTATAATTCCACGCTTTTTAATTCAATAAGACCACGAACGACACAGAAAACCTTCTGAGCACGTATTTGAAATAATCGAATGTTTCCCTAACAAAAATCAACATTCAATCTTCTTAAAACAACCTGAACTTACATCAAAATTGTGGCCCGAAGGACAGTGACACTCACAGGTTGGTGGAGTGCACAGGAGTGTCCCAAAAAAGGCCAACGTTTGCCCATTGGGTAGTGCGGTCTGTGTTTGTTTAGCATGGTGAGAATGGCAGCCTGACTAGAACTGGCCAGTTCCGTGAACCGAAAAAAGCAGGGAAACTCTGAATCCGCAGTGAGCTACCCTGCTGGATATCTGTGGAGAGCCCTAATGAAGCTGGTACTGCCTTACTTACTGTGAAGAAATAGGTTTCTGATATCGAGATGAAATAAAAAGGTCGCTGCAATGTTTTCCTTTTCGAGGTACTTAATCAGAAAACAGGACAGTATCTATGAGACATTTCAAAAAGATAACGAGTGATGATGACTGAAAGAAATATCAAATGGGCCATACGAGAACCCTTTAAATGAAAACACCATATCTCGTAGGACGGGGAAACGCTAGGAAAGAGAGACTTCTAAGTCTTCCATTCCGGAACAAAATGCGGTGTCAAACAAAGGACGATAAAATTTTACACACAGTCGATGTCTACATCATTACGGAAGGATCTGTTGTTAAAATTGGGCGAAACTGAAATAGAATTTCTCCGTGAGCTGTTGAAGAAATTTTCCCAGTGCAGGTGTGAAGTTATGTAGGGAAAGCACGTGTCAACTGAACCAGAGTGGGAGGGCGTGGATTTGAGGCTCGACTTTCCGAATGTGAATTTATTATCCGCTACCACCCCTACGAATATATCCTTCGTCAAGGACACAAGGTTGACGTTCTGGAAAATGCCTGTAACGTTACCAGTTCAATCAAAATAACGTATTTGTTTTTTGTGGGAAGGCATGAATATCTCCTCGTTAGATGAAATATACTGCCTGATAAAAAAAGCAAAGCGCCCAGAAGGGGATGACGAAGGGAAATTAAACTTTACTCGTTGAGGGCGTATGTGACGTTATTTCAGTGATTACAAACTCGAGTCGAGGTTGAGCCCGCTTGTCAGTATGACGAAGCAGCTCCACTGGCTCCAAGCATCTACTGACTCGTTTCGAAGGATGTCATACAGATGGTCTCTTGAGACAAGCTGGCGGACAACTTTTGAAATTCTTTGTATGTCCATCCTTGTGACTGGCGGTCTGGGAGACTACAGCAGTTCACTATTGTAAGAAAATGAATCACCTACAGGCGTCCTTATGATGTCTTTTACTGTAAGGCTACCAGTTCGGCGCTTCAGTGCACCATCTTCAAGACTTAGGTGATGCTGGATGGCTTAATAGCATCTCTACACGCGATGCATCAGTGGCCAACTGGTTTACGCAAACTGTAACTGTGATGTTGCGTCTCCCACCATCAGCTGTCTTCGGTTGGAGAGAAAACATCACAGTTACAATAAACGACATAATGAGGACATTTTCTTACAATTTCTGTAATCAGTCCTTGACGTCCTGAACGCTGGCCTGGGGGCGGAACAAAAGAGCGATGTGGCCCCACACATGTTCTATTGAGACAGATTTGGAGAACTTGCTGGCCATAGGAGTACCTCAATATCGCACAGACAGTTGATGGAGACACGTGTCACTTGTGTACGAACATTGTGCAGCAGGAAGATAGCACAACAACACTACCACATGCGGTGTAACACAGGATGGAAAAGAGCACAGGTAGTCCGAGTCTTCAAGAAGGGTCGTCGAGCAGATGCTCAAAACTATAGGTATATATATCTCTGACATCGATCTGTTGTAGAGTTTTAGAACATGTATTTTGCTCGCGTATCATGTAATTTCTGGAAACCCAGAATGTACTCTGTAAGAATCAACATGGATTCCAGAAACAGCGATCGTGTGAGACCCAACTCGCTTTATTTTTTCATGAGACCAAGAAAATATTATATACAGGCTCCCAGGTAGATGCCATTTTCCTTGACTTACGGAAGGCGTTCGATACAGTTCCGCATTGTCGCCCGATAAACAAAGTGAGAGCCTATGGAATATCAGACCAGCTGTGTGGCTGGATTGAAGAGTTTTTAGCAAACAGAACACAGCATGTTGTTATCAATGGAGAGACGTCTACAGGCGTTAAAGTTACCTCTGGCGTGCCACAGGGGAGTGTTATGGGACCATTGCTTTTCACAATATATATAAATGACCTAGTAGATAGTTTTGGAAGTCCCATGCGGCTTTTCGCGGATGATGCTGTAGTAAACAGTTGCAGCTTTAGAAAATTGCTGCGAAATTCAGGAAGATCTGCAGCGGATAGGCACTTGGTGCAGGGAGTGGTAACTGACCCTTAACATAGGCAAATGTAATGTATTGCGAATACACAGAAAGAAGGATCCTTTATTGTATGATTATATGATAGCGGAACAAACACTGGTAGCAGTTACTTCTGTAAAATATCTGGGAGTATGCGTGGGGAACGATAGGATGTGGAATGATCATATAAAATTAATTGTTGGTAAGGTGGGTACCAGGTTGAGATTCATTGGGAGAGTCCTTAGAAAGTGTAGTCCATCAACAAAGGAGGTGGCTTACAAAGCACTCGTTCGACCTGTACTTGAGTACTGCTCATCAATGTGGGATCCGTACCAGGTCGGGTTCACTGAGGAGATAGAGAAGATCCAAAGAAGAGCGGCGCGTTTCGTCACAGGGTTATTTGGTAAGCGTGATAGCGTTACGGACATGTTTAGCAAACTCAGGTGGCAGACTCTGCAAGATACCTGCATCGCGTTTTAGCTTGCTGTCCAGGTTTCGAGAGGATGCGTTTCTGGATGAGGTATCGAATATATTGCTTCCCCCTACTTATACCTCCCGAGGAGGTCACGAGTGTGAAATTAGAGAGATTCGAGTGCGCACGGAGGCTTTCAGACAGTCGTTCTTCCCGCGAACCATACGCGACTGGAACAGAAAGGGGAGGTAATGACAGTGGCACGTAAAGTGCCCTCCACCACACACCATTGGGTGGCTTGCGGAGTATAAATGTAGATGTAGATGTCCGTGACGTAACGTTGTGGCGCGAGGATTCAGTTAGTACCATTCGTAACTTGAAGTCATACTCCTTGAACCAGCAGTAACACCATTGTGTCCTTCCAAAACAATGGAAGAAAGGAACCCCCTGCCAGATCGCCACCATGCTCCCCGACGGCAGTCATCCGCGGTAATGCTGAACCACGATTCACTGCTGGACAGAATGTGGCGCGCTTTGTCAGCAGTCCATGCTTCACGGTCATTTCACCACTCCAAACGCAGCCATTTGTGTAAACAGCAACTCAGCAGCTGCATGGCTCTAAGGAACAATAGAAAATATTCCAGGGAATCCATTACTAGTTCTCGGAAAGCAGGTACAGCGGTAGAGGGGTTACAATATCCTTCGTGCACAATAGGGCCAGTCTCTCTTCCGGTGGTTAGGCGTAAGCGACGGGAAATGTTGATGAGAAGTACGCCTGCCCTCACACTTCCACGCAGTGCAACAGCAGGCCACTGGCACATTCGAATGCCACACAAATTGGGATACGGCACAAAACGATCGGCCTGCCAAATGGGGACCCATAATTAGGCTACTTTCAAACTCTGTAACGTGCTGATATCGCTGTCTCACACAATTAAGAGGCATCTCCGTGTACTTCACACTGATCGCTCAACAATCCGATCCTGTTGACGTGTCTTTTATACCCTGTCAGGCCTGATAACAACATTAAACACAAACACCGCTAATACCACTAATGGGAGTTGTCCATGTCACTAACACATGCAACTCAAACAGTTAACATACCCGCGGGTGGCGGGCGTGTAGGTGTATGAAGTTACACTGGGATCCGATCACGTCTTCTGCATGCTTTACCTTTTTGGCATCCATTGTGAACATATTAAGTGGGTGACGCTTTTGTTCGCTCAAGGTGCCCAGCGTAGCCGAAGTCAGAATTAACGCAACAGTAGTTTTTACACGATTATCTATAATCACATTATTTGAACCGGCATTAAAGGTTGAACTGGAATTAACATTTTTTCAGCAGAGATTATGAATGTATGGAAGGGCAAATCGTAACGCTTGTCGTATTGTGGTAGAGTATTATCGCTGCGCGCACTTCATTCCTCCCGTAGGCCAGGTCCGAAGGATTTATTTCGCGTGGATATTAAAAAAATGTTCCACGGACTCCTGCGGCACAGAACCCAGCATGAAAACTGAGCGAACTTTCATCTTTTGTCTGGCACAAATAAAGGCAAGCATTGTCGACAAGTTCGTCATTTCCATGCAAAAATATTCGTTCTTGCTTCACCATCCTCTGAGATCGGACAATAGCCTCTCGAGTCGGCTGCCGTCCACTGCGTGCTCATGGGCGGCCAGTGGTGGATGTCAGTTTAAGGGATGCCAAGGGGCGGGGGTGAGGGGCATGTGGGGGGAGGAGGGTTGGGGTGGCTTTGTGAAGGGCCGGAGTCAAACGCAACGCCCCATTAAGCATGCGCCGGCCAAATCTGTGTCGCAATATTCTGCGTGCTTATTCGCTTCGTAATGTATCCACATAGATTCCGACAGCTTCGTGGGCTTGTCTGATGCATGACGACAGATATTTACACTTGTCTCTCAATCTATTTCTCTCTCTCTCTCTCTTTTCCACCCTTTATTGACCTAAACGTGAGCATTCTCAAAGGAAGTAAAATCTGATGAGGTTACGAGAGGGGTAATGGTAAAATGCTGTGAATAAGAATTGGCGGTAGCAACCCCCTTACAGAAAGCTTTAAATTACATTTTTATCCACCCGGCGCCTAAGATCTTGCCCTTCTCACTACCATTCAGGCTTTTGTTAAAGCGTATGATACTGCCGCGATTTTGGTTGGATTGATCGATATTCTCTGGGAATCAATCACCGTTTTGCATTACTGAATCCACTCAGTACGGAATTCGTGTAATATACTGAATGGTTGTTCTTTACTTTGTGTCTTAGCGTGTTCTTGCTTTGATGCTCTACAGGAGGGGAGAGGGGGGGGGGGGGGGGCTTGTAAGGACGTTTACACTGCCTGACATCAAAATTGAAGCACGAAGAACGGGAGGAGGAAATGAAGTGAAACTTCTCGGGTTGCGAGAGTGTCACATTATTTCAAAATCGAGACGAATTTACAAAGAACCTGCCAGCATGCGCGCCGCATACGTGGGTGCGCCGGGGCTCAAACACTCACATACATAATGTTTTGGGTGCAATGCACCCACAAAATTTTTAATTTGATAAGAACAAAATAAAATAAATATTTCTCATTTGCCGTTATCAAAACGTAATGCACTATTAAAGCATTGAGATAGAAATTAAAATACCTGACCTCTAAAACGTATCTAACTGTTTCAGATGTATTTCTGCAAGAGCAACCAAGCAACCCACTTCGCCGTTCCTCGCCTTTTTCTGGCCAAGTCAAAGACAATCCCCAGAATAGCAGACGCACTAAAAAGTGAATTGAACCCCGTCTTTTCGGTTTGCTTTCATGTTTTCTTACAAGTGACGCGCTACAATACGCCCAGTCCATTCGTCGACAAATGTTTAAAGTATCTGTTTGCCAATATTGAGCAATAATAAAGAATAATACGAAATACAGCGATTGCTACAGACCATCTCAATAGCTTTTTTTATGTGACAGCGGTGTGGGATAAGATTTCAGGAAAATTGTCATCACGTAATCTGGGTTGTTAACATTTTGTTAAGACAATGGCTTTGAAGAACGAGGTAACATATATTGTGGTGTGAAGAGGTGTTACCGCATTAATAGCTAGTACAAAAAAGGGGGCTCACTGACGGGATGCGTGGAGCAAAGGCCCTTCGCCAGGCAACGCAGTTTTCAAGCGTTGCGCGATTACAGAACACGTGTGAAACCAGAAAAACAGTTTTGAACATTGCTTCTGCACTTACTTGCGAATTCGAATAGTTTCCTAGTCGCTATGGATAAGTCCGTCATACGTTTGTCGTCATCATCACATCTGGATACCACTAACCTCGAAAACAATGAAAAACAGATGCAGCCATAAAATAAGAAAAGCGACGATGAGTCATTTGAACCAGGCAGTCTCAAGGTATGCTTATAGAACAGGTATATTTTACCTTATCAGAGCACTGATCTTTATGACAAAGGCAGTATTCATAAAATATAAAAAATGAAATTATTTTAAAAAGTATCGAGATTCACCAAGCAGATATATATTACATTCCTCCACCGATATACGTCCACATAAATTTTGGAAAGTCGGCGCCTTTGCCTGGCAGTACGAACCCACTTAACGATACGACTCTGCGTTCCCTGTGCCCTAGATGCGTACGCTGCTGCCATAAAGTCGTCGTATCCTCTTCTTAGGCAATCGGGCCGACAACTGTTGTAATTGGCTTCAAATGGTTCAAATGGCTCTAAGAAAGATCAGACTTAACATCTCAGGTCATCAGTCCACTATACTTAGAACCTATCTAACCTAAGGACACCACACACATCCATGCCCGAGGCAGGATTCGAACCTGCGACCGTAGCAGCAGCGCGGTTCCTGACCGAAGCGCCTATAACCGCTCTGCCACTGCAGCCGGCCATGTAATTAGCGCTGGAGTTGGGATGGAGTTGACGCCCGACTTAGTCCCCCAGATATTGTATTGGGGACAGACTTGGGGATCGTGCTGGTAACGGCAGAGCCTCAACATCACGCAGACAGTTCATCAAGACACGTGCCACATTTAATATTGCCCGTTAGAAAAAATGAGAGTACGATACCGTCACCGAGAGGTAAGACATGAGGCTGCAGGTTGTCCGTGACGTACCGTTGTGACGTCAGAGTTTCCTCAGTCACCACCAAATGAATGCCTCAACACACTATGACACCAGGAGTTACACCGCTGTGCCTCTCCAAAATACTGGAAGAAATGGATCTCTTCCCAGGTCGCCAATCGCAGATGATGGCCTTCCTGGGTAGCACAGAAATACGATTCATCAATGAACACAGTGCAACGCCATTCACCAGCAGACCGTCTTTCGCGGTGAGGACGACTCCACACGTAGCCGTTGTGCCAACAGAAGCCTGCGTTTGTGACAATTATTCCACAGTACGACTGCTTCTCGTCTCTGACAATTGTTGTGAGACGATGCGGGATGTTTCGTGGAGTCCATTACTTGCTTCCAGAAGGCAGCTGCGGCTATGAACGGGTTACGATACGCATGGAGCACGATGGACGGTCCTCCCTTGTAGTGCGGAACCTTGACGTGCAGCATGCCCACTTCCGCATGCAGTCCACCAACAGACCGCTGTTCCGTCGAAAGCCTCACAAATTGGGATATCGCACGATTAGACCACTCGGCCACTAGAAGAACCGAAGTGAGGCCCCTTTGAAACTACTCAGTGCTGATAACGGTGTCTCACACCAGTACACAGCGTCTACCTTCAGCCGTGGTAAAAATTGCTGTATTTAAGAGCCCACCGCAGCGCGTAGTGTGAAGCAATCGCCCTCCGTTTCTGGCGGTGGCGCCGCTGTGGCATTTGCAGCTTTGGTGTCTCCCTCTGGTGGGAAAGAGGCGCTATGAGCTCGCCAGTCGGTCAGTCTGGGTCAGTCTCTCGTCCCCAGCTTGCTAGTCTGCCTCTCGTCCGCATTTGTTAGGCAGATAGTGTCTGTCTGTCGTTCGGAGTGCTAGTATGTCTGTCGTTCGGATCAACGTTTAAAGACGGCAAAATGAGAGTCTTTCCACTTCGCCAATAAGATAACTCAGCGAGTGGTCCCTCGGTCGGGGCTTAGTTCCTGCATTTGAGTCTGCGCGTTAGGCCGCCAGTCCGCTCGGGTTTGGTCAGACAATGGTCATTGGCGTTTGCATCGATCGGTTGGTCAGTCGCGCACTGAGACACAAGATGACTTGTCCGTCTTGAGCGTCACCGCATCTGAGGTCGCCACGTGAGTCCAGTGGGCCGCACCGTATAGCGAGGGGTAGTGGCTTCGCGGTCGACACGAGAGCAACTGGAGTCAACCCACATCAGTCTGGCCGGTGCGAGATGCGACGCCGTTATGTAACTGGTTCTCCGAGCGCTTCTGGGCCCCGTCAGTTACCATCTTGTGGAGCTTCGCTCGGTCCTTTACGGGTGTAGGTACGTCGTTTTGCCAATGGGCTTGTTTCCTCTGCATGGTTGGGTCAGAGCCAGTATTTCCGCCGTCGTGTGTCTGGAAGTGAGTGGGAAACGCACCAGCAGGGCAGTCGCGACGGAGCAGCAGTCGTGGACGGAGCAGCGGGCAGTCGGTCGGTTGGTGCGGACCAGGAAAGACGGGAGACCGGCGCGTCTTCCTGCGTCCGTTGAAGCGGCTGGCAGCGGACGGTTCGGGAGAGCGACTTGGGGTGCTGCGCCATGTCTTCTCCAGAAATCGCAGTTCATTAGAAATTAAGCGATTGGTGACATACTCTGTGATTTACTCTCGTTAAATTCTACTTGTCATCTTGGTCAGTCTCTCTTCCCCAGCTTGCTCGTCTGTCTCTCGTCCGCATTTGTTAGGCAGTTAGTGTCTGCCTGTATTTAGGAGCTGCCTCTGACATGTTTGTCGGATTTGGTGTGTTAACGAATTTATTGCTTGCAGTGTAACAGCCTAATTCCTGAAATATGTTTTGATCTTGCCTATCATCTTGAGAGGCGGCATCTGTGTACTGTAGAGCATCTTAACTTGTAGAATTTTATATAAGATAGCCTTTTATGAACTTTTATTTAAATGGTCATTTTAGTATATAAAGTGGCCACCCTTCCACCGTAAGACTTTTCTTAGAAGTTGAAATCAATTTCCACATTCGGTGACAAGTTAATCTTTTAATTTTAGTGTTTTGTACCATTTCTATCTGTCCTACGGGTTGCATAATTTGTGTGTATGTGTGAATTGTTAAAACTTTTACTTTAAGGTAATCTGGTGTCTTGCAGATTTGTTCCAGTGTAGTCTTTCAGAGGTTGTTGTGAGCGGTCGTGACTACGGCCGTTTCAAAAGGGAGCGGCAAGGTTCTCAGTCCGAAAGGTCATACACTCCAAAATTTCTTTCTTTCTGCCTTTGAATAAATTGTAACTTGATATTTAGAGGGTGCTTTCTGCTTATAATTTTAAATCCGTTTCTTAAAGAAAAAAGGCTTTTAGGAATAAAATTCCCATTTATTAAAATCAATTTCATTTTTATATCATCGTTTACTCCCTGGCAACTACTTCCACGCTCACATATTGCGATTAAATGTGTTAATGTTGTTGATGAATCGCTAGTAAATACAGTAAATTCTTAAGGAAATGTTTTGAAAGTAAATTCAAGGTTCATACCTGGCCTTAGTGATCATTCAACATCGGTAGTATCCACTACCGGATATGGTGAGAACACTAAATACGAACACATTAATGCACTATGGTTGCAGTTCTACATGCGGCAGAGATCCGATCATGTCTTCTGTGTGTTTTATTTTTTCAAACAATTCAGTTATGCAGTTGTTATCTCTATAATGGAAAACCACCTCCAGTATTTTTCTTTTTTTTTAGCATATACACTGAAGCGCCAAAGAAATTGATATAGGCATGCGTATTCAAATGTAAACAGGCAGAGGTTGTAACAATGGAAAATTGTTTTGAAATGCAGGAGGGTCTGCAGTGAATTGACGCATGGTGCAGGGAATGGCAATTGAATCTCAATGTAGACAAGTGTAATGTGCTGCGAATACAGAGAAACAAAGATCCCTTATCATTTAGCTACAATATAGCAGGTCAGCAACTGGAAGCAGTTAATTCCATAAATTATCTGGGAGTACGCATTAAGAGTGATTTAAAATGGAATTATCATATAATGTCAATCGTCGGTAAAGTAGATGCCAGACTGAGATTCATTGGAAGAATCGTAAGGAAATGCAATCCGAAAACAAAGGGAATAGGTTACAGTACGCTTGTTCGCCCACTGCTTGAATACTGCTCAGCAGTGTGTGATCCGTACCAGATAGGGTTGATAGAATAGATAGAGAAGATCCAACGGAGAGCAGCGCGCTACGTTACAGGTTCATTTAGTAATCGCGAAAGCGTTACGGAGATGATAGATAAACTCCAGTGGAAGACTCTGCAGGAGAGGCGCTCAGTAGGTCGGTACGGGCTTTTGTTGAAGTTTCGAGAACATACATTCACCGAAGAGTGAAGCAGTATATTGCTCCCTCCTACGTATATCTCGCGAAGAGACCATAAGGATAAAATCAGAGAGATTAGTGCCCACACAGAAGCATACCGACAATCCTTCTTTCCACGAACAATTCAAGACTGGAATAGAAGGAAGAACTGATAGAGGTACTCAAGGTACCCTCCGCCACACACCGTCAGGTGGCTTGCGAAGTGTGGATGTAGATGTAGATGTAGAATACCGACATCGGCAACGCCTACATAAGCAAGCGTGTGGCGCTGTTATTAGATTGGTTACTGCTGCTACAATGGCAGGTTATCAAGATTTAAGTGAGTTAGAACGTGGAGTTATAGTCGGCGCACGAACAATGGGAGACGGCATCTCCGAGGTAGCGATGAAATGGGAATTTTTCCGTACTACCATTTCACGAATGTACCGTGAATATTAGGAATCCGGTACGACATCGCTGGGGCCGGAAAATATTCCTGTAAGAACGGGACCAATGACGACTGAAGATTCAATGAGGCAGAAATGCAGCCCTTCCGCAAAGTGCTGAAGATTTCAGTGCTGGGCCATCAACAAGTGTGAGCGTACGAACCATTCAACGAAACATCATCGATATGGGCTTTCGGAGCCAAAGGTCCATTCGTGTATCCTTCATGACTCCACGACACAGAGCTTTACCTCTCGCTTGGGCCCGTCAGCACCGACATTAGACTTTTGATTAGTGGAAACATGTTCCCTGATCGGACGAGTCTGGTTTCAAATTGTGTCGGGCGGATGGACGTGTACGGGTATGGAGTCAACCTCATGAATCCCTGGACCCTGCATGTCAGCAGAGGACTGTAAAGCTGGTGCAGGCTGTGTAATGACGCGAGGCGTGTGCAGTTGGAGTGATATGGGAGCCATGATACGACTTTGACAGATGACACGTACGTAAGCATCCTTCCTGATGCATTGTGCATTACGACGGACTTCCGGACTTGAATTCCAGCAGGACAATGCAACACACCACACCTCCATAATTGTTAGAGGGTGTCCCCAGGAACACTCTTCTGAGTTTAAACTGCCCAGATATGAGCATTATTGAGCATATTTGGAATGCCTTGCAGCGTGCTGTTCAAAAGAGTTCTCCACCTACTCGAACTCTTACGGATTTGTGGAGAGCTCTGCAGCATTCATTGTGTCGATTCCCTGCAGCACTACTTCAACATTAGTCGAGTCCGTGGCACGTCGTTTTGCGGCACTTTTGCGAATTCGCGAGGGCCCTACACGATATTATGAAGGTGTATCAGCTTCTTCCGCTCTTCATTGTATGTAGTTTAATTCTTTGTGTGTTTCAACATATCAGTGCTCTAGCAGCTATTTGTATAACTATAAGAGTCTGTAAAACATTTTGAGAAACAAAACAGTGAAACTAACTTGCTAGGGTATTGATGACACTTCATGGCATTGTGAAGAACCGGTGTTGTTTGTTCGTAAAATGTTTATATGAAAATACAGTGCATAATGCCGAATATGATAGCGTAATTTAACAGTTGAAGGACAGCCTTGCCAGCTGCAGTGAGCAGTTGCTGACGTTAGGAGGGTTGTGTATCGGCTGTGTAACTCGAGGGTGCAGGTGCACCAGGATTGCAAAAATGCTTATACTGAAATTTGTTACAGCTTTTAAAAGCTTTTCCCTATAACGGGGACGCTGTCTTGAATGATATATGCGTGCATCTGCGAATAGTTTAGATGTCTCTTAGGTGGCTTAGAAGGGAGTGTAGAATGAGTCATATACCAGTTTCAAACTGAGTTAGAAATGCGCTCGTTTGTGAACTGCATCACGCAATTCTAAATTTCGCGAATATCTACCATTCGTATCAAACATGCAGAGTATTCGGTCGTGATGATTCGGCTCGTTTTCCATATTATTTCTAAATGGACTCATCGTTATAAAGTGGTCCTGCGTCACTTCAATGGCGTAGCCACATAACTTGCTGTGAAGGAAATTTCTGAACCTAAATACAATTTTTCCTGCTGCACTTAGGATACATTGAATGTCTACACAAGTTTCGTCACCAGAATGTATGGATATAAAAACCACCGTAATTCCGATGCCACGCAACCTTCTGCAAAAGTCGACGCACAACACACAAACAACAAATGGCACACAACAGGTAGCTAGCCACAAAGCTTCAAGACAAAGGCTTACGGCACTAAAAAGTAAAGCGGCTGAGCAGCGATATTCTAAAGACAAAACTGTGTTTGTAAGTTAACGTTCTGCGGGCCTATTATTCCTGAAAACATCAAGACTACATCTACATCATCTGGTCACATGGCACAGAGGGAGGGGTCGCTGTAGTTAGCGCACTGGACCTGTACCGTGAGGACGAAGGTTTAAATCCACGTCCACCCATCCAGATTTAATGTTTCCGCTGTTTCCATAATCTCTTAAGGCAAATTCCGGGACGTTTCTCTTACCCACAGGCTTTTGGTGCCAGACACAACACGTGGCTGGCCACAGACTCCCCTTTCCAGTCCCAAAGACAAAGAGATGAAGTGATATAAAATTAATTCAAATAATCTGAATACTGACTCATACTGCTAGTGCGATAAGTATTTGACTTACGGACCTATCAGATGATTAATTTAAAAGCAGGACAGTTAAATCATTTGATTCCACCATTACAGCTAATTTTCTCCGACCATAAAACCATGCCATGTCGTGTCTTCAAACGGGATTATCGGGTGCAGGGGTTTAACTGTTATTCTTGATTGGCATTTAATTCATACTGAAGTCCGTCGGGATTGCTGATTGGCCTACAAGGTGCATCGAATCATTCTTAAAAAATATCCGGGGCCCCTCATGAACCATGGACCTTGCCGTTGGTGGGGAGGCTTGCGTGCCTCAGCGATACAGATAGCCGTACCGCAGGTGCAACCACAACCGGGGGTTATCTGTTGAGAGGCCAGACAAACGTGTGGTTCCTGAAGAGGAGCGGCACACTTTTCAGTAGTTGCAGGGGCAACAGTCTGAATGATTGACTGTTCTGGCCTTGTAACACTAACCAAAACGGCCTTGCTGTTATGGTACTGCGAACGGCTTAAAGCAAGGGGGAACTACGGCCGTAATTTTTCCCGAGAGCATGTAGCTTTACTGAATGGATAAATGATAATGGCGTCCTCTTGGGTAAAATATTCCGGAGGTAAAATAGTCCCCCATTCGGATCTCCGGGCGGGGACTACTCAGGAGAACATCGTTATCAGAATAAAGAAAACTGGCATTCTACGGATCGGAGCGTGGAATGTCAGGTCCCTTAATCGGTCAGGTAGGTTAGAAAATTTAAAAAGGGAAATGGATAGGTTAAAGTTATATATAGTGGGAATTAGTGAAGTTCGGTGGCAGGAGGGACAAGACTTTTGGTCAGGTGAATACAGGGTTATAAATACAAAATCAAATAGGGGTAATGCAGGAGTAGGTTTACTAATGAATAAAACAATAGGAATGCGCGTAAGCTACAACAAACAGCACAGTCAACGCATTATTCTGGCCACGATAGACACGAAGACCATACCTACGACAGTAGTACAAGTCGATATGTCACCTAGCTCTGCAGATGATGAAAAAATTGAAGAAATGCATGATGAAATAAAAGAAATTATTCAGATAGTGGAGGGAGAGGAAAATATAATAGCCATGGGTGACTGGAATTCAGTACTAGGAAAAGGGAGAGAAGAAAACATAGTAGGTGAATATGGATTGTGGATAAATGAAAGTGGAAGCCGCCTAGTGGAATTTTGCACAGAGCACAACTTAATCATAGCTAACACTTGGTTCAAGAATCATAAAAGAAGCTTGTATACATGGAAGAAGCCTGGAGAAAATGACAGGTTTCACATAGATTATATAACGGTAAGACAGAGATTTAGTAACCAGGTTTGAAATTGTAAGACATTTCCAGGGGCAGATGTGGACTCTGACCACAATCTATTGGTTATGAACTGTAGATTAAAACTAAAAAAAGAAATATTGAACTTTATTGACGAAAGGAGAAAATATAAAAATGCAGTAAATGAAGCAAGCAAAAAGAAATACAAACGTCTCAAAAATGAGATCGACAGGAAGTGCAAAATGGCTAAACAGGGATGGCTAGAGGACAAATGTAAGGATGTAGAGGCCTATCTCACTAGAGGTAAGATAGATACTGCCTACAGGAAAATTAAAGAGACCTTTGGAGAAAAGGGAATAACTTGCATGAATATCAAGAGCTCAGATGGAAACGCAGTTCTAAGCAAAGAAGGGAAAGCAGAAAGTTGGAAGGAGTATATAGAGGGTCTATACAAGATGTACTTGAGGGCAATGTTATAGAAATGGAAGAGGATGTAGATGAAGATGAAATGGGAGATACGATACTGCGTGAAGAGTTTGATGGAGCACTGAAAGACGTAAGTCGAAACAAGGCTGGAGTAGACAACATTCCATTGAAACTACTGGCAGCCTTGGGAGAGCCAGTCCAGCCAAAACTCTACCATCTGGTGAGCAGAATGTATAAAACAGGCTGAATACCCTCAGACTTGAAGAAGAATATAATTATTCCAATCCCAAAGAAAGCAAGGGTTGACAGATGTGAAAATTACCGAACTATCAGTTTAATAAGTCACGGCTGCAAAATACTAACGAGAATTCTTTACAGACGAATGGAAAAATTGGTAGAAGCTGACGTTGGAGAAGATCAGTTTGGATTTCGTAGAAATGTTGGAACACGTGAGGCAATACTGACCCTACGACTTATCTTATAAGAAAGATTATGGAAAGGCAAACCTACGTTTCTAGCTTTTGTAGACTTAGAGAAAGCTTTTGACAATGTTGACTGGAATACTCTCTTTCAAATTCTAAAGGTGGCAGGGGTAAAATACAGAGAGCGAAAGGCTATTTACAATTTGTACAGAAAGCAGATGGTTGTTATAAGAGTCGAGGGGTATGAAAGGGAAGCAGTGGTTGGGAAGGGAGTGAGACAGGGTTGTAGCCTTTCCCCGATGTTATTCAATCTGTATATTGAGCAAGCAGTCAAGGAAACAAAAGAAAAGTTCGGAGTAGGTATTAAAATCCATGGAGAAGATATAAAAACTTCGAGTTTCGCCGATGACATTGTAATTCTGTCAGTGACAGCAAACGCCTTGGAACAGCAGCTGAGCGGAATGGACAGTGGCTTGAAAGGAGGGTACAAGGTGAACATCAACAAAAGCAAAACGAGGATAATGGAATGTAGTTGAATTAAGCCGGGTGATGCTGAGGGAATTAGATTAGGAAATGAAACACTTGAAGTAGTAGAGGAGTTTTGCTATTTGGGGAGCAATATAACTGACGATGGTCGAAGTAGAGAGGATACAAAATGTAGACTGGCAATGGCAAGGAAAGCGTTTCTGGAGAAACGAGTATAGATTTAAATGTTACGATGTCGTCTCTGAAAGTATTTGTATGGAGTGTATGGAAGTGAAGCGTGGACGATAAATTGTTTATACAAGAAGAGAATAGAAGCTTTCGAAATGTGGTGCTACAGACGAATGCTGAAGATTAGATGGATAGATCACATAACTAATGAGGAAGTACTGAACAGGATTGGGGAGAAGAGAAGTTTGTGGCACAACCTGACTAGAAGAAGGGATCGGTTGGTAGGACACCTTCTGAGACATAGAGGGATCACGAATTTACTATTGGAGGGCAGCGTTGAGGGTAAAAATCGTAGAGGGAGACCAAGACATGAATACACTAAGCAGATTCAGAAGGATGTAGGCTGCAGTAGGTACTGGGAGATGAAGAAGCTTGCACAGGATAGAGTAGCATGGAGAGCTACATCAAACCAGTCTCAGGACTGAAGACCACAACAACAACAACAAAAAAAGTTTTTCGCCGGCAAGATTTCTTACCTAAGTGCTTTTGTATGGCCTCTTTTATTTCTGAGACAGGATCACATTACTCTATATTATTACGTGTATAATAATATTGTTCTGTTTTATTTAAGGTATTTTTACTGAAATAAAACCGCGCAAAACATAAATTTCTCAGGTTCGTATCACACTGTCTAAGGTCTTTGATTAATCCATGGAATTAAAAAAGCGTATGTATGTGTGTATCCACGTATGTACGGTCACATCTCCTCCAAATCCACTGGATCTATTTCAGCCAAACGTGGTATAAACATTGCTTAATGTCTGGAAAGAACAACTGGGGCAGAAAGAACTACATAACTATCAAAGGGATGCAGGTATGGGTGAAAAACGTGTGTAGCTCATCATGCTCAAATAGCCAGACCATAAACAAGCAGTATTTGACAACGAGAGCATTTAGCTCCTTACAATCAACTTTACACATAATGTTAAACGTTTACAATACTTTTACTCGCTGACATCCCCCACAAAATGATGAAATAAAAAAAAATGCTTGTTGCGTAAGTCCTGTTCATTTTCGCTGATGACTTACTTGCGAAACTATATCATTGTACAACACATGGTTCACGAGATATGACGCATAAACACTGACATGGGTGAAAAATTGTCGCATCATGCAAAATCTTTAATTTACTACCTACTCTATTTCCAACACATTATGCAAACAGTATTCCCATCTACCACTCAATATACGTGAACAATTGTATCATTGTATGACTCATAGTTCAGCAGGTATGACACTATAAACATTGTTGCAAATAGTATTCCCATATACAACTAATGTAAATGAAAAATTGTGTTACTGTACGACTCACAGTTCAGTAGATATAACATCATAAATACAGAGATAAGTGAAAAACTGCCACATCACGCATAACATT
The DNA here is from genome assembly GCF_023897955.1 of Schistocerca gregaria. NCBI lineage: Eukaryota > Metazoa > Arthropoda > Insecta > Orthoptera > Acrididae > Schistocerca > Schistocerca gregaria. Next base: position 6,366,298 of record NC_064924.1, on the reverse strand, counting down.
TCAATTATCACTCCTTTACTACCTACCCTATTTGCACCAAATTTTGCAGACAGTATTCTCATATACTTCTGAATGTACATGCCAATATGTATCCTTGTATGACACATAATTCGGGAGAAATGATGTTAGAAACATTGAGCTGCGTTAAAACGAAACTGCCGGTTGAAATTCACTAGAGATACAACAGGTACAATATCTGTACAAATTCGTGTGAAATGTGTCAAATATACGTGAAATGTATGTGACATGTGCGTACACAGGCTAAGCTACATGTACAACGCTCCTCCTAAACCCGTGGATTAGTTTTAACCTGGTATACACATTACTTACTATCTGGAAAGAAATACTGCAGGAGTAAGAACGAGTAACCTCCTTCTTGGGTGGGGTTGACAACGTGGAGAGAAATATTGGAGGCAGAAATGGGCAGACTGAGAGGGGGAAGGAGTAGAAGGACACGGATAGGAGGGAGGAGGAGATGGACAGATAGAGGGAAATAGACAGAAATAAAAGAGGAGTACATGGATGGAGAGAGGGGGCACAAAGATACGGACAGAGAGTGGGGCGAGTTTAAGATGGACAGAGAGGAGAAGGAGGAAGTAAACAGAGAAAGGGACGAGTAGGACATGGAAAGACAGAAGGAGAAGGAGGAGCAGAACTAATAGAAGATTGGAATAAATACATACTGGGGTGATGCCAGGCCCATCTAGTCTTTAATAAAAACCAGGGCCACACTCTAGCCTTTATGAAAGACGCGATAAAACTGGTCTTACAAGAAATATTTGACGTACTTCTTCTACAGTGTAACACTGGACCTAGGAATAGTGGGCAAGCAATGAACAGAATCATCTGTACAGATTTATCACCCAAACTTGATGCATTCATAATATGCTTGTATAACACATAACAGCTCAAATGTGCACATTTCGACGACAGAGTAAATCATAGGTAACTGATGTATAGACCACTTATTTGGGTACGTAACTTTCTGCAAAACTAGTAGTCCAGCATTTTTGACTTTACTTAGAAACAAGTAACAAACGTGTGCAGCAGTCTTCATGTGTTTAACATTAATTACAAGACTAAGTGAGAAAACAGTCACAGGCGTTGTATTAGTTATATGTTTATGAAAATAAATAAAAGGGTTACACGTTCCAATAATTAGAACTCGAACAGTTATGCTGCATTATTGATCGCCTGATTATTTAAGTGAAAACACTGTAGTTCTTTCTTAGTCACCGCAAATGTCTTTTCTGCAGACCAAATACAGAATTTTCTTCCTTCTGATCTTGGGAAGGCAGTCAAAGCACAGCACTGTCTTAACTGAAGTGAAAAGTTCTGAAAATAAACAGTTAATTCCCATGCACAGGTAACGGGAGTACCCAGTAAGGTGCGACTCGCTCCAGGTGGCGGTAAGTGGATGGGAACGGAATGTCCACGTGTTCCCCACACAGGGCTTTACGCTAGCTGTGTTCTGAGAACACAATCGGCGGTGCAGCCAGAGTTCTCACAGTGCAACATCCGACGTTCGATTTGCTGCCTTCTCCACACTGACACGGTTGTTTGGTGAAAGTACCTCAGCCCAGCAGCACCACAGCAGCAGTGACGCTAATACTCGAATCATCTGTACGTGATAAACAGAGCTCGAAATGTTACACTATCTGATCAAAAGTACCCGTATACGGGCACTTTCGTAACAACATAGAAAACATCATGGAAACAACAATATAGGAAGCACTGGGGAACCCATATATGTGGATTAGAGTAGTCCATAGGTAGATATTGTGTAAGGTATTAGCCGGCCGATGTGGCCGAGCAGTTCTAGGCGCTACAGTCTGGAACCGCGCGACCTCTACGGTCGCAGGTTCGAATCCTGTGTTGCTCATGGATGTGTGTGATGTCCTTAGGTTAGTTAGGTTTAAGTAGACCTAAGTTCTAGGAGACTGATGACCTCAGAAGTTAAGTCCCATGGTTCTCAGAGCCATTTTTGCAAGGTGTCAAGCATATAACACACGCCGGCCGATGTAGTCGAGCGGTTCTAGGTCGTTCAGTTCGGAACCGCGCTCCCGCCACGGTCGCAGGTTCGAATCCTGCCTCGGGCATGGATGTGTGTAATGTCCTTAGGTTAGTTAGGTTTAAGTAGTTCTAATTCTAATGGACTGTGACCTCAGATGTTAAGTCCCATAGTGCTTAGAGCCATTTGAACCAAATAACACACCTTACATTGAATTCCTGAAACAATTCCGGTTCATTTGATATGTCACACAAGCTAGTTCTGTGAAAATGTATGAATTATTGATAGACAAAGCGAATAAACAAGTCGGCATTTCCGAATATAAACCACTAACACTCACGCTACTAATTGCATGCAAATAATTTTCCAGACCAGAGCTACAAGATGCAGTTCCGAGAGAAGAAGACTTTTATGGCAGAGCGTCCGTTCCGTTTTCGGCTAAAACTTTTGCAGCAGGATTTCTAGCAGACAAGGTGAGACACCAGAGCCACTGCTCAGACTGCTGGCTGTAAAAGCCGCCCTTGGCCCTCTTTTAACGACGATCATTCTGGTAGCGTTTCTAAAGGAACACGGTCGGTGATGGCAGATAAACGTCTGGAGAAACCCAGCTCAAAACACTGGTGATTCACTGTAGCCAGTTGTGTTAAAACTCGCATGAAAGAAAATGCTCTTTATCTCAGTATTTAGTAGAAAAAGTCAAACTCTGCCCTGCGAAAGAAACGACGTCTGTGGTGGGCTATAAAAATTGTAGTGGGTGGAGTTGTAACAAGTGCCAATGCTCTGATTGGCCAGAAAGAAAGCATGTGACCATCAGCTTTGATACAGGCGAATGTATAGAGAAACATTTGCTCTTTCTTTCGTAGCAAATCGTCGAATGTCTGAGCAAGGCGACTCGCGCCGCGCTGATACGGTTGAGAGACTAGTAAGCAGTTAAATTGCAAAACCTCCTGCTATAGATAATCGCACAGAGGGCTTACAGTTAATGCTTGCATGGGATTTAAGGGGAACGACGTATGCGCTATTCCATCCAAATAGCATGTACCATGCCAATTAATTCAGCTAGGGGACAACAAGGAATCTCGGCTTCACTGAAGACGTGTGAAATGTATCAGACTGGGTTATAACAATCGAGAGAGATTTAGAATAGATTCACAGGTTCACAGCGCGCTCGGACAGCAACCTCGCAACCACACGCGCCGTCGACGAAAGGTAATCACGTGCGCTGACACTACAACAGCAAGAACTGTGGTCGTCCCTGTCTCTCATTATTTTTGAACATTCAGCCATCACCTGTAGTTAAACATATCCACGATTGTCGGGCTTAACTGAAGCAGGAGCGTGAGATATCCGATCTAAGGAAAAGGAATGATCAATTTGATACTGGAATTGTTTTAATTGCTTACTTCTTTTTGATTGCTATTTACTGACCTCCATTCAATTTTTGGTATTTTCATTGTGCATTTTAACGTAATTGATGTCTCTGGCCCCAATTATATATAATTTGTTTGTATTTTATCGACCCCCAGACACAGTCATCAACTATTACTATTAAACAACGTTATAATAGTAAGGAATTTCGCTCCACAGTTATGAACACCCAGTATCAATATTTTACCAACTTATGTGTATTTTTGCTAACATTGCTATGTCATGAAGTCATCTTTAGAGTAAAAATAAACCCTAATAACGAAAATGTAAGATTTTCATTTTTGCTAACATGTAGTTACGCCTGAACCCGTACACTAATTTCTGCTAGCAATAACGATGCAGGCCGTAGGTTCAACACCAAATTCCAAAAACACTCATAGATCGTCCTTGCTCATCTGTGCTACGGAGATGGATCAGAAACAGTCTCACACATGTTAGAACTGTTCAGGAATTCCCATTAAACCTATACCCAAAATTTTTAAGTAATTACTTAAACGGTTATATCATTGTAAATGTAATAATATGAATGTAATATAAATTTAATATAAAGTAAGCAAGCAAAATCAAACAGTGTAAATTCACAACAGAAACACGTCATGCATATTAAGCACGTATACCAAATTAATGTATCCTCTACTCAAAAAAGTCTGATTTTATACTACAAAAATATCTTTACAAGATTAGTAATAGTTAGTGGTGGCTTTTTATATCTCCTACAGATGTGTAGGAACAGTATATAACTTTATCAGATTACTCTGAGGGAGGGTACTGCTCCAAAGCCATGCAGAATTTTATGCTAACTAATGTAGAGGTAGTAGTAGTCAGATATAGTTTTCTTTTCTAAACTGGGAAAGGGGCCTGGTGTACAGCAAAGAAGCATGTATGCACTTCAGGCAAATAAATTGCTTTCGTAACCGTCCAATCGTTAAAACTTTGCCCTAGTGACGTCTTTGATGGTTTCAAGTCCCGAGCAGTAGCTCTTGCTGAGATCTAAAGACGGTAAAGCATGTCTCCGCCTCTGACTCGCTTCTTTATCGCAGCGAGTGCGCTTTAATTTGCATCCACTCTTCATGCAGATGCTTTTCAATTTGAGAGTAAACTGCTGCAGACTCTAGCTTCGAATGTTTGATACAGTGAACTTTTCGTTCCGCTTTCATTTATACCTATTCTATTGGCCTGTATTTCTTGACTCAGTATGGGTTAAATATCCAAGAACGTGCTAAAGCGTTTTCATTTCTGAAGAAATTAGAGCTTATCGCTAGTTTTAAATTCTGAACCAAGAAAATTCCGTGTTGAACACGATGTCGTAGCTATGACTCATAAAAAACTTGTACGCACATTTCAGAAGTCGTCGTGTGTACAGTTTGTAAACTACGAGGAGGATTAACAAATAAATTCAACTTTGAAATGACTGCAGTAATTACGATCATAGCGTTATGTTACAAAAAAAGTTCTGGAACCCGTCAGATTCTGTGGCTGTTAGCTCAGATTAGTCTCCAGGTTTAGAGCTTGAAGGAGGTTGTTTGTCCTTTCCTTTTCTCTACGTCGTAATGGTTTATTTCGTAATGAATGGTAAGAACAATTATGACAGTTTCTTTATATTGAATTAGTTTCATTAAATACACAAAGTCGCTCACGTGGTACGGTTTCATTCAATTTACACCATCATGAAAAACTACTGAAATTAAACGGTGAAATAGCTGATACCGTTTGTCATTGTTAATAATGATGATGGCTATATCACTTATAACCATCTGTGGAACCTTGGGGCTTAAAACAGTTAGTTAGTCTCAGTCTTTCGAATGTGACAGTCTGTATGTTTGTGAAGACATGCGTCGCAGTACAATTGTGGGCTTTCTTTGTAATGGTCGTACGATCATTCTCTTACCTCCCGAGTCATCGTTTCCCCTGACTGCTTCTCTATAGAACTCTCTGCATTGACGAGTTTCCCTTCCGCATCCTCAATACAGTTTCCACTAATACCCTTGGTACCAATTTTCCTTGCATGTGCAATGAAATTTGGTCTGTGTAAGTCTATCATTTAAATGCAATACGATTCATTTTTCGACAACACAGGAGTACTCACATTTTCCGGGGACCACACATTTCAGCTCGTGAGGTGGAAGTTCTAAGACTTTGTTCTGAATCAAATCTCCTGTTTACGCTGTTGCGGGGAGATTTTATTGTACAATTCAAAGACTAGCTCGTCCGGTTGTTATGAAGTAATCAACTAGGCATACGTGCATTTAACATTTCTTTTACAAAAATGGTTCAAATGGCTCTGAGCACTATGGGACTTAACATCTGAGGTCATCAGTCCCCTAGAACTTAGAACTACCTAAACCTAAGTAACCTAAGGACATCACACACATCCATGCCCGAGGCAGGATTGGAACCTGCGACCGTAGCGGTCGCGTGGTTCCAGACTGTAGCACCTAGAACCGCTCGGCCACACCGGCCGGCTAACATTTATTTACCTCTCGCCTATTCGCAAGTTTTGTGTTGTTTTAGTGGCTGCGTTATTTATGTCTGATGACCCTGATGAGCCAAAATATTTTGACCACCTGCATAATTGCTTGTTTGACCGTCTTTGGAACGAAATAAATCTCCTAATTCCCCGTATCGGGGATCCGACGGTAGGTTTGTGGCGGTATGTGACATTAGTTGTGTACGCACACAGCTTAGAATTTGCGTAAACAGCAGGCGCTGATTTGCTTATTCGGTGATGGCTCCCGATAGTGACCCAGATGGTTTCAATGGTATTTATGTCAGGCGAATTTTCTCGTAGATAGATCACCGTGAGTTCACTATAATGCTCTTCAAACCACTGTCGCGTTGTTCTGGTTCCGAGATGCGCTGTTAGCGTGTCTTCAGTTACTTCCACAGGTCTCATGCAAGCGCGCGGAAATGTTTCCCAGAGCATAATACTGCTGCCACCAGCCTGCATCCGTGGCACGCTACACCTTTCGAGCCGCCATTCACCTCGATGGCGTTTGTGGAGACGATCATCGACGTAGTGTAGCAAAAATGTGTTTCATCTGTAGATCTGACACGTTTCCATTGATAGACGGCCGATTCCCTACGGTCCCGTGGCCATTGCATTGTAATTGGTCATGTCATTGGATTAATATGCGAACACGTAGGGGTGATCTGCTGCGGTGCTCCAACTTCAAAAACGTACGATACGATGACAGTGTGTTCCCAAACACTTGTGGATGCACCGACATTGTGCCCCTTCGGCAGATATGCCACAGATCACCATCTAACCTACTTTACAAGGAAGACAAGCTTCCGAACCCCACGTCTGTAAATAGTCGTGAACGTCCAACCATTTAGCGCCTAGTTGTAGTTTCACTGTTCTACCTCTTTCCGTAGCTTGTGAACATTCGCCAAGCTTCACCGTTTTCAAGCTACTCGTTCAGAAGCTTTGCATAATAATTATCTCCCAATTTTCTCAAAGTAGCTTATCTCAATGGATTTCCCTATCTGCAACCCATATCCCCCGTCCGTGTCTGCTCCGCTTACATACCTTTGTTACCGCGTCACGTGCCGACGACGTCACCAGGCGGCATCGAAAATGTCGCGCTGGGCAGTGGTCGCAATGTTTTGGCTTATAAGTGTATGTGCTTGTGCATACATACAGGGTGGTCCACTGATCGTGACCTGGCCAAATATCTCAAGAAATAAGCATCAAACGAAAAAACTACAAAGAACGATACTTGTCTAGCTTGAAGGGGGCGCTATGGTTGGCCCGCTAGATGACGCTGCAATAGCTCAAACGGATATCAACTGCGTTTTTTTTTTAAATAGGAATCCCCATTTTCATGGCATGTTCGTGCAGTACGTAAAGAAATACGAATGTTTTAGTTGGACCACTTTTATCGCTTTATGATAGATGGCGCTGTAATAGTCACAAACATATGGCTCACAATTTTAGACGATCAGTTGGTAACACGTTAGTTTTTTAAATTAAAATACAGAACGCAGAAACGTACGAACATTTTATTTCGGTTGTTCCAATGTGACACATCTACCTTCCTGAACTTATCATTTCTGAGAACGCATGTTGATACAGCATGATTAGCCGTAAATACCACATTAATGCAATAAATGCTCAAAATGATGTCCGTCAACCTCAATGCATTTGACAATACGTGTAACGACATTCTTCTCAATAGCGAGTAGTTCGCCTTCCGTAATGTATTGACAATGCGCTGACGCATGTTGTCAGGCGTTGTCAGTGGATCACGATAGCAAGTATCCTTCAACTTTCCCCACATAAAGAATTCCTGGGACATCAGATACGGTGATGTCATGAAATACGCTATTCAATACCGCTTCAACCACACGCGAGCTATGTGCCGGACATCCATCATGCTGGAAGTACATCGACATTCTGTCATGCAGTGAAACATCTTGTAGTAACATCAGTAGAACAATACGTAGAAAATCAGCATACATTTCACCATTTAGATTTCCATCGGCCAATTATCCTTCCTCCCATATTACCGGACCATACATTAACCCACCAAGGTCGCTGATGTTCCACTTGTCGCAGCCATCGTGAATTTTCCGTTGCCCAATAGTGTATATTATGCCGGTTTACGGTACCGCTATTGGTCAATGACGCTTCCTCGCTAAACAGAATGCTTGCAAAAAATCTGTCGTCGTCCCGTAATTTCTCTTGTGCCCAGTGGCAGAACTGTACACGACGTTCAAAGTCGTCACCATGCAAATCCTGGCGCATAGAAATGTGGTACGGGTGCAATCGATGTTTATGTAGCATTCTCAACTCCGACGTTTTTGAGATTCCCAATTCTCACGCAGTTTGTCTGCTACTGATGTGCGGATTAGCCGCGACAGCAGCTAAAACACCTACTTGGGCATCATCATTTATTTCAGGTCGTGGTTGACGTTTCACATGTGGCTGAGCACTTCCTGTTTCCTCAAAAAACGTAACTATCCGGCGAACGGTCCGGACACTTGGATGATGTCGTTCAGGATACCGAGCAGCATACATAGCACACGCCCGTTGGGCATTTTGATCACAATAGCCGCACATATACACGATATCGACCTTTTCCGCAATTGGTAAACGGTCCATTTTAACACGGGTAATGTATCACGAAGTAAATACCGTCCGCACTGGCGGAATGTTACGTGATACCATGTACTTATACGTTTGTGCACATTACAGCGCCGTCTATCACAAAGCGATAAAAGTGGTCCAACTAAATCATTCATATTTCTTTACGTACTACACGAATATGTAATAAAAGTGGGAGTTCCTATTTTAAAAAACGCAGTTGATATCCGTTTGACCTATGGCAGCGACATCTAGTGGGCCAACCATAGCGCCATATGGTTTCCGCTTTCAAGCTAGACGAGGGTCGTTCTTTGTAGTTTTTTCGTTTATTGCTTATTTCGTGAGATATTTGGCCCGGTCAGGCTGAAACAGAACGTCACCGACAAAATTTTGGGGGCGGTTCAAAAATATTTTCGGAGAACGGTAGTATAAGGGTAACTGTGGTTTCGAATGACAGTTCACAGATTAATTACAATTTGCTTTACTTCTTTATCTTGAAGTCTGTACTCCACTGAAAAATATCTGCACAACAGTGCAAACTGACAGTATGTGTTGTGTGTCTTGTTCACACATAAAATTGTTCAATTCACTCACTGGACTTGCTGTTAAGAGTAGTAAACTCGACATTACTCTCCGCTGTAGAGACCACATACAGTGAAGCTCTTTTCTGTCTAGGGCTCGTTCTACCAGCGATGCTAAAAGTAGCAGTGATACACAGCAGCACGTGAGAGTTTACTGATGAAAAGTTGGCTGGTATTCTACTCGCGTGTGGGTTCAGTGAATGCGATGAAAACTTTGGGCAGTCCCGCAGCAGCTGCTACCACGTCTCTTTACTTTTCCATCCATGTGAGAGTTGTTGCATTACTCACGAGAAGAACACAGCCATAACCTGATTTCCCATAAAATTCGCACGGCGGAAAAGAAGTCAAAATAAGCGATCATGTGTCTCAGCTTATCCGTAGACACTCGACCATTTCTGAGAAAAGCATGGTTGAAGATTTCAAGACACTTTATGTAACTTTTGACGAAGAAGTGGTACAACTGGTACGTTGGTAGGGTGGCTACTGTCACGATTTATTTTCTTTTTTGCTTATACTACCCATGATGAAGGAGGTTTTGTACACAAATGTATTCCAGTGCATACTGAAATAGCGTTGCTTTCTTCGTCGACTAATTAAATGGCGAAAGAATTAAAAAGAATAGAAGACAATATATGGATGGAAAAATTATTTTAAATTGGCCAGGACAATGGAGTTGTTCGATTCCGATACTAGTCGATTCCTGCAGAATCAGCGATTCTTGGAATTGTCGAATCGGAATCGGTACGTGACACAGCACTAATAAAAACGATTACGAATAAACTTGTTGTACTGTATTCCAGTTATTCTAAGTAAATATTAGAGCTATTGCTATTATTGCACGTGGGTAATATACGAAATTTTGAGGGTAATTTCAGGTAATTCGTTCAATTTTGTGAGTTATTTAGTTATGTGGAGTTGACAACACTGGTCTGACCGCTCTGATAGTCGTTAGAGACTACGTGGTTGAGTGGGAAGCAACGCAACCTCGTCTTTTTGTTATTTGGAGTGTTATAGACAATAAGCTACCGAACAATTACAAGTGAGTTAAAAACCTGTTTGGAACTTTTTTCAATTTAAAAGGGAAAGTAGTATCTAGTAAATCTTGTTTTGAGGACTACGAACAGTGACATTCTTACAAAATGGAAAAGCATATCAGAAAGTGTTTCAAGTGCCTTCAGAATTTGGAGAATGTGCTTGAGTTTGGTACAGTCACTTAGAACAACTTTTCAATTTTTTGTAGTCGTATAGTATAAGTAAAAATATTACCTACGAGCTAGTTACATAATATTAACTATACTTTATTTCAAAACTTAATTTTGAGTGTTTTTTGTAAGAACTGACCTTATTAAAGAAAGAAAAAGTTATGTTTGCAGCCCAGTTTATTTCCACTAATAACTCTTCCCTAACCCTCAAGTTACTCAATCACTGAAGCAGCAGGTGCTGCATAACACCTTTTCCAATAAAAAATATCAGCTTTATTTTTTATAAGCCCCACTTATCAATTAATCTTTAAAAATACATAAATGCATGGAGATTTATGAATCCTAGACATTTGCCTAGACATTTATCTGGGAATTTGTCCCATCTTATAAATGCCCAGGCAAATTACACCACTATCAGCGCCTTACAGAATTTGAAACGGGATTCATTGTAAGTTTCGATTTGGTCGTCTCATCGAATCGTGAAATGTGCAGATACGTCTGTCCATCACAAGGGAAGACCCGGGTTTGCTGCACCCAGCCCATTGTAACCACTTCTCCTCCGCACCTACCATCAGACAACAAGTAATGGACTCCATGCAACATGCTGCTTGATCCTTTACCACTGGTCGAAGTCTAGCAGCACCCGAAATAGGGAATTACCGTTCCATGAGTAGACTACCGTTAACACAACAACGTAAACGGCTGCGTTTGGAGTGATGCGGTAACCGGGAACCATGGACAGCTTCCTACGTTTCGTACGGTGTCGTACTGTGGTCAACACGAATCGCGGTTCTGCGCCGTCGCAAGTGATCATCGTCGGCGAGTGTGGCACCGACATGCGGAGAGCTTCGTTCTTCCAATGTCTGGAGGTGCTCACGGATTTTGTGGTGCGGGGAGCCGTCGAATACAGCTTGAGGTCATGGTTGATGGTGATTGAGGGAACTCAGTCTCACGACGACACGTCACGTGCATGCTGCGACAGCAGTCTCATGGTGCGATTCTTCAGCAGGACAACACTCGCCAGCAGCTGTGAAGTATTTCTGTAACGTTCTGCATGATGCTGAGGTTCTGCTACTGTCAGCAAGATTCCCATATCTGTCCCAGGTAGAACACGTGTGGGACGAGATCCGATGGCAACTACGTCCCGAGCTACTGCGTCCAGGGTATCAAGTTCCAGTTACAACAGCTGTGGGCCAGCTTGCGTCAGGAGAGGGTACAACAACTGCATGACAATCCTCCCAGTCGAATCCGTGCATGCTTCGAGGCCGGAGGGGCTATAACGTCACACTGATAATTGGGCTCATAGTACCAAGATCTTCGCAATTTTATCTCTATTTTATAAGTGCTGATATAACGTCACATGCCGTCTCAACCTGTGGAGTTTCGTTTCCTCCTCCTGCTCTTCTGGGTGATATATGTTTCTTGTGAAGCAGTACTGTTGGATCGATAACTTCTATGTGATTTATTGAGAAATCTAAATGCAACGTTTTTTATACTGCCCATACGGAGGATCTTACCGTTTTCATTGTTCAAATTTAATTACCATTTTTCACAACGTGTCTTGTATAACTCATTTTGAAGTTCTTAGTGGTCTTCTGATGACTGTAGTAGGCAGTAAACGACAGCATCGTCTGCAAACAATCTCAGAAGTTTGCTCAGATTGTCTCCTTAATTATTTTTATAACTCAGCAATATGAAAGGGCCTATAACATTTCATTGGGGAAATTCAGATATCACATGGTTTTCACTAAGTGCCATTACCTCAATTCATTCGATCTGTGATCTTTCTGAGAAGAAATCACAAAAAGCATTCGGACAAAAAAGATCATTTTAGGATCAAATTCCTCACTGCAGAAAGTGCAATGAGGCCGGGTACAGTAATGAAATCGACCAGCAGTGTCTGAACTGGTCACTCGAAGCACACCGTTACTTCATAAGGTTTCGGTCTGTAACAGAGAAAGATGGGATGGCGTTCTCGTTCTTATACCGCTGCTGACATTGACGTAAATTTTTCCTTGTCTGAGCTCTTTCTGTTAATAACAGGGATATAATATTAACTCAAAATATCCAACTTCTAATCCAAGCAGAGATTCATACAATGTTATTATTCACTAAATAATTTCTCAACTACTCACGACAACACTATAATGAATTTATACGGACATATGTTATTGTAAGAAATACTAATGATTACAATACACGCAGAACATAGAAAGATGAAATTTTCGGTGAGATAAGACCTGTTTTTTTTCGATATTGGTGTAGCTCATGTTGAAACCATTATTCATCTCGTTTTTAGAAACGTTTTACTTGCTTCAAAAAACTGGTATTTAAGAAGATACTCGTAACCAATATTTTCGCGTTCTAGAATGTTCCAGTCTTAAAATGTAATTATTTTCACAATTCAGTACCATAATTTTGCAACCCTGATTTTTATGTTTCCAGAAATGCACATCTTTGAACAATAAAAATGGTAAGGAGTAGTAAAAAGCCGTTATTTTTCTCTTACACGATAAATCACACAAATTTGAAGGTTATCGATTCAACTTCAGAGCCTCACATAAAAGACCTTAATAGCTTGTTACTCTAAAGAGCTACAAAACCTCACTTCCACGATATATTTAGCGAACTTTGGGAATCCCCTTCCACAGTTATTGCTACCCTACTACCGGCAATTTTGTCATTTTGAATCAAAAATCTTTTATTGACACTAACTTACCTCACTGCCTATTGTGTCTTTGTTGCTTTCACTTTTCCTATTTTTTTATATTAATATATAATTTGTAACAGGCTTCTATTTTACCATTTTATGATTATTACTTCACATGATTCCATAAATAGGGGTGGAGCTCAAAGCCTTAGAGTAGTTCCGCTCTAGAAATGAAAACGTAAACATCAGTGTGTCGGAAGCCAGAAGTGATAATCAAAACCATCTACGTCTCATTATTTAATTTTCAGTTCAGTCAGCCCCACGCAATCCAAACGTAAAACTCAGGAAGTTCTCAGTCAGTTCGTGCCGTATTATTAATATGTGAAGTCACTACGAGTATCAGAGAGCCATGAACTTTGCGAAACTTTGTGAAATTGTGTAGCTTACTAATCTATTGAAAGTATCTATGCTCCTACATTTTACAAAGCTGATCACAAGAAGCGGAACACCGTCCATCAATAAGTATGAAGAGATAATAAATCAACAGTTACTGACTTATTGTGTACTTTATTTAGCAAATTCTCATCATGTTCATTAACAGCAGGAGGACAGTCAGCGAAGAAGACAAGAAATGGGACTTCAGAGGTTTTCAGATCGGTAAAGTAACAGGTTTACGTTTGAGCGCAGGTGTGATGTGCTAAGTGGTGCAACGGTTTTCTCGTACTTCACTCCAAGGTCACCGCTACCTTTTCAGTTTTCTCGGTTAAAAGTGGTACCCCACCTCCCACACAGTCCGAGGAACGCGCTGGTGCATCATGCTGTGATGACAGCCGCTCTACCGCAGTGTCGGCTGCGGGGTAACACCGCCACACAAGGCTTTGTCGTGAGTGAAACCCGCCGTGTTTTGTAGCAGGCCACGCTTTTGCATTCAGGACTGCTCGTGTCAAACACGGCAACCTGTTGCTGCCTGTGGAGGTCGATTCTGCTTTTCGTTGCTCGTAGAGACCGTAATCGACAGTGAAATCTTCATCTAAAATCCTGTCTTGTCTCATTTAGTACTCCGTTTTATGACAGGACGGGAATGACACGGCTCTTTATGGCCATCGTTTCAAAATAATCCATCGCCTTCCACCTGGTGTTCCGTGTGCGAGTCGTTGAATACTACACGCATGTCTTCTATCAGATGCCTAAACTCAGCCGAACTGCTCACTCAAGTCGCTCTGCGCAGTGCGAAACAGTGTGTCCCTTGCCACGTACGTGCAGACTCATCGTAAGCTATGTACCTTCAAACACGATTCATGTTACGTGCCTGAAAATAAAATGTATCAGCAACATGACGATTTTTTCAAAACCTCAAAGGTAGTTTAAGTTCATCGGAGATAAAGGTGTCGTCAGGAGTGCTCTAGGGAGATGTGATAGAACCGCTGTTATTTTTTGTATACGTAAATGTTACGGCAGCAATTCGAGGCTGATTGCTGATGCAGTGGTGTACGGGCAGGTGCCATCGTTGAGTGACTGTCGGAGATACAAGATGACTTACACAAAATTTCTAGTTGGAGCGATGAATCTAGAAAAATGTAAGTTAATGCAGTCGAGTAGGAAAAACAAACCCTTAAAGTTCGAATACAGCAATAGTAGTGTGCTGCTTCACATAATCACATCGATTAAATATCAAGGCGTAACGTTGCAAAGCGATATGAAATGGAACAAGCATGTAAGGATAGTATTAGAGATCGAGAATAGTCGACTTCGGTTTATTTGGAGGTATTTTAGGAAAGTTTGGTTTATTTGTGAAGGAGACCGCACATACGACATTAGTGCGACCCTTACTTAAGTACTGCTCGATTGTTTGGGATCCACTCTCTAGCTCGGATTAAATGATGACAATGAAGCAGTCCAGACGCGAACTGCTATATTTGTGAACAGTAGGTCTGATCAGCACGCAAGTACTACGGAGATGCTTTGGGAACTCGAATGTGTACGGGCTTAATTGCATATTGCTGCTTCTTTTTCTTTTTTGTAGGCTTTTATTGGAACTACCACGAAAGAGGCCTCTTATTGAAATAATAACTCTAGAATTTTGTAGAGACGCCAGTTATTACTTCTCTCATGCACACTGCATGTTGCGACTGTACTTCCATGTTTGCGAGGATCGCCGTACTAATCCCTACAGCTGGTAGAGTTGTTGCCAAATTTCAACTGCGCAGCGTAAACGCTTGCTTGCTGGTGGCGGTTGCGAACAATAGTCAGATACAGAGCTTCCGCAACAATGAGGCGTTTCCACAGATACGTACACAAAATCGTGTTACATGATCGGCCGTGGAAGTAGCCCCAAGCAACCGCATCAAGCCCACTTTAGCTGACTGTGATCTGCTTTCGCTTTACGAACTGTGTGAGACAGGAGCCGACTACTGACAAAGATCGACCAACCACACAAACTGTGTGGCCGCATCTGGCGGCGTGGCAACAGAGCGACGGTTCAGCCGAGGACGCGAGAGGTGGAGACCTCTGGTAAGTTGCCATATACTGTAAATATGCTGCAATAACTCGTTAATAATATAGTTAATGGAGGAGAGAAAAGGATTCAGAACATCACCAATAAGACGCTGTGTAGGTATGTATTTTGTTCGACATCATAGCCTAGATTATTAAACCGATCGTGAATTAAATTAATAGTAAAGTTCATTGTAACTAAGCTGAATTGTGTAAAAATGAATCTTGAATGCAATGTGTTATTCTAGATCACTTATAAAGTCTCTTGCAAAGTTTATGGCGTTAATACGCTTGTACGCCCCGTTTTGTTACCATTCATGGCAAGTCGTCTTGAGCTAGCATCTCTGCAAGACAGTTCCTACCTGCACACAGCGAGATATTCTACTGCTTATCTTCATGTTTGCCAAATCCTACCTTGGCTAGCAAGGTCACCGGGTCTCTTCTCAATTGAGAACGTTTGGAACATTATGGGAACGTCCGCCAGCCATCTCGCGACTTTGACGCTCTAACGCAAGAATTGAACGGAATTTGGCACGATATCGCTCAGGAGGACATCCAACAACTCTGTGAATCGGTGTCAAGAGCAGCACCTGTTTGCTTACTGACCAGGGCTGGACCAACTCGTTATTGTCTTTCTCAATTTGTGAAGCTGTTTCTCTTGATTAAATCAACCACTTTTTCTGAAATTGTGATCATTTGTTTGATTGTACATGTACGCCATATATAACGACTTCCGCCTCATTCGGATATTTCCTTTCCGGTGCGTCGTCTTTTTTTTTTCGCTCTTAGAATGAATTCAAACACATTTTTTTTTTTGTGCAACCGTTTAAGCTCTTGAAAACTTGGAAAACATTGGCTGACCGACCAGTTATCCTTCTTTTGCAACTAATCTTGTACGCTACACAAGTGAAGCCAACGTCGTTCATTCTACACAATATTAATGAAGACATTGGTTCGAGTCATACTAGACAGTGTAAGAGTTATGTGCTAGATGTGAGGTGATACTGCCAGGTACTGCGCGTCATGCGTTATCAAATAAACCGATACTTATCCAACAGAAGGCGATGCTGAGTAAGGTAAGGTCATTAATCTCTTATGCACTCCCCAGAACAGAAGTAGTGTACCCAGTCTGTCTGCGTCTAGGGTACATTCTGTGTGCATGAATGTAAACGCGTTCTAAGTGTTTGCGTAACGTGTATTTGAGGTGGAACAGGGCAACCAGCCCGGTATTGACGTTGTGGGTTGCGGAAAACCGCCTAAAAAGCATGTTCAGCCTGGCCGCCACACCTATCTCTCGCTGTTAACCGGGCGGGTGGTTTCAATCTGCGGCCAGCATACCTCGGCGCACCGGCAGCGGTTACGTTAACACGCGTGGCTACCTGGGCGGGTATACTGAAAGTGATGTGATGCCACTCTTTGTTATATGTAAGTCTTATGTGAGAGTCGAACCAGTGGTTAGTGTAGAAGAGGACAGTGCACTAAAGAGTGGAATTGGTTAACAGAGTGCGATTTAGTACTGGTAATAGGCCAAATTAATATGCTCTGATGGGCAAATGTAGCGATGATCGTTTTTGTAGTTAACAGCTGAACTATTCACGTCGAATGCAGCAAGGGGAGGTGGTATGATCTTAAGCAGCGTGTGGTGGCTTGGGAGGTGGTTGTTACTATCAAGACAGTAGTCACAAACAGTATTAGACCTTCGTCATTGTGGGCATTACTTGTATCAGTATTTGTATTTATCAGAGCTTACGAATACATCGAATTACGCTTTAAAAGGCTCAATCACTCAGCCACGTGGTGCCACAAGAGGAACCTTCTGGCCACTGATGAAGTTGGTACAGCTCACGGCTTCCGTGTTTATTCGCGTATCTGTATATTGTAAGCTCATTAAACTGTACAAACAGAGGGACATAGCCGAACTTTCGGCCTTATTTGGAAGCTAGTTAACTAAATAAAAGTTTCACTTCAGTTTCACTCAGTCAATTAATTCTTATAATGAATTCTTATTAGCTGTGTCACCATAAAAAGACTGGACTGTACATGTCTCAAAACGATTTTTGTCACATTAATTGATTGTATGGACTGCGAACTAATAAATACGGTTATATTTCTATTTGGGTACCAGACCTAGCAGTATTCAAGCCTTACGTATATAAAACATTCATAAAGTTATTAAAAAGTATAATTGCGTTTACAGCTGTTGATGGTACTGCCTGTGCTACCAGAAAGTTGATGGATCATTTTGACAAGAAATGTGTATTTCTGAGGCATATTTTAATAACTTATTCACATATGCCGGCGTGGTTATCGCGCTTCGGAGAGCGGCAAACTCTCAGCGTTGTAACTGCATCTCGAAGACAACTCAATTTGTAGCACCAGCGGCTTGGAAGAACCTGTCCCAGCAACATGTTCATCAGAGCGCCCAGATTTAAAATAGAGAAGAAACCATTTCCATCATACGTGCATGAATGTTTCCAATGTCAATACACACTTCCCAGGGCTCTGCCACTTTTTCACTGCCCAGCTTGTCTTTTGGTTACGCCAATCTATACCTATATGTACATGCATTTACTTTTCTTCTCCGCAAGCCATTGTTCAGTGGTGGAGGGTACATCGTACCATTATTTTTCATCTTCTCCATTCGCGTACTGAACGAAAAAATGGCTATCTATAGGCATCCACACCCACCCTAATCTCCCATATGTTATTTTCATGATAGCTATGCGATGTATACGCATCATAATTCTCGCACAGTTTTTTCGAATAGTTTCTCTAAATACTAGCTTAACTGAACCTAAAAGAAAATTTGAAAGCTTTAATGATACCGCCTCTAGCTGCTTATAAAATCTTTGATTCACAACCAGTTTACAGCATTAGGTGAATATAAAATCACTTACTTCGTATAATGAAAACATAAATTTGTCACAATTGTCACATCATAATATCGTACAAACTGTACGTCCATCTGCGAGCAAGATGTGTAAATAGGCGAAACACCCTCAGACTTCAAACGGTATATAATAATTCCAATTCCAAGGAAAGCAGGTGCTGACAGGTGTGAATATTACCGAACTAATAGTTTAATAAGTCATTGTTGTAAAATTCTTTACATAAGAATAGAAAAACTGGCAGAAGCCGACCTAGGGGGAACATCAGTTCGCATTCCGGAAAAATATAGGAACAAGAATTATCATAGATGATAGGTTAAGGAAAGGCAAACCTACGTTTACAGAATTTGTAGTCTTAGAGAAAGCTTTTGGCGAAGTTGACTGGATTACTCCTTCGAACATCTGAAGGTAGCGAAGGGTGTTTACAACTTGTACATAAACCAGACAGCGGTTGTAACAATCGAGGGGCATGAAAGGGAAGCAGCAGTTGAAAATACAGTAAGATAAGGTTGTAGTTTATCCCGTATGTTATTCAGTCTGCACATTCAGTAAGCAATAAAGCAGACATAAGAAAAAAATTGAAGACAGAAAAATTAAAACTTTGAGAGTATACCAAAGACACTGTAATTGTCTCAGATACAGCAAAGGACTTGAAATAGCAGCTGAACGGAATGGACAGGCTCTCGAAATAAGGATATATCAAGAAAACCACCAAGAGGAAAACAATGATAATGGAACACAGTCTAATTAAATCGGATGATGCTGACGGAATTAGATTACGAAAAGAAACACTTGAAGTAGTAGGTAAGTATTGTTATTTGGGTAGCAAAATAATTGACGATGATCGAAGTAGGGAAGATATAAAATGTAGGGTGACAATGGCAACAAAATCTTTTCTGCAGAAGGGAATACAGATTTTAATTTCAGGAAGTATTTTCTGAAAGTATTTATATGGAGTGCAGCCATATACAGAAGTGAAACATGGACGATAAACAGTTTAGATAAGAAGAGAGTAGAAGCTTCTGAAATGTTGGTCTACAGAAGAATGCTGAAGATTAGATGGGTAAATCACGTAACTAATGAGAAAGTACTGAATAGAGTTGGGGAGTAAAGAAATTTGAGGCGAAAGCTGAGCAGAAGATGGTATTGGTTGCTAGGACATATTCTGAGACATCAAGGGATCACCAATTTAATACTGTAGACAAGTGTGGGGGTAAAAATCGTAGAGAGAGCAAGAGATTTAAACAGTAAGCATATCTGGAAGGATGTAGTTACTCGGAGATGAAAGGAATTGCAACGGATAGGGTAACTTGGAGAGCTGCATTATATGAGTCTTTGGACTAAAGACCACAGCACACTAGCCAGTGCAATCTTCCTTATTGAATCATCTAGTGTAACACAGAATAGTGCGTTGCTTAGCATAATTTAGACGGGATTATCAAAAGGGTCTAATATTTTGTAAGCGTGCTTTGGAATTGGTTGTGCTGATAAATATTTGCTAGGGGAAATATTCGATACGCTGTGCTGTTTCCGAGTTAATCAGCATTGAAGTTAACCAATCTGGCCATTGCACCCCCCGGATGAAGTTAGTGTAAGTTGTTCTCGTAGCGTAGATGGTGGGTGTTTTACCTACTACACGCTTTTGTACTCCATTTAATAGTTAAATTTTCTAACCGCCCACCACATCCACAGTAATGGTGATTTACGAAGTAGGCAACCAACTTTACATTACAAAATTTATAAAGCAGAGTTGCAGCAACTTAAAGCATAAGATAATAATTATTTACCAAATGCTTTTTTCAAAGTTTTATGAAAACGTACTGCCAATATTTTAACCCCCAACCGCGTACGGCCCACCTAGAACCTCGAACGGCCACTAGTGGGCGGTAATGACGAGGTTGACTGTCACTGATGTAGATAACAGCGCACGAGGCCGCTCAGCCGCTCAGCCTTTGGCACTGCCCCGTGCCCAGTCTTTGCATCGCTCACTTGTCTGGCCTTCGGAAACCAAACGAAAAACACACTTCTCGACACCGTCTCTGGCCGGCGGCGTGAACAGGCATGCTCAACGGCTCGGTTGGCTGTCTTCAATGCAAATTAACTCGAAAACGGCACGACTTGTCGAATTTTTTCATAACAAGCGCTTCTGAGCTCAGCTTACCCTGCAACACCAACACAAGCTTTTCAGACTGTTTCTGACCATCCTGTGTGTTGACGGTCTAATTTATTTTACAACGTGACAACAGTGACGAATTCTTGGTCGTATTATCTGACGTCAGTGACTTCATATTCACCCCAAGTGCTGCTGTAAATGCTTTTAAGAACCTGATGATGCTGTGTGGAGAGAAGCTGCATGTTAAACAAATAATTTTATCAGCAGCTTTAGGCGTTAATCAATGGAAAAGGTCTGCTGCGATTACAGCCGTTATGAAGTACATTAAACGTACTTGGAATTGCGAGTGTGTATAACCATCAGCTGTACAATGTAATGATGACAAAGAAAGTTTGTATCGGACTGGAACTCCACGCCGAATTTCCCGCCTACCCCGAGCGGTCGCCTCGCCATGTGGCTATCTGCGCGCGGTTCCACAACATGCCAACGCCGTCAACCACGCGCATACGGCATACTACTCGACCATCCATTACGTACATTGCCGTACCGGTGAGACACTTTACTTCAAAGTCGCTTTGCTCAGTGTCAAACATTAAGGCGATCGTTCGCCGGCTTCGAGCACTGGTCCGGCAGAAATTTTCATTGTTGTCATTCCATTCTGCAGCTGATATCCTACTGTAGTGGAAAATGTTTTTCGTGAAGAAGACCATGAACGGCAAGGTCATCAGTGATTTGTTTGTTCTAAAAAATATGCATAAAAAGGCAAAATATAGAATGTAGCTCTCAGGCACCCAGGTACACTCTCATTCAGCCACACGCACACTTACACGCAGAAGACCAACAGAGATACGTCTCAATCATTCTATGCTTAAAATACACAGTCTGTAACAACTAACTGCTAAAATAATGTGAAAGGGAACCGTGGCTGGTTAATCAGTGGGAAAATAAAACGTGAATCAATATTCCCTTTGAAACACACAAAAGTCCTTGTAATGGCACACCCTCCTCTAACATTACCTTTTTTTTTTAATAGACATAACCGACACCATATATGTTGTCGATTCTTGTAAAGGTGAACATTATATCAGCTGTCTAACTGAATGAACTTCATATGATTTTATATACGATGTGTTATGTGTCGCGCTAAAATATGTAAAACGAAATCAGTTGTTTAGTACTATGTACGTACAGTTAAAATTACTCTTCTTTTCAAAATACTTGAAATTACGAAATTTCTGTTACATTAAAAATTCACATTACTAATTGTACAATCTAACGCTAATGATTAAATTTATTTCTCCATTCATTTACAGAATAATGATATATTTTAGGAAGATTCTTCTTTGGTCAAGCAATTTGTAAACTCTTTTGTTTTGTAAACTCTTCCGAATATTGTGAGAACCGCAGAATGGGCATGTCTCTGGTGGGCAACACACGTGTATTTCTAATGTTGTCAGCAAAAATGTGAATTAGCATTCTGAACTGGAGATAGGGAAGTCAGTGTGATGCAGAATAATGGGATAAAGTAAAAGAAAATCTTAGCAACAGATAATTCTTCATCAGTTATTTAGTCTTCAGAGACCCAGGACGTTGAATCAAAATTTCAGCAGCAAGGAGAGGGACCATTAATGTACAAAACTTCAGGACTAAAGTAACTTTAGAATTATGCGTCACTGTCAAGTAACATAACTCAATGAAACCACGACTAAACATAGAAAGAACTGCTTAAACAGTACAGAACTAAGAAAGGGAAAATAAGCTGATGATGTGTGTTAGGGAGGACAACGGACTAGGGTAGTCGTGGAGCTCTGGTACAAACAATGTTGTGGTGTGATGGCTAGCACACCTGCATTACGAAGCAAGCCAACCTGAGTTCGAGTTACGTTCATGGCAAAAATTTTAATTCATTTTGTCAGCTTCCATCACTGTAGCACAGGAAGTTACTGAAAGAAATATACAATGAGACGAACAGAAATTATACTTTTTCACGCCCATTCATTACATTTAATCGACAATGACTTTACTGTGCAGAGAAAATCATTGAAGTGGCACCAGGTGACGAATGGTATACCACTCATAATCCATGCATATTATACAAATGGGCGTATTTGTGTATGTGTGTACGTACCAGATATGGTACGCATATTCCTTACCGTCATACAACAATCGCTGTGGGGGTAACAATTACCAGAGTTCAGATTTCACACAATAAACAATGGGACTCGCGAAAAACTGCAGCATCATGCATGGCGTTTAAATTTATTATTTCTTTGCTCCTAACTCTACTCGCAACGTATTTTGCGTACAGCATACACATATGCCGCTGAATGTACCTTCATAAATGTACCATGCTACAACATATAGTTAAGTAGATATGACGTCATAAACACTGAGGTGTGTGCCAAAATGCCGCATCATGCATGAAGTTTTAATACATTTACTATTTACTACTAAGACACTCCTACAGTCGAGTAAGCTCAAGGAAATCTCTGACACCTGTCAGCGATTTTGGCAGGTTTCAACTGCGAAACGCTAACGGCTGTAGGCAAGAACGTGTAACATTTCCGCAAATGGGAAATAAAATTTTCTTTCGTTAACTTTCGAATTTGTATTTAAGATATGGGAGTGCGGAAACGTTATAACTAGAAATTCCTTTACGTAAATTCACAGTACCTAATTTCGATTTAGTTAGACACAGAACTGCTAAAATTTGAAATGATTCCTCAACTGATTATTTTCATTGAAGGCTAGAACTTTGTACAATTTTTGTCCAGCTGTTCATGCCCGGACGCAAAATATATCGTTAGCAGTACGTCAATAATTGACTACCGGCGGGAAATTTAAACTGCTACTATGAATGAACATTGACTTATAAAAGATCTGATTATTATCTGTTGCATTAAAAGTAAATCTACTTTTACAGCAAGATTTTTAGTTTAAGAATATTCCATCTGTGGCTGTTGGCATCTGATCGAATGTTCTAGTCAACGCAATGCCAAAAAAATTCTACTGAGCTACAGATAGATTCTTGTTAACTTCCATCTATGGGAAACAACGTCAAACGTATTGAACTAAAAAAGCTATTACCTGAATTGTTATTAAACTAATGAAATTAAGCTACTGGATGAAATCAGATGCTTGTATACGATACTCAAGATATCTAAGTGAAAAGAATAGTAGTCGGTAGGCGCTTTTCATCGTACATCAAAAATATTACGGAGATGCCTGATACTATATATCAGTCACATCCTTCCTTTGATTTTCATACAATTACAATTCATGTTTTGGAAAAATGATAAAACTAATAACTATCACTGTCCAATACAGTATTCATAAGCCATGATCTTGTACAGAAATTTCTAAGTCCATTTGGAGGCGTTACAAACAACAGTCATCTATAGAGCTATGAAGAGGCGTTGCCATACAGACGTCTGCAAAATCGTGTTGTATAGACGCGAAAGAGCTGCGTCCACCGTACAGAAAGTGCCCGGGATCATGTCAAACAGAGTATACTGCAGGAGCACGTTTAAGGTTTCGTTTCTAATAGAAAATTGAGTTCCTTAGGGGCTCATGCCCCTCTACTCCACCCATGCACCATCCGCGATTTCGGTATCTCTGAAGATATCTCAAGCAGATGGTAACGAAACGTTTTACATATTGACCACAGCCTCTGAGACGAAAGCTGTAATTGAAGTAAACACCATCCTTGAAACAGCCACTACAGCTGTACGATTATTAACCAAAAATCACCATTCCAGATTCCCGTGCTACCTCCTCTAGTGTTAGTGTGCGCTGAACGTTGAAAAATTCGCACTCTGCTTACAAAGTACAGTGCATCAGTCTATACCGAGCTTACTACAGTTGTGAATATCTGTACACCATAGCATTGTTGAGATTTATTTTGCGCAGACTGGTTCTTTGTTGTTTACTTTAGCTGTTCGCCTTTTGTATGGAATGGTATAGACAATCTACTACCGCTGAATTACAAGCAGTTATATCTGCAGCCGACACGGCCACAAATTAAAGCTGTGTTCTTGGTGTGTTTCAGAGAGACGCGTGGTAGAGACTGGCTCTGTGGACATGGGTGGACAGCCTGTGTGAGCGAGACAAGACGTGAGTACCCAGGGCTATTTGTCCCACACTGCTATGTGTGTGTGTGTGTGTGTGTGTGTGTGTGTGTGTGATTACGGGCGCGCGAGGATCACTGGGCGATTGAGCGCTTCAGGATTCTTGAGGAAACGCGTCCGTCGTCAATGATACGGCGGTGTATGAAGTTTAATACCGCAGTAGGCGCACATTGTGTTTTGAAGGCAATCGGGATGTTATTAAATATTTCGGCATGCAGGTATTCATCCTCAGTTTTTAATCAAATGTTTTACGTTTTTAGTATGGGTGTTTCTTCTATAACTTGTCAAGTACCTTCTCTCTGATGTTCCTAAAGATTTTTTCATTTTCTGTTTTGTGATTTCGAATGATGCGGCCCGCACCGAATACCGTCTCCGCGGGGTGACAAAACTTGTCAGCTTCTATGGCAGAATAGTTTTGTAATACCTTACGGTATGGATATAACAACACGCTATGGACCAGCATGCGGCAGTGCATCTACAATGGTTGGAGCGCGACCAAGAGTTCAATCATCAATGTGCGAACTTCATCCCGATGCACTGTACGCTGTGCAAATGTTTCTCTCGTTCTCGGCGGATTACGCATGTCTACAGTAGTTCCATACAGTGGGACTTTTTTGGCGACCTTAGAAAATTTGTTCGTGTTTTATTCAGCTTCTACCTACAGATGATCGATTCTTTTGGAATACGGTAGAGTTAAAATTAAGAGACTTCCGATATACGATTGTGTGCTTACCATGAAGCTGTTAAACATGTGTTTCAGTGATTTCCAAAGACTATCGATGCCACTGAGGAACTCACTGATTCTTCTGAAATTAGAGAAATCAGAGGAGCTGCTAGAACTCTGTTGCCTGCATTCTACGATTTATCGTTTTTGTGTTTATTGAGCGATTTCTCAGTAGAAGTCGAGCGTGCTCATACATGCTCAAAAGTATTTACAGAATCTTGGAGTCATCTTCGAACCGTGTATTACTGAGATGAGAAGTCCAAAAATCTTTTTGAAAGACAACAGAAATTATCTTGTTGGCGTTTTATGAAACATGATACACGTGACGAGATGGGCATTCCTATGGGAAAATTAGAACTGTCAGTAAGCGGAAGTGGTACCTGGAGAGACGGCTGCATACGACACGCTGACTTTGCACCAGATACTGAGTACGTTGATGTTAGGAAAGATCGACACGATTCTACAAAAAAAGATACATGTTGCAAAATCATGTAACATACTGTATATTAGACAGTTTTGCTGTTTAGCGGAACTACCTGATAAAAATTTCCGAATCGGAACTTCCAACGGCTGGAAAAATTTAGTTGACAGTTAGATTAGATTTCTGAAGATGTGATCCTTGCAGAAATTGCAAGCCTAAGAATATTTCTACAAACTACCAAAGTTCCAAAGGAAGAATATCTTGATTGGACATCTTTCAGATTCTAACAGTTCGCTCCTGAGTACGAAATTTTCTAAATTTGTCCCCAAACTCATTATGGGGAATTCAGATTTTTCTTAACTTCGTGTGTTTGGGTACCAACATGTGAGAGGAGTTTCTTAAAACTTAAACTAATTAAGAATTATCTTATATTGACCACGAGGCAAGAATGATTCTGTGTTCTGGCAGTTACATCACTCGAGAATAGTGGAGGTAAAGGTATCGATTTTGACGAGGCAGTTTCAAAATTTGCTGCAGAAAATGTTAGAAGAGAGAGAGGTAGTAAACTACATGCTATAATTACGTATTACTAAGAAGACGTGTCGTTATTTGTGTAGATTCGTTAATAATCGAACTGTGTTAATTATAAAAATGCGTTTTATCTTTATGCTTCCATTTATAAAATCTGTTTACAAAATAGTCCAACTATACTTCCCCTAACTACTTGAATCAAAAAATTGCTTCACAAAAAAAAATCATTGTGTGTGTGTGTGTGTGTGTGTGTGTGTGTGTGCGCGCGCGCGCGATTGTGTAGGAGGGACCGGCAGTGGCAAGTTAACACTGTGTTCCAGATGCCAAACTTTAATAGTGGCAACTATTTATTTAAAGCTTGTAAAGAATAGATACGTGTTTCAAGGTTTTATTGACCTTTAAAGTAGTCACCAGCATTGCGTATGACCAGTTGGCAGCAATGAGGAAGTCTTAGGATACTCTTAGGAGTGCCTGCTGTTTTGACGTTTCGACAGTTCGAGCGGCGCAGTCTATTGCCCGACGAATTTGTAGCAGTTCTGAAGCGAATGCCGTGAAGTGTTGACTTCAGTTTAGAAATCGAGTTGAACTCATGAGGGATTAAGTCAGGGGATTGCAGTAAGTTGTATAGCACTTAGCAGCCCCATCAGTTAAACAAATCAGTAACAATTTGCACTGTACGTGCTTGAGCATTGTTCTGCAAAATGATGGTCAGGTCCTGCAGAAAGTATCATCACTTCTGCCTCTAGGCTGGTCGAAGGCTGTCATCAAAAAAAAAAAAAAAAAAAAAAAAAAAAAAAAAAAAAAAAAAAAAAAAGCAGTTTACAGGCAGAAGTGATGACACTTTCTGCAGGACCTGACCATCGTTTTGCAGGAGAATGCTCAAACACGTGCAATGCTGTTACTGATTTGTTTGATTGATGGGGCTGCTAAGTGCTATACCACCTACTACACTCCCATGACTTAAGCCCTCGTGAGTTCAACTCGATTTCTAAGGAAACACTTCACTGCATTTGCTTCAGAACTGCTACAAATTCTTCGGTCACTAGGCCGCGTCGCTCGAACTGTCAACACAACTGGCACTGCTAAGAGTATCCTACGAATTCCACGTCGCTGGCAACGCGTTATACACAATGCTGGTGACTGCTTTGAAGATCAGTAAAATTTTGAAACACGTATCTGTTTTGTACGAGCTGTAAGTAAATAGTTACCACTATTAAAGTTTGAACATTCGTACATAACAACACCACTGTTGGGAAATGAACACAACCCCTGAGATAACCGCTGTTGTAGAATTTAGCTCGATTCATTTTGTTAACCGAAGAAGACATTGTGTTCCACATTAGAAACAAAACGTCAACAAAATGCCAGTTAGTGCACTTTATGGATGGAGCAGCCTCAAATTAGTCTGATACGAGAAACTAGAAATCAACCGTCTGGACCACCAGGTAGACGAGACTGAACACGCAACTTCTGTCAGGTGTCATCATCTCCTCATCCACTACGTAAATACATGTTAAAAGTATTTCTTCTTGAGCTTGAAAAGAAACTGAAATTCTTGATTATGTTGCTGTTACTGTTCATGGGCTTTTGTAAGTGGCTGGAGATGGAGGATGCTTGCATTGTTACTTAGGTGTATGAAAGTGGCCTGTTTATGTGAGATAATCACATAATTGGCCTCCAAAATAATGATCAAGACATTCGTTGTCTATAACATTAAGAAACCCGAATCAACTCAGTTTATTGCATTAAAATGCATAATAAGTTGTTTCACAAATATTGGCAATCATAAACAAATGCCTTGGTAAATCTGGACAGGGGATCTGAAACATGCCGCAAATGAACAAGAATTTGTGGAGGTCGTACTGTGATTGCCAAAGGGTTAGTTTGTAAAGGCAGAATGCGCTGCAGAATGGTATGTGTTTACATCTACGGTTGGTGTTCAAGGCATACTGAACATTAGCTGCAAGCAAATCTTCGGAATGAAACACGAAATTGCTGAATCTCGGTAGAAATGACTGGACTTTCCTTACGGCTCATCTCGCTGTCGCAGCTATATTTCACGACGTTAGTCTGCTGGTATAGGCTTGATTTGTCTTCACAAATCAGACATTGGTCTCTTACTAACAACTGGCACGTGCGTATAAGTTCAAACCGGCCGGAAAAGTGCTCAAGGGGTCTGCTCATCAACCTAAGTCTGCTAGAATGCTAGAAGAGTGTCGCCAGGGGGGAAGGGGGGGGGGGGTCGTCTTCTTCCTAGTAGGGCTGTCTAGGCGTCATATCTTCGCTCGATAGTTCGATGTATCGACATCACCACGGCTGTGTCGAGAGCCGATAGTTTTATTTTATTTTATATTTTTTCACAGTTTTCGAAAAATATTTGAAGTTGTTCTTTTGAAATTGCAGTAGGACATGATTTTACTTTCACTGTGTGGAGGAGTCTGACTACTTTTTGAGTTTTCATCAGGTCCAGTCTTTCTCTCTGACTGTGTGAAGTAAGAATAGATGGTACATGAGAACAACTCAGACTGCACTGGAGAGTGTCAGTGCGACTGGAATAACCAGATATCCGATATGAAACAATAGCACACCAGTTGAGCTTTTTTTTAAAATAAAAAATCAACGCCAATGGTGTGTTACTTCTCCACATCGATTTTCTTACAAAACGGTTGCTGAAAATGATGAACAAGAACCTAAATGAAAAGATTTGGCGTTGCGGTGGGCGGAGGCATGTGAGGGGGAATGCTGACGCAATCGGTGCTGGGGGCTACCAACAGGAACTGCAACGTTTAGGCCGGCCAGAGTGGCCTTGCGGTTCTAGGCACTACAGTCTGGGGCCGAGCGATCGCTCCGGTCGCAGGTTTGAATCCTGCCTCGAGCGTGGATGTGTGTGATGTCCTTAGGTTAGTTGGGTTTAATTAGTTCTAAGTTCTAGGCGACTGATAACCTCAGAAATTAAGTCGGATTGTGCTCAGAGCCATTTGAACCATTTTTTGCAACGGTTAGTTGCACCACGCAGTTTTGACGGTGAAACTTCTGGGTCTCTGGAATTTGCAGAAATAAAACCACAGGGAATTCGACATGAAGTGCTCCGGAGAAATCCGGCATCTTACGAAACAGAGTCACCAGACACCTTTTATTGTGCTTCTTACATGCTGTTACCATTGTTAGCAAAGTGATTATCGCCATGCGTGAACGTGCATTGTTTTGCTTTCTCTCCTTGCTGTAGCAGGGATAGGCAGCCTGCTAGCTTATTTATTTACAGAATATCTAATAATAAATCAGTGTTCAAATATGCAGGTCTAAAACCGGCAGTATACTTACAATGTGCAGCCAATATCGTTATTGGCAGATAGGTCGATTTTTATCCCGCCGACATATCGATATGTAGAGACGTACTTCGGTATATCGACAGCCGATAGTGGTACTTACAAATATCGGTGTATTGAATATTCGATGTTTTTCAAAATATCAAAAGTCGTAACTTTCTACAAGGCATGCTAGGATCTTTGCATTTTTCTTATGTCACTGTGATTGGCTGAACGATAAATGTTCCAAGAGCTGACCTGTGGAAAGTTGTCTGTAAACATGCTGACCTCCTCCTCTTACTTTCATTTCAGGCGGTTAACCAGCAACATGTTCATTAACACTTGGCGCTGAAAAACTGTGTCCTATTCCCTTCCGTTCTTCCGTGTATGACCGATAAGGCTGGGCCTCTGTAAGCACTGCCGTATCTCCTTCTCTCAGTTACAAATTATTTATGTTACTCAATCGTAGCGATTTTCGCGTTCCGATAGACATTTAGTCTCGCAGGGCCTGCGAGCGACGATGGTGTCCCACACTCTTCAAAGGCATCCTCGCTTGCCTGTTCCCCACTCCGCTTTCAGATGTTACTTGCGGCGGTCTCTGTATGCCGACGAAGTATGGCTTCCTATCGTTCTGTTCACAATACCGGGCTGCCGAGACTGCTAAAAATGGCATGCACTGTCCTTCCACACGCAGCTCACTGAAAACAGATTCCGTTGTGCCAGCACAGCCTGGAGATACAATGTATATTGTGACTTTTAGCGTTCTGCTCCAAGAAGCACAGCCAGTGTGCCCCACCAGGGGAGGATCCTTTCCTGTGAGTTTGTGCACTTTCTGCGAGATCGGCGGAGGGCTGTTTCCCTCGAAGGATTTTATGACGACTTGCTCGTTTACAGTTCACAAGCAGAGGTCCCCAGCGGTGAACTCTACTTTTTGAAGCTATCTGTACGGTGATCTAGGTTAAGATCTCAGGTATCGCACACTGCAGCCGTTTACCCTGTTGTGCCAACTTTCGCGAGTATGTGAGAAAAAATGGAATTTTATGTGACTCTTAGTAGCGTTGAAAAAGTTGCCTCACATAGTCTGCCTATGTGGTATAATGGATAGGATAACAGCTGCATTTATGGGAGGTTGTGTGTTCTATCCTCGTTACGTGTTCTGATTTTTTTAAAATCTTTTTCAAATTTGCTTTGATCATTGTTAATTGATTTAAATGTAATTTTATACTTCTGTTCCTTTGTCACATAATTTTAATCGTAATATCAGCTTCTTCATTTGCCCTCATTTTTCTTCTTGTCATTCTTTCTCCACTTGAAATCTTTGTTCGTGTGTTTTTAATTAATTAATTTTATGTATTAATTTCGGTTTTATTTCTTTTGTTTCATCGCCTTTTCTTCTTCCTCATAGTTGCGTTCATTATATCTGGTTCTAATTTTGCTTGAATCTAGTTTTACTTGTAGCCCCGTCTTTCATGTAAATGTTCATCTGCGTTATATTGTTCATAGTGCAATAGGTATTTAGGTTTCGTTTTAAGTGTGTGTGTAACGATTACTGTGCAAATAATTTGCACATCTGGTTAAAAAAACACGCTTTTCATACCATTGCACAAATATAAACAGATTATTTTATCTATGTCTTTAGTTTTTTAACTTATGGATCGGAATTTCTAATAATTGAATATTAAAATAGATAAATATAATTAAATTTATTCACAAAAATTTAGATTGGAAAAAGAATGATACAAAGCCAACATGAAACAAATGGAAAAGTTCACTCGATGATAAAAATGATATGACAAAGGAACAATAATAAAAAACATCAATTGAAACTAATGAATTACATAAAAAAATAATGATCGAAGTAACGTCGATAAAGATTTTTTAAAAAATCCTGCGTAAAAAACATCAATTGAAAATAATGAATTACATAAAAAATGATGATCGAAGTAATGTCGATAAGGATTTTTAAAAAATCTTGCGTACGTAACGAAATTGGAACTCACGACGTCCTGCATGTGAAGTTATTGTCCTATCCACTATAACACACAAGCAGAATAAAATGTAATGCTTTTTTTGACGCTATGTCCACCAGGGTGAACGGCTGAAGTGTGTGACGGCTGGAATCTTTATCTACATCACAATGTGGATGGTTTCCAAAAGCCAGTTCCAAATGATTTCATGGAGGCTACTTCTTTAGGTGAACATGGACTCAAAATAGGAAGTTGTAATCTACATTAGTTAAGTACTGGTGCTGATACTCATTTCATTGATAAGTGAACATAATTATTCTCATCTGATTTGTGTTTTTATTCTGAATTTTAGATCAGTTACTGGAACTTTAGGAGAAACCTCCTCGTCTTGTCTGATATATTACTTCAGTCTACGAAAAATTATCATGGCTACGCGCAGATATTGTAGAAATATGCCTTACTGTCTGCTTAGTCATCGCACAGCATCTTATTTGCATTATTTCAACAGCGTAGCAGAAACACTCATTCTCAACGAAGCAAGATATTCTCTCCTACCAGTGCTTAACACACTTATCATCTATAAAACATTTTTGTTCCAGAACCTGATTTTGCGGCAGTATTCTACAAAATCTCACAGAATTTACATTCCTTTCCATCTTTCATCGTAATAGCTCGCAGAAATTGCACCCACTTATAACTGCTAAAGCCATAGCTACCTATTCCACATACGTACTTAACAGTTACTGTCGTCTCCATTTCAATATTCACCTCTGCCACGGTCTCACTTGTGTCTTCTTATATAAAGCACGGCTTCAAAAGTGCTAAACTAATTATTATTATTGTTAGTCTCAGTGTCTATTATTATTATTATTATTATTATTACTAGTATTAATTATTATTATTATCGGTGTTGGTATTTTTCTCTCAAATTGTAGCGCGTCTTCCAAGCACGATTTGTATTAACAGGCTGCGATCTGATATATTTCAGATCTTTCCACACCAGGAACTTAAAGCGTTACCAGTGCACCGTGAAACATTATTTACCTAAAAACTACCTGGAGATTACATAACTAAGAAAACGCAGTAGGCATTCATCTGGCTCAGAGTTCCCTAGTTAGAAATATCTTTGCTCCAAAGTGTAAAATGTTAACGATCCTCTCACTACGTAAAAAAAGGCTAAATAACTAAATCCACGACGTCATGAAACGATGAGAGCACCTCTGAGGAAGTGCACTTGATATTGTATACAAAGAACACATCAGCAGAGATGTTATAGTTTTTGAGGCGCAAAAAGAAGAAATTTCGTCGCTAGTGTTCATTTCTGCTCCACAATTGTAAAGGACAAATATATAACATTAAGCCATTGTAGGACTATGATAGGCCAAGACTAAATTCTGGATTACTGTCTTCGAAAGAATAATTTTCTGTATAATATCGCCAGACAGAGCGAATGTCTCACTGGTTGTATCCAGTAAACACAGTTTCTCCCAAGTAATGCGTTGTGATGAACAGGTATTTTCACTGCGGTGAGACGAAGACTCCGTGATCAGGGACAAGGCGGAAACTATTTTCATGGTATAAAAAATTTATGTGTAAAAGTAAGAGGAAGTGGTGCATAAAAATAAACAGGACTGTGTCGACAGTTTTTGCCTTGCTTCCAGTTTCTCAGTAGTAGCGCACCGCTCTTTACCAGCACAGTTAACGTCGGCTCACAGCGGTGGCAAGCACAATTCTGTAGAAAGTAGCTTTTTCTATGTTATTTTTTTCGCTCTGGTTTCTGCAACCATAGAACAGTTTCATGACAAATTCTCTTGTTCCCTTAGATTCAATATCTAAGTAATTAATGGAGATTCGTGTGCGACGCTCTGTTTGTGCTCAGAAACTTAATTTGTCTATATAATATTATACGGCAAAAAAATACGCTTCTAGTCAGAATCTGACGCTTTCTTATTTCTCCAAAATTGTTTTCTTTTAAAGTTCAATGTGACTGTACTGTTTAATTTTAAGGGACAATTGTTATCATCGTGGTGTAAGAATAGAACTACATAATGGGGGTGCTCCGGTTTCTGGTTTAGATGGTCTGATTCAATCGGAATGTGCTCACACGCCTTCTATGCTGATCATCTTGATCGTGACTGGCACGCACTATGGGTGGTACCAGTTACGTCGACATAACAGTTTGCCGAACTTTCCCACTCATGGAAGTGAGACAGGAACCCAGCACAGGTCTCTAATTCAATTTATCATCGATGTATTCCTGTGATACTGCGAACCAGACGGGCTCCAAAGTAAGTAGCTACTGGAAATTCATTGTCGTGCATGTCCATCACCGTCTGACCACTGAGACGGAAGAATCAGTATTGTGGCTTGAACATTTTGGGCAGTATGTAGTCGGAGGGTGTGTTTCAACCACCCTTCCATTCTTTAGCTGTGAACTGCTGTTGAGATTACCCTCACTGTCGCAGCACTACTGAAGCATTCACATGCACCTGTTGTCTAACTATGAATAAATCGGTAGAGAGGTGTCATACCTCGAACACTACAGTGGAGGAACCCCACTAAATCTCCGTCGAACACCTTTTCTCGTGCGCTACTTCACGCAGTAATCTATCAATTCGTCTCCACTCAGCGACATTTTTCAGTACCAACTTCAAAGCCCAAATTTCCTAAATAAAACTCTGTATTCTTACAGTCGCAGAGGTGTGTTACGAGTTTTAAAAAAACGACCGATGTATGAGCACGCACGACTTGTGCTACTGTGTGTTAGTAGCGCTCTCACCGCTATCACTGTCAGTTGTGTGGGGCTACCCGCATGTTACAACCCCTCCAACCCCCCCCCCCACAAACACACACACACACACACAGACACACACCACGCTCACCCTCACCCTCTCCCACGTTTGTGGGCTAAGCCTTTAACGAGCGGTGCGGGCAGTCAATAGCAACGGCACTTTGCACGCTACACAAGAACTTGCGAGCCAAACTGACCAACTGAGCCACTGTGTGCCGCCCTTTCGGTGCCGTAGCATTCCTACTGTAAGAAGCGGAACGTCACAGATGCGCACGTTTCAATGCGGCAAGATGCTATTGGAGGGACGGTCATCAACATGGCCACCGCACTGGATATCGACGTAGGTTTTCACCGGAAAGAAAAAAGAAAGAGTTATGTGGCATTGTTAGGTGGGCGACACCGAGAGTTAGGTTCAGCCGCTTTATCGAGTAGCATTTTCATTCTCTGCGAATCATGACATGTTTCGACGACAAGTGTGATTGTTGTTCTTAGGTTGAGTATAGATGGTTCTAATGGAAGCGAGTGTAATGTGGTTTGATATTTGTGCAATTATATTTTGTAAAGATGAGAGGCGGGAGAGGCGGAAAATCGGTTGTCGCCACACAGCCAACTCTTCGCGAATACCACCAAGCTTGATGTCCCCATCCAAGACACGGGTCACCGTCAACAATGTTGCATGCTCCCATGCCATGAGACACTACGAACAGAACTGAAATTTAATGTAGGACAGAGGCACAATGTTTGGTGGTCAGAAGCTATACGCCACCGCCTCTCCTAATTTTGCCAGTCAACGATACTTGTTTTGAAAAT
Organism: Schistocerca gregaria; assembly: GCF_023897955.1. Lineage (NCBI taxonomy): Eukaryota > Metazoa > Arthropoda > Insecta > Orthoptera > Acrididae > Schistocerca > Schistocerca gregaria. The sequence goes on along the minus strand of NC_064924.1, from coordinate 6,331,170 downwards.
ATCTTCCATCACCGGTATTCGAAAATGCACTCTTCGAATCAAGAGCCACCTCACAGGCATGTTCCAGCGATTTCCTTACGGAGGTGGGTACTTTTCGCAGCGTATAGAGTTTTCAAGACAATAATAAGCCGTTCATAGTTTACACATGTAAGCACCAAGCATGTATTTTACTAAATACCGCCTGAGATGTTTTGTTGTAGTGAGCTGCAGGAAATTTTGAAAAGCGTTTTGATAATAAGTTGAAGTCTTATACTCGAAGCAAGGATATGGTGTCATCCTAGGAGCGTGAGACAGCAGCAGCTACAAATCTTAGTCAGCGACTGGCACATGTCAATTGAACACTTTAGCCCAGTATTTGTTCGAGCCTTCAGATCCTTGCGTAAAAGTTCAACCACTTTTAAATCCTGACGCAATGAAGCAGGACGGCACGGTGGTCATCTCATCTGCCTATAGAACAGGAGATCTGGGTTCGTATCCCGCCTTTGGAACACATTTTCATTCGTTGCTTCAGTCTGCTTAAATACATCATACATGCTCTGGGCCAAAATAAAATTGATACACTAAATTTTAAAAAAAACTGTTGTGAATTGCCAAAATTTTGGATATTTCCGTAGTCAATACCATGTGTGCAATATTCAGAAAACTCAAAATTAAAAACCTAAACACTATGAAAACATTGCTAGTGGGATGTGAAAGAAAGGGTCATTCCCAAATGTAGTCCCTGTGCCACATCCAAAAAATCTATCACTGTACCGTTGTGATGAAATAAACTATCACTTATTTTATGATGTAGGGTATATTAGTGAAATACAGTATGTTCTAAAGACACTTTAGTCCAAAATTACTAAAAACAAACCTAAATGACTTTTTTTCTAGAAAACACGCAGACACTGCTATAAACAACTTTCTTTAAGCAGATGGGCCACCTACTGGGAAAGCGCAGATACGATAACAAGTAATACAATGAAATCACTTGGTGTAAAGTAGATGCTACAATCACACAAAACGAATTTGTTCTATTCCCTGAGCTAAAAAAATTAATAAAATTTGTATGCAGCTATATGCTACCAAAGGAATGAGAAGGTTAGTGATTACCATCCCAAGTCGCTTATCATATCCATGATATTCTTGCCCGGTTCATGATAACACCAGACGAAATACACTTGCTGCATTTAAGGTGTGTCATAGTCACGTAAGACGACTGTGACCACTTTGCGAAATTATAAATTCTTAATCACTGCTGTGATAGTCGCTGAGAAAATTTTTTTTAGTCATTTGATAATCAGAAATTCAGTTTTATTTACGCTTATCGCGTAAACTCACTGATATTCAGAAATATCAGTGGAGGTAAGGTTCTTAATACACCCGGTTTGGCATCATATTTCCGGCGGTTTTGCACCTGCCTCGGCGAATGCGGGCTGGTTCCCCTTATTCCGTCTCAGTTACATTATGTCGGCGACTGCTGCGCAAACAAGTTCTCGACGTACGCATACACCACCATTACTCTACCACGCAAACATAGGGGCACACCCGTCTGGTGTGAGACGTTCCCAAGGAATCCACCGGTGGCCGAACCGGACAATAACTCTGGGTTCGGTGTGGGGCGGCAGAGGGGTGAAGTGGACTGCGGTAGTCGTCGTGGGGTGGTGGACCATTGCGGCTGCGGCGGGAACGAAGCCTCTCCGTCGTTTCCTTGACCCCGGTTAACCTACAATACAATACATGCAATACAATGTTCATATTATGTATGTTGTAATATGAAATTGGCGACTCACATATGATTCCATGCCGACAGTATGAAGCGCCTAACCCTCTTCGATATTATGAAGATGAGTTTCCTCGAAGCTCGTAAATAAAACTGAGTTGCTCAATATCAAGTGATTAATTTTTTTTCTGCAGCGACCATCGTAGCACAGTTTTGTAATATGCGTCTTTATTTGCTTTCTTTGAAATGCGCTCCTTATAGCGGTTATTTTTGGTGGCCTTTCGTGTTGTCTGAGATTTCGGTTGCATCCGTCTACGTCACGCTCATAGCCCAGCAGTCCTGCATGCCCATCACATGAATTGGGTTCAGGTCAGAGTACCAGCCCTGTAGTTATTTTATTATTACCCGGCGCAATGCATAACTCGGATGACACTGACTTACTCTGCGATAAGCAAGTGGAGCAGCAGGGGTAATGTGACGGTATGGAGTATACGTGATTTTCAAATTCACTGAATTTGTTCTTAATCATTCGTGCTTCCTCAACCTCAGAGTCTCAATTAGCCGTTATTCACGCCAGCACTTCGGGGCTATGACAGGGGACGGATTAGGAAATGAAGTGGTGGAATATGAGTGCGTTTTGAATAGAGCTAGGTTCCATAACCACAATATGAAGTTATTAAACGTTCTAATACCAACTGCCCGTCTCTACATACCTCCCATGCATTTACAGGATCAAAAGATACATTGTCGAACAGATGAACGACTTGAGTCTATAATCAAACTTTCGACAAACTGTCTCTTAATAAGCACTCTTTTTGGATGCACCTCTAAACAATTGAGGACATACGAACTGTCACAACCCAGCTTTAAGAAATGGAAAGTTACGTAACTGGTAGAGCACAGAGCACTAAGTCACTTACGTACGAGCAAGTGCATAGGCCGACCAACGTCTACATATCTTACTGTTATCCGAATGACCAGAGGGCAATCGAGAGTGTCAGAGATATGCACTGAGCCTGCGGAGGTATTTCCACAGTCAGCACATTAAAGGGATAAAAACTCTTAAATCAGCAACTGAAAGAATATTTTCCACACAGATAGGTAGCCATTTTACTAAGAATACATACCTTAGAAGATGACTGGGCACATGAATATGACATGGTCAGACTCTGAGGGCCCAGATTCGCTCTATCTTCTATAAATTTAACCATATGAAACGAAACAAAAATCAACACATATGTAAGTATTTATTCAAACCTATGTTTTATGATCTTTAGTTTGAGCAAAACTATTTAACTTTACTAACATAGTGGCTAGTATGAGGTGGGCTGAAGGACGAGATTTACACTATCTCCAATAAATTCAGAAATGAGATAACAAATAGAAATTCATTTACCCTACGGGTGTTCGTTCGACTCAATGCTTCATAATCTACTATTTGAGTAATGTTATTTAACGAAAGGAACCCATAGTAATTTCTGTGTGGGAATGAGATACATTGTTACGTAAATCGTGATAAACTGGAGGAATGTGTTTCTTTATCTTCCGCTGATGAGAGATCAGTTTTGCACCTCCTGAAATCCTCTTCTATAATCGCAAGATCACAGTTTAGTGAATATTTGAACTGTACTGTTAGAGGATTTTCTTTGCTGATTCAGATCCATCTGGTATTCCTACAGTGTATGTTATTTCTTTAACACATTTGACCTTTGCTGTGGCATACTTGGCTGTAATTGGCTGTACGTTTTCTGTTTTCATAACCACTACAGAAAACTTTGTGCCGACTTCCTCCGTTTCTTCCGTCCTGACCTCTGAAACAAAAGCATGTTTGGAGTGCTTCTTTGCCTTTTCATAGAGACCACAATCGCTATTATATTCCATACACAAACGACCACGTGCAAGGATCTTGTGATCCATTGCGTCAATACGCTTGTTTTGCATCAAGACGTACAATCGGTATTTCAGAAGATGATTTATTTAAACATGGATTAAATATTATTATAAATACTCTTGAAACATACACATTATGCTGCTACTGTACGCTGAAAGAATACTCACCTAACGTTCATTAAAGATAGCAACAATCCTCCTTCTATTCGCCATTTAACCTGTACTAGTTCTATTCCAAATGCAGCCCATACACTGGCTTACAACTCAGAATTTATCATCGCACAGGGTGCAGCACTATGGAGAAAATCTCTAGTAATTCCTTTACTCATAAAAGATTCAAATCTTACCTTATCGAATGTGTTTTTAGATCATTTTATTGTGAAATGTCGCTGGTACCAATTGTACTCTCAGTCCTCATATACACATGACAAACTTAGTAACGTTTGTGTTTCACAACTGGATATCCAGTCCTTCGATCTATCGCACAGCTTCTGCAGTTGCCAGCAGGAAGTCCTTCTTATGACTATGGTAGCCTCGAATCTTGCGGTCACAGACGTTGTGATGGGTAGTCTAGTGTGGAACTCCGGAGTCACAGTCAGTATTAGAGAGCTTTTTACATTTGTGGACAGCATCTCTACACAGGGCATGGCCCATCGAGATACTGTTCGGGGCAGTCCAGGTCTGGCGGGGTGGGTGGAATCCACTTTGGTAGAGGTGAGAAGGGGTAACACAAAAGCGTAACTCCTGGAGCAGTATCTCAGCCACAATTCGTATATATGACTCATCATGTGTATGAAAACTCTGTGCGAATACGATACACCTACCACCCCTAGAGATGAGGATGGGGCTGACAAGGTGGAATATGTGAAAATGATCTAAAACGACTTGTTGGTATTTATTACCCTGTATTTAGTTGACTTGCAATGCTTTGAAAGTATGAAGGGAAGTCCGCCTCTTATCTGTGTTGTGGAATGCATCATCCAGTTCGCGAGAATGAGCATTGCAGCGAGCCGTTAATTTTGTCAGCGTATTTCAGTGCCATGGATTATATGTTTTGAAAAACGAATATGCGACATACACAGACGCAGACATACCACAGTCAAAACGGTAGTTGTTGTCATTTCAACGACATACCGCGAATGGAAACCAATTGCTTATTGCCTCATTAGTTCACGTCCTGCTGTGTGGTAACGAATCAAAACGTTCGTATCACGACAATCGACACAACGCGGAAACGCTGTAACAAATATGACAGGAAAAGCCGTGCGCAGAGTCGCACATTGGGGGTTTCTTGGCGCTCGGTTCCTATTTGAGCTAGGAACACAACGTGAAATTTTTTTGGTTTAACCCGGACCTGCGGTCATTTATGTAGTCATTCGAACTTCTGTCTTACTATAGCTATGTTACAGTATATTAAGCAGAAAGTCGAACCGGAGCTGACGTCCAGGCAAAGTGTGCGATTCGATTAATTCCTTTTGCAAGACATTTTGTTGGGCTCATATTAATGTGCAACTAATGACACCATTTTTATATGCATCGTTTGGAATTTACGTGCAAAAAAGTTACATTTAAAAATCCAGGACAGGAACGAGAGTGATGATTTAAATTTTGTCCATCGGTGTATCGGACCCTTGTCTAAGATACGTTTATTTCGTTTGAAAATTTTTTACTTCATTTGGAATTTACGCGAAAAGGACACGTTTCTTATGGGAGGCTGCTTAAGAGCTGCACTTCTCTACTTTAAACTTGAAGAACGGATTGAAGTTTTTCACAGACAGACGTATTAAGTCAAAACGAAAATTTTTCACCCAGTAATCTTTATCTGTTGACGAGATACAATTATTCAAAGTCGAGCTAAATACAGCACGTAAAGTCCGTTCTTAAGTTTACTGAACGTGGGAAGCGGCTAATCGTGAATTAAATAAATAAAAAATATAACTTTATTGAACGTCGTTGTCATTTTACGAGTAAAAAAACGTTTTTTGTGGTTTTTTGACTCGTGTAACTTCTTCCGAACTTGTGCGAATTGGTTTCAATTTTGCAAGAAGGTAGACGTATACATGTAATTAACGTCTGTCTTGTTATGTGAAAACTGCATCCGTTGCCACGATGTAAGTAATATACACACATCAAAAAGAGTTTTGCATCACCTCGGTTTCGGGAGTTCCGAAACCTGAAGAGAAAATTGGAGTAGAGATCAGCGTAAACATCATTTCCGCCCTTATTATTGCTCATGAAAACCACACATTGCATGTTGTACCACCATACAGCGAGACCTTCAGAAGTGGTGGTCCAGATCGCTGTACACACCTGTACCTCTAATACCCAGTAGCCCGTCCTCTTGCACTGATGCGTGCCTGCATTCATCGTGGAATACTATTCACAGGTTCTTCAAGGCACTGTTGGTCCATATTGTCCCTTTCCTCAACGGCGATTCTGCCAAGATCCCTCAGCGTGGTTGGTGGGTCATGTCGTTCATAAACAGCCCATTCCAATAAATCCCAAGTATGTTCGATCGGGTTCATGTCTGGAGAACATGCTGGCCAATCAAGGCGAGCGATATCGTTGTGCTGAAGGAAGTCAATCACAAGGTGTGCACGATGGGGGCGCGAATTGTCGTCCATGAAGACGTCCTGTGGCGGCACGAAAAGCATTATTCAACACGGTTGTCTTGCTGTCAGGGTTTCTCCGAGCTACAATCCGTAGGTAACGGTGATCTACTGCAGTAGCAGCCCTTGGGCGGCCTGAAAGAGGCATGTCATCGACAGTGCCTGTCTCTCGGTTTCTCCTCCATCTGCGATAAACATCGCTTTCTTCCACTCCGAGAGGCCTGGACACTTCCCTTGTTGAGAGCCTTTCCTGGCACAAAGTAAGTGCCGGCCGCGGTGGTTTTGCGGTTCTAGGCGCTGCAGTCCGGAACAGTGGGGCTGCTACGGTCGCCGGTTTGAATCCTCCCTCGGGCATGGATGTGTGTGTTGTCCTTAAGTTAGTTAGGTTTAAGTAGTTCTAAGTTCTAGGGGACTGATGGCCTCAGATGTTAAGTCCCATAGTGGTCAGAGCCATTTTTACCATTTTTACATGATGCTTTATATTTCACGATATGGGTGCTAGTCCTAAAAAGTAGAAAATCACGAATATGTAAAGATGTTTTGATTTGAATGTCTTTGAAGCTGCGAAATAAGTCGAAAAGCTAGTTCGCTTCGTTCACATCCTTAACTCAGCCCATAGGAGCATTTTTCATTCTGATATATAAATATCTCAGAAATCCTTGAGAGAAATAGTTGAAACACGCCCCCGGGAACTGATGAGCCGAGAGGCAGCTGAGCAGGGTTGCTTCCGGACAGGTTGACTCAGCGGGAGCGCACGGAGTCGCTGCAGGTAGGGGGAGGAGGGGGGAAAACGCCGCCCACGCGCAGACGTAACTCAGGGCGTGTACTAACTCAGGCACACCCAGCCCCCACCCCTGGTGGCTGTGAATATTCATGCGCGCCGTGTTTAGCGGCCTCTCAGGCAGGTCGGTGCACAAACTGACAGTGTGGCAGTCGTACCAACCAGCAACACGGCCGAGGCTAGCATAGTTCATTCTGGGCGCAGTGTGTGTGTGTGTGTGTGTGTGTGTGTGTGTGTGTGTGTGCAGGTGAGGCTCTCCTGGTGTTCAGCGCGCTACAGACGAACGCGCCCTCTGGTGACTAATACCACTCCTCACGCCATCGGTAGGAAATCACATTCAACTGCCGTGTTGTAAGAGACTCGTAACAATCTAGCGTTCCCCATTTCCGAGATCTACTTTCTATAATTAATCCACAAGTTTCGGCTCCGAGAGCTGCTTATGCAGACGAATCACTTTCACTCAGCACCTAGACCTCAGTGGCTACATATGAGACTAAGCTGATAAAAGTCATACGATACCTTTTAATATCGTGCTTTCACTGTCTACCCCTCTCGGATGATGAGCTTCGCCCTGACATCTACCATTCCTACCAGCTCTAACCCCATCTTCTTGCTTCTTCCTCTGGGCTCCCTCTCCTCCCCCTCCCACCTCCTGAGCGGCTTCCCCCTGCTACTCCCCTCTATTTCTTGTGCCTCTTTTTTCAGTGTCTCTGCACTACCTCCTGCCCTGTCTTCCCTCTTCATGTCCTGCCCCACGTGTCTCCTGCCTCTTCGTGTACCCACTGATGACCATCCTCTCTTCATCCCGCTGCTTCCCCTACTGCCCCTTGCTCTGCCCTCCTTTTCCATCCTCTCCGCCCTTTCCCTCGGCTGGTCTCGCCTGGCAGTTTTATTGTTCGTCATGTGTGCTCCAAGTGGGTTTTAAATGTGTTGTTCTGGAGTGTTTTTACTACTGTGGCCGACTTTTAACCTGTGCATGTCCATTCAGTGTCTTCTCTGGGTTTTGAAGAATCGCCAACTGTGTTTTTTAACTTTCTGGTGACGTTTTTTAACTGTCCCCAATGAACGTCTCCATGTTTTCTACTTTTTACCTCCATTTTCTCACATTATTCTGTTTTAAGTTCCCATTTGTCGCCTTATATATGTAACATTTTATTCTTATTTTAAGTCGTCATGTCACTCGGCTGAAGAGCGGCGGACTGTGCCGCTGACAGCCCTCCCCTGCCAATATGGGGCAGGGGAATGCAATCACAATAAAGAAAAAAAATTCTAATATCATGTCAGACCTCCTTTCCCGGCGTAGCGAAGAAACTCGGAGTGGCATGGACTCAATAACTCGTTGGGAGTCCGTGCAGAAATACTGAGCTTTGCTGCCGTCCACAGTTGCGAAACTGCTGTTGTTGCAGGATTTTGTGTACGAACTGACCTCTCGATTATATCTCATAAATGTTCTATGGCACTCATGTCAGTCATTTGGTTCCCATATCATTCTTTCGGAATTCCCAGAATGTTCTTCAAGCTAATCGTGAACAGTAACATATGTTTTGAGTGGGGTCCGCCTTTAGCAAAACACATTTTTGTTTTTTGTCGCAGACATTTTTCACTGTAGTTGCAGCATCATCAGCAGGATTTGTATTATTATGGCTGTCAAACAAGTGGGATTTTCTTTACCGTTTAAATACATATAAAAATTAGTTTCTAAATAGTAATTACAGGTTTCTGAAGAGTACATAAAATTGTGTATTCATACCTTCTTATCACATAGTGTGGTATTCCTGCTGTATTACGTGTTTTCAGTGACTATTTATCTTTACAGTTTGTCACCTGCAACTATATACAACTTAATGTAGGCAAAACATTTATACAAAAATTACGATTTCTGCTCTGTTATGGCTATGACTGAGATTAATAATTCATGTGAAAGGTGTGTGTATGTGTATCTATTTACATTATGTATCACTTACGGTTTCTTTTTTCATCACCTTCTGCATTGTCAAGTTCTATGTATTGAGTTGTCAGTTGTCACTGTCACTGTCTACCAGCTGTAATAACAAGACGGCGATGTGTGTGTGTGTGTGTGTGTGTGTGTGTGTGTGTGTGTGTGTGTGTAATAAGAAATTGGGGGAGGAGAGAGAGAGAGAGAGAGAGAGAGAGAGAGAGAGAGAGAGAGAGAGAGAGAGAGAGAGAGAGGAAGAGAAAGAGAGGGAGGGAGGGAGGGAGGGAGGGAGGGAGGGTGAGAGAGAGAGAGAGAGAGAAAATTTGAGGATTTATGATTATTATTATATTTTTTTTATTTTTGGTTTTGTCTCTCTCTCTCTGTGTATCTGTGTGTGTCTGTGTGTACATGTGGGGGGGAGGGGGGTAGCTCTATAGGTTGGTTGTTCTCTAATAAAGCATATCTTATTGTTAAAGCAAACATAGAAAAAATATCTTCAATATCAAGACGATTAATCATAAACAGTTGTGGCCTGGTGACATAGTGTATTGTCGTCCATAAAAATTCCATCATTGTTTAGCAGTAGATGGTCTCCAAGTATCCGAACGTAATTATCAGTTCTGTTAGACCAGAGGACCCAGTCCATTCCATGTAAACACAGCCTGCACCGATACGGAACCACTACCAACTTCCGCAGTGCCTGGTTGACAACTTTGGCCTACGGCTTGGTGGTATCTGCGCCGCACTCGAAACTTACCATCAGCTCTCACCAACTGAAACGTGGACTCTTCTGACCAGGCCGCAGTTATCCAGTTCTCTAGAGACCATTCTATATGCAGGAGAGGCGCTGCATGCGATGTCCCGCTGCTAACAAAGGCAATCGCGTCGGTGGCCAGCTGCCACAGCCCATTACCGCCAAATTTCGTCGCACTGTCCTAACGGACACAGTCGTCGTACGTCCCACATTGATTTCTGCGTGTACTGCACGCAGTGTTGCTCGTCTGTTAGCACTGATGTCTCTCTGTAAATGCCGCTGCTGTCAGCCGTTAACTGAAGGTCCTCGTCTACTTTGTTGTCCGTGTTGAGAGGTGATGCCTGAAATGTGATATTCTCGGAACTTTCTTGACACTGTGGATCTCGGAGTGCTGAATTTCTTAGCAATTTCTGAAATGTAATGTCCCTTGCATCCAGTTTCAGCTACCATTCCGCGTTCAGAATCTGCTAATTCCCGTCGGAAATTTTTTCACATGAATCACCTGAGTAGCCTACAAATGACAGCTCCGACGATGCAGTCAGTGCCCTCCCATCCCTGAGTACACGATACTAGCGTCATCTGTCTATTTATTGATTTATTGAACCTGGCAAGATTAGGGCAATCAGGCCCTCTCTGACCAGGCATTGTACTTATTTTACTTTCATATGTTTTATTAGGCATGGCAAACTACATCTAGTACAAAAAGTGAAATAAACAGTTGCAAAGGCACACTTGCAAAAATACATACATATACAGATTACATTCGTAGATGATAAGTACTGCTACACTTAAGCAATATGATAGAGACAGATTTTAGATAGGAGTGCTAGCAGCAGGGGGTTTGAGGGAGACTGATGGTGAATTCAGGAGAAGAATAGGCATATGATGAAACATAATTAAGGAAATATAAAGGAAAAGAAGATTGCGATAATAGAGATACATGAAGAAGAAGAAGAAGAGAAAGGAGCAATAAGGGAGACACTAGTTTTGCTATTTGACAGAGGAGAGGATTGGCCTTGTGCATAAATTTTGGAAAACGTTATGAGTATGATAGTAGGAATTGCTTCAGCTTCTTCTTAAAAGTGTAGGGGATTGAATTTTGCGCAAGGTAAGGGGCAATTTGTTCCAGAGGTGGACAGCGGCAACTGAGAACGAGATGGCAGAAGTTTTTATTTTGTGAGTGGTCACAGTTAGGATACCAAATAACAGTGACATCGTGTTTAGATTATGATGGCATGAAAGGTGTTTAATCTCTAAAGCAAAATAGTGGGGTGCTTGCGTGACGAGGAGTCGGTGAAGTAGACACAAAGTGTGGTAGTCACGCAATTTGTCCGAGCGCAGCCAACCTAGCTGGGAGTATGAACCACTAACATGATCATATCGACGAATGTTGCAGGTGTAACACGCACAGGCATTCGTGGTTAGTTCTAACCGTATTCTTTTTCGCTACTCATCCCTTGTTGAATTACATCACAATAGTGAAAGTTCGGTAGAGCGAGTGCCTGCACGAGCTAGCGTCTCACGTCCTGTGGAAATAGGTTCCGAAACTTTTTGAGAGCATAGAGACAATCGGACGTCTCCCGGAACACTGCGGCTGCATTCTCTGCCCTGTTGAGATGCTCATCTAAAGTTACACCCAAGTTCTTAACTGTTTTCTGATTTGGTATTGGAATAGCGTCGAGCAGAATAGGTGGTAGCCGTTCGCCGAAATCTGAACTTATCAATTTCTGGTGAGCTTTTGCATTTAACGTAAGCCCCAGGCTTTTCGTCCATGCCACCACTAAAGACGGATCATCATTCAACTGAGCGTGCTGTGTTTATATCTTCAGGTCTGACGCTTAGGTAGAGCTAGAGGTCGCCTGTATAGAAACGATATTTACAGGAGGAAAGAACCGACGAAATATCATTGACATATGAGGAAAACAGAAGTGGTCCAAAGACTGATCCTTGTAGCCTCCTGAGGAGATAAGTTTCCAGGAAGATTATTCATTTACACATACAACACATAGCTGTCTGTCTATCAAGTAGCTTTCAAACCACCTCATTGCACTATCTGAGAAATGTAGCTGTTGCATTTTTCTGAGCAATATGTCAAAGTTAGCAGTGTCAAAAGCTTTGCTGATGGCTAGTAGCGTCAATATTGTTGCCTTTCGGCTGTCTATGGCATATTTCAGGTCATCAGTTACTTTAATTGGAGCAGTGTTTGTGCTGTGATGTTTACGGAAACCCGGTTGAAATGTGTCATATACACTCCTGGAAATTGAAATAAGAACACCGTGAATTCATTGTCCCAGGAAGGGGAAACTTTATTGACACATTCCTGGGGTCAGATACACCACATGATCACACTGACAGAACCACAGGCACATAGACACAGGCAACAGAGCTTGCACCATGTCGGCACTAGTACAGTGTATATTCACCTTTCGCAGCAATGCAGGCTGCTATTCTCCCATGGAGACGATCGTAGAGATGCTGGATGTAGTCCTGTGGAACGGCTTGCCATGCCATTTCCACCTGGCGCCTCAGTTGGACCAGCGTTCGTGCTGGACGTGCAGACCGCGTGAGACGACGCTTCATCCAGTCCCAAACATGCTCAATGGGGGACAGATCCGGAGATCTTGCTGGCCAGGGTAGTTGACTTACACCTTCTAGAGCACGTTGGGTGGCACGGGATACATGCGGACGTGCATTGTCCTGTTGGAACAGCAAGTTCCCTTGCCGGTCTAGGAATGGTAGAACGATGGGTTCGATGACGGTTTGGATGTACCGTGCACTATTCAGTGTCCCCTCGACGATCACCAGAGGTGTACGGCCAGTGTAGGAGATCGCTCCCCACACCATGATGCCGGGTTTTGGCCCTGTGTGCCTCGGTCGTATGCAGTCGTGATTGTGGCGCTCACCTGCACGGCTCCAAACATGCATACGACCATCATCGGCACCAAGGCAGAAGCGACTCTCATCGCTGAAGACGACACGTCTCCATTCGTCCCTCCATTCACGCCTGTCGCGACACCACTGGAGGCGGGCTGCACGATGTTGGGGCGTGAGCGGAAGACGGCCTAACGGTGTGCGGGACCGTAGCCCACCGTCATGGAGACGGTTGCTAATGGTCCTCGCCGATACCCCAGGAGCAACAGTGTCCCTAATTTGCTGGGAAGTGGCGGTGCGGTCCCCTACGGCACTGCGTAGGATCCTACGGTCTTGGCGTGCATCCGTGCGTCGCTGCGGTCCGGTCCCAGGTCGACGGGCACGTGCACCTTCCGCCGACCACTGGCGACAACATCAATGTACTGTGGAGACCTCACGCCCCACGTGTTGAGCAATTCGGCGGTGCGTCCACCTGGCCTCCCGCATGCCCACTAAACGCCCTCGCTCAAAGTCCGTCAACTGCACATACGGTTCACGTCCACGCTGTCGCGGCATGCTACCAGTGTTAAAGACTGCGATGGAGCTCCGTATGCCACGGCAATCTGGCTGACACTGACGGCGGCGGTGCACAAATGCTGCGCAGCTAGCGCCATTCGACGGCCAACACCGCGGTTCCTGGTGTGTCCGCTGTGCCGTGTGTGTGATCATTGCTTGTACAGCCCTCTCGCAGTGTCCGGAGCAAGTATGCTGGGTCTGACACACCGGTGTCAATGTGTTCTTTTTTCCATTTCCAGGAGTGTAGATTGAATCGATGCAAGTGTTCAGTGATTTTATCACGAAAAACATACTCAAGTGCTTTGGAAACAGCAGTCAGTATGCTAATTGGTCGGTAATCACTAGGCAGTTGTGCGTTTTCGATCTTAGAGATGGGTCTAATTATGCTGCTCTTCCATGCAGTGGAATATATTCCATTCACGAGGGAAAAAGTAAATATGTCAGTTAAGACAGGTACTAAGATATCGGCAACACCCTTAATCATGGTTATACTGATACTGTCATTGCCTAACGCATCAGAAGAGATAATCATTATTACTTTGGTTGCCGTATTTATTATTACGTGTTTTATATGGAAGGTATAGTGGTTAGTTATCCAGTTAGGGGATTCTTGTAGACAGTAATTATCAACCGTATGGGTATTAAGTCGTGCAGAGAAGAATTCATTTAATTCGTTAGCTGAGACATGAAAATCAGTTTCCGATTTTGCCTTTCCGAGACCCAAGCTGCGGAGATTACTCCATAGAGTCGTGGGCATCAGATCACTGCATACAAGGAAGCGAGCGTGCCTGATTTTACCATTCCGAATGTATTGTTTCACTCTGTTCCGTAGTTTATACCTCTATCCCATGATTTTTGTCACGTCACCGTATAACAAAGTTACGGAAAAGGAAAGAGTCAGATCGTTAAGCTCCAGCCCAAATTTTGTGGAGATATGTAGCAATCTAAGAAAGCAAGTTCCATACGTCGCCTCATGCCACGAACATTGCCCACGAGAGTGCCACGTTGTCAGAAGAGATGGTTAGCGTACGGACACTGTTTTGATGCGGTCCGGATAGTAGATGCATCACTGCGTGCGATTCAAATGACGTGGCAATTGTAAAGTTGAAGTACGATAGAGTGTACGATTCTTGTGTGCAAAGTGTAAATTACACAGATTCTCATTATTTTCTGGGCAAGCCTCGTATGTTACGTATGTATTCCTCTATGTATTCCTTTCCTAATAACGAGTGTTCCTTGTCCCGAAGTACAGTTTTCTTAGTGCCTGAAACGTTTAGTTTCTCTCCATTTTTCTTCAGTGCACACAGTTCTTGCTTTAGTCGGGCCTAGTCGGTAGCCCTTGTATTCCTACCATTCGTTATCCTCAACAGACTCGGTAGTACTGAAACCTTTCCATTACTCGTCTCTCCCTTCCCTGCACGTTCGTGCTGGCTCTGTAGTTTTTGTATTTCTCCAGTTTCTTAATCTCAACGGAGCAAGTCGTTAGTGACACGGAGTACCGAGTACACTTTCTGTCTCGCAATGTTTTCTTTCCCCGTGTGCAATTCGTTTCCTTCACGGAATGAGTCGGCGTTATTCGGTATCCTCCAGCTGCTTCTTTCTACACGCTACAATTCCCGCGGCAAGACAGATCGACGGCTTTTCGATAGCCCATCCGTTAAAAGCGACTCCCCCCCCCCCCCCCCCCCCCTGCGGTTACAGAAACTCAGCGCAACGATGATACTGCCGCCTGGAAGTCGTATATAGTCGTCCCTTTGTCTCGCCACAGCAGAAATCCCGTGTGTGTCTGGTGGGGCAGAGGGCACGCCGTTCATTTTGAAATTATTGTGGTATGACAACGAGCCCAATTCTTGCAACTTGAAATTTTACAATTAATACCACTGCAGCCGTGGTGACGGTTCGTACGTAGAAGCGAAAGATTTGTTGAGAAAAGATATCCTACTGAAATAGTGCAATCACAAGGGCGGGCATATCACTTAATAGGTTAGCAGAAAAAGTTTCATGTGAAATGCCTACATCACTCATCGTGTTCAGTAGCGAAAAAAGGAGTAACGATTACTTTGTAACACGCATGTTTCACGACAATGACTGATCTGATGCATACTCCGCATGTACGGTCTATGGCTGTACCAATGATAATAATACCGTTTCCTGTTATAATTACAAATGGAGCGAGAGAGAAACGACTATAATATCTACCAGCTTCCGTCCGACCTTTATTTCTCTTATCTTTTCTTCGCGATCCGCACGCGAAATGCACATTCGTGGTAGGAGAATCGTCCTACAGTCAGCCACAGATATCGGTTCTATAAATTTTCTCGACAGAGTTCCGCCAACCCTCGAAGTGTTCACATTTGAGTTCACGGAGCAGTCACCGCAACAGTCGCGTGTTGATTGAACCTACCGGTAACCAATCTAACTCTGAATTACTTCGATGTCTTCCAATATTCTGATCCTGTGAGGATCTCAAACAGTGGAATACTACTTAAGAATGAGGGTTCGTACTGGTGTTCTAGACTTGGTTTCCTTCAAAGGTCAGCTACACTTCCGTAGAATTTTCCCGACAAACGTAAGTCTACCACTCGACTTCGGTATTACCGACTTTATATGTTCGTTTCATTTGGTATCGCTTTGTAAATTACTCCCAGCTATTTAATCAGCGTGACTGCTTAAAGCAGCACGCCACTAATCCTATGTTTGAGCATTACTGGGTTGCTTTTCCTACACAAACGTACACCTTTTTCCTACGTTCGGCACAAGCTCCGACTTAGTGCTCAACGACAACACTTTCGCGTGCACTAAAATGCCATCAGCATCATCAGAAAACAGTCGCTCTTAGGGTTCTAGTAACGATTTAAAATTTGGGCGGATAGAGGTGCGGGGCGAGAGAGATGATGGGTTCTTTAGCGTCGAGTAGGTTAGCCTGCTTAATATGGGAAAGAGGATGAGAAATCCATATATATAGCAAAAAAGAATGTACATATAAACTGAAGAGCCAAAGTAACTGGTGCACCTACCTAGTATAGTATAGGGCCCCCGCAAGCACATGGAAGTGCTGCAACGCGACGTGGCATCGGCTGGACTAATGCCCGAAGTAGTGTTGCAGGAAATTAACACCATGAATCTTGCAGGACTGTCTCCGTATGCGTACGAAGGGGTGGAGATCTCTTCTGCACAGCGCGTTACAAAGCATTTCATATATGCTCAATGATGTTCATGTCTGGAGAGTTTGGTGGCCAGCGGAAGTCCTTAAACTCAGAAGAGTGTTCCTGTAGCAATCCTGGACGGGTGGGGTGTCGCATTGTCCTGCTGAAATTGCCGACGTCCGTCGGAATGCATAATGGACATGAATTGACGCAGGTGATCAGACAGGATGCTTACGTACGTATCACCTGTCAGAGTCGAATTTACAAGTATGCGGGGTCCCTATATTACGCCAACTGCACAAGCCCCACACCATTACAGGGCCTCCACCAGCTCGAAGAATCCCCTGCTGCCATGCTGGATCCATGGATTCATGAAGTTGCCTCCATACCCGTACACATCCATCCGCTCGATACACTTGGAAACGTGACTCTCCCGACCAGGCAAAATGTTTCCAGTCATCAACAGTCCATTTTCGATGTTGACGGACCCACGCGAGTCGCAAAGCTTTGTGTTGTGCAGTCATCAAGGGTACACGAGTGGACCTTCGACTACGAAAGCACATACTGATGCTGTTTCGTTGAATGGCTCGCACGCTGACTCTTTTTGATGGTCCATCATTGAAATCTGCTGGAATTTGCGGAACGGTTGCACTTCTGTCACGTTGTACGATTATCGTCAGTTGTCGTTGGTCCTGTTCTTGCAGGATCTTTCTCCGGCCGCAGCGATGTCGGAGATTTGATGTTTCACCGGATTCCTGATACTAATGGTGCACTCGTGAAATGGTTGTACTGGATATCCCCACTTCATCGTTACCTCGGCGATGCTGTGTCCCATCGCTCGTGCGCCGACTACAACACCACGTTCAAACTCACTTAAATCTTGATAACCTGTTACTGTAGCAGCAACAGTAACCGATCTAACAACTGCGCCAACCACTTGTTGTCTTAGATACGCCTTGCCGACCGCAACGCCGTATTCTATCTGCTTACATGTCTCTGTATTTGAATATGCATGCCTATACCAGTTTCTGTTCACAGACAGTATCCATATGTGTGGTTGAATGCATCTGGAAAAGTATATCATGGTACGCCACATAGGTAAGAGATGACGTCATAAACATTGAGCTGCGTGAAGATGTATCTACAGGGCGAAATATGCTAAGGATACAGGGGGATTATGTGTGTAAAAATGTTGTGAAATATGTTAAATATATGTGAAATACAGGGTGTACAATAAAGGCTCATCTTTAGTGGCACGTCTATATTTCTGAAACTAATAAACATATAAATTGAATTTTGTTGTTTGATGAACGGGAAACTCAAAACGTTTTTTTCATGCTTTTTCATAGGTGTTCAAAATGGCCCACTTGACATGCACGGCATATGTCACGGCAGTGTTCAAATTATTCCCACACTGCAGCGAGTATGTCTTGAGTTACCGCTTCCACAGCCGCTGTTATGCGATGTCTCACTTTATTCATTGTTCTCGCTAGCGGAGGCACATAAGCACAGTTGTTTATAAACCCCACAAGAAGTAATCTCATACAGTCAGGTCCAGTGACCCTGGACGCCTGAAATGTAGGGCGGAATCATTTGGTCCAGTACGACCCATCCATCGTTTAGTAATCCTTTGATTTAGAAATTCACGCACTTCCAGATGGGTGTGGCGTGCCCCGTTCTGTTGGTAAGTGAAGTCGTTCCAGTCAGTCTTCTACTGTGGGAAAAGAAGATCTCACGCATATCGAGATATGTGCTTTCTGTTACAGTGTTCTCGACAAAGAAAAATGGACCTTACACCTTTCGCCATGAAACTGCTCAAAACACATTAAACTTTCGTGAGTCCTTCTCATGTTGTGTAATTTATATGGTTGTCACGTAGCCCGTGTTCTCAAATTATGACGATTCACCTTTCCATTTAAATGGAATGTTGCCTCGTCATTAAACACTAAGTGTGGAAGAAAACTGTCATTTTCATCTTGCCAAGAGCGAAATTACGTAACTCCATATGTGTTCTTGTTTGTCACCTACACGAAGAGCCTGCAGTAGCTGAATTTTGTATGGTTTCACGTCTAAACGTCGACCCAAACGGCCAGGCGGACATCGGTGGCAAGTTGGACTGTCGAGCTGCACGGCGAACGGATTTCTGCGGACTTCTTGTGGAACAATGGCAGATGCGTTCGACGTCTGTGTCAGACACTCGGGAACGGCCTGGCAATTTGCCTTTACACGAATAACCTGTTTCTCGGAATTGTTCACGCTATCGTATAATGCTCTGTGTTGTAGGAGGATCCACACCATACCTGCTACGAAAGTCACGGTGAAAAGTTACTACTGACCCGCAGTCCTCACAAAGTAGAACACAAAACGCTTTCTGTTGGCCCCACACCATTTTTAGTAGAACTGAAGTGGGCGCACAATTCTGCTACCTAGCGGGAACAACTCGAGATTTTGCTTTTCCAACAGTACGCTATTCGCACACATGTCTCAAACAACATAACATTTGTGGTGTCACCGACAGACACAACACCTGCTAGGTGGTAGCCTTTAAATCGGCCGCGGCCGTTAGTATATTCGGACCCGTGTGTCGCCACTATCAGTGATTGGAAACCTCCTAGCACTCGCCGCAGTTGTACAGCCGACTTTGCTAGTGATGGTTCACTGTCAACATACGTTCTCATTTGCAGAGACGACAGT
This sequence comes from Schistocerca gregaria, assembly GCF_023897955.1. Classification (NCBI taxonomy): domain Eukaryota; kingdom Metazoa; phylum Arthropoda; class Insecta; order Orthoptera; family Acrididae; genus Schistocerca; species Schistocerca gregaria. Next base: position 6,312,229 of record NC_064924.1, on the reverse strand, counting down.
TTAGCATAGCCTTCAGCTATGTCATTTGCTACGACCTAGCAAGCCGCCATATTCAGTTACTACAATCTGAACAGATAAAATTGTGCATCATGCAACGTCAAGAGCGACGTTCGTCATTAATGGATTAAGTTAAGTATCAAACTAATTACGTCCGATTTCTGAATTCTAATTCCTTGTCATGTTCCATACCTCACGTCAGAATAGTTCTTCCCTCCCCCGCCAGCCTGCGTGAGCTAAAACGCGTGCATTTCAGCCTCCTCTAGTAACACGGTGTTGGCTCTTCGGCCAACACAGCAACATTTATGGTTTTTTTTTAAATCGTATGATTCTTTTTAATACACCCTGTACATCTGATATGTGCCTATGTGAGCAAAGCCATTGGTGAAAAGCTCATCCTAAACATCTGGAACGATTTCAACCAAATTTGGTATACATATTAGTTACGATCTGGAAATAGATACTGTGGGGGTAAGAAACACAAGCCTCCTCTTAGGGTGAGAGTGATAACGTGGGGGGAGAAGGGGGGGAGAGGCGATAGACCAACAGACAGGGGGAAGGAGCATATCTACAGAGATACGATGGAAGACCAGATGGACAGAGAGAGGGGAGGTGGAAATGGGCAGAGTGACAGGGAGGAAGGAAATGGGACAGAGGGAGAAGAGAGGAAGAGGAGAGGGACGGAATGGGGGAGGAAGAGATAAGAAGACAGAGGAGGAGAGAGGAAGAGGAGGAGGAAATTGGCTGAGGGAGTGGTCGGAGGAAATGGACAGAGGAAGGAGAAGGAACAGGTCGGCAGACATTGGAGGACGGAGAAGGTGAACTAAGACTGGGATAAATACATAACCAGGCCACTCCGGGAACTAACTTGTTATACAGTGTGAATAGTCCCTAATGCTTCAGGGCAATCAGTAAAATTGGCAACATTTGGGAAAAGCCAGTCAAAAAACTGCACCGTGTCGTGGACAAGTTGCGGTGCTTCTGGGAGACACTGCCGCAGTTGTAGGTAGATGCATGGGTGGGCCGCCTGCTGCTGCGTTATCTGCAGAGAGCCGCAAGTCCCGAGTTGGCGGCCAGAGTGGAGAACGGCGGAGGCGCAGCACAGGCCGCCGCGGAGATATCTCGCTGCGGGGAGGCGCCTTTGTGTGCGCGCGCCGTCAAAGGCGACCTTAACGAGATAGCGAACCGGCCGCGTTGGCACGCAAGCCGACTGCGCCGCAGTCCAGCTGCGCCGAAGTGGGCCACGGGGACAGCGAGCAGGCAGGCCAGGGAGGCCCACGTGATAGGAGAGTCGTGGCAGGCCACCCTCCTACACTTCCCACACACTCCCCTCTTACATCTGTCTGGTTTCACCCACATTTCGCTCTTAACCCTTCTACTACCACTGGGATCAATTCGACCCCATAAGCACATTCGAAGCATACTAGGTGGACAATTTGAATCTATAATGGGCAATAATTCAGCATAGAGATGAGATACAGCAAAATACACAACTGGCCATTAAAATTGCTACACCAAGAAGAAATGCAGATGATAAACGAGTATTCATTGGACAAAGATACTATACTAGAACTGACATGTGATTACATTTTCACGCAATTTGGGTGCACAGATCCTGAGAAATCGGTACCCAGAATAACCACTTCCGGCCGTAATAACGGCCTTGATACACCTGGGCATTGAGTCAAACAGAACTTGCCTGGAGTGTACAGGTACAGGTGCCCATGGAGCTTCAACACGATACCACAGTACAAGAGTAGTGACTGGCGTATTGTGACGAACCACTTGCTCGACCACAATTGACCAGACGTTTTCAGTTGGTGTGAGATCTGGAGAATGTGCTGGCCAGGGCAGCAGTCGAACATTTTCTGTATCCAGAAAGGCCCGTACAGCACCTGCAACATGCGGTCGTTCATTATCCTGCTGAAATGTGCGGTTTCGCAGGGATCGAATGAAGGGTAGAGCCACAGGTCGTAACGCATCTGAAATGTAACTTCCACTGTTCAAAGTGCCGTCAATGCGAACAAGAGGGGACCGAGACGTGTCACCAATGGCACCCCATACCATCATGCTGGGTAATACGCAAGTATGGCGATGACGAATACTCACTTCCAATGTGCGTTCACCACGATGTCGCCAAACACGGATGCGACCATCATGATGCTGTAAACAGAACCTAGGTTCATCCGAAAAAATGACGTTTTGCCATTCGCGCACCCAGGTTTGTCGTTGAGTACACCATCGCAGGCGCTCCTCTCTGTGATGCAGCGTTGAGGGTAACCGCAGCGATGGTCTCCGAGCTGATAGTCCATGCTGCTGCAAACGTCGTCGAACTGTTCGTGCAGATAGTTTTTGCCATGCAAACGTCCCCATCTGTTGACTCAGGGATCGAGACGTGACTGCACGATCCGTTACAACCATCCGGAAAAGATGCCTGTCATCTCGACTGCTAGTGATACGAGGCCGTTGGGATCTAGCCCGGCGTTCCGTATTACCCTCCTGAACTCACCGATTCCATATTCTGCTAACAGTCATTGCATCTCGACGAACGCGAGCAGTAATGTCGCGACACGATAAACCGCAATCGCGATTAGGTGCAATCCGACCTTTATCCGACCTTAGGCTACAATCTGACCTTTACCAAAGTCGGAAACGTGATGGTACGCATTTCTCCTCCTTACACGAGGCATCACAACAACTTTTTACCAGACAACGCCGGTCAACTACTGTTTGTGTATTCGAAATCGGTTAGAAACTTTCCTAATGTCATCACGTTGCCGGTGTCGCCACCGGCGCCAACCTTGTCTGAATGCTCTGAAAAGCTAATCATTTGCATATCACAGCATCTTCTTCCTGTCGGCTGACTGTGACGTCTGTAGCACGTCATCTTCGTGGTGTAGCAATTTTAATGTCCAGTAGTGTACTTTAGACAAATGTTGTGGGTAATAAGGAGTGTAACGCTTTGCTACTAAGGCCATGATATTCAAGGTGATTTGGAAGTCGAGGTAACACACTGAAGAGCCAAATAAACTGGTACATCTGCCTAATATCGTGTACGGCCCTTCCGAGAAGGCAGAATTGCCGCAAAACGACGCGGCGTGGGATCGACTAATGTGTGAAGCAGTGCTGGAGGGAACTGGACCATCAGTCCTGTAAGGCTGTCCACAAGTCCGGAAGGGTACGAGGCGGTGGAGATGTTTTCTGAACAGCACGTTGCAAGGCATCTGAGATGTGCCATATAATGTTCATGTCTGGGGAGTTTGGTCGCCAGAAAACGTCAAATTAGTATCATAGACTTAATGTAATTGCGTGAAAGGACGTACAACATCGCCTTCATCGCCCTTAATATCCAATGACCGACAGAGGTCATTTTGAATAGTAATATAGGATATATAGCAAAATAGTGTAAAAAGAACCTAAAGCTTTACTAGTTTCTTAAATTCAGGTACTTGAGGTACTGAACCATGAAGCTTAATCAAGTGAGGTCTGTGAAGGCATATAGCGTGGAACAGACAAACTACCTTTATGTTCCAATAGCTGTTGACGTGAAAGGTCAAATAATGTAACGGGCTTAATATAAATGCATGAAAGGCCGTACAACGTCGCTTTCATCGCCCTTATTATCTATTGACCGACAGAGGTCAAAGTGACTAGTGCTATCTGGTGTTACCAAAATGGTACGCAAAGTTATCTGTATATGCGTGAAGAGGCGCACAACGCCACTTCAACCTTTTTTTTTTAAAAAAAAAAAAAGGTTAAGGATTTATTTCCTAATTTTAGGCCGCAGCTCGGACCTGGAATGAATATGACTAAAAACATCCTTTCATCACCATATTCAACTTGAATAATGATAATTAAGTGGGACTGGCTATTTGGACCATATTAGAAATATTGGAGCTTGTAAGAAGTGAGAATATTGTGAACATGTACAAGAATCACTCATTATAAGGCGTCAAATGAAAGAAAAAAAGCATGTGTATTGTATTAGTGAGCAGTGTTCCTATGTAGCAATTCGGGACGTTTTGGGTATGGCATTGTCCTGCTGGAATTGCCCCAGTTCGTCGGAATGCACAATGGACATGAATGGATGCAGTTGATCAGACAGGATGCTTACGTATGTGGCACCAGAAAGACTCGTATCTAGAAGTATCAGGCGTTCCAATATCACTCCAACTGCACCCGCCCCGCAGCATTACAGGACCTCCGCCAGCTTGAACAGTCTCCTGCTCACATGTAGGGTCCATGGAATCATGAGATTGTTTTCATACCCGTACACGTCCATCCACTCCATACAATTTGAAACGAGACTCTTCCTATGAGGCAATATGTTTCCAGTCATCAACAGTCCACTGCTGGGGTTCACAGGTCCAGGCGAGGCGTAATGCATTGTGTCGTGCAGTCCGGAACCACACGGCTGCTACAGCCGCAGGTTCGAATCCTGCCTCGGGCATGGATGTGGGTGATGTCCTTAAGTTAGTTAGGTTTAAGTATGGGACTGATGACATAAGATGTTAAGTCCCATAGTCCAGAACTTTTCACATGGCAGCGCGTCAGCAATCGTAGATAATTTAATGATTATAAAGAATCCACCTCGACTGCAAATAGAAACCTAGGTTTCAGAGCGGATAACCATGCCTTCGTCGGAACACACTAAAACTACAAACTGCCTGAAGAGGTATTATCCAACATTAATACACAATACCAAAAAGGGCCAAAGCCTGGAATAAGATGTAAAACAAAAGGTACGTGTTACGAAAGTCATCCAATGACCGGGTCAGTGGCGCACGAAGTTAATGCGCGTGTGTGTGTAATGTCCTAGGTCGAGGGCCATTTTATAGAACTATAGAACGTGGATAGGCTGAAACTATATATGTGGGATAGCAAATTCCACGGATGGTCAAGACGCATGCACGCAGTACAGACAAAATACTATCAGCTAGAAGCAGGCTAATAATATGGGTGATGAATAACCCATTTTCCACTTACTTGGGGTCGGTGATAGTGTTTGATAACTACGCTTCGATAAGCGTTTTAAGTTACTTATCAAATTCTAAGCGCTATTGACCAGAAAAAGGGTCAAATTAGTATGACTGGCTTAATGTAATTGCGTGAAAGGACGTACAATATCGCCTTCGTCGCCCTTAATATCTATTGACCGACAGAGGTCGAAGAATAGTCAAAAAGATGGTAATACTCGCAAGACCTTAAAATGCATCAACCAAAAATTATTACAGAACGATCCACTTATTACGAAATCAGATAAAATGAATTCTGTAATTATATCTACTAAAAAAGAATATATAGATAAAACGAAGGCATCTTTCAATGAAAATGGGATAATACCACTCAACAGTGGCCCCACCCCCACGCTCCAAAATGAAATTAGAGTCGGACTCCAGAATACTAAAACGTTAATAGGAGAAATTCATGAAAAGGGGCTTATCAAAATGAACCCCAAAGCCCCTAAAATAGAAGTCAATTTAAGGTCCATAAAATACGTCATCCAATCCGTCCAATCGTCGATAGTACAGAGAGCGCCTATCAGAGATTGGCAAGTTACTTACATAATAAAAGATAATTTTGTTTTTGTAACAAATTATACAACTAAAAATTTCATTGAATTAGCCAGGCTTTTGGGAACTGTAACTTGTTCTGACGAATCCAAACTCGTCTATTGCGATATAACAAATCTATATACAAATGTACCTGTTGACCAAACCATCCCGATTTTAGAATGCAATTTCCATCACCATAAGAGAGACATCGAAATTGCTGAGCTAATGAATTTGATACATATTGTCTTGAAATAAAATTGTTTCACCTTCAATGATAAGATGTATTCTCAACCCTTCGGATTATCTATGGGAAGCCCACTAGTTAGTATTCTTTCTAAAAATGTTCTGAACTCTGTAGAACCAGATTTTTTCTCCAGTAAAGCAGAGATTTTGAGTAAAATAAAATTTTATGCAAGATATGTTGACGATATAATCTTTGTCATTACTGGCATCAAAACGATATGGACCACATACTTTCAATATTTAACGAGTTTCATGAGAACATCGATTACACATATGAAATTAAGTCCTCTACGTGGTCCTCACCTTGACTATGGTGGACAGCCACATTGTTTTAATATATATCGAAAAAATACAGATTCTGATAACATTATTTCTGCTGACTTTGCACATCCGCAAGCCCATTCAAGTCTACATGGTGCCATGGCTATCCCCCTTTCGCCGGAGGCGCTAGAAACGGAATGAGTTATGCTGGAAGCTATTTCACACTTAGACGAACGTACGCTAAGAAAATAAATAAAAATAATAATACGGCCTCCACATTAGGTGAGGCAGTAGTTGATGTACCAATGGCAATTATATCTGTTCCTTTCAAAGGTAAAATAAGTTACAAATTAGGATGTTTACTTAAAACCAACGGATTTAGAGTAGCCTTCTCAACTAACAATAATTTGAAAAAGAACCTAATCCACTCTTTACAATTCGCTGGTGATAAACTTTGTCAGTCTGGGGTTTACAAAATTACCTGCGGTGACTGTCCAAAATATAATATCGGTCAAACAGGTCCAGCGCTAGCTACTAGATGTAAGGAACATATTCCCACCAGAAGTGGTGACGGTAGCGAGCTTCCACCTTCGACGTACACCTTGCACAAATTGTTCACGCGCCTAATACCCCGGCCAATACCGAGCTGCTTCATTCTGAAGTTAAGGGTATGAAATTAGACATATTAGGAGAAATGGAGATTTTTTAAACGTCTATGGTATGACAAACACTGCATCCTTAACGGCCAACTCCAGTTAAAAAACAGATTTTTTCGAAGGTTTTGTCCCCTTGCTCAGTGCTTCACATTCTACCATACGACATAGACGATAGCCGATACATTCATGCGATCGCTTGGTGTCACGGTGGGTCAGTGCGTTCAGTCACGCTCTGGGTTCCCTTAATTTTAATTATGACGGCTGCCCTTACAAACGTGGGCACACTAATACAATACACATGCTTTTTTCTTTCATTTAATGCCTTAAAAAGGGTGATTCTTCTACATGTTCACAGTAGTCTCACTTCTTACAAGCGCCAATATTTCTAATACGATCCAAATAGCCATTCCCACTTAGTTATAAATATCCAAGTTGAATATGGTGATACAAGGATATGTTTAGTCATATTCATTCCAAGTACGAGCTCTGGCCTAAAATTAGGAAATAAATCCTTAACCCTTCTTTAAAAAACGATGAAGTGAGGTCGTACGCCTCTTCACGCATATACACATAACTTTGCATACCATTTTGGTAACACCTGATGACAATAATCACTTTGACCTCTGTCGGTCAATAGATTAATAAGGGCGATGAAAGCGACGTTGAACGTCATTTCGCACATGTATATTAAGTCCGTTGCATTATCTGACCTTTCACGTTAACAGGTAGGTTGTCTGTTCCACGCTGTATGCCTTCACAGACCTCACTTGATTAAGCTTCATGATTCAGTACCTGAAGCACCTGATTTTAAGAAACTAGTTTAGCTTTAGGTTCTTTTTATACAATTATGGTATATATCCGATAGCACTACTCAAAATGACCTGGATCGGTCAATAGATATTAAGGGCGATGAAGACGACGTTGTATGTACTTTCACGCAATTACATTAAGTCTGTCATACTAATTTGACCCTTTTCTGGTCAATAGAGCTTAACTTTACACGCTTATCCAAGTGTAGTCATCAAATGCTATCACCTACCCCAAGTAATTGAAAAATGGGTTATTCATCCCCCATATTTTTAGCCTGCTTTTAGCTGACAGTATTTTGTCTGTCCTGCGTGCATGCGTTTTGACCATCCGTGGAATTTGCTATCCCACATATATAGTTTCAGCCTATCCACTTTATATAGTTCTATAAAATTGCCCTCGACCTAGGACATTATACATACACACGCATTAGAGCGTAGAGAGATATGCACATTAAGTTTCAATTAACGTGTTCATTGGCAAAAATAAATTCATCATGCTGTACAAAATTCCTCGGGATGCCCCGACCAGTTTGCATCTAGCTGCGTTTTACTGAATTCCTTCTCTGTTCCGAGCTAATCCCTACGGCAACCAAAAGTGTATATGCTTATTTGACCTTCACTGAACATTGTTATAACATTGAATAATGTACCCCCATGTATGTGAAATTTGATGTTCTTATCAAATCTTAAATCATATACATGGTGATTCAGGAGTAAACGTACATGCTTTGAGGGATGAAAGTATTAGTGATTCTGACCAAACAACTTCATATGATCGTATGCAATATTCAGAATGGTTTCCGAGATAGAAAACAGTTAATATCACTAAGGTACGTTTCTCTTGAATAACTCGAAAACCGCACCATCCAGCAAAAACGTGTCTCAGTACAAAATTAAACTATATTAAATTTCCTACAAAAAAGATTGTATTCTTTTTTCTCTAGAACTAATGGTTTGTGCGAAGAGAGCACGAGAATGTTGAAAAACTCGCTCGACGCGCATATGATGTAGCTTACGTAGTTTTTGTAGGCCAATTTGTGGTAGTTTCCCGACTTGGTAAATGCAAGTGTCCCGTGTCAAACTGTTCGCCTCAACTTGCTCTCCACTTCTGAGGTACATTGTAAACAGTGACAATGTTTGATAATACAGAAAATAAATAACAATGAATATTAAATGCGTTCTATCTCGGAAACCATTCAGAGTAGGGCATACGTTAATACGAAGCTTTTTATTCAGTATCACTAATACTATCACCTCTCAAAGCATGCACCTTTTCTCCTAACTGACCCTTATTATGTTTCCATTGAAGATACACCTAATCATCTTCAAAATCACGCTCATGGTCACGGCCGTATTTTCTGACATATTGATTGCATCACCTTCACTGCATTCTTTCCATCGGCTTTGAACAATTCTGCTGGAATTCCACCATGCCCGCTAGTTTTGTTTCTGGCCGTATTTTCGAGAGCGTATTTGACTTCTCTCTCCAAAATATCTGGCACTAGTTCTAAAAAATCATTAACTTCCTCACCGTCAGCATTATCAGTGAGCAGTTCTTTCTTACATAGATCTCCTACATATTCAGCCCACCTTTCCTTAACGTCCTCTGCCTCTGTTAGGTCTTTCCCATTTCTATCTTTTATCATCTCAATTCTCGCCTGGAATTTTCCTTTGATGTCTCTAATTTTCTCGTAAAGATCATTTGTCTTCCCCATTCTGTAAATATCTTAAACTTTGTTCTTTTAATAAGACATTTTTATCCCTTCTAGCTAATTTCTGAAACTCTGTATTTAATTTAAACATTGCTGCTCGAGCCCCTTTGATTTTTGCTTACCTTCTTTCTTCTGCAAATAGCAATGCCTCAGCCGACAGCCGTATGGCCTTCATATGATTCTTTTTCTTGGGAATGTGTTTTTCTACTGCCTCGTTGATAGTATATTGGTTACTTCTGTCCGCAGCTGTTGCGGGGTTTTGCTAATGCCTTGAATCTGTTTCAGACTTCTACTGTGTAATCAAAGCGTATGGCCTTAAGGTTGTATCTGCGAGATGGAACAGCTTTTACTGCTTTCCTCAGTTTCATTCCGAATTTTGCAATTAAGAGCTCGTGATCTGTTCTGCAGTCAGCTCCAGTCTTGTTGTAGTTGACTGAACCGAACACTTCCATCTCTGATTACAAAGTATGTAATCTGCTTGATTCCGAGGTTGGCCGTCTGGCGAAGTCCAAGTATATATCTGTCGTTTGGGTAGCCGGAACAGTGTGTTAGTGATAACCAACGAATTGTCTTGGCAGAATACTAGGAGTCTCTGTCCGGTTTCATTTGTTGAACATAGACCAAATTTTCTCGTCACAGCATCTGCAATTTCATTTCCCACTTTTGCGTTCCATTGTCCAACTATGAAGACGACATCCTTTTTTGGTGTCGACAGTAGTAATTCTCGTAAATCTTCATAGAACTGGACAATAACTTCCTCTTCAGCATCAGTGATTGGCGCATAAGCTTGAAGGACGGTGACATTAAGGGGCTAACCTTGACATTTGATGGACATCATTGTATCATTTTTGTAGTTGCATCCCATTACAGCTTTTCCTACTCTGTCATTAACTATAACGGCTACCCCATAATCTCTGTTGCACTCTTGTCCAGAATAGTATACCATATGGCTATCTGAATAAAATTCTCCCATGCCAGACCACTTCATTTCACTTATTCCCAATATTTCGATGTTAATTCTCGCCATTTCTCTTTTGAAAAAGTCTAATTTTCCTCGATACATGGATGTTACATTAAATGTTCTATGCCGTGTTTCTCGTTGCAGCGTCTTACTACTCGCGAAGCTTATCTCATCCTGGTTCTCCCCGGAGATACGAACCCGGAACTTTAAACTCCGGAACATTTTGAGTTGAGCAAAGCCATGGGATTTTCTTGGGGTAATTTCAGTGGTAGTTTCCCGTTGCCTTCCACTGACCTCCAAATCATGTCTGCTCACCGATTCAGCTTCCCGATGGGGTTCGCCCGTCTTGGTGTACACTTTTTATTCACCCCCATCCATACCCCTTCGATAGTTGGATGGTTCTTACCCCCACAACTTTTTTTTCAAGACAGTAAATGATATTTGCACCAAGTTTGACAAAAATCGGTTCATTGCTTTCGGAGGAGATGCAGAACATACATACCTACATTTCTTAACGCCTATGTATATATTTTTCCTTGTCCCAATTTTTATGAAATAAAGCCTATACGGTGCCCAAAGCTGTAGTCAAGTTAGCTGCGAAAACACCTGAAAATTCGTCTAGTAGTTTTGGATCTTAACGTGCACAAACATACAGACAGACAGATAAGATAATTTTATTAAAACTTTAAATTACGGGATCCTTTTCGTGGTCCGATTCTGATAAAAGCATATACGTTGTACCAAGCTACGCCCAAGTCAACAGTGGAAAGCTCATAGATATCTTATAGTAGTTTTGTAGTTTAACTTGTTCAAAGATAGAGAGACACGACGGTTTTGCGGTTTTATTGTTAGTATAGATCACAGAATTTTGAATTATTTCTGCTTCCAGTTTGTCACATTTGACGACAGTCTGTATCAGTGTTACATAATATTTCCGTAGGGAATATCATGGTGGTGTGCGTGTAAGAAATTTCTTAACAAATTTTCAAAGTTGTAGTACATAGTTTACCGCTAAAATAATCAGATAGTTAAGGTCCATTGTAATGTGACTAGAAAGGACGCATTCATAGATCTCGACTATACTTTCTGTAATTGATTTTAAGTTTTAATAATGAATCTTCCAGAATTCAACTGACAATGCAAGTGCTTGGTTTCGAACGCCCAGAACAACACAAATATATGCTTAAACTACAAATCCCTCGCCCCAAAATCCGCGGTATGAGCCCTTCCCATGTGAAAACTGCGCATCTTATCCGGATCATCATCCATCCATGGTCCAAGTGAGTAACTTTAGAAACATGAAGAAAGGTCGATCGATATAATAGGGCCAAAAACACTCGCATTTCAGTGCCGTGACATGCTGCTTTATGTCCCTCCGCTTAAAATAAATACGCTATCTGAACAAGAAATTTTTCTACTGGCATGATAATTTTACACAGATATTTGGTCTTCAGAGTGCACGTGTGGGTTTTCAGAGAAGTGGTCAAAGCAAAATGGAACAGAACAACATGCAACTCTGAGTAAAGCTACTTTTTCACATTCATCGTCACTTCTGCATTCAAGCAGCATTACATATCTAAACATATAATTAGTGGGACATTTCAAAAATATATGTGGAGGAAAACTATGACATTCTTTCAGCATCAGGTTTCTACGTCCCGTGGAGAGAAAGACTGTTAATATCTTATACGTTCACAGACTTACGTACTAACTTTACATTCCAGTTTTACGACGCCCAATTGCAGAATGCGTAGGATATTGCCAAATGAAATCTCAACGCTTACGTGGATAGCGACAAATCAAGTTTTATGTCGGCATAAAAGAACTGAGTAAATTCGCTTCCCCAGAATGAATAAAAACAACACTATCGTTTACGAGTTCCATGGTATCTAGGTGGCGTATTTTGCAAATGAAATTGTTTATCAGTACTCACGAAATTTTATAATTTTTTACGTAAACACAGTATCACATATTTAACATCTTATCAATATGTACAGTGTTTATGTATACTGTGACGAAACAAGAGTCAAATCTCAGTATCCGAAATGATCAGCTTCCATAATGAGAGATAGGTTCAGTCAATCCCCAAGGACTTCAATAACTAATTCGTTGCTATTCTACCTCATCAACATCATAGACAAGCCATAGATCGAAAACCAAAGCAATGTAGGTCAGTGGGGACGATACTACATCACCTTACCTGTGCAGAAATCACACAATCTTATGTCTCTATACCATTACATGAAATTGATAGTCCAAAATCAACAACTCCTCCTTAAAACATTAACTAGAAGCAATTTTCAGCATTGGGGTCCTGCATAATCGGGTAATTTTGCATTATATCATCACACTGAAGACGAGTGAGAAGCAAATTCCTTTAATTATATGATAACATTCCACAATAAACGCCTCACAAACATCTGCCACCGTGATTTCCTAGTAAAGAAAAAGAAATCCTCGTCAATACACAGAACAAAAGCTCTTTCCTATTAAAAATTTCTTAGTAAACATCATAATCTTTAGAATCAGTTCAAGTGCTGGTGTATGAAGATGTTATTGACATAGCTTCAAGAGCGCTAAGAGCAATGAAAGAAGTATTTCAAACTCATTAAAGAGCTGCTAGAAACATGAACCCACACATAAGTGAAGGGAAAACAAAGTGTATGAATGTAACTAAGAAATATTGTTTTAATGTAGCCCCTTCATGGAGATTGATTCATGTTTTCATATCGTACGTAGTTTCACTTACCATAGATCAGAAGTAAATGTCAGCTCTGAAATTAAAAACAAGTGCCACGATGGCCTCTGAAAACATTCGAAATCTAAATTCCTGTTCAGGAAAACTACGGTTGTGAAGTGCAAAGTTTTAGTGAGATCTGTGTTGAAGTATGGTGCCTAAATCTGGGCACTAGAAATATTCGATGAAAAGCAATTTGGTATATTTGAAAGTGAGACAAATTCTTGTGCCAATGGAGGAAAATGGTGCATGGAGAAGCAGATTGAACTATGAACTACACGTATATAATTTAGACAAGTAATTAAGATTAAAAGGTGGGAATCCCATGACTTTTACTGAGTGCTAATGAAGTACCGGAAAATCCATCATGGTTGAAAGACAAAAGACAAGGTGGGAGATATGTGTCAGAGAGGACACAAGGAAAACTGGCATCCGGAACTGGAGGAATTCGGCGGTAAACAGGAAAGATTGAAATAATCTTCTACAGAAAGCCAACGTTTACATTCCAGACATACAACTTCTGTATCTTTATATTAATATGCTGCTTGAATGACTCCTCTTATCGATGTAGTATTCTTCAGTTCTTACTGGTACCTCTTGTTTCTCACACCATGGGCCAGTCAGCATGGCAGACAATAAAATATTTTAAAAAACCGTAACAGAACGCATAAAAGTAGAAGAAAGTAGAAAATACTCGTAGACATATATTGAATAAGAAATCAGTGGCATCATAATCTGCAAGCAGTACGTTCAACAGTAAGATATCATTGAACACTGAAAATGGCGGTCTTCCAAACTGAACTTCACCCAAAATTATTTAAGCGGTGCACAGTATTCAATCGCAACCGTTCCTTCTATTGCTGAATTATTCTTATAAAACGCTGACATGAACGTGGACACACATGTCTCAGAACTTTTCATTATACTGTATACACAAGATTTTTTGTTTCTTCAGCAGTGCACATTACTATTTTTTTCATACTTCTTTCGTGTATCTGTCTTACGGCGGGTTTCAACTGCGGGTTCTACCGTATCCTGTTTTGAGCATCTAGCCTCGTATGTTTGGATGTCTTCCATATCAGCCATCATTCCAGTTCTCTTCATTGCTACCTAGGAGATGTGCCCCAACGCTCGGGCGCCAGCTATAACACCACGTTCAAACTCACTTAAGTCTTGAATGAGATTTTCACTCTGCAGCGGAGTGTGCGCTGATTTGAAACTTCCTGGCAAATTAAAACTGTGTGCCAGACCGAGACTCGAACTCTGGACATTTGCCTTTCGCGGGCAAGTGATCTACCAACTGAGCTATCCAAGCACGACTCACGTCTCGTTCTCACAACTGTACTTCTGCCAGTACGAGTACCTCGCCTCGTACCTTCGAAACTTTACAGAAGCTCTCCTGCGAACCTTTAAGAACTAGCACTCCTGAAAGAAAGGATATTGCGGAGACATGGCTTAGCCACAGCCTGGGGGATGTTTCCAGAATGAGATTTTCACTCTGCAGCGGAGTGTGCGCTGATATGAAACTTCCTGGCAGATTAAAACTGTGTGCCAGACCGAGACTTGCAGGAGTGCTAGTTCTGCAAGGTTCGTAGGAGAGCTTGTGTAAAGTTTCGAAGGTAGGAAACGAGGTACTGGCAGAAGTAAAGTTCTGAGGATGGGCCGTGAGTCGTGCTTGGGTAGCTCAGTTGGTAGTGCACTTACTCGCGGAAGGCAAAGGTCCCGAGTTCGAGTCTCGGTCCGGCACACAGTTTTTATCTTCCAGGAAGTTACACTTAAGTCTTGACAGCCTGGCACTGTAGCAGCAGTAAGCGATCTAACAACTGCGCTGGATACTTGTTGTCTTATATAGGCGTTTGCGACCGCAGCGCCATATTCTGTCTGTTTACATATTTCTATTTTTGAATACGCATGTCTATACCAGTTTCTTTGGCGCTTTAGTGTAATATGCAACTCTGTCATTCTTTTTAAGGCAATACGCCCATCACACGACCTTTCAGACAAATCGTGCCTTTGAGATCTGTTAACGTCAGTGTCTGCCTTCAGTCGTGCCTCAGAGTATCAACCAATAGCGTCGCCGGCTGCAGCAGATCTGTGGGGAGATCTCATTTCCCGGGAGCTCGCCACAACCAGCCCCGCAGCTTAATTGGTAACTCCTTATAGCGTCGGCCGCGAGGCCCGCTTAATCCCGCGGAAGAAGTTTAGATTGCCCGTCGCCAGGTGGGGATTTATCATACGGAAGAATGCAAAGTAAATTAATCTGCGAGCGCCCCGCACCCTAGCGCCCCTCTAGCACAAGTGGCGACTGGAGCAGTAATTGCGCTGACGCGGCGTCACTCGGCCGGCTGAAGGGGGGGGGGGGGGGGGGAGGAAGAGGAGAGAGACGGGGGAGGAATTTCATTAACCGGTGAGCTCAGCTGGGCGCCTGCCGCGGTGGCAAAACACCCGTCTGGCTCGCGGACGGCGGCTCCGACATTAAGCAGCGGGGCTGGCCACGGTGAGACCGCTAAAGCTACGAGCAACTGTAAGCCTGCCAGCTCTTGTCACCGTTATCAAAACTTTCCAAGTTTTTAGCAGACGTCATTTATTCTTTTACTTGCTCTTCAGCTCAACGTTTCAATTTCACAGCAGCTATCTTATTCAGGTGTCTGGACACTATTAAAAAAGTTGAGAAGCATCACCACCTTTAGGTGCAGTTCATAGTTAAGACAGTGAGCCGGGCCACCCCAAAAGACATACTGAAATACATTTTTCAGTAAAATATTACAGAATTTTAGTTCTCCGTAAGAGATTACAGTATTTTACTAACGGATTGGCCGGCAGATGTGGCCTTGCGGTTCTAGGCGCTTCAGTCTGGAACCGCGTGACCGCTACGGTTGCTGGTTCGAATCCTGCCTCGGGCATGGATGTGTGTGATGTCCTTAGGTTAGTTAGGTTTAAGTACTTCTAAGTCTAGGGGACTGATTACCTCATATGTTAAGTCTCATAGTGCTTAGAGACATTTTTTTGAAAATCTGCACAAATATTGAGTCAGATCTTGATACAGTTTAAACGTGGTGCAAAGATGGGGAGCTTGCTTTAAATGTGCAGAAATGTAAAATTATGCACTTCACAAAACTAGAAAAGTAGTATCACATGATTTCTATATCAATAGTTCATAATTAAAATAGCTCAACGCACGGAGATACCTGCGTGTAAGAATTTTTACGGATATTAAATGGAAAGATGAAAAATACTCATTTGTTAGCAAGTCAGATGGAAGACGTTGGAAAACGCAGTCTGTCTACATATTTCTCATCTTATAATGTTTGTCAATTTTTTTGCGGCCGATAGCAATTAATACTAATAGGGGATATTAAGCGAATATAAAGAATGGCAATAGGTTTGTTTGTCCTAAGAAAAAATTTCATGGAAATTTTTAAAAACCTGAACTGGAAGACTCTTGAATGTACACGCAGATTATACCGTGAGAGCCGTGTTGCAAAATACAACGACCGGTATAAGTGTAGAATCTAGAGATGTTCTACGGCACCCTTGGTATCGCTTGCATTGGAACTCACGTAGGCCTGTAAGTCGCCTTTCCTCCCGCACTCCATAGATGATAGGAATGGGAAGAAACCGTAAACTGAGGCACCCACGCCACAGTGGTTTGTAGAGAATAGAGGAACATGTAGATATAGATATCTCATTGAAAGGCAACCGGTACGGTCAGTTTGTAGCAGCTCTTAGAGCTGGAATGGAAACGTTTCGAAACAAGTCAGAAGTTAATCTGTGTTTACTACACTCCTGTATTCCCAGGAATTGATTGTCTTTCTTTAGTGCCGCCCCAGTTGGCTAGCATCGCACCTGAATTGCTTGAAGCCACCACTCCAGAGAAGCATAAAGGCATTTTCCGTTGAAACTGAATTCGCAGGAACGGCGTTAAAACTCAGATCCTCCGAAAGCAAGAATGAAAATCACAGACTCCGTATATCAGCTATGTCCTCGGCATGGCTTCTCCGCTATTAATTTTATCCATATTAGAGAAAAATGAAGATTCCTCTTTTTGAAATAAACTTAACTTCTTACGTGATAAAATATAATTTTAATCCTTTGTTGTCTAAATGTCTGTCTTGTTTTGCTTCTAGAAGTCAGACCCCCCAGTAGATTATCAGATCCACAACTCCCACCGATTTACTTACATTTATCTTGTGGCCCTGGTTTGCCAAATGTTGCAGGTCTACTACTTGATTTAATGTTTGAGGTGATTTTAGATTGTTGAGAAACAAACAAAAACCTTCAGTTATGTTTTGTAGTATCGTTTAGCAAAGCGAGAAACATACTTCGACTCTTAACTTCCATAAGTCAGTGTTGCCAACATATTATTTAAGAGAGTCGCATCATCTGGATATGTTGCTCTCGTCTCTCTGCTTATACCTGTCCTAACTCTCCAGAGCAGGGCGGAGTGGGCGAGCGGTTCTAAGCGCTGCAGTCTGGAACCGCGTGACCGCTACGATCGCATGTTCGAATCCCGCCTCGGGCATGGACATGTGTGATGTTCTTAGGTTAGTTAGTTTTAAGTAGTTCTAAGTTCTAGTGGACTGATGACCTCAGATGCTAAGTTCCTTAGCGCTCAGCGCCATTTGAATCATTTTTTAACTCTCCAGAAGTGTCCATCATCAGATGGGTCGGCTTTTTTTTCTTATGGAGGTTTGTGACGTTATTACTGTGGTGTCAAACATGCTCAAAGTAAATATTTTGAAGTGTTTAATGAATCGAAGTAATTGTTGTAGCCTTCAGTCCAAAGACTGGTTCCTACATCTGTGCACGCTAGCTTAACATGAGCAAGCCTCTCCATCTTCCAGTAACTGCTCCATCCCACATCAACTTGAACCGGCTTACCGTACTGAATCCTTGATCATCCTCTGTGATTTTTACGTCTCACACATATTCCCGTTACCAGACTGACAAGGACGTCTTGCCACGGTTCGGCGGCTTCCCCCGTCGGAGGTTCGAGTCCTCCCTCGGGCATGTGTCTGTTTGTGTTGTCCTTACCGTAAATTAGTTTAACTTAGATTAAGTAGTGTGCAAGCCTAGGGACAGATGACCTCAGCAGTTTGGTCCCATAGGAACGTACCACAAATTTTGGAAAAATTTCCACAAATCGTTGATAGCTCATCATGTGTTCTATCAACCGACACTTGCCTTTAGTCAAGATGTATGATACATTTCTTTTCTCTACAATTTGGTTAGCACCTTCTCATTCATTACGCGACCTACCTATATAATCTTCAGCATTTTTCTACAGCACCTCTTCTCAAAAGCTTCTAATCCTGTCTCGGCTGGTTATTGTCCTCTTTTTTCTTCTGTATAATGCTACACTCCAGGCAAACGCCCTCAGATATACAGTGTTAACAAATTCTTCTTTTTTCATAAATTATTTCCTTTCTATAGCCCGTCTGCATTTTATATCCTCTCTACTTCGGTCATCAACAATTATTTGCTGTCTAGATCGCAGACTGTTCAACTAGCCGTAGTTCTAATTCCCTATCTAATTTCTTCAGCAACACTTGATTTTAATCGACTACTTCTGTTGCTGCTTACTTTATAACCTCTTTTCAGGTGCTGTTCGTATCGTTAAATTGTTTTCCCGTGTCCTTTGTTTTCTGTGACAAGATATCCATGTCCTCTACAACCGTCAAAATATTTATTTATTTTTCCTGAACTTTTAATTCCTTCTCGCCAATTTTCTTTGTTTTCTTTTCCTGCTTTCTCAGTATACAAATAGAAAAATAACATCGGGGATAGGCTACAACCCTGTTTCACTCCCTTCTCAACTATTCCTTCTGTTTTACGCCCTTCAGTTCTTATAACTGCAATCTGGTTTATGTATAAGCTGTATATAACCTTTCGCGCCCTGTCTTTAACCACGCTACTTACAGGATTTCACAGTCAATATTGTCAAAAGCTTTCTCTAACACTATAAATGTTGCTTTGCCATCCTTTACTGCCATTTTTCTTTGCATTTGAGTCAGTATTTTAATTGACATGAAATGTCGTCTGACGAGGGCCCCCCGTCGGGTAGACCGTTCGCCTGGTGCAAGTCTTTCGATTTGACGCCACTTCGGCGACTTGCGCGTCGATGGGGATGAAATGATGATGATTAGGACAACACAACACCCAGTCCCTGAGCGGAGAAAATCACTGACCCAGCCGTGAATCGAACCCGGGCCCTTTGGACTGACAGTCTCTCGCACTGACCATTCAGCTACTGGGGGTGGACAGTATTTTAATTAATTACTATTAATTGGAAGATCGTCTTTTCAATGAGACGGATTACCTGTATCCATGTAATTCGACCATGTACAGCGATTGTGATTCCTCAATTACTTCAGAACGCATTTCAAAGAGATTGTCGACAAACAGGTGGAGCAGTGTTCTGACAGCAGGCTTTGCAGGATTAGTCTGTGGGAGTGATCCGCCACAAAACCTGCGTCTTCAAAAGTGAGCTGTAATGCTAAAAGAGATAGCAAATACGATAACAAGTTCGATATGGAAACAGAAATCTAATTTTAAGCAATTTTAAGTAGTTGCGGAAAGATTCTGGTATGTTACATCTGAAGGAATTTTACTATGTGAAAAGTTTGGTTATGTTGCACAAACGTCAACAATACTGCGAGTTCTCAGTAGATCCTTGATTTACGAAAATAGATGAAAATTCAACAAGCTTGTATCACCCCTACATAAATTTACCTCATCAAAAACTGTATGCATGCATGAAAATAATTCGTTCCCTTCAATAAAATAAATCTTTTTCCTTCGTAAAGTTCCTTATTTCTGTCATTTCTAGTGTCTAAATCATTTTGGGAATTGTGATTCATAGATTTGAAGGGCAAACAGGGGAGTGCTTTCTTCTTGTCCCGAGTGATACCTATTTTAATTCCTTAGTTTTTTCTTATATACTGCTGAACTTTGCGTTTTCTAGTTTTATTTTTCATGTACTCTTTATATTCTACGTTTTTATGGTGTTCCATTGCAACATGCATCCAACAACCTTGCAGACGTGTGACTTTTCCTTTAAAATATAATGTCCGTCCGTCCTTGTATGTAACTAACTGCATTTATCTTGGCATTGTAGTACGATATTTCATTTGTTTTTAGGAAATACGATGGTTTGATAGCTTTCCGAGAAGTTTTATTGATGCTGAAAATTTACTGTCTGATAATGTTGCAAATGTCCTGCACATTTTTACGCACAAATCTATGTTCCTTATTATGATTTAAGTTGCAGGTGCAACATCTTAATGAATTTTCAGATTTTATCTTATGCAGTTTAGAATCTGTATGTACTTTTGCGTTAATGGTTACGTAGCATTCGATGTTCCTCTAATCCTTACCATTTACACTAATTTTCTTTCCTCTCCTATTCTTAGAAGTACTTCTTCGTTCCCGAGTCGGGCGAGTTTACTTTATGCATTTTTATCCACGACCACATTTAGAAAACCTCATAGTTTGTCTGCTCTTTCGTTTTGGCTCTCCTCATTTCACCTTCATATAATACTACAGTCAGAGCTGAATACTCGGCGAATCTATTTCGAAGTTCTATCAGAATTGTTTTTGGCGGCAATCAACTTTTCACTTATTGGAAGGATATGTTACCAATAGGAATTGTAGTTTTCACTTCAAGTACACAGTTCTTGTTTTCCGTCCAGAAATGTGCTAAGAAACTAATAGATATTACTTGTTCCATTGTCTTTCCTTCAAATGATTCTAGCTGATTCTCATTGCATTGGTCTTTCCTACATTCATCCTCATTTCACAAGTTTATTGTCTTCTGCATTATAAAGTGTAGCTCATCCCCATATCCTGCTAACACTTCTTGATCTGGATGTTTAAAAGTCTTTATCTTTGCTCCTCCACCTGTTATATATAGATATTTATTTATTTATCGGTTTCTTTGCGGTCAAATGAGTCAGAGCGACCTAGTCATGTGGCAAGACAGTACGTAGTTACAGAACACTAAATAGAAAATTTATAAACAAAAGAATTAAAGATTTAATAAACCACGAACAAATATTTGTGAGGGAGTATATGACTAAACAAAGCGCTATTGAGGAAAGTTCTCAACTAGAGACACAATGTGTGTTGCTCAAGGAAACTTTTCAAATTGGATTTCAAGACTCTGGGATTTATCACTCAATTTCCTTCAGTTCTGCTGGAATTCTGTTGAAAATGAAACTTGCTGAATAGTACATTGTTTAAAGATGTGTTATCCAAGTGTTTACCTTTATTCTGTTTAGTGCTCAGTGAGTTAATGTTGCAGTTTCTTCTCAAGGAATCAGTATTGTAGACAGGAAGTCCTTAGGTGTGTTGCTCATAGTTGGCGAAAGTATGACACATAAGAGATGACAGAGTCAAAGTAAGGGAAATAAACTGGGTATCGCGTTTCATTATCAACATGTCCGGAAAGTAAGAGAACCGTCCTGAGCCTCAGACTCTAAAACGACGTTTTTCTAAAAAAAAAAAATTTGCGCTGAGTTCAAGAACAAGGTTTTGGCAGCTCAACGCAGCTCTCGTTTGTCTCAGTTGGCTGAAAACTCTTGCTGCAGCACCCTGCTGAAACGAGTTTCTCTTTTCTGAATTCCGCCAGTTGAGAGGTAAGGAGCGTATTCCGGTTTCTTCTTGCAAAGGGTAAAGCACCATTCCATTTTTTTTTTTTTTATAAACTCATAACTGATTATGCTGATGGTGTGATGAGGCATACAATTTGTACAAGTGGAGGCTGTCAGAACGCACATTCACCACGTTGATGATGAACAAAGGAGTGGATGTATCTCAGTGATGACTAATGAAGGGGTGCAAAAGAGCGAAGAAATGGTTCTTGGCGGCCATCGGTTGACTTTGGACGAAAGGGATGGACTCTTTCGAGAAATCTCCAGATCTCTCCTGCACGAAATGGGAACCGAGACAGCTCACAAATGAGCTTCGTGAACAGAATCACATATTCACCGAAGTTTCTCGAGTGCTTCGAATTGGACCGGGAGAATTCCTTGAGTCTATTGGAACTGACTATAGCACTTGAGTGGCTCCTTATACCCCAGAGAAGAAACAAAAATCAGTGAAGTTGCGACACGCCTCCCGAGCATTCAAAACAGCTGTTTCGGGCCGAATAATCATGGCCGCGCTCTTTTGGAGTGTGAAGACATTCTCGCCATTGAATTTTTGCTCAGATTGAAATAGCTAATACTGCATGGTACTGTGAATCTCTAAAAAGCTACAGAAGGCAACTCAGAACAAAACATGACAATGCACGTCCCCACACAGCCAACGCCACAAATATACTCTATGATTCATTCAGATTGGACCCAATGAATCGACGCGCTAGTGGCCCTAATCTGGCACCTTCTGATTTTCGTCTTTTCACTCCCCTGAAGTCATTAATGCGTGGAAACTGGTTTTCTGCCGACGATGATGTCCACGGTGCCGTCAAACAATTGGTCAAAGTGGCGGCGGGAGGATGTTTCGACAAAGCTGTCCCTCGGATCGCAAAGTACGAGGGCGAGTACGTGTTCGGTGTATATTCGTGAATTCGTAAATGTTTCATAAGTTTGTTGCGTTCCTCATTTCTAAGCAACCTAGTATCCGTAATTTCGGGACATGCCTTTACGCGAAGACAGTAGCATACAGCTTCTGCGCACAAACTTAAACGGTCAAACTTCCGAGATAGCTTCCAATCTTCAGGTTTTAAATAACCGACTTCACTGACTGTACACCTTGAGACAGTATAATTTCGCATTTATAGGAGATCATGGACCAAACGGTGTCAGTGCGCACTGAATTTTGTTTCAGTTACGATGCCACGAAGCTGCAACTCGTCTGGTTTGTCGTTCCGCTGCATGGTGCCCCTAGCGTCAGGTTTTTCCCGCGTGTATTCCACGAATGGCGCGATGTCGTAGCAGAGGGTGTCATAGGATACAGCGCAGAGTGGGGGCGGGTGGGGGGATAGGGTTGAGGGGGAGGGGGTGGTCGCACGGCCCTGACCGCAGCGTCTCGCGATGCGCACAGCTCTTTCGGATCGAAGCGGTTCCTGCGGGGCCCGCCTCGTGACTGAGGCGCACCGCGTCTAGCTGCGTCTCGCCGCGTAGCCCCACTTCTCAGATGCAGCCGAGACCCTGGAGGTCCACCCACACCTGCCCAGGACGTATTCCTGTGTGCTGTCTTACCTTAAGCACTCGCTTTTCCACGATAAGATCAGCTTCTTCCGAGATTAGCCACTTAACCGACCGATTTGAAGGAAAAGAATAATCTTGGAAAAAACCTACATTGGAGAGACGGTGGTTGAGTTACTCTGTGCCACTTTCTTTAATTTTTGGCACAATCACTTTTTTATGATACAATCATAATCGTTTTCGGTCTTCAAAGGCAGTCTCCAGATTCTAAAGTAGAAAACAGAGTTGTGATCAAAGTAAACTGCTAGCTATGAACATGGGTACCGTTAATACCTATAGTTACAGTTTGATGAACAAATGTTCATGCGTTCTCAACTACACGTAAAACAGGGAATCAGGAAACTATATACATACAACCAAGTGTACTTTTCCTTCCCTACTCTTTGCGCTAAATCTACGCGTCCTCTATAAGACGATCTTCGATAGTAAAAACCATAAAATACGACAATTATTACTATAATAATGCAGTCAGATAATCATCAAATATAAAAGTAAATACAGGACGTAAAAACCCATTTAGAATAAAGTCAGGCCTTCACAATAAAAGAGACAGAGTAACAACCGTTTTGGAACATTTTTCGGTGCTTATTGGCGCTGCATTTCAGGTAGTTACGCCTCTGCACATAGGCTTAGGAGAGACGACAGCGAATCGACGTCGAGGACAGTTCATTGTTGCAGCTCGCTAGCTCTGTTCTTCCGCCTGCGAGCTATTTATGTTAGCCGGGTAGATGATTTTTTTTTCATTTATTGGCTTTCGGGATGTTCCCATGCAGCCATCTCATCAGTGGAATGCAATTATGACAGTACGCCGGGCAATAGTAGATCCGACACGATATCAGGAGGTAGCCCTTGACTTTTATATTCTCAATGTAAATGGATAGGTGTAATCATAACCATTAACCTTACACGAGACTGTGAAAAATGTAGCGCAACATAAAAAGTTTCTATTGCCAGAATATGTAATAGCGACTGATAAGTAAGATGTGAAGTGCCTGACGTGTACACTCTGATACAGAGTGTAGGATCCTAAACTACTATATACACGTTGTCCCATTAGAGTGCCGGCCGTTGTGGCCGACCGGTTCTAGGCGCTTCAGTCCGGAACCGCGCTGCTGCTACGGTCGCAGGTTCGAATCCTGCCTCGGGAATGGATGTGTGTGATGTCCTTTGGTTAGTTCGGTTTAAGTAGTTCTAAGTTTAGGGGACTGATGACAAAAGATGTTAACTCCCATAGTGCTCAGAGCCATTTGAACCCATTAGAGCCAGGATAATGCAGAACCCAGAGACTTGGGCATCCGTTTTACGGGGGGAGCAGGGGGGCGGGGGCGAGTGAATTCAGATTAGGGCATTTCCTCTCAATGTTGAAGCGCAGTTTTCCAAGAAAAACCTAAAATACTAACAGTTCTTAGTATCGTTTAGTAATGTCCTTATAAACTCACTGATGAGAAAACCGTATCAGCTTGGAGAGGAGTAAGCCCAATGAAACGTAAGGCTTTTAGAGATTATCTGCTATTATTTCAGTGATTACAAAGTCAAATAAAATAAATAACTACACTGGTAGTAAGGGCACACTGCTGTTACCCAACACAGACACCGGCGCAGGCTACTCGGAACCCTCATGTCGCTGACAATACTTAGGCGTAAGTACCACAGTACGTGGGAATTCAAAGTATTAGACTAGCGCAGGCGTAGGAGTGAAGGAGGTCCGCACGGTATCCACTGTAGTGGGGTGTGGGTTCCCCCGCATGCGCTGACTTCTCTGTTCAGGCCCGGACCAGCGCGCCAGTGCGAGAAATAATGACTGGTTGAGACCGACAACCAGCTCCGGTCACCAGAGACAACTGCCTGGTCGTGACGGTGCTCTGTGCAGCCCATCTCCACACTTGACAAGTGATTGTGGATTATCGCTTATTCACGGATCCCTCTTTTGGCGAGAGGATGCGGCAGAGTGCCCTCCCTCCGGTACGACACATTCTGCTTCATATTTTGCCATTGTAATACAATATTCAAACATTTCGTGTATCACACCCTGATTTCCGGGTAGTTGATCCCTATTGACACACCGCACTGTGGTAGAAATGACAAACATGTAGCGTTTCGCGCCTCTCTTCTTCGGAAGAAGACATCGTCATTAGATGAAGTGGACTCTGTGCACTATTGGTACACTTCGATCCTCTCAATCAGCGATGCTGTTGATCATTGTTCATTCTTGCTTTAATTTTCCGTCAGCAAACCATTTTAAAGATAGGTCTCTCAGCCTTTGCTCGACGGTCTACTGTGCGGAATCGGTACTTTGAGTTCCACCTCTAATTTCACAACTTTGAGCTGCAATTGCAAGTGTTGCATGTATTTCTTTCCTTATTTTATATCTGCACTTAGTGGGATCTAAGGAAGTTTGCTTGCAAGACACTTGACACGGGAATTGAGTGGCAGCGTGTATCCAAAAATTTATGTAAAATGTTGGATTCGTTATCTCGTAAATGGCGAATGCGTTCAGTTTCAATCATGTCGGGACATATCGCATGTATATCGATTACTCCGAGTGATGTTCATAGAACAATGAGTACATGCTCATAGGGGACTTTGGACTGCTTAGTTCGTACTAAAGTTTCTTTGACTAGTAGAAGTAGGTGCTTTACATTGTAAACTGTGGCAGAAAGACACATTACAAGGCCATTGAGTGGCAGCATGTGTCCAAAATTAGAGAAGGCCAGATTTCTGTCTTGCTGACATCCAGAGAGCTCCCTAGCCGGTATCGGATAATCATAGGGAATATAAGAGAGATGTTTGAAAGTAAGGTCCGATCAGGAGCGAAATGGAAACCACAGTTAAAATCCGATGAGGCTTTACACATACTTGTTGGCCATTATGTATCTGTCGATCGTGTCACGTCGCTCTTCTCAGCTCTGAGCGCACAGTGAGCACATGTCTATGAAACCGTGTCTCCCGCCAACTATGAGGGCCTGGTGAGAGGTTTCTCCTGATGATATGCAGCCCACATAACACAACTGTCATGCTTTTCCGTCTTCATGACAATTCTCGGCCGAACTCTGTAGGGGCACTGAAGAACCTCCTGCAGCGTTTTCGAAGGGAATGTTTGATCTCCCACAATACAGCACCTACTTGGCTCCCTCTGAATATCATTTCTGATCACATGAACCGCTGGCTGTGAAGACAACATTTTGGCACAGACAACGAGCTATAGACCAATATAGAGAATTAGCGGAAAGCACTGGCGGCTGCCTTCTATGTAAAGGATATTTGAAAGTTGGTACAACGCTACGGCTACGTAGAGAAATAACTGGAAAGTGCAGCCAGCTGTTACTAATCAAATATTTTTGATTTTCACAACGGTTTTCACTTCGAGACCGATCGGACCTCTGACGAGCCCTCAAAAATGGCCGTTACACATACGAGGGGAAACATCTAAGCACGCTAGAATAAAATCAGCATTACTGGGTGGGAATTCCTTTATAATAAAGATTGATATACATATCTAACACCAAAAGTACTCGCACTTAATACACACAGCAACAAAAGTTTTCCATCACGTCAGTTCCTAGAACTCCTGAATATAGGCGTTGATTGTGGACATTGTATCACACACACACAGTCCCTTTGACTGTTCAGAGATATTACTGAACTCACCCAAAGATGTAAGCAACCCCGCACGAGCAGCGCCTGTTAGACGGAGTGGGATCTGACAGCCGATGAGTTCCAGTCATTCCACCAGGAAGGAGGTATACGCCTCAACCAGACAGTCGTAACAGACGTGTTTGGAGGCAACCCGATCAGACTGGACGCCTTAAACACACTGTCCAGCGAGTGGAGCAAGGTGGAGATTCCCTGCTGTTTTGGGGTGGCATTATGTGGGGCCGATGTACGCCGCTGGTGGTCATGGAAGGCGCCGTAACGGCTGTACGATACGTGAATCCCATCCTCCGACCGATAGTGCAACCGTATCGGCATCTTATTGGTGAGGCATTCGTCTTCATGGACGACAATTCACACCCCCACTGTGCACATCTTGTGAATGACTTCCTTCAGGATAATTCCATCGCACGACTAGAGTGGCCAGCATGTTCTCCAGACATGAACCCTATCGAACGTGCCTGGGATAGATTGAAAAGGGCTGTTCGTGGGCGACGTGATGTACCAACTTCTCTGAGGGATCGACTCCGAATCGCCGTTGAGGAGTGGGACAATCTGGACCAACAGTACCTTGACTGACTTGAGGATAGTATGACACGACGAATGCAGGCATGCATCAGTGCAAGAGGACGTGCTACCGGGTATTAGAAGTACCGGTGTGTATAGCAATCTGGACCACCACCACCTCCGACGGTCAAGCTGTATGGTAGTACAACATGCAATGTGTGGTTCTGGAGAGCAATAAAAAGGGTGGAAATGATGTTTGTGTTGATTCCAATTTTCTGTACATGTTCCAGAACTCTCGGAACCGAGGTGATGCAAAAATTTTTTTTATGTGTGTATATTCGTAAGCGGTTAATATAGCTATCGTAGCAAAATACTTCTTGTGTCGCGGGTAATAGCTGAAACAACAATGCCTGACAAAAAAATCAAGTAGGAGATGAGGAAATCAAATGGAACCTCGTCGGTTAAGAGAGTACGTGAAGTTATTTCAGACGTTAAAATATCGATTCAAATTTACAAGCGTGGCATGGATTCATGCACTGATCCGTTTGCGAAGGGTGTCATTAAGATGTTGTATCCTCTTCTGAGGCAAGATGGTTCACAACTGTTGTATCAGATCCTTAATATCTTTGAAACTGATGCTGACATAGATTTGACGTCAAAGTTGATTCCATACAGGAGCATGTAGGATATCCGTAACATACTGTTGTGTTGTCAAAGTTCCAGCAATAACTACCATTCGTGACCTTAGGCCATACCCATGGCTCCTTATGCCGTGGCGTGGGAGTAATGCTGCTGCGTCTTTCGAAAACAAAGGAAGAATGGACGCCCTCACCAGTTCACCGCAACAGTTGCCGAAGATGCTACTTTTGGCAAGTGCAGAAGCGCGAGTCATCGCTGAACGCAGTTCATGCTTTTCATCAGCAGTCCGTGCTTCGTAAAGATACACTACATTCGCGAGTGTACAAATGATAAGAGTTGAAATTCTATGAAACAACACCGAGTGAGGCGGCGCAGTGGTCGGCATACTGTACTCGCATTCAGGAGGACGACGGTTCAAACCCGATTCCGGCCATCCTGATTTAGGTTTTTCGTCATTTCCCTAAATCGCTTCAGACAAATGGCAGGGTGATTCCTTTGAAAGGGAACGAGCGATTTCCTTCCCCATTCGACACCAATCGGAGCTTGTGCTCCATCTCCAATGACCTAGTTGTTGACTAGACATTAAACACTAATCTGTTCCTCCTCCTCCTCTCTGTAACAGAATTCGCTAGTGTTGTCGATCTTAGTGTTATTACCAGGCATGGTAAGGTATATAACAGCCGTGAACACCTTTAGATGTTGATTGACCACTGTGAAAGATGCTGAGATGTCACTTGCTTATATAAGATAGTGTTATAAGGACCTGAAAAGTCTGTCATCGACAGTATCCCTTCCGTCGGCTAGTCGAATTATGCAATATCTCGATTCTTAACGCATTTAGATGTAATTCAGTCCCGAAGTTGGACAGCATGCAAACGTGGACAAGCATGCGAACCTGAGGGTAAGCACACTCATCAAGTTTCCGGTCAACCACGTCTGACCATCACAAGTGGGATCGCCGTATTATGCACCACAAACATGGAACCGCGTCGTATCTGCTCCTCCAATTCAAGAACAAAATGAAGTCCCCGCAACATTCTGAGTCATCCTGCATCACTGGTCGGAGAGTAGCAGCTGCCAGACTAGTGAATTACCTTTATTAAGCACTGGCTGCCATTAACACCTCCACACAAACGGCTGCGTTTGGAGTGACAGGGGAGTGTGGACTGCTGATGAATGGCGTCGCATTGTGTTCGGTGATTCATCGCGGTCCCACACAAGCCAGCAAATACTGACTTTGGCCAGTGCGGCGCCGAGCTGGGGAGAGGGCCGGTTCTTCCAGTGTTTGGAAGAGGCAGAATGGTATTACTCCAGACGTCATGAGGGGGGGCAGCCATCGAATATGACTTCAGGCCACAGCCGATAGTGGCTGAGGGAACTATGACAGAACAGCGGTGCGTCACGGACATCCTGCTTCCTCATTTCTCAGGCGACAGTCTCGTCGTGCCACTTTTCAAACAGGCCAATGCTCCTCCTCAAATGACATGCGTCTCCAGAACTGTCTGCGTGATGTTCACAGATCCACGTTGCAGCAACTGCCCCAGATCTGTCCCCGATAGAACACGTGTGGAAGCAGCTCTGACATGAACTCCCTTTGTGTGCCACTCTCCAGGATATCAGGGTCTAGCTACAACAGTTCTGAGCCAGTCTGCCTCAGGAGAGAACACAACCGCTTTGTGAGATTCATCCGATCCAAAACCGTCCACGCATCCGAGCCAATGTCGTACTGTTAAGAGGGCTTCCAAATTATTTGTAAATTTGATACGATTTTTAAGCGAGTGAAACAACATCAGATATGCTCTCAAATCCTGTGTTGTGCGCGACTTCGTACACAATGGTAAGGGAAGGTGGGCAGCGCAGTGGCGTGGCAACTGTCGTCGTGGGAAAACTGGAAAAGTGCAGAATGATAAGTGAACAAGAAACAGAGTAAACAGAGGATTTACTTCACTTGTATTTTTCCAAATGTACGAAGACTCATTAATAATGATGCAACAAGAAATAGAGTCCAGCTCATGCGACAGGAACTAGGATTAGACTCTCTACCCTAGGCACACAAACGAAGGTGTCATAGTGTAGTGGCTCCAGCTGCAAGTATGCTGAGTCACTGCCACCAGCCATCCAATATCACAGCGGCGTAGAGGGCTCGTGATACCGAGCTGCTTGGGTGTAGATCAGCAGGCATGCTCGATTGGCTGCGCCAGATAGTGCACGACCACTGTCGGTGTTGGGTGGAATCTTGCAATTTTGTTACCAACTGTAGACCACAACTATATTGCACCATAAAATTTCGTCATGTGTCCTTCCTCCGTTCTC